>NC_073304.1:111269956-111869956 GCF_027595985.1 Sorex araneus
TGGTTTGCAATAGGGGTATTGAGTGGCCATCATGTTCAGTCTCTAGTGTACTTTCAGCACGCATCTCCCTTCCCGCGAGGGATCTCCAATCACATTTTACTTGATGTTTCCTTCTCTATCTGGGATGACTTTCCCCCAGTGTGTGAGGCCAGCTTCCAAGCTATGGAGCCAACCTCCTGGTATTATATACAACTATTCTTGGGTGTTAGTCTCCTACTTTGTTGTTTAAACCAATGACAACACCTCTTTACCCTCTCAAAGAGGCATAGCTTTATCTGTTCCTTCGATGGCAGACCAGCTGCTTTTGTTAGAGAGTTTCCGATGTCAACATAGGTATCCTGCTGTGATGTTACAGAATTACCC
The DNA here is from genome assembly GCF_027595985.1 of Sorex araneus. Taxonomy (NCBI): domain Eukaryota; kingdom Metazoa; phylum Chordata; class Mammalia; order Eulipotyphla; family Soricidae; genus Sorex; species Sorex araneus. The sequence goes on from NC_073304.1 coordinate 111,270,320, forward strand.
ATTGCCCTTTTTTCCTTTTCTTACTTTATTTATTCTTTATTTTTTCTCCCTTTCTTTTCCCTTTCTTTCTCTCTTTCTTTCTTTCTCCCTTCCTTCTTTCCTTCCTTCCTTCCTTCCTTCCTTCCTTCCTTCCTTCCTTCCTTCCTTCCTTCCTTCCTTCCTTCCTTCCTTTCTTCCTTCCTTCCTTCCTTCCTCCCTTTCTTTCTTTCTTTCTTTCTTTCTTTCTTTCTTTCTTTCTTTCTTTCTTTCTTTCTTTCTTTTCTTCCCTTTCTTTCTCTTTTTCTTCTTCCTTTCATTCTATCTATATTTCTTTCTCTCTTTCTTTCTCTCTTCCTTCCTTTCTCTCTCTCTTTCTTTCTTTCTTTCTTCCCTTTCTTTCTTTTTCTTCTTCCTTTCTTTCTATCTATATTTCTTTCTTTCTCTTTCCTTTTCACTTTCTTCCTTCCTCCCTTTTTTCTCTTTCTTCTTCTTCTTTCTTTCTTTCTTTCTTTCTTTCTTTCTTCTTTCTTTCTTTCTTTCTATCTATATTTCTTTATTCCCTTTCTTTATTCTTCTTCAGTTCCATCTATATTTATTTCTTTCTTTTTTCTTCTTTCTATCTTTATTTCTTTCTCCCCTTCTTTCTCTTTTTCTTCTTCCTTTCTTTCTATCTAAATTTCTTTATTCCCTTTCTTTTTCTTCTTTCTTTCTTCCTTCCTTTCTTTCCTTTTTTCTTTCTATCTATATTTCTTTATTTCCTTTCTTTCTCTTTTTTCTTCTTCTTTTCTTTCTTCCTATCTATATTTCTTTATTCCCTTTCTTTTTCTTATTTTTCCTTTCTTTCTTTCTTTCTTTCTTTCTTTCTTTCTTTCTTTCTTTCTTTCTTTCTTTCTTTCTTTCTTTCTTTCTATCTATCTATCTTTCTTTATTTCTTTATTTATCTCTCTCTTTCTTTATTTCTTCCGTACCAGGCCTTTATCTTAGAGCCTCGCGTTGAGCGCCATATGTTGCAGTAAGGTGTGGTTAGACAGTCTGAGGCATTGAAATATGCATGCGAAAGAAATACTTTATGGAGGATCACAAACTGTCTCTGTTGTGTTGTGCTTCAGAGTAGCCTGTTCAGTCCCTTTTATTAACTAGCTTAATGTTCTAACCAATGATATTCAGCCACATAGGCAGAATATGCAAATTAACTTAGTCAACGGAAACAGTATCAAAGTCAGTTACATAACCAGAAGCATAGTCAGTTAAAGTAAAAGTAATAGAAAAACAATTTTCACATCCACGCCTAGCAAGGCCTAAGATTTTGAGATGTTGTACACCAACATAATCCACAGGGGATGATACTGAAAAACTGGTAAATATTCTTGAATCAGAGGAAAATAGAACTCACAGAGAGGTTGATGACGTGCCTCTGGCTGCCTGATACAGCACCCCATCATTATAGCTCACTCCCAACCCTAGAGCATACTTTGATCTTCCTTCAACTAACAGATTAGTTGTATGTAGGTCACAGCATATAATGCTTTTGAGGAGCTTCCACTATGCTACAGAAGAGAAGTTAAGATGTGAAACAATGGCACAGATATATAATGTATAACAGGAATGCAGTAAGTTCCATCTAGGGTATGCAAGTGGTTAAGTACAACATGCCTCAGTTCAACATAGAACATTATCGTAAAATCCAGACACCCAAGATCCACCGGCAATGAAATGTACTTGAGGCATATGTAGCACAGAGTATTCACCAGGTTATAATACAGCCATCCCAAGGAACATCATTCTGACCCCACTGGTCCCTTCCCAGGAAACAAGAGGTGAATGAGAGCTGTGGTGGGCAGACCATGTGTCTCCTCAGAGCAACACAGTCACTCACCTCTTAGGTAACATAGTTCACACAGGCACTCTGAGATTCTAGCCCTCCAGCAAGGTGGCATCTATGTCAGAAAATAAGGCCATCTGGAGTCAGCCTCCACCACATGTCCCTGCAACACATTAATCAACTCTGGTTTCGGTGCCTAGGTTTTCCCCTCAATTATTTAAAAGTGTGTATTACCTAAGCCATTAAACTTGGCTTGCATTCTGTGCTTTTCTGCCCTGTGATTTCTGAAAAGTGTTGTCTGAAAAACACTTGCAGGCCATCCTGGTAGAATGGACATCCCTTCTGCTCCTAGGCATAGCTATACCTAGAACCACCTCTGAATGCATGTCTTGACCATGTTCCTTGCTACACCTGAAGATTATTGCCTAAGTAAACAGGTGGTAGCTTTCTTCTTCCTGAATACTTGAGTCGGTATACTCAGTAACAGAACCCTCAGTTCACATCCTGGCACTTGGTCAGTGTCACTAGGTTCTGACTCAGTAGGGAGATATCTGATGTCTGTCTGTAACTCAGTAGTCAAGTGGTTATTTCTATGACTCCCTTGTGAGTCATAGAAGTCCAATCCCTCTCATGTTGCTCAAGTGAGAAGCACCACTGACAGGGGTTCCTTGGCCCTCAGATGTTCGTAGACTCACCAAGAGATCCTGGCATCCACTCCATAGAAAAGTGCTCACACTTACTCCATGCCTTTTAGCTTTCTATATTTCTGGGATGGGGCACTAACACAATTTGATAGTGAACGTTTCTGAAGAACCATAACTGTTAGTGTGAAGTATATGGAAAATCCCAGGCAAAGAACCAGTACCTTGTGATTTATAAAACCCCTTATCAGCTGTTCAGAGTGTATGAACTCCCAGCAGCCTAATTGGAATAGTGTAGGAAACGGAAATACAGACTACTTATTTTCCTTTGTCTCCAGCCTTCTGTGCTAAAAAGTATAGGCCAATTCTGAGACTCTATCCTGATAGCCCCATGATAAGAACAGAAATACATCCAGGAGGTGCTGGAGAAATAGCACAGCAGGTTGGGCGTTTGCCTTGCACAGTGTCGACCAGGTTCGATTCCCAGCATCCCATATGTTCTCCCGAGAACCACCAAAAGTAATTACGGAGTACAGAGCCAGGAGTAAAGCTTGAGCATCGCCGGGTATGATGCCCCAAAGCAACACACACACACACACATATATATATATATATGTATATATGTGTATATACATATATATTCAGGGGAGTTTTAATCAAACCTTTGCGTGGAAAACAGCATACTTGTCCCTCTGCTCTCTCTCAAGGCAGTGTTTCACATACCCATACTTTGTTTTGCCTTTGATCTGCATTGAATGTTAAATATTCTATTCTAGAAGGGTGGCAACATTTATTGCAATTGTAGCTGCCAAATGTAGGCACAAGTCCAAGCAGCTAACAGATTTACAGACTTGGGGCTGGAGCAATAGCACAGCAAGTAGGGAATTTGCCTTGCATGGGCTCATCCTGATAGCTCAGTCCAGCCCCAACATCCATGATACTTGCCGTGCTATTGCTCCAGTCCCAACACAGACTCCATTTCCCTTTTAGTTTCTTTTTTTCCTCTTGTTGACATTGACTCAAACCTTAACCTTTACCCCAAATTCCAAGACCAAAACCTACACAACAGGTGGGAAGCATACCTGGAATCAGGAGAGCACAGAGACCTGGCCTGCCAGTCTTGGAAATCAATGACCGCTATGCTTGTGGTCCAGTTTCCCCCACTTTGAAAGACCCCTCTTGACATGGAAAAATATATGTACTACCATGAGTCCTGTCACTATTGCGTGATGCCTCTTGAACTGATGAGCAAGAGCCCATAGTTGTGGAATTTATTCCACTAATTTTTAATGTTAGTGTGAAGTATATGGAAAATCACAGTGTAATCCTGTCAACTGCCAGCATCCAGAGACTTAAAAGCCAGCTCCCGGAAGTGAGCAGCCGCTTATAGCCTACTTCTCCCTCTGGGAGAACCTGGCAAACTACTGGGAGTTTCCTGCCCACATGGGAGAGCCTAGCAAGGCCCCATGGTGTATTAATATGCCAAAACCAGTAACAAGCTGGGTCTCATTCCTCTGACCCTGAAAGACCCTCCAGTATGGCATCATTGGAAGGACGAGTAGAGAGAGTCTTCTAAAATCTCAGGGCTTGGACGAATGGAGATGTTACTGAGACCACTCAAGAAATTCGACGATCAACGGGATGATGATGATGATGATGATGATGATGATGATGATGATGATGATGATGAATTTTTAAATTATTTTTCTTCACAATTTTAGTGTCCCATTATGCTACCCAGAGACTCAGAGGCAGGATGAGGAATCAAGTAGTCAAGCTGAGGAATCTGGGACCAAGTGACCATGGATAGTGACCTATGTCAGGAACTGATACTAATCTTACACCATAGGAGCAGCTGCCAGAAATGTACAATAGGTGTCAATTGGCAACACTGTACTGATGTTATGGAGGAAACAAAGAGGGAAGGACCAGGTAATCAAGACCACTAATGCATCATCTTGCAAATCCTTATTGGGGCATATGCAATCTAATTGGTTATTCTACAAACCTTATTTGCATAAGGACATATGCAATAGTCGAACAAACCCTTATAAGGACTCAGATGCTCTGATTGGTCCCCCACAATCACTTACATACACAAACTGATTGGTCTTTCAATCAGATGACCTTGTAAGGCATAACCAATCAGCAGAAACAATGAATAGCTGAACATTGTTATAAACCACCTAGAGTGGGCAGACAGCAAGGAGAACTGAAAAAGCAGCTGAAGCACTGTGGTTGGAGCTGCTGTTCCAGAGAGATTCCCCTTCCTGGGGCTGCTTCTGATTACTTTGAAGAGTTAGCCCACAGCCCACATGAGCTGTTCAGAGCTGTAGAAGTAATACTGAACCATGTAGTAGCCTTTGTGCTAATTTTACATGTCAGACATAATAAGCCAGAAGCCAGAATTTATTTGGCAAAAGACTAAATTCTCATGTGTCTTTTGGCCATTCAGATTTCTTCTTTGAGAAAGTTTCTGTTCATTTCATCATCCCATTTTCTGATGGGGTTGGATGTTTTCTTCTTGTGGAGTTCAACCAGTGCCTTGTATATCCTTGATATCAACCCCTTATCAGATGGGTATTGGGTGAATATCCTTTCCCATTCTGTAGATTGTCTTTGTATTCTGGTCACTGTTTCTTTTGAGGTACAGAAGCTTCTTAGTTTAAGATAGTCCCATTTGTTTATCTCTGTTTCCACTTGCTCAGTCAGTGGAGTGTCATCTTTGAAGATACCTTTAGCTTCAATGTTATGGAATGTTTTGCCAACCTTGTCTTCAATGTACCTTATGGATTGTGGTCTGATGTTGAGGTCTTTAACCCATTTTGATCTGACTTTTGTGCATGGTGTTAGGTAGAGGTCTGAGCCCATTTTTTTCATATGTAGTTGTCCAGTTTTGCCAGCACCATTTGTTAAAGAGGCTTTCTTTGCTCCACTTTATATTTCTTGCTCCCTTATCAAAGACTAGATGGTCATATATTTGAGGATGTGTGTAAGGATATTCAACCCTATTTCATTGGTCTGCGGATCTGTCTTTGTCCCAATACTAAACTATTTTGATTATTACCGCTTTATAGTACAGTTTGAGATTGGGGAAGGTGATGCCTTCCATTTTTCACCCCCCAAGAATTGCTTTAGCTATTTCTGGGGGGTGGTTGTTCTATATGAATTTCAACAGTGTTTGATCAATTTCTTTAAAGAATGACATGGGTATACTTACAGGGATCTTATTGAATCTGTATAATGCTTTGGGGAGTATAGCCATTTTGACAATTTAACTTCCCAATTCATGAGCAGGGGATATGTTTCCATTTCCTTGTAGCACTGTAGCACTGTCACTGTCATACCATTGCTCATCTATTTGTTTGAGTGGGCACCAGTAACGTCTCCATTGTAAGACTTGTTGCTACTGTTTTTGGCATACAGAATAATGCCATGGGTAGTTTGCCAGGCTCTGCTGTGCAGGCAGGATACCATGATTTTAAAAATTTTTTAAATTTTTAAATTTATTTAAATTCATTTTTGGAAAAATGAATTTTCATTTTTGGAAAAGAAAATTCATTTTTGGAAAAAAAACTAGTGATCAGGGAAAATAATAAAGTCACAGACCTTTCTTACAATCTGATAAACTGATTATCTCTACTACTACAAAAACACAAAACAAACTGCACACAGAATATCAGGAATATTACACACTATAAGATCCTATTCAACAACTTTGTTCAAACAATCACAATTTGACTTTGAGATTACCACTATATTGTAGTGATACCAATGACACTAATTTTTTGTTATGTAACATTTCCTTATATCCTCTTTTATTTCTTGAAGTAGTGTTTTGTAATTTCTTTGTATAGGTTCTTTACCTCCTTAGTTAAGCTGATTCCGTGGTACTTGATTTTCTGGGGCATGATTGAAAATGGGATAGTTTTTTTCATATCACTTTCTTCTCTCTCATTATTTATACATAGGAAAGTATGGACTTTTGGGTATTGATTTTATAGCCTGCGATTTTACTATACAAGTCTACTGTTTCTAGGAGCTTCTTGGCTGATGCTTTAGGGTCACCTGCAAATAGTGAGAGTTTGATTTCTTCCTTTCCTCTTTGGATTTCCTTAACTCCCTTAATTCCCTTTTTCTTGTCTAACTGCTATGGCAAGTACTTCCAGTACTATATTGAACAGAAGTGGTGAGAGTGGGCATGTCTTGTCCCTGGTCTTAGAGAAAGGCTCATAATTTTCCCCCATTAAGTATAATGCTTGCTGTGGGCTTGTGGTAGATGGCTTTGACTTATTGAGGAAAATTCCTTCAATTCCCACTTTGGTGAGAGTTTTCATCATAAATGGGTGCTGGATCTTGTCAAATGTTTTCTCTGTCTATTGATACGATAGTGTGATTTTTATGTTTTCTTTTATTGGTATGATGGATTATGTTGATTGACTTGTAGAATCATTAATCAGGGAGATGCAGATCAAAACAACAATGAGATATCATCTCACACCACAAAGACTGGCACACATCCAAAAGAACAAAAGCAACTTGTGTTGGTGTTGATGTGGGGAGAAAGGGACTCTTCTTCATTGTTGATGGAAATGCCAACTGATCCAACCTTTATGGAAAATGATATGGACATTATTCAAAAAACTAGAAATTGAGCTCCCATTTGACCCAGCAATACCATTTCTGGGAATATATCCCGAGGGTGCACAAAATCACAATAGAAATGACATCTGCAACTGTATGTTCATTGTAGCACTGTTCACAATATCCAGAATCTGGAAACAGCCTGAGTTCCCAAGGACAGATGACAGGTTAAAGAAACTTTGGTATATCTACACAATGGAATACTATGCAGCTGTTAGTAAAGATGAAGTCATGAAATTTGTTTATAATTTGTTTATATGGAGAGTATCATGCTAAGTAAAATGAGTCAGAAATAGAAGGACAGACATAGGATGACTGCACTCATTTCTGGGATATAAAATATCATGAGACTAACACCAAAAGATGGTAGAGACAAGGGCCAGGAAGATTGTTCCATGGTTGAAATCCTGTCTCATGAGCTGGGGGAGAAGGTAGCTGAGATAGAGAAGGGATCATAAGTCAATGATGGTTGAATGGATCATTCCGGATGGGAGAATTATGCTGAAAGTAGATAAAGGACTAAACATGATGACCTCTCATTATCTGTATTGCAAATCATAATGCCCCCAAATAGAGAGAGAATAAGAGGCAAATTGTCAGCCATAGAGGCAGGGGGAGGGGTAGGATTGGAGGGAGGGATACTGGGGACATCGGTGGTGGAAAATGTACACTGGTGGAGGGATGGGGGTGTTCTATGAAACTCAAACATGAAAGTTTTGTAACTGTAGCTCACAGTGATTCAAAAAATAATTTTTAAAGAAGACTAAATCTCACATGAAAATACCTCTTTAAAATCCAAATGAAAAAATAGTTTCATCAGTTTTTGGACTCAAAGTCAGGCTAGAACTTTGGCATAATACACCAAAAAGGAATCCATTTCCTATCTTGGCTATGTAGCATATTAAGATTGAAGACCATTGGCCCTTATTGTGAGGTTTCCCTCTTAAGGCCCCCATCAATTCACCTTGTGTCAGGGGAAGTTTCACAGTGTAGATCAGAGCAATGGCTACATACTTGGCCGTAAATCTCACAGGTCTGAGTTAGAACCTAAGCATTTCTGTCCATTATTGCCCACATCTTCTCCTGGGAAATAAGAGTTGAATAAAAGTTACAGTTTTATAAACTACAATGAACTACAATGCCTAAAATCTATTTTTAAAATGTGCTTGTCATAGAGGCAAGCTGGTGGATGGAAGGTAAACTGGGGACATTGGTGGAGGGAAGTGGGCACAGGTAAAGGTATTATTGCTGGGTTGAGACATTGTGTACTGCCCCCGCCCCCAGTTTTTAAGTAAAAATTTTCTTCCTCCCTTTTGCATTGATTAATTTTTTTGGCTTTTTGAGTCATACACGGCAATGCTCAGGGGTTATTCCTGGCTCTGCATTCAGGAATTACTCCTGGTGGTGCTCAGGAGACCATATGGGGATCAAATCTGGATCAGCTGTGTGCAAAGCAAACATCCTACCCACTGTACTATTGCTCCTGCCTTTTGCATTGATTTTTATTTGTTTGAAATATCATATAATTTCAGAGACAAAGGTTAACACATCTATACTGTAGCACTGTAGCATTGTCATCCTATTGTTCATCAATTTGCTCGAGCAGGCACTGGTAACATCTCCATTGTGAGACTTGTTGTTACTGTTTTTGACATTGGATATGACACGGGTAGCTTACCAGGCTCTGCCATGTGAGCAGGATACTCTCGGTAGCTTGCCTGGCTCTCTGAGAGGGACAGATCACTCCATACATGTATGTATAATATTCTCCACACCACCAGTGCCAGCGACTACTAAATAGACCCCTCCAATCATCCCCTCTACTCATCCTTTTTTCCCTACAGTAACATACTTTTCATTGATCTACAAGTTTTGCCAGTTGTTTTGCTTCAGTTACTTATGTCACATACAAGTGAAACCACACAGTAATTTTCTTTAATGTTCTTGCTTATTTCCTTTAGAATAATTATCAAAATTTTTTCCTTAAGATAAATGCATAAGACCTGCCCACTCTTGGCATCAAACCATAAAGCTTCCTGTTAGCACTCAACTTCCAGATTTCCCCAGCCACTCTTCAGGATCACCAGCTAATTCCCCCACTCACCAACTGGTACTAGAAGGCTCATGATTCACCCCGCAACTGCTAGGGAAAAAAGGACTTTTTTATTCCTCAATCCTCACAAGTGCACTCCATTTGTGCTGAAGCCACTAAATAGAGATAAACAGAAGACAATAGAAGGATAAGTAGCTGTCTGATGTTGAGCAGTACATCTGATCAACACTAATATCTTCTAACATTTGAAGCTCCATTGTTATTACGTAAAATACAAATCCAAAAAAATTAGCTTCTAAAGCACAAGGTTGATAAAGGTTCAGGGATATCCTCAAGCCCATCAAAAATCTTTGACTCCATTTAAGGAGGACCTCAGAACGCGCGGTTTTGGGTTTCTGTATAAAGTCCAGGGAAAGTACAACCAGAAATAACATCACTACAAACTTTTACCCTTTTATGGTGCCCATAAGATGGAGAAACCTAGAGAGAGCTGGCTCGGCGTCTCCATTTTGCACTCAGAAAGCCGTGGACCCTGTGCTGTGCTCAGGAGGAAGGGGTTGAGAGAGAGAGGTTAAAAGAATTGGGGAATGCCCGGTTTCCACTGTCGCAGCCCGCCGTGGGGTCTCCGTTCCCGTGCCGGAATTAGTTCAGTGGGCTGCTTGGAGTCCAAGGGCGCTCTTTTGGGCTCTTCCATCATGCTCGATCCGCAGCAGCGCCAAAAGGGTTTAGTCTATTTTTAAAGAGATACTGATGCAAAATATTAAAGAATTTATCAAAACATAATTGTAAAAAATAACAAGTACAGTGACATCTTATTTACATTAACCATTTTATGTCTTATCAGTTTTTTTCAACATTCCTTTTCTTAGGATAAAGCACTTTATACTTTTTTAGATCTATTCAGATCTTTCCCCTTTAAATTTTCTTGATTCTCAACACTCTTACTAAATTTTACAGTTGCAAGCTTTACCTATTTCATATAAACTCTAAAATACATTAATGAAAAAATTTTAAAGTAGCTTTATTAATAACAGGGGAGATATGAGACCTAAGCACAAAATAAAAGTTAATGCAATGTAATTTAGATATGAGAGTTGAAAACTTATCTATACAAATAAGAGTAGGTATTATATTATATTGCATTAAGTTATTTTAATCTATTTATTTAAATAGGTTAAAATAATATAGGCATCAATCATCACAAATTGACTTTTGCTGATTTATTTTCTGATAATTGTGCTTGTCATTTCTTTATATTTTCTCGGAGAAAGCAATATGAATTAAATTTGTTATGTGCTGATAAGGGAGTTAGCTGGGGATAGAAAGGGAAACTGGGGACATTGGTGAAGGGAAAGTCACACTGGTGGGAGAATTGGTATTGAAACACTGTATGCCTGAAACAATGCAATTTAATAACTTTGTAAATTATGGTGTTTTAATAATTATATTGTTTTTAAAAAAGAGTACAGGGTCAAGTCACAGCAAAAGAGAATTATGAATGCTAAAGCCTGTAACAGTGATCTTGAACACAAAACATAAATAAAGCATCACCAAATTTTTTAAAAACCAACAGAAAAGTCACTGTCACTGTCATCCCGTTGTTGCTCATTGATTTGTTCGAGCGGGCACCAGTAACGTCTCTCATTGAGAGACTTATTGTTACTGTTTTTGGCATATCCAATACGCATGGGTAACTTGCCAGGCTCTGCTGTGCAGGCTCGATACTCTCAGTAGCTTGCCGGGCTCTCCGAGAGGGGCGGAGGAATTGAACTTGGGTCGGCGAGTGAAAGGCGAATGCCCAACCGCTGTGCTATCGCTCCAGCCCACTAAAGGATAATAGCAAGAAGGAAAAACAAACAAACTCCAATTCACATGAATGTGTGAAGGAGAGAAAGAGGAAGAAAAACTAGCGGAGAAGATAATAGCTTAAAATTGCCCCATCATTGGAAGGAAAAATGAGAACAGATTCAAGAGGCCCAAAAATTGCTGAACAAAATAGACATAAGTAGATCAACACCAAGACTTGTAATCAAAATGACAAGACCCAAAAAGGCAGGGTACTTAAAACAGCAAGAGAGAAAGAAAGAAAGAAAGAAAGAAAGAAAGAAAGAAAGAAAGAAAGAAAGGAAGGAAGGAAGGAAGGAAGGAAGGAAGGAAGGAAGGAAGGAAGGAAGGAAGGAAGGAAGGAAGGAAGGAAGGAAGGAAGGAAGGAAGGAAGGAAGGAAGGAAGGAAGGAAGGAAGGAAGGAAGAAGGAGAAAACGAGGACCAGGCTAGTTGGTGATCAATTGTCGTTTATTCTTCCTCTGCCCCCTTCCAGTCTCACTCACTGCCCATATTCCTCCTCTTCCAGCCTACTGTACAGCCTAGTTATAGAGAACAAACTTGAAGGGCTGGGGATAGAAATTACATATAGGTGAAGTAGCACAATCAACATATGAAAGTCCTTCCTTCTGGGGAAGCTCTTCTAAGACAAAGATCTCATCTTGTTAGGAGATCCCCTCAAGGGTGGAATTTCATCTAAGGCCATATTTCTCCTTTCCTTAGTCCACAATCATTTAAACAGTCATCTTAAATTTACTTCTTAATAATCTTTCTAGTCATTTTGTGTGGACACAGTAAGATGTATGCTAAGCTTATAGAGTGGCTCTCCTGGGGACATCTTCCTATAGATTCTGACTACAGTCAGACTAGACTTGTCCTTCCTAACCCTAGAAGGGTCCTGTCTAGTCACTTCTCCTTGGGTCATGACAGAGTTCATCCACGACCGTGCTGTTGGCCCTTGGCCTGTCCCATTTTAATGCCAGGGTTGCGTACAACTTGCTCTGAGTCCATCCAGTCCCTTTGTCGGGACCTTGCTGTTGGGGTGCTAGGAATTAAGGGCAACTGAGGCTTTAAGTCGAGTAAATATGACAGATGACCAGGAGTAAGTATTATTTGGAGTCAATTAACTCCCAAGTTACAAAGGCATAACATTAACTGTCTTCCTGTGTCTATACAGAAAGGACATTGCTCTAAAGTAAACTATGCAAAGGATATAAGAGAAGGAGAAAAGCAAAATTTCACTTACAAATATAAAATTCAGTATCTTTAGAAGGATCTGAACTTACAAGTCATAGGTCTGATTAGGGGTATTGAATGATTAATAAAGAAAGCAGAACACAGAGATGTTAAAGATGAATACTGAGGAATAGGGGATGCTTCGGGAGCATTGTTATGGGTTTAATTGAATAAAACTACACTACTTGTGGCAGAGGAGAGAGGACAAACCAATGTTATCCTACACTGGTGTAGCCCAGATTAAACAGTCCATCTGACTACCACAGATGGCCAATGAAAGACCCCCATTTCTTGGAGGATTCCATCTTCAGGTCCAAAACTTTGACCACTTTTAGCAGGAAGCAGCCAGTTGATTTCTTTGTCCCTGTTCCCCTGATGCAGTTGGAGCCCCCTGTTGAGGGAGGGAGAATTACAGGGACAAAAGGGGAATAGGCAGGGTGAGATTAGAGATAGGGAATCTTGGGTATGGCCTAGGTGTTGCCTGACAACTTGAATCTCCTAAACCCTGCTGGATGCAGACATCAGAAGAGAACCATCCAGTATCCTTTCCCCTTCCACAGTGGCCAACATTCCTGGAACATAATAAAGAAATTCTCTTCCACCCACCTTTATAGAAAAGCTATAAAAGGAGAAGTTTCTGTGTTTCTCTGGGATCCTTCTCTAGGAGACCCTCCCATAAACTGGGAACATCCCTGATTTTTTTCATTTTTGCTTTTTGGGTCACACCTGGCGATACACAGGGGTTATTCCTGGCTTATGCACTTAGGAATTACTCCTGGCTGTACTCAGGGGACCATATGGGATGCTGGGGATTGAACCCGGGTCGGCCACGTGCAAGGCAAATGCCCCACCTGCTGTGCTATCGCTCCAGCCCACATCCCTGATTTTCTTTCCCTTTACTTCAATAAAATCTTTTCTTAATTTGGCAGAAAAATAAGTCTAAATACACATATTAAGAGCCTGCAGCAGTAGAAGGAAGAGAAAAATAAAAATCAGAGGATGCTTTCCCCGTTCATAAGCATGATGATTGGGTGTTCACACATTAGTGTGACATGTGCCTCCCTTAAATCTTGTTATGCATTTGGCGTATTAACCAGCGGTGTGAACTTAAAACAAACAAATAAATAAATAAATAAAAGCTGAAATTAGTGATACAGAAATAAGAAAAAACAGAGTTATGAAACCAGAATCTATTTCTTCAAAATAAGAAAATCTTTAGTCAAAGTATTGGCTAGACTCAATAGGAAAAAGGCAGAAAGTGTCCAGATAAATTAGATCAGAGATGAAAAAGGGAAAATTACAACAGACACCTCAGAAATTTAAATATCATGTGAAACTTCTATATTCATAGACTATTATTCAATTTTATGCTGTTGAGCTGAAGAACAACCCTAGAAGAAATGGATAGATTCTTAGAAACATGTAACCTCCAAAACCGGAATGAGGAGGTAATAGAAACCCTAAATAGGCCACTCACAAGCAAAAAAATTGAATGAGCAATTAAAAATCTTCCCAAGAGACTGGAGTGATAGTACAGAGGGCTAGGCATTTACCTTTCACAAGGTCAACCCAGACCTACCATGTGTGATTCAAGTGCAGAGCCAGGAGTATACCCTGAGCACTGCCAGGTGTGGCACAAGAACGAACAAAAAAATCCCAAAAGTCTAAGAAAACACACATCAGACAAAGTGTTAACAGCAAAGATATACAAAGCACTCAACAGAAATAAACAATTGAAATCCAACAGCTCCATAAAAATGGGGAGAGAGGGCTGGAGCGATAGCACAGCGGGTAGGGCGTTTGCCTTGCACGCGGCCGACCCGGGTTCGATCCCCGGCATCCCATATGGTCCCGCAAGCACTGCCAGGAGTAATTCCTGAGTGCAAAGCCAGGAGTAACCCCTGAGCATCGCTGGGTGTGACCCAAAAAAGCAAAAAAAAATGGGGAGAGAAAAATGAAAATGAATAATAGGTTTATGAAAATTGTTCATTGTCCCTTATTACAAAGAAATGAAAACAAAGTTGGCAATGAAATATCTAACACTAGTCAGATTGGTTCATATATAAAAAAAACTAGAACCAATATGTGTTGATGGAAATGTGATTTTTTTAAAAAAAGGAACCCTCCTCTAGTGTTGGTGGGTGTCATTTGGTTAACTCCACGGGAAATAGTTTGGAGGTTTCTCAAAAACAAACAAGCAAAACAACTTGAGAATATGACCCAGTGGTTCCACTTCTTGTTATCATGAGCAAAACATCTCTAACATGAACAAAACAAGACACAAAAACATTCAAAATGACATATGCACACTATTTTTATTGCCAGACTTAATAGAATAGCTAGAGTATGAACTCAATCCAGGTGCTCAAGGACAGGTGTAAGTATAAAAAAGGTGTGGACTATATACATAATGGAATAATACACAGCTGCAAGGAATGCTGAAATCATGGAATTAGCTGCAACTTGGATGGAACTGAAAAGTGTCTTGTTAAGTGAAGTAAGTCAAAGGGAGGACAAATACCAGATGTTCTCATCTATGACAGTGATCTCAGTTATCTGTGTCATAGAGAATAACATGTCAAGGAATGCCTGGTATCAAAGATGGGCTAAAACTAGTCCCTAGATTATATAAATGAAATGGCCAGGGAAGGAGAAAAATAAAAGGTGGGTATAAGTAGAAGCAGAGAGGAGATAACAGGGGCAATGATCAGGGGTCTTGAACACATTTGTGGTGTAGAAATATAGTATATTTGTATATCTAAATAGAGAGCCAACAACACAGTAAGCATGGGACCCAAACTACAATAATTATACTTAATAATGTGCCTGTTGGGGTTGGGGTGATAGTGCAGCAGGTAAGACCTTCCACAGAGTTGACCTGGGTTCTGTTCCCAGCATCCCATAGGATTCCCAGAGTACTAGAGTAAGTCCTAAATGCAGAGCCAAGAGTAGTCCCTGAGCATTGCCAGCTGTGCATCTCCACCCCAAAAGAATATGCCTGTTCTTCATGGAGTTGAAGATGGGCAACCTCCCAGCCCTTCCGGTTTACTGGCAGTCATGCCCAAGAACTGGCTCTGGGCACCATTTGAGCACATTAATGGCCATGATTCAGAGACTCACAGGTGAATATCAGAAGAGAGCAGCCATAGAGATGTTTCCAGACCCAAATATTTAAAAAATTCTAGAATTCCAGGAGCACATGGCTGCTTTCATGGCAGCATGACATCTATGTATAACAAATAATGCAAATTAAATTATTTAGCATCTGCCTATGGGATGGTGGCAAAAAAATTTGAAATAATGGTGGTGGGAAAGTGTAATGGTGGTGGGATTGGTGTTGAAATGTTGACTGCAAGTAAAATTATTGTGAACAACTTTATGAAAATAAATTTAAAAAATTTTTTTAAAAACAATGTGCTTATTAAGGAAGCAGGCCAGGGAGTGGGAGGAAACCTGGGGATATTGGTGGAAGGAAGTTGACACTGGTGGTGGGATTAATTTTGGAACAGAATATAACCATAACTCTATTGTGGATACCTTTGTAAATCATGGAGCCTAAATAAAAATTTAAATTTAGAAAGGTACATACATAGGAGAACATGGAGTAAAGAGCATGGTTCTGTATGGGGATAGTGGATAGCAGTAGAGTAGCCCCATTCACTGGTCATGGCCCACTTGCCATGCTTGACTGATTGGAGAACTGCTGCCCTGCTCCCAGCAAACAGATGGACATGAGGGCTACTCCACACAGTCTGGGATTCTCAGACATCAACTGTCCCTGGGATTTGACCCTGTGTTCTTTCTTTGAAGGCGCAATAAATTCACCTATAATGAAATGACACACTTTCGTATCATTTTAACAAAATGTAGAATAAAGAAATGGGAAAGTAAGATCTTTCTTCAATTTAATTCCAAGAATATATAGAGAAAATATATTTGGTAAAATCATTTATAAGATTTTATAAATCTAAAATAAATAAAATTAAATATAAAGAATATTAAATAAAATGTATAAAAGCTTAACATATACTACAACCAGCCCTTTGCATTTAAACATATATACAGCCAGTACTTGGGTAAGTGTGGGAAGCAGAAGTGTACAAAACTCATGAAAGCAGTCACACCACCACAGCATCTCCAGGCTGGTACCACACTACCCTTCTCCTTGTGGTCCCCCTACCCATGGGCCCAAGACCTGCCACTAATATTTTAATACCTTTTCATCACCCTCCCCCCATTTGGTGAACATATTCTTGAAGAAGTAGGGGTGTTTGGGCTTGAACTCAGGGTTTCACACTCACACATGAAAGGCAAGAGCTCTACCTCTATGCCACATCCCCGGCCAGGAACACCTATTATTTTTATAAACAAGGTCCATTACAAGTTCAGGGTGGTGGAGCATACAATGCTGGGTGTGTCAGCTTAGGGTTTCATACATGCAAGCCATGCTGCTACCACATAAACTATTTCCCCAATCCTCGAACACAACTATTTTTGTTGTTTGGGAGCCATGCCTAGCGGTGTTCAGGGGTTACTCCAATCTCTGTACTTAAGGACCATATGGAATGCTAGGGATTTAATTATGGCTTGGCCAAGTGCAAGTGCCTTGCCCACTGTACTCTCTCTTCAGCCCTAAAAGCCAGCTTGACACACTTTTTTAAGATTCTACCTTTTATTATTTTTGAATTTTTTCTCTAATTGAATCACCATGAGATTCCCAGTTACAAAGTCGTTCACAATTGGATTTCCATCATACAATGTTCCAACACCTGTCCCTTCACTAGTGTACATTTCACACTACCATTGCCCCCCATTTCCCTCCTGTCATCCCCTTTCCCCCCAACCTGCCTGTGGCTAGCACTTCCTTTCCCCCTCCTCCCTCCCCCCACCTCTCTCTTGCTTGCTTGCTCTTTCTCCCTTTTACCTTTTGGGAATTACGGTTTGCAATACGGGTACTGGAAGGTTATCATGTTTACCCCTTTACATGAGTCCAGAACTCAGAACTTCTAGAACTTATTCTAATGGTTACTTTCTTCGAGGAACTTTTATCTTCTAATATCATCCTTAATTTCATTCATCTTCACATCTTCCTATATGTCCCCTCCCCCTGCTCTCTCACTCTATCCTCCCTACTCTCCTCCTTCCCCTTCCACTCTTAGGTTTTCCCTGCTCCTTCTTTCCTGTGTAGCTCCCGTGAAGCACACACTGCTTACTTTCAGGTGCATATGCAAACAATACAGTTTACCTTTTTTTCTCCTTCCAGAGCAAGTCTTTATTGTTGAACCAATCAGCACGCTGAATGAGGTTCAATACTGAGCAAGTCATGAATACACAATAAATAAACATGAATACTCATGAGTCCTCATGTATCGTAGGCACCTCCAGATAAGAAACAACTGGACTGAGTGACTAAGATCACAACAACCATTCTCTAAAGCTATTTTTTCCTTCTTTTTGGGTCACACCTGGCAATACACAGGGGTTATTCCTGGCTCTGCACTCAGGAATTACTCCTGGAGGTGCTCAGGGGACCATATGGGATGCTGGTAATCAAACCCGGGTTGGCCGCGTGCAAGGCAAACTCCCTACCCGCTATGCTATCACTCCAGTCCTCTAAAGCTATTTTAAAATAAAAATCACACCCCACATCTGCCTTTCTCTCCCTGACCAATGTTGATGCTTATGTAATAAGGAAAACAAATTTTCAGCCCTGGTATCCACTCAGGAAGAAGACTTAGGTCAAAGGAAATTTCTAGAAGGAAACTGAATTAGCAACCTCTGATTCCAACCTCTGTAAGAGATAGTTACCCTTCAAAATATAATACCTCAGATTTGCAGTAAATAATAAAATTTAATTTCACTTCATCTTTGTACTCAGTAATGAAAGTTATTTCTTGTGGTGGGCCATTATTGTGGTCAAAGTTGAGGACGTCCCTAGAAGTCCCTAGAAGTGGTTAACTTAATTAACCACTTAACTAAGAGTGGTTAATTAGACATGCCCTTATTTTGTCTTCACATAATGTGAAATTAGAAAACAAAACAGCAGAGAACATGCAAGAGCAGAGTGCGTTGATGATGTCCACATGTGCTATCATTTATTTTGTACAGAAAGGTAGAGATCAGTAGCTATAGGAGCACTCTAGCTCTCATCAGATCTCCACACATTGCTTTTTCACTACGATGAATTCTCCATTCCAGGGAAGAGCACTGACCAAAAAGTTGCAAGCTGCTCTCTGAAAAAGACAATCACCACAGTTAAAATCAGTTGTCTGACAAAAGATAAAAATGTCTTGCCGCTTAGAAATATGCTGGAAGACTGGTTAATTCCCAAGGAATAATGCAAGAGAACAGGATAGATGGCAGCAGACCTACATAACCATCAGAAGTTACCCAAGGACTCTTCTAATATAACCATGGACAGAAGAAAAAATAATCATCATCATATTTTGGTAGGTAATCAAATGTAAAGATGATTCTGTATCTTATTTTAAAATTCTCTTTAATATTAACTTAATTATGTTATAAATAAACTAATATATTTATCTTAAAACTAAACTTCAAATAATTTCTTTTATTTTAATAACATAAGTCACAGAGTAAGAGTATAGATGTAGAGAGAATGAGGTACCTCTAGGAGGAAATAAATGTAGTCAGAGAAGGAGATTTGATCTGTTTTGAGTATTAGACACATGAAAAGGAGGACTATAGGATGTTCTTTTTTTTCAACAGGCAAAAGAATACCAAATAAAATGGTTTTACACTGGGACTGGAGAGATATTACTGCAGGTAGTGTGCTTCCCTTGCACAAGGCTGACCTGGCTTCAATCCCCAGTACTACATGTGGTAACACCAAGCCCTGCCAGGAGTGCTCCCTGAGCACAGAATGAGGAGCAAACCCTGAGCACCACCAGGTATGACCCAAACCAACCAATGGGTTTACAGGAAAATGATATTAAAGAAATTGAAAGCTCCTCTGATTTTTAAGTTGATCCAGAATGCAGAGACAGATTGTAGCACTGTCGTCCCAGTTGTTCTTCCATTTGCTCGAGAGGGCACCAGTAATGTCTCCATTGTGAGACTTGTTGTTACTGTTTTTGGCATATCGGATATGCCACGGGTAGCCTGCCAGGCTCAGCCGTGCGAGCAGGATACTCTCAGTAGCTTGCCGGGCTCTCCGAGAGGGATGGAGGAATAGAATCTGGGTCAGCTGCATGCAAGGCAAATGCCCTACCCGCTGTGCTATTGCTCCATTCCGCCGAGACAGAATATCTAATATTCTATATATTCTAGGTATTCTGAATATCTATAATATTTAGAAATATTCTAGAATGAAAATATAAATGAGGAATAAATAATAACCCAACTTAGTAAACAAGAGGAAAATCCTTTTAAAAAATACTTATTCTGAACACCATACTGTTTTGATCACTATATCTTAATAGTATAGTTTCAAGTTAGGTAATGAAATACTTCCCAATTTCCTATTTTTAGTAAGTCTTTGAGTATTCGATTCCATACAAACTTTATTATTGACTGTTCTAACTCCTTGAAGAAAGTCATTTGAACTTAAATGGAGATTGCTTGGAATCTACACAGTAATTTAAGTAAAATGGTCATTTTGACAATATTACTTTTTCCAATTCATGATCATGGAAAATTGTTTCATTTCCTAAATTCTTCTACCTCTTTATTAAGTGATTTAAAGATTCTATAGCATAGATATTTGACATTTTAAAAGTTGATTTATATATACTTGATATTTGCAGATTTTGAATAGGATACTTTGATAACTTTCTCCTCTAGTTCATTATTTTCACATAATGAATTATAAAGATGTGGTTCATATATGTAATGGAATACTATGCAGTTGCAAGGAAGTCTGAATCATGCAATTAACTGCAACTTGGATGGAATAGAGGACATAATGTTAAGTGAAGTAATCCAGAAGAGGAAGGACAAACAGAATGATCTCACTTATCTGCAGTACATAAAATAACTGGATGAGGGAATGCAAGGTATTAAAAGAAGGGATAGTGGCTGAATAAATAACAATACTTAAAAAAACTTTTTTAAAGAGAAGGGAATAACTATCATCCTTAACCCCAGAGTACAGAAAGAAAAATATTGAGCAAGGAAAATAGAAGGAATTAGCAAGAAGTGGACAGAAGTGGCAGGATCAAGGACCTTGCCCCTTATACATCAGTAATGGGGAGGAACTGCGTGGCTATATATCCAAACCAGAATCAACAACACTGAAAGCATGAGATCCAAACTACAACAACAAAACTTAAAATGTAACTGTAGGGAAGGCAGGCTGGGGAACAGGGGTCAGAGCTTCAGTTATACTGACGATGTGGAAGTGTGATATAGTTATATATCCCAAGCACAGATCCAGCAACACTGAGAACATGAGCTCTAAGCAGCAACCACTGAACATTGTAATGTGTCTGTCAAGGTGGCAGATGGGGATCAGGTGTGAGGGGGATGGATCTGGTGGGGGGAAGTTGACACTGGTGGTGGATTTGGTGTTAAAATATTACATGCCCAAAGCGCAACAATAACTTGGAAAAATCATGGTTTTTTAATTCACTTGTCATTTGTCATCACTTGTCATCCCGTTGATCCTCAATTTGCTCGAGCGGGCACCAGTAACGTCTCCATTTGTCCCTGTCGCATGCTAGTGTAGCCCAATGATATCTGCTCGCTCCAGGAACAGGAAGAGCCTTAAATCATTCATTCAGAGTTTTGACGAAGAAGTCTGACCATCTCATTGGTGGGCGGCCACGAGGTCTTTTGATAGAATCCAATCAGTAACAGTGACCGTGGAATCCAATTCCAGTAACCGTGGAATCCAATCGGTAACAGCATTACGTGTCCAGTCCATATGATTTTAGGTGCATTACATGTTCAGTCCATATGATTTTCTACGCCTTGGCAAAAGAGACAGCATCCCTGATTCTTGACCATCAATGGAGGTCAGAACTCTGGATTCCTTCTCTCACTTGAGTGAAACGTGATACTCCTAGCATGGCTCTTTCTATTCCTCTTTGGGATACCCATATAGCGTTCTCATCCTGTTTGCGTAGGGCCCAGGTCTCTGAGGCGTATGTTAGTGCAGGAAGAATGGTGGAGTCGAAAAGATGTGCCCAGAGCCAGAGGTTCTTCATCCTCTTAGCCATTTCTTTGACGCTCAGTTTTTTAATTAAAATTTAAAAATAAAGTTTTTAAAAGGAAGACAGGCTTGGGAGGAAGGAGTGGGAGGGAAACTGGGACACTGGTGGAGGGAAGTTGATATTAGTTGTGGGACTCGTGCTGGAACACTGTATGCATGAAAATTAATAATTATACATAACTAAATCACAGTGCCTTAATAAAATTAGTAATTAAAAATACTAGCAAATTAAAAGCAGTTAAATCATTATTTTCTTTAATATAGTGCCACACAGACTTTGGCAGTGATGTGAACAAATGGGATGCCAGAACTTGAAAATTATTATTTAACAAATTTGGGACGAGGCCAGGGCATGTGTGTATGTGCGCTTATATCACATGCTCCAAATGACTCTTCACATCAGGGAAGTGTGAGAGTATTTAACACACATAACAAGCTAACTCCCTAAATTAAAATGTATATAATAAACCTCACTGTGTTGTAAAAGCCTCACTTCTCTGGGGAAAATTATGGTTATCTGGTCAGTGCTGGTCTTTAATCTGGGTTCCCAGGTATTCTGCATGCAAAGCATATTTGCAAATATACCAGCCCTTTGGTATATCTCCCCTGCTCTTCCCACTAATTCTTAATGACAAGAACAAACACAATTTATTATCATTTTTCTTCCCAACCTGAACCTAGCAGAATGACTCCCAAAAGGCAGGTAGGCAAAAATAAAATAAAATAAAATAATGCCATTGTGCCACAAATAAGACCATGACAACAATATGTACTACCAATGCTCACAAGCACATCTGTGGGTTGGGTGGTTTTCAAGAAAAGTACCCACAGGTACTCAGAGAGAACAAATTGGTCATAAAGGAGATGGCAATGTGTGGGCATTTACACAGGGGTCAAAAGTGTTGCTATGTCAAAGAAATAAGGAATTTCACACACTAAATCTATATCAATAAATTGGTTAGGAAAGAGATGAAAGCAGCAGATGTGTATAAACATTCAAAACATACCAAAAATCGAAGCCTTCAACAATTTAGTCTAAGTCCTTGAATAAATAAGGTACTCTCCCTACTCTGAGATTAAAAAATAGAGACTAGGGGATGGAGCAATAGCACAGAGGATAGGGTGTTTGCCTTGCACGCGGCCAAACCAGGTTCGATTCCCTGCAACCCATATGGCCCCCTGGGCACTGCCAGGAGTAATTCCTGAGTGCAGAGCCAGGGGTAACCCCTGAGCATCACCAGGTGTGACCCAAAAACAAAAAAAATAGAGACTTAAGTCCAAAAGACCCTGGGCCAAGTAAACCCTTTGGAGGGAATCTAGTCCTCGGGCTGCTCTCTTACTTTTGTGGAAACCATCGAAATATGTTAGTGTTCAGCTGAAGTCTAAAATGAATGGGGGCAACATTTGCCCGAGTCACTGCTCAGTCTCCAGAGCCCAAATTAACACTTGGTGCAAACTGAGATTTGATGAGCAGAATTTGAGTGAATGGTTGAATTTCTGTTTGAGACTACGTAAGAATAAATGGCTGCGGTTGTGGGGCTGGAGAGATAGTATTATAAAGGTTAAATAGCAGTTCTTTATGTGCAGTCAATATAATTTGATCCCTGTATCACATTGTCCCTTGAGAATCTCCAGGTGTATCCCTGGAAACCTCTGAGTACCACCAAATGTTGTCCTAGAAGTTACCAAGTCTGTCAGAATGGCCTGGGCAATCACAGAATCACAGAGTCCAAGAAGTACCACATCCTTAGGCCCTCACATTTAAATACTCAGTTCCACATCCTTAGGCCCTCACATTTAAATACTCAGTTGGTTGATAATTTTTGGAATGGGCCACCAGGCTTCTTGAGAACCACCACCACCACCTTTACACACACACACACACACACACACACACACACACACACACACACACACACACACGAGTTGCTCCCTAGATCCAAAGGACAGTCAGTTATTATGTGTTATGGCAATAGGTCAGTTGACAGAGTCTTTGTATTAAAAGTGACCTTGATAGTTTCATGTTCCCAAGACAAGAGATAGGGAAAGATTGAGGATCTCCTCTATTCCACTTCTCTTCTCCTTGAGTCATAGGTTTGACCACGTCTAGAGGGAAGTATTGGGAGCAATCCAGATCTCAAAGAGGGAGTATAAGATCCCATTTTTTTCTGTCTGAGGCTCAGAGTACCATGGCAAAATAGTGGCTTACCACCTACCTTTTCTAGTTGAGAATTTTCTTGAATTCCACAGCTTTCATTATTTGTAGAAGCTTTTATGCAATTGCTGCGGGCAACTTCAACATCAATAGAGTAATCCAAGTGATCTGTTACCTACAAGTTATCAATGTGAAATAGTTCATTAAACAAGGGTCAGAGAAAGTGATCCATGGTAGGATCATTTGCCACAATGGGGAAGGGGTTGCGGTTATGACAGAGAAGGGATGACTATAACAATGATAGTTGGAAATTATAACTCTGGACAAAAACTTAGTGCTGAAAGGAAGTAAGGTGATATACATGATACAATTTCAGTAACACTACTGAAACCCACAATACCTAAGAGGGAGGAAGGGAGGGGGAGGAAGAGAGAGAGAGAGAAATGTCTGCCATAGAGGCAAGCTGGGAAGAAGGTAGGAGGGAAACTGGGAATATTGATGGTGAGAAATGTGCACTGGTCAAGGGACAGGTGTTGGGATATCATATGACTGAAACCCAATCATGAGCAACTTCATAGCTGTACCTCATGGTGATTCCATAAAATGTAATTTTTTAAAAAAATAAAAATTTTATTAAAAAATGTTTTAGCAAGGGGCTGGAGCGATAGCACAGCGGGTAGGGCGTTTGCCTTGCACGCGGCCGACCCGGGTTCGAATCCCAGCATCCCATATGGTCCCCTGAGCACCGCCAGGGGTAACTCCTGAGTGCAGAGCCAGGAGTAACCCCTGTGCATCGCCGGGTGTGACCCAAAAAGCAAAAAAAAAAAAAAAAAATGTTTTAGCAAAACTAAAATGCATACTCTCTCTTGCCATCAACTTTCTTTCCCTTTATTCTCCACCTTCTTATCAATTATATAAAAGCCTACAGTACACAAAGGTGTTCTTTGTGTGCTGATATTTGCCTCCCCCTGGAGCTGAATACAAAACTTCTTTCCAGTGTTAGGCTTCTTTTGCCCCAAAGTCCACTGCATGTAATATGCTCAGGAAGAGTCAAGGGGAGAGGAAAGAGAAGGATGTGGCCTTCAGAACCAACAGCATTTTCTGTCTTAGAAGTTATGGGCTCAAGAGGTCAATGTAGAAAGACAGGACCCCCAGCCACATTGGACTCCCGCCCATTTCTCTGATTCTTGTCACATAGGCAATGACTCCTCAGACCTAGTCCTCTGTTGAAATAACCCTTCTTTGGGGGCTTTTTCATTTTCAGCCTCACCAACCTCCTTAGCAAGCAGTTTTAAGAGACCAGGTGTGAGTTCTTTGTTAGAGTGTATGATAGGTAGGGCTGCAGTGGGTCAGCAAGGCAATAGAAGTTACAGGTTATATCAGGTTAAGGTTGAGCTGCTTCAAGGCATTCGTTTATATGTGCTGTCATCACTTTAAAAAGGGGGCATGAGAGGTTGGTGCAGATTAATCTGAAATTTCTTTTTTTCCCTCAGGTCTTGCTTCTTTGCACTCTCCATGCATTTAATAAAGTTGTCTTAAATTATCTATGTTCCAAAGAATCTTTTAGGAGGAGATGCTGGTTAGACTAGTTGTCTTCAACCACTTATCCATGGACTGGTGCTGGTTGGCAGGTATAGCAAAGTTGAAACCACAGTTCTACCACAGTGGTTATACACGTTAACTGTGTAGCAGTATACAGACAGGTGTTGGTCTGCAGGTGTAAAAACATAAAATTCTTGGTTCAAGAGCATCAAGAAGTGACCAGTAGGATGAGACTCTTGGGTTTAGCAGCTAAATTTGTACATTGAAAACCTTGCAAATAATGTGAAAGTGAATATGCTCATCGGTAGAAATTTTTATTTTTTATTGAGTCATTATGAGGTACAAAGTCATTCATGATTATGTTTTGGGTATTCAATACTCCAACACCAACTCTTTCACCAGTTTTAGCTTCCCTCTAGCATTGCACCCAGTTTCCCTCTTACATTCCTTTTTGCCTTTGTGGCAGGTACATTTTGCCCCTGTAGACACTGTGGTTTGTAATACTATTACTGATAGGTTATCATTTATATTACTTTACAAACTTTCAGCACCTCCTTCTCCTCCATAGTTACCCCTTCCCTCCTCCATTGTCTTATTCTATTTCACTCACCCCCAGAGGCAAACTTCCTATTCATATTGATTTTAAATTGTGAACTACAATCTCCACTGAGTACTTTCTCTACTAAACACTCTGTTCTTGGAGTTTTGCATTTGATAAGTCAGTCAACCCTAATGCTAATCCTCTGGATAATATTGTTACCCCATTTTTAAGGTAAGGAGACACAGAAATTAAGCAACTTTCAGGTTAACTGCCAATTCAGGGTTTAAACCAAGGTACCTTGTTAGCTCACTCCCTGCTGTTGTCATTCCCAGCCTAGCTGACTCCATCCAGCTGAGCCTTGCAGTGGCACTGTGGGGAGTTATGGGAGTGAGGGTGAGACAGGGACCCATGGGCCCAGGCTGGGGCACAGAGGAGCACCAGCTGCACTAAGTGAGGCAGCTTTTCTGTGGACTCCCAGGGTGAGCCTCACTAGGTCGTGGGAAATGGACTACTTATGAGAGTGACCCCAAGCTGTCAGTTTCTTATTTATTCAGGGCACAGAGGTGATTAGAGTGGGACCTTGCTTCCAATTGGTGGGGCCCCCAGTTCTACTTCCACCACTCATGACAGTAGGTAAATTAAGTCACACTTGGTTTGAACTGGGGCCAATCCCATTGTTACAAGAGTGGAAAGAATGCCACCAAGCATTTGCCCGAAAGCAGGCTGCCTTCCTGACGGGTGCTCGCAACCAAATCTGAAGTCTGAGAAGGTAGGACTGACTCCTTCACTTTACATGGCCTGGTGACCTCATGCGCACCTATGGAGGTGGTCACCTCCATCTTGTCCACTTCTCTTCACAATGCCTCTAACAGCTGCTTCCTCTTGCCTTGCCAAAGTCTCTTGGGAGGAACCATGATCACCTCAGAGACATCTGCTGTTGCCTCTGTCCCGTCTGTCTCTCTTCATCCTTCACACAGGTGTCAGGTCAGTCTCCCTGGAACACTGTTCTTCTCAAGTCACTCTCCTGCCTAGACACTTGTTGTGGCCCCTGGGGGAGTTTGTTCCATGCTTTGGGGGCCTGCACCATGCACCCTTATCAGCCTTGCGGGCCGCCCACAATCCCCTCTGTTCTGTGCCCTGGTCTTCTCCATAAATAAATAAATAAATAAATAAATAAATAAATAAATAAATAAATAAATAAACCAAGGCACCTTGGTACTACAACTTGTATTTCTATTTACCATGTCTCACTCCACTTCATTTCTTCCCTCTGTTAATTCAGTTTGGTGGGGACAGAGTATAGAGGATTGCTATTAGCTGATTTCAGGAAATTGAAGGTTATTGGTTATTTGGACATGTTCAGTAAATTCATACAAACTCTTTCTAAAAATAATTTAACCAGAGTAAAAGTTTTTAAATCCAAAACTATCCATGGTAACCTGGATCATAAAAATTCCCTTGCCTAATATTTTCTGTCTTTTCAATACTACTAAGATAAAACAAAAGTCTTGCCCTTAGACTTAATATTTTCTTATATTTTAAAAAATTGAATCAATATGAGATACATAATTAAACTTGTCATTGGTTTCAGTCATACAATGCTCCAACATCCATCCCTTCACCAGTGCATATTTTCTGTCACCATGTCCTCAGTTTCCCTCCCTCCACCTCTTGCCTCACTTCCACTGCCTGCTTCTATGGAAGACACTTTTCCTTTCTCTCTGTCTCTCTCTGTCTCTCACTCTGTCTCTCTCTCTGTTCCTTTTAGTCACCGTGGTTTGAAATACTATTGCTGAAAAGGTATTATGCAATAAATATATAAATTTACCTCCATTCAGCTCTCAGTTTTTGTCCAGAGTGATCAGTTTCAGCTATCATTATTACTGTGGTTCCTTACTTGTCCTAATTGCACTCTCCTTCCCCCTTTACTTTAAGATCACTCATAATCTGGCACCTTCTCATATTCATTGGCCATCACATTGACTCTTTAGGGTAGGTGAAATGGTCCATGTTCCTCCCCCCAATGACTACTTTCTTTTCCTGACTTTTTTTGACACCCAGAGCAACCTCAAAAATCCTCCTCTTGCTCTTCTTCTCCTCCCAAAGTTCCTGGAATAGACTCCCAAATAAGTTACATGCATTTAAATTTTAATGATAATATATATTGTGAAAATCCAAACTACAGTGTGTCCCATTGGCTTCCTTCATTTTTTGATGTCAGTATTTTCTCAAAGCCCCACTCTTTCAGTCTATGCCACTACATACTCATTTGCACACTTGTAGACAACACCTTTACCTGTAGCTGGGCTTGTACTACCTTGGTCACCTGGAAGAGATATTCATCCTCACTGTCTTTGTTATATTCTTCCATGGAAAACCATAAACACTGCCTCACATTTGCACTGGAGGCATCAACTTCTTTTAATTCCCTCAGCACCTTGATTTGATTGTTTTCTGCATGTGCATTGGTCGCAATGACCAACAGATATGTCAGGAAGAGCAGGAAGGTCCTCTGGGTCCGAGTCATCCTCAGCTGTGGCAGAGGTAGGCCTCCTTATTCTCTCAGGTTAAGGCCAATGAATATTGTGTGGTTGTTGTTGAACAAGGTCAAAGATTTTTCCACAACAGCATCAGCACAGCTGGATTCAAAACAGAGCCATTAGAGTTTTGTACTCCAAAAATACCCACCCTGAGAAAGCCAATCAAAGCGTCTTGCTCCCAGCCTGTATCCTTTTCATTCTGGGTGTGACCTTCATTACCTGCAGAGCACCTCGACCCAATGTGTCAATACCTCCCCTGAGCCCTTCATTCCTATTTCTGCATCTCATGCTTATAATGTGTGGCTCTGAAAGGTGTCGCTATCCCCTTGATCACTCAGCACTCTGGATAATTCCAACCTGCTCTCCCTACACTCTCCCTCTTACTCCTGGTTCTGCCCTCCATACTAACCTCTGTTCTAAGCCTTCAGCACTCCTGGCTTCTGTTATGTGCTTGTCCCTTGATCCTGATCTCTGATCTGCTCAGTACCTAAATTAACAGTCCTGCAGGGAAGTCATACTTTGTGATGTAATCCAGCACCTGTGACCCTGCCTCCTTGAGGCACCTCCCATCTGTTGGCCTCTGGCAGATAGTTGAGGCAGCTCACAAAGAACAGCCAATTGCTTCCTACCTCTGTCAGGTAAGTGGAGGGTCCCATGTAGCACCAGCTCCACTGTCCATATATTCCATCTCCTAAAAGTCAGCAGTCTCTCTCTCTCTCTCTCTCTCTCTCTCTCTCTCTCTCTCTCTCTCTCTCTCTCTCTCTCTCTCTCTCTCTCTATCATTATCTCCTCTCTCTAGTATCCTGGCAGAATGAGGATAATGGCTTGTATCAGGCCTTAGGACAAGGACATATATGCACTTAATAGACCCTGGAGAACTCTGAGGATCTGTGAAAAAGCCAAATTGTGAAAGGTCAGGGAGTTGAAAAAAGCTGATAGACTTTTGGTCATGAGAAGGGGCAGAGTATTGAGAACAATATATAGCAAGATTCCACTAGGCAGATTATGAACCATCAACCTGATGAATATATCATCCTATATTTAAACCGCTTGCTTATTGATTAAAGCATTATTTGTTTCTCATTTTCAATTGTTAAACCACTTCTATAGTAGACAATACTTTTCCACTTTACAAAGTTACATGAGTAATTTTATATAAATGTTCTGTAGATGAATGCAAAATCTTTGTACAAATTTTAATTTAGCATATATTGCTAAATTGATAGCTAATTTATTAATAAGTTTAAGATTTTGCTTTATGTTAGAAACATAAATTTGGGGAGCTTTAAGAAGTACCCAATAAAAACAGTCTGTGAGAGGGGTGTTTAGAAAATAAACATTTTGTTTCCTAGGAACCCAATGGCAGCCACACTTTGAAACCAGTAATCCATGTCTGTGAATCAGAAAGATAAATGTGTATGTTGAACCGTGTTAAAAATACAAGATCTAACTCAACATAGGGCTGACCCAAAATATTGTTGGTCTTTTCTTTTTAAAAAATTTTTATTAAATCACTTTAAATAACAAAGTTATTTATGATTGAGTTTCAGGCATACAATGTTTCAATACCAATTCTTTCCTCCACCAATATCCCCAGTTTCCTTTCTAACCCCAAGCCTGCCTCTATGGCAGTCACTGTTTTTCCTCTTCCTCTCCTTTCTCCACTTTAGGGCATTGTGGTTTAAAATACTGTGGTTGCTGATGAGGTAGCATTCATGCCATTACCTCCTTTTAGCTCTTTTGACCACAATTTGACTATCTCATATTTCTGTATCTCTGTCTTCACCCAATTTACTCCTTGGAGAGGAAAACCATTCTATTTTCATTAGTCAAACTTTACCATGTTTCTTTTCAGGCTAGTATTTATTCTTTCTTCTAGTAATTTTTTTCTGACAATTTTTTCAAGAGTATTGTTTGAACTTGCCGTATTAAAAACAAGAACTTTAGGGCTGGAGTAATAGCACAGCAGGGAGGTCGTTTGCCTTGCACGTGGCAGACCCGGGTTCGATTCCCAGCATTCCATATGGTCCCCTGAGCACCACCGGGGTAATTCCTGAATGCAGAGCCAGGAGTGACCCCTGTGCATCGCCGGGTGTGACCCAAAAAGAAAACAAAAACAAAATAAAAACAAGAACTTTAGTGTAATGTTTGGAAAATGAATATTTTAAAAATTGCTGTGCAGTAAGAATTTCCCCCAGTTTATGGTTATGATTTATTCAAATTTAATTTTTAAAAATATTTTAATTAAAAATTTTTCAAAAATTGTAGACAAATGCTTCTACATTTTCTTCACATTTTACCTAAATTTTTGGGTAATATTTATCTGAAAAGCTTCCCTGAGTTTTAAAAACACGACCATCTCATTTTATTTATGTTTTTACAATTTGTAAAATAATACATCACCCTCATTTACTCCTGATGAGAGTATAAAGTGGTACTATCAGTTTTGGAAAGCAAATTTAATATGATTTGTTATGTTATTTTATTTGCTGTGTTATTCTTTTTGCTGTTATTTTATTTAATAAATCCACTTAAAGTTATCTTAAAGCTATAATAGAAATGAAATTAAAATCCTTCAGTAAAAGATGTTTAGCACAATCTTACATTAAAAAGTTAAACCTGGAAATATTTAAATGTCCTTTTTCGATAAATATATAAATACATTATGGTATCAATAAAAGGAAGCAATTATATATTGTTTTAAAAACTGCGTATCTGATGAATTCTCTACAGTGATGGAAAATATTCATGAATGAAAGATGCATAATTATAAATACAATATTTTATTAACAAGTGCAAGATCTACCTGCAGGGCGAGTGCACCAGCAGCCTGATGGTGCCTTCAGGCTTCGTGATACTCCAAAATTGCTACTGTGTCTTTAGCTGCACCACAACAACTTGGTGCCAAGTTTACCAAGAAATTAAACAGCCAAAAGTTAGGTATGTGGGAGCCACGTCCACAACCCATATCTGGCTCAGCAATACAAGCTCATTTATTGGCCTTATTTCAGAGACCCATAAATAAATCTCTAAAGAGATCAAAAGCTGCAGTTAATCTCGGACCCACACAGGGCTGAACATACTGGGGTAAATCGGAGCGGGGGGCAGGTTGACCTGTGCCCGCCCAAGCAGAGTCCCTGGCAGCCACTTGCTTCCACAATCCAAAATCGCCACCATACCCCCGGTCTAACTCCACCGTCTCAGGACAGACCTCACCAAGATATAATCTGCTGAAAATTCAGTATGCGCGTTTTTTACTGAAATCTCCAGGCTTTCTCGGGGTCTGGATGGGCTAGCTCCTCCTACCTCCCTGTACTTCCGGAAGTTTCGGCAGTTACATCCACACCCCAAAGCTTCCAATAAATTGGAAAGCTACTTTAGCCTTATCGTCCTGATAAAAATACCAAATTCCCTGGACAAACATCATGACCTCTTAGCTCTTGTATTGCAAACCATAATTCACAAAAGGAAAAGGAGAGAGAGAGCATGAAGGAAAGTACCTCCCATAGAGGGAGTGAGGGGATATGGTGTGGGGGGTTGTGGAGCCAGGGGACATTGGTGGTAGGAAATGTACACTGGTGGAGGGATGGGTGCTGAATCATGGTACGACTGAAACCCAATTTTGAACAGCTTTGCAATGGCCTATCACGGATACCCAATTAAAAAAAATTTTTTTAAGTAATGTGAGGAAGATCCAGAGCTGCTGCTCATGAAACAGACCCTCTGCTCATAAAGACTATGATCTAACCCATTTTGGCACCCAGAGCGGCTTCTTACAGACATGCATCTAGACTGTGAACTGAACTAAAACATCAGAAATCCAAAACTGCGTGGCCACAACAGCGGCCGCGCGAGCTCATAGAGTCTTCATTCTCAGCAATGAAAAGAAAGTATTAAATGATGCCTTTTCAGCAGGCCTAATTGTTGGGGGGAAATTCCAAACAATAATAGTGAGTTCTCTATTGAAATATTGAATGTATTCGAAGTACAGAGAATAAAATGAAGATCATTAGCTACTTAGGTGGGGGCTGGGTGGGAGGGGGGTATATTGGGGTTCTTGGTGGCAGAACATGTGCACTGGTGAAGGGACAAGGGTTCAGTCATTGTATGACTGAGACTTAAACCTGAAAGCTTTGTATTTTTTTTCTCACGGTGATTCAATATAATAAAATAAAATTTAAAAAAATAAAAAATAATGTGGGGACCGGAGTGATAGTACAGTGCCTAGGGCATTTGCCTTGCATGCGACCGACCCAGATTCGATCCCTGGCATCCCATATGGTCCCCCAAGCACCGCCAGGAGTAACTCCTGAGTGCAGAGCCAGGAGCAACCCCTAAGCATTGCTGGGTGTGACCCAAAAAACAAAAAGAAAAAAGAAAAGTAATGTAGAGTTCATGCAGAATTCAATCATCATAATCAATGGCTGAATAAATAGCAGTACTCCTACATTTTTTTAAGTGCAGGATCATCTCGATCTCATTTTGATTGTGTGTAGTTGCCACATCTCTCTTGGCCTCTCCCATTCCACCTGGCCAAAGCCAGCGCATTGCCTCCTTACCAAGTGTCACTCCCTCACACAAACTCATTGACTCATCTTCCCTGCCATATCAACACAAGTATATTTCAACAGTCCTGTTCACCTAAATCTAAAGTGCCCCTCCTAGCTGCTGGAAGGTTTTCCCAATAACTCCCAGATGTCTTGCACTCCTAGTCATTCCTCTAGCTCTCTCAGCTACTCTCCTTTTCATCACCCTGTTTATTCTCCTCATTAGTTTTCAAAATAGCCAAACCTTACAGTTAATTTATTTGGTAAGTGTCTTTACTGTCTGCTTTATCCTTGAGAAATAATATGGGTTTTCTAAGGCCAGGGATGTCTTTCTGTTGCTCATACTATATCACCAAAATCTGGAACAAGGTCAAGGTTGGAATCATGGTGGTTTTTAACCACCAATATCTGTGGAGTTAATAGTATTTCTTTTCTTGAGGGATCAAAATGGTGCATCCATTTCTAGTTTTTCTTTCCTTTTCCTCAAATTTTTTGTATACTAAGTGGTTTAGTAATTAGGGAAAAAAGAAAAATAGCACATGTATTGTGGCATGTAAAGTAAAAAGGGCTAAAAGGACAATTCTCTGATTAAGAGACACCATTGAGTTTGGAAAAGCCCACATGGCCTATCCATGACTTAGATATTTTGTAGCTTCTCAAAATCAAGTGCAAGTATTCCTCTGTCCCTCATAGCTTCTATTCCTTCTACCCATGGGGTGAGGATATATCAGGCACTCTGCATAAGGTCCAAGGAAAAAAGATTAAGCTTAGGGACTGAAGCAGCCTCCTCTTTGGGGATTCAGTGAGGCCTCAGGGACCAGGGAGCCCTTCAGTTACAAAGTTGCTCACAAATGGGGTTTCAGTTATACAATGTACCAATACCAGTCCCTTCACCAGTGTACATTTCCCACCACCAATGTACCAATGTCCCCAATTTCCCTCTTACCATACTACCCCCCCCCAGACTGCCTCTACAGCAGACAATTTTCTTCTCTTTCTCTCTCCCCAACTCTTTTCTTTTGGGCATTATGGTTTGCAATACAGGTACTGAAAGTTTATCATGTATGTCCCTTAACCTCCTCTCAGCACTCAGTTCTTGTCCAGAGTGATAATTTTCAACTATCGTTGTCATAGGAGTTTCTTATTTGCCCTAACTTCCCTTCTGCCCACACATACTCGTGACAAGCTTCCAATCATAGACCAGTCCCCTGGCACTCGTTTCTACTATCCTTGGGTATTAATTTCATGCTATGATTTTTTTATTATTATGCTCCCACAAATGAGTACAATCAGTCTAAATCTATCCCTCTCCCTCTAACTCATTTCACTCAGCATGATACTCTCCCGTCCACCCATTTATAAACAAATTTCATGACTTCATTTTTTCTGGTGGCTGTGTAGTATTCCGTTGTGTAGATGTACAATAGTTCCTGTATCCAGTTTTCTGTTCTCAAGCACTTGGGTTGTTTTCAGATTCTGGCTACTATGAATAACGCTGCAATGAACATAGAAGAGCAGATGACTTTTCTGCAGTGTGTTTTTGGGCCCTTATGGTACACTACCAGGAGTGGTATTGCTGGGTCATATGGAAGTTCAATTTCTAGCTTTTTGAGGAATTCCTATATTGTTTTCCAAAAAAGGCGAGACCAATCAACATTCCCACCAACAATGAATGAGATGTCTTTTCTCCCTGCATCCTCACCAGCTCTGGTTGTTTTGTTTTTAATGTGTGCCACTTTCTGTATTGTGAGATAGTATCTCACTGTTGCTTGAATTTGCATCTCCCTGATGATTAGTGATGTAAAGCTTTTTGTCATGTATCTTTTGGCCATGTGTATTTCTTATTTGAGGAAGTTTTGGTTCACATCTTTCCCCCATTTTTTGATGGGATTGGGTGCTTTTTCCTGTAAAGTTCTACCAGTGCATATTGACCACTGATATCAGATGGGTACTGGGTAAATAATTTTTCCATTTTGTGAGCTGTCTTTGTATATTTTTTTTGCTTTTTGGGTAACATCCAGCAATGCACAGGGGTTACTCCTGGCTTTGCACTCAGGAATTACCCCTGGCAGTGCTCAGGGGACCATATGGGATGCTGGGAATCGAACCCGGGTCGGCCACGTGCAAGGCAAACACCCTACCCGCTGTCCTATCGCTCCAGCCCCTATTTTTGAATCTTGAACACTATTTCCTTTGAGGTGCAGAAGCTTCTTAGTTTAATATAGTTACATTTATTTATTTTTGCTTTAACTTGCTTGGCAGTGATGTCTTATGTTTGAAGATGCCTTTAGCTTCAAAGTCATGGATGGTTCTGCCTACATTTTCCTCCATGAACCTTATGGATTCAGGTCCTTATTGAGGTCTTTAATCCATTTGATCTGACTTTTGTGGCTGACATTAGAAAGAGATCTGATTTCTTTTTTTTCCTTTCCTTTTCTTTCTTTTTTTTTTTTGCACGTTGCTGCCCAGCTTTCCCAGCACCACTTGTTGAAGAGTCTTTCCTTGTTCCACTTCATATTTCTTGCTCTTTTATAAAAGATTAAATAATCATATATTTGAGGGTTTGTTTCAGAATGTTCAACTCTATTCCATTCACTGTCTTTATTACAATACCATTCTGCTTTAATTAATATTATTTGCAATACAATTTAAAGCTGGGGAAGGTGATGCTCTCCATCTTCTTTATCCCAAGATTATTTTAGCTATTCATGGGGTTTCTGTTCCATGTGAATTTCAGGACTGTTTGATCTATTTATTTGAAAAGTGTCATGGGTATTCTTTTAGGGACTGCATTGAATCTTCGGGGGAGAATAATGTATACTGTATAATGCTTCAGGGAGTATTTTCATCTTGACAGTGTTAATCCTCCTGATCCATGAGCAGGGGATGTGTCGCCATTTCCTTGTGTCTTCTTTTATTTCTTGAGGTAGTGTTTTGTTTTTGTTTGTATAGGTTTTGTTTTGTTTTGTTTAATTTTTTATAGGTCCTTCAACTCTTTAAACTGATTCTGAGGTACTTGATTTTCTGAGACACAATTGTGAATCGGTTTATTTTTTAAATATCTCTTTCTTCTGAGAGAGTTCTGGTTAAGATGGCAGTGACACAGCGGCAAGCACCAGAGCTGTATCTACTAAAGTAATCCTGGGATAAAGAAGATGTAGAGCATCACCTTCCTCAGTTGTATGTCACATCCACAACCCAAAGCCTCCACCCAGCTGCAAATCATAACACACAAAAGAGGAGAGAGAAAAAGAGATAGAGAGAGCGAGGAAAGGTGCCTGTGACAGAGGCAGACAGGGGGTAGGTGAAGAGATGTTGGAAGGGGGAATGGGAGGGAAACTGGGTCATTGATGGTGGGAAATGTACACCGGTGGAAGGATGGGTGTTGGAACATTATACAACTGAAACCAAATCATAAATAGCTTTGTTGTGGTCTATCTCACGGTGATTCAATTTTTAAAACATAGAAAAAAAAGAAAACAGGAAGTTTTGACGTATTATCTCTTGCTTCAGGCATTCGTACTACTTATTTTTATTCATTATCTGTTATTACTTTATTATACCTCTTGCAATTGTTCATTAAGTGTATTACATTCCCTTCCGCTTTTGCATCTTATCCCGGGTATACCCGGGTATACCCTCCTTTCCCACCCTCTCCCTGCCTCCATGCAGACAATATTCCCTATACTCTCTCTACTTTGGGGCATCATGGCTTGCAACACGGACACTGAGAGGCATCATGTTTGGTCCATTATCTACTTTTGGCACACATCTCCTATCCTAACTGATTCCTCCAGACATCATTTTCTTAGTGATCCCTTCTCTATTTATCTGCATTCCCCCCTCCGCTCATGAAGCAGGCTTCCAGCTATGGGGCAATCCTCCTGGCCCTTGTATCTACTGTCATTGGGTGTCAGCCTCATGTGATGTTATTTTATACTTCACAAATGAGTGCAGTCCTTTTATGTATGTCCCTCTCTTTCTGACTCATTTCACTTAGCATAATACTCTCCATGTCTATCCATTAGTAAGCAAATTTCATGACATTGTGTAGATGTACCAAAGTTTCTTTGACTAGTCATCTGTTCTAGAGCACTCGGGTTGTTTCCAGATTTTGGCTATTGTGAACAGTGCTGCAATGAACATATAGGTACAGATGTCATTTCTGCTGTGCTTTTTTGCATGCTCAGGATATATTCCCAGAAGTGGTATTGTGGGGTCATATTGAAGCTCAATTTCTAGTTTTTGAAGAGCTGTCTATATTGTTTTCCAGAAAGGCTGAACCAGTTGGCATTCTCACCAACAATGAAAAAGCGTCCCTTTTTTCCCCACATCCACGCCAGCACTGGTTGCTTTTGTTCTTTTGAATGTGTGCCACTCTCTGTGGTGTGAGATGGTATCTCATTGTTGTTTTGATTTGCATCTCCCTGATGACTAGCGAGGTGTGGAACATTTTTTCATGTGCCTTTTGGCCATTTGTATTTCTTTTTTTTTTTTTTTTTTGCTTTTTGGGTCACACCCAGCAATGCTCAGGGGTTACTCCTGGCTTTGCACTCAGGAATTACTCCTGGCGGTGCTTGGGGGACCATATGGGATGCCGGGAATCGAACCCGGGTCGGCCGCGTGCAAGGCAAATGCCCTACCCGCTGTGCTATCGCTCCGGCCCCTGTATTTCTTTTTTGAGGAAACTTCTGTTCATTTCTTCTCCCCATTTTTTGATGGGGTTGGAGGTTTTTTTCTTATACAGTTCTACTAGTGTCTCGTATATCCTGGCTGTTAATCCCTTATCAAATGGGTATTGGGAAAATATTCTTTCCTATTCTGTGGGCTCTTTCTGTATTTTGGTCATTGTTTCTTTTGAAGTACAGAAGCTTCTTAGTTTGATGTAGTCCCATTTGATTATGTTTGCTTCCACTTGCATGGTCAGTGCTGTTTCATCCTTAAAGATGCTTTTAGCTTCAATGTTATGGAGAGTTCTGCCTACATTTTCTTCTATGTACCTTATAGATTCATGTCTGATATTGAGGTCTTTAATCCACTTTGATCTGACTTTTGTGCTTGCCATTAGACAGATGTCAGTTTTCATTTTTTTGCAGGTAGCTATCCAGTTTTCCCAGCACCACTTGTTGAAGAGGCTTTCCTTGTTCCATTTCACATTTCTTGCTCCTTTGTCAAAGATTAAGTGGCCATATATTTGGGGGTCTGTGACAGGATATTCAACTCTGTTCCATTGGTCTGCAGGTCTGTATCTAGCCCAATACTATGCTGTTTTAATTACTACTGCTTTGTAGTAGAGTTTGAAATTGGGGAAGGTGATGCCACCCATCTTTTTCCCAAGGATTGCTTTAGCTGTTTGTGGTTGTTTATTGCTCCATATCTTTCCCTCTAATTGTATATGTTATCAATACTTGCAGTTGTTTGAATAAACACAGTAAGAGACAAAGATCCCAATACTTAACTCTCTGGGCTCTGAGAGCAAGCAAGGCTTTTACTTGCTTGCTAAGTAAATAAAAACTTAAAAATTTGCTGAGCAAATCCCAGACTAAGTCCTCAAACCAGTTCAGCTTGCCCTTCCCCATGGGGGCCCTGTCTCTTAAGTCATAACAGCTTGCATCAAGATCATGCATTTATGCTTTTTTAAACTTTCCTATTTTGATGCCAGGACAGCTTTGCCACTTGCCTGGGTCCATCCCAGTCCCACGGGGACCTCCCTTTTGGGGTATTAGGAACTACAGCAACTGAAGCCTGAGTCAAGTAATTATGACTTATGACAGATGCCCAGGAGTAGATATATTTCAGGGTCAATAAACTCCCAAATATTATGAACATAGCATTAACAGTCTTTCTGTATTTAACCAGTGAACATTACTCTATAGTAAAGTATGAAAAGGTTATAGGGAAATAGAAAAGCAAGTACAAATACATAGCACTTCAAATACAAAGCACAGAATCACCAGAAAGTTTTGGCTTATAAGTAACCAAGACTGACTTGGGGAACTGTGAAAATGAGAAGTAAAATGAAAAGGAAGGTTTAAAGATAAACTTTAACTAAATTACGGATGCTAGAAAGAGCATGATAAGCTTCTCTGGGAGGAGGAAAAGGGGCAGTTCACTGATGAAGCCTAAAACACTTAGGGTTAAAATCCAACAGTCACCCTTCTTATAATTATTTGGGTATTCTGAATTCAGAAATATATATATCCTGGGGCTTTCTCTTCATTTTATGCCAGGAAAATTCTCCAAAATATAGGGAAGTAGATTTTTTAATTCTCTCTGGGAAAATCATAATATCCATTAAAAGAATAACGGAAGATAAATAAAGTAAATTTTGAGTAACTTATGAAGTGAAAGATTGAATTGGTATAGTTAGCATTCTGAGTTTACTGATTTTTATTTGAAGAGAAATGTAAATGAATAAGACTTCTATCCCCTCTTCCTTATGTGACTTTTTAAATAACGAGCAGGAAAATTAAATTATGTTAATAAATATACAAAATATGATTACTGATTTGTGTTATGTATTAAGAAAGTATAACAGAGGAAAACCTTGGGAGAGAGAGAGGAAGAGGAAAAGTGCCTGCCATGGAAGCAGGTGCTGGGGGAGAGATGCGAGGGAACCTGTGGACACTCATGGTGGGAGACTATTCTCTAAAGGTATGGGTGTTGGAGCATTATATGACTGAAATCCAACCATGAGCAACTTTGTAACTGTGTGCATCACTGTGATTCAATTAAAACTTTAAAAAAATTTCACATTAGAAATTTCTTCAGCAATGTACATTTCCTACCACCAATGTCCCCCATCTGTCTCTATGGCAGGTACTTTCTCTCTCTCTCTCTCTCTCTCTCTCTCTCTCTCTCTCTCTCTCTCTCTGTTTTCCCCCCTTCAGGCATTATGGTTTGCAATATTACATATTATCATGTGTATCTCTTTACCTACTTTCAACATTTAGTTCTAGTCCAGAGCGATAATTTTCAACTGCTATTGTCATATTGTCCTCTTCTCTATCCTACCTCTCTACCCTTATATATATTTTCCCTTTTAGATTTTAAGCTATTATGTTGATTTTTTAAAAAATATTTTTAGCAAATCAACCTCTTCTACTCAGTGTTTGTTGTTCACTCATTTGGAAAGTAGAAGATTCTGAAAAAAACTGTACCACTTATAGCTAGATGTCCTGTACACCTACAGTCTCTGTATGTGAATGCATACTCTAATACATATTATCACTATGAAAAATAAATTTTTCGGGGCGGGAGCAATAGCACAGTGGGTAAGGCATTTTTCTTGCACGCAGCCGACCCGAGTTCGATTCCCAGCCTCCCATATGGTCCCCAAAGCACCGCCAGGAGTAATTCCCAACTTCGTTAGCCAGGAGTAACCTCTGTGCATCACTAGGTGTGACCCAAAAAGAAAAAAAAAGGAAAAGAAAAATAAGTTTGTCAACATATTCGTGTAGCACTGTAGCACTATTGTCCCATTGTCCATCAATTTCCTATAGCCGGCACCAGTGACGTCTCCATGTGAGACTTGTTACTGTACTCTCACAATATTCGTGTATCAGTCATAAATACATCCTAGTTTCCATTTTATAATAACACAATCACAATATCATCTAGATCAGGAGAACTTGGTGATCTAAATGATGTTTCATGAACAATTTCTGATCTTGTAGACTATGACTATATGATAACAGAGATTCAACCCCAACCCCACATCAAATAAAATTCTTAACATTTTAAAATAAGATTGAGAATATTTAAAGATGAATGCTAATAAGGGTAAAGGTATAAAATGCACCTATTTTTGCAGGGAAATGTACTTCCTAATAACATACTCCAAATTAGACTTGTTTACATGTTCTAGTATCACTGGCATAATATCAGAACAAATCTCTCCACAAAGCTTGAAGATAATGATGAGATATAGTAAAAAACTCAACGACTAAAAGCCTCACCAAGAATACTTTATCCGGCTAAACCTTCACTCAATCTAGAAGGAATGATACACTATTTCATGGATAAACAACAGCTCAGGAATTTCATTGACTCAAAACCAAACTTAAAATGACTAAAGGGGCTACTGTAAGACAAGGAAACTGCTACAAGTGCAAGAAACACCTACAGAAAGATGGCACAAAACCCCAAGACAATAATCTCTCTCAATGCCAATGGTCTAAATGCACCAATTAATAGACATAGCCTGGCAAAATAGATTCAGAAACTGAAACCAACATTTTTCTGCCTACAAGAAACACATCTGAACAGTCAAAGCAAACACAGACTCAAAGCCAAAGTATGAAAAACACTCCTGCAAGCAAACAACTCCCTCAAAAAAAGCCAGGGTGGCCATACTAGTATCTGACAACATAGATTTCATATTAAAAAATATTAGAAGGAACTATGAAGGCCATTTTTTATTAATCAAGGGATATGTACAGCAGGAAGAAATCACACTCCTAAACATATATGCACCTAATGAGGGACCAGCTAAATGCTTAAAACAACTGTTAACATATTTTAAGGAAGACATTACTAGCAACACAATAGTAGTTGGAGATTTTAACACTGTCTTATCGCCTCTAGATAGATCAACAAGACTAAAACTCAGCAAGGAAACACTGGCTTTGAAGAAAGAGAGAGGGCTAATAGATTTATACAGGGCTTTACATCCCAATAAGAAAGAATACACATTTTTTTCCAGTGCACATGGAACCAATCTCCAAAATAGACCACTGCTGGGCCACAAAACATACCTCAATAGAATCAGGAAGATAGAAAATGTATCTTTTCAGACCACAATGCACTAAAGATAGAAGTTAATCACACACAGATGTGGAGAACCAAATAAACACCTGGAAATTATACAGCTCAATGTTGAACAAAAAGTGGGTCAGGAGAAAATCAAGGAAAAAAAAAGATACCTGGAAACAAATAATATGCAGACATGAGTTACCAGAATTTATGGGACGCAGCTAAAGCCATATTAAGGGGGAAATTTATAGTGCTGCAAGCGTTTCTCAGGAAGGAAGAAAGGACCCACATAAAAAACTTGACTTCACAACTTAAGATCGTAGAAAAGGACCAACAAAAGGACCCCAAATCAGGCAGAAGGAAAGAAATAACAAAACTTAGAGCAGAAGTTAATGACATAGAAATCCAAAAAACAATCCAAAAGATCAATGAAACCAAGAGGTGGTTCTTTGAGAAAATAAACAAGATCAATAAATCACTAGCACAACTCACAAAGAAAGAGAGAGAGAACCCTAATAAACTGAATCAGAAATGAAAAAGGGTACATCAAAACAGAAACCAAAGAAATACAAAACATTACATAAGAGAATACTTTGAAAGTCTGTATGCACGAAACAAGAGAACCTAGAACAAATGGTTAAATTCCTGAATTACTATACTCTCCCAAGACTGAACCAAGAAGATTTGGAATACCTAAATAGACCTATCACTATCAAGGAAATTGAAACTGTAATCAAAAGTTTTCCCAAAAACAAAAGCCCAAGTCCAGATGGATTCACTAGAGAGTTCTCCCAAAGGTTTAAAGAGGTCCTACTGCCAGTTCTTCTCAAGCTTTTTCAGGAAATTGAAGAAACAGAAACTCCCCAAACAGTTTCTACGAGACACATACCTCCCTAATACCAAAAGCAAACAAAGACACCACTGAAAAATAAAACTACAGGGGCTGGAGCAATAGCGCAGTGGGTAGGGCATTTGTCTTGCACGCGGCCGACCTGAATTCATTCCCAGCATCCCATATGATCCCTGAGCAGCGCCAGGAATAATTCCTGAGTGCAAATCCAGGAGTAACCCCTGTGCACTGCCAGGTGTGACCCAAAGCCCAAACAAACAAACAAAAAACCTATAGGCTTATATCCCTGATGAACACGGATGTGAAGATCCTCAACAAAATACTAGCAAATAGAATCCAAAAATTCATCAAAAAGATCATACACCACGACCAAGTGGGATTCCTCCTAGGAATGCAAGGATGGTTTAACATTTGGAAATCAATTAACATAAACCATCATATATACAAAGGAAAAGATAAAAACCATATGATCATATCAATAGATGCAGAGAAAGCATTTGACAAGATCCAGCACCTGTTTATGATGAAAACTCTCACCAAAATGGGTTTCAAAGGAACTTTCCTCAATGTAGTCAAAGCCATCTACGACAAGCCTATGGCAAACATTACCCTCAATGGGGAAAAACTAAGAGCCTTCCCTCTAAGAATAGGAACAAGGCAAGGATGCCCACTATCACCACTTCTGTCCAATATAGTACTGGAAGTACTTGCAGTAGCAGTTAGGCAAAAAAAAAAAATATTAAGGGCATCCAGATAGGAAAGGGAAAAAATCAAGCTCTCACTATTCACAGATGATATAAGAACCTTAAAGCCTCTACCAAGAAACTCCTAGAAACTAGACTTGCATAGTAAAGCCACAGGCTACAAAATCAATACCCAAAAGTCCATGGCTTTCCTATATGCAAATAATGAAAGAGAGAAAAGCGACATGAAAAAATCAATCCCGTTCACAATCATGCCTTAGAAAATTAATTACCTCAGAATCAGCTTAACCAAGGAGGTAAAGAACCTGTACAAAGAAAACTACAAAATGCTACTTCACTAAATAAAAGAGGACACGAGAAAATGGAAAGATATCCGTTGCTCATGGATTGGGAGAATTAATATTGTCAAAATGGCAATACTCCCCAAAGCATTATACAGATTCAATGCGATCCCTATAAGGATACCCATGAAATTCTTCAAAGAAATGGATTAAACACTCCTGAAATTCATATTCAACAACAAACCCCCATAAATAGCTATTTTTAGGAAAATGAAGACTGGAGGCAACACCTTCCCCAACCTTAAACTCTATTACAAAGCGGTAATAATTAAAACAGCATGGTACTGGAACAAAGGCAGAGTTGCAGACCAATGGTGGAATATCCTTACACACACCCTCTAACTTATGATCATCTAATCTTTGATAAGGGAGTAAGAAATGTTAAGTGGAGTAAGGAAAGCCTCTTTAACAAATGGTGCTGGCAAAACTGGACAGCTACATGCAAAACAATTGGCCCAGACACTAACACTGGCCCTAACACTATGCACAAAACTCAGATCAAAATGGATTAAAGACCTCAACATCAGACCAGAATCCATAAGGTACATTGAGGACAAGGTCTGCAAAACCCTCCATGACATTGACGCTAAAGGTATCTTCAAAGTTGACACACCACTGACCAAACAAGTGGAAACAGAAATAAAAAAAAAATGGGACTATCTTAAACTAAGAAGCTTCTGCATCTCAAAACATACCGTGACTAGAATACAAAAACAATATACAAAATGGGAAAGGATATTTACCCATTACCCATCTGATAAAGAGTTGATATCAAGGATATACAAG
This sequence comes from Sorex araneus, assembly GCF_027595985.1. Lineage (NCBI taxonomy): Eukaryota > Metazoa > Chordata > Mammalia > Eulipotyphla > Soricidae > Sorex > Sorex araneus. Next base: position 111,314,449 of record NC_073304.1, read on the forward strand.
GCACTGGTTAACTCTACAAGAAGAAATCATCCAACCCCATCAGAAAATGAAGCGATGAAATGAACAGAAATGTTCTCAAAGAAGAAATTCGAATGGCCAAAAGACACGTGAAAAAATGCTCTTCATCACTAATCATCAGGGAGATGCAGATCAAAACAACAATGAGATATCATCTCACACCACAGAGACTAGCACACATCCAAAAGAACAAAAGCAACCACTGTTGGAGAGGATGTGGGGAGAAAGGGACCCTTCTACACTTCTCGTGGGAATGCCGACTAGTTCAATGCTTTTGGAAAACCGTATAGACATTCTCCAAAAAATGAGAAATTTAGCTCCCATTTGACCCAGCAATACCACTTCTGGGAATATACCCCAGAGATGCAAAAAGTATAGTAAAAATGACATCTGCAACTTGTATGTTCATTGCAGCACTGTTTACAATAGCTAGAATTTGGAAAAAACCCAAGTGCCTGAGAACAGATGACTGGTTAAAGAAACTTTGGTACATCTATTCAATGGAATACTATGCAGCTGTTAGAAAAGATGAAGTCATGAAATTTGCATAAAAGTGATCAACATGGAGAGTTTCATGTTAACCGAAATGAAAGGGAGGGACAGACATATAAAGATTGCACTCATTTGTGGAATGTAAAGTAATGGAATGTGAAACTTACACCCAAGAATAGTAGAGATATGTACCAGGAGGATTGCTTCACAGTTTGGAAGCCGTCTCATGTGCTGGCGGAAAAGGCAGTTCAGATAGAGAAGGGACCACCAAGTAAAGGGTACTTGGAGGGCCTGCTCGAGATGGGAGATTCGAGCTAAAAATAGACTATAGACCGAATATGATGGCCACTCAATACCTTTTTTTTTAAATAAAAATTTTATTTTATTGAATCACCATGTGGAAAATTACAATGCTTTCAGGTTTAAGTCTCAGTTATACAATGCTGAAATAACCATCCCTTCACCAGTGCCCATATTCCACCACCAAAAAGAAACCCAGTACACCTCCCATCCCGCCCCTCTCCAGTCCCTCGTAACTAATAAATTTCACTTTACTTTCTATTTACTTTGATTACATTCAATATTTCAACAAAAACCTCACTAGTATTGTTAGGAGTTCCCCACTAGAGTCAGACCTGTTGTGAAGAGAAAACCGGCCACACGGTTTTGGATTTCTGTACTTTAGCAACTAAGTCCAGGGAGATTTCTTCCAGATATTGGATCGTTGCAAGCTTGTAACTCATCTGTGGTCATCATAATATGGCAGTCGCCATGCCCTTCACCCCCGGCAAGGAAGAGGCAAGAGAGAGAAATACCTTTCCTCTCCTGGGCAGGCATGGGGCCACGGCTTAGTTCTCAGTCTGGAGACATTCTGCAAGGAGCTGCCCATACCAAAAGTAGCTTAGCTGGCCTCTGGAGTCATGTTTGTGCAGCTGCGGAGGGGCCACACACGTTCGGCCCCTGACACACGTTCGGCCCCTGGGATCACATCGGCCACTCAATACCTTTATTGCAAACCACAACACCCAAAAAGAGAGAGAGAGCAAAAGGGCAGAGGCAGGGCAGCGGGGAAAGGGGTGAGGGTGGTGGGAGGGATACTTGGATCATTGTTGGTAGAGAATGGCACTGGTGGAGGGATGGGTACTTGATCATTGAATGACTGAAACATAAGCAGGAAAGTTTGTAAGTCTGTAACTGTACCTCATGGTGATTCATGTAAAAATTTTAAAAATTAAAAAAAAGAAAATTTTCTTCTCGTACTAAATTTTACATTTATAGAATATATGTATTTCATGAAAATTTCTATAATTAAAAAATTTTTATTAATTCACCATGAGGTACAGTAACAAAACTTTCATGTTTGAACTTTGACCATACAATCAAACACCCATCCCCCCACCACCAAAATCCCCATATTCCCCCCCAACTGTACTCCCCCTGCCTGTATGGCAGACAATTTGCAAAATATTCTTTCTCTGTTTTAGTTACCTTCAATATTTCAAGACTAGTCCTACCACCCCTCATACCTGCCGAAAATGCAATGCTAGACTATGTGTTTTGTATTGCTTGTTATGGATATAATATAATGTCTCGTGGCCGCGAGAGTGGCCATGTGCTCGAGGAATTCTAAGTTTTTAATAATCAGGGTCTGAAGAAATTCTACAGCGAAGATTCATCTCTGTGTCTCTGGATTGTAGCCATATCGGAGCTTAAGTAGAGGGTGGGCAGATGTGACATCATCTCGGCATCCCATCGGGGTGGGGGGGATGGGGAGAAGAAGGGCCCACTCCTCCCCTGTCCTGAGAGACTTGGGATTTGCCATCACTGAGAAGTCATACCTGGTGCTTCTCACTTGGCTTCTAGAAAATGGCGTCTGCTGGAGCTCTTAGAGGGCAGGCGGAGGGACAACACCCGCCCCCTTCTGGAGCAGCCCAGTGGAGAAGGCCTTTTGCAAAGTCCACGCCATCTCTGCCACAGTTGCTCAGGTCCAAGATTCATCTCTGTGTCGCTGGATTGTGGTCACGCGGGAGCGTAAGTAGACGTGGGCAGATGTGACATCATCTTGGCATCTCATCAGGGCAGGGGAAAGAGAAAATATTTATGATGTTTTAACAAAGAATTATTTATATTTTTAAAATTTACATTATCTGTAGAAAAAGATAGGTTTTGAGAGAAATTTATTTAATCAGATTTTATTTATTTGCAGTTTTGTGGAATCTCAGCAGTTTAGCTCTGTTCATCTAAACAAGTGTAGGTGTCACCATCTCCACAATAAATTTTTTAAGAAAAAGATCTCTCCCATGTGTGAGATCAAAAATTAATATAGAGAGGCTAAAGAGATAGCACTGTGGGTAGAGTTTGCTTTGCACATGATCAACCCGGGTTCAATCCCTAGTGTACCCAAGGTTCCCAAACTCTTCCTGGAATGATTCCTGGTAACAGAGTCAGAAGTGATCCATGAGCACCGCCAGGTAACATAATAAGGGAACAAACAATGGTCAAAGTCATCATAACTAGAGATTTTATTTATAGAACTGAACTTACATGGGAGAAAGTGATGGGAGAGATCCTTCAAACCTTGGTGAAGAGAAGAGGGCTTGCTAATGATTGGCGTGCACGATTGGAGTGATGTGTGCATGGAAAGTATAATTAGCAGGATTGTCAATTCCAGTACTTCAATAAAAATGGTTTTAAAATGTTAATAAAATAACTATAGGTTTTGGGGCTGGAGAAATAGCACAGTGGTTAAGGCGTTTGCCTCGCACGCAGCCAACTCAGGTTCGATTCCCATATGGTCCCATATGGTCCCCTGAGAACTTCCAGAGGGTAATTCCTGAGTGCAAAGCCAGGAGTAACCCCTGTGCATCGCCGGGTATGACCCAAAGAGAAAATAAAATAGTGTGGACCACAGAGACTGGCAGACATTAAAAGGAACAAGAACAACCAGTGCTGACATGGATATGGGGAGAAAAGTGTTGGGGACTGCTCAGGACCCTGAACAAAAGAGGACCCCGAAACCTTTACCCTGGACAAACCGGAAAATTCCATTACCAGCTTTGCATAACCTGAGGCACAGGTGCCCTTGTGACAAAGGAAATAGCTAAACTCAAGAGGTAAAAGTAGCCCAGGGCAGTTAACTAAGAGACACCATAAAGCCCGTAAAGTAGAATGCCTTCCTCTACACTAAAAGCCTTGTGCATTCCTCCTGACAGATGCTCCTGCCAGATAAACCCTTGCCTTCCTCTCCCCACTATTTCTCAACCTACTCTTGGAGAATGTTGTAAGCCCACCAAATAATGCCCCGAACCTTTCCTTATTTGGTCTGAGAAGACACTTCCCTGATGATTGACAACTTATGTACCAACCCCCTGCTAAGAAAAGTATAAAACCAGCATGGCTGTTAATAAAGTTGCCCTTGATCGGCATGTGTCGTCTTGGGCCCCCTATTTATTATCCTCACTAGTTTTATTTCAGATCGGGACCACTCATAGAATCCACCCAATTAGGAGCGCTTTCCACTGTTGTCTCTCCGAGGGCCGGAGAGATCTCTGGGGGAACGCGCAGAAAAGGACTCTCTTTCATTGTTGGTGGGAATGCTGACTAGTTCAGCCTTTTTGGAAAACAACATGGGCATTCCTTAAAAAACTAGAAATTGAGATTCCATATGACCCTGCAATACCACTTCTGGAAATATATCTTGAGGGTGCAAAAAAGCACAGTTGAAATGACATCTGCATCTGTATGTTCATTGCAGCACTGTTCACAATAGCAGAATCTGGAAACAACCTGAGCACCCAAGAATAGACGATTGGTTAAAGAAACTTTTGTATATCTACACAATGGAATACTATGCAGCTGTTAGAGATGAAATCATGAAATTTCCTTATAAGTGGATAAACATGGAAAGTATCATGCTAAGTAAAATGAGTCAGAAATAGAGGGACAGATATAGAATGACTGCACTCATTCATGCAATATAAAATAACATAATATGAGACTAACACCCAAGGACAATAGAAACAAGGGCCAGGAGAATGACTCCATGACTTGGAAGCCTGCCTCATGAGCTGGGGGAGAAGGGAGCTGGGATAGAGAAGGAACCACTAAATCAATGATGGTTGAAGGGATTGCTCAGGATGTGAGATGTGGGCTGAAAGAAGATAAAGGACCAAATATGATGACCTCTTAGTATCTGTATTGCAGATCATAATGACCAAAAGTAGAGAGTAAGAGGGAAATTGTCAGCCATAGAGGCAGGAGGGAGGAGCGGATGGGGGGAGGGATACTGGGGACATTGGTGGTGGAAATGTACACTGGTGGAGGGATAGGTGTTCAATCAGTATTATGACTGAAGCTCAAACAAAAGCTTTACAAGTGTATTTCACGGTGATTCAATTTAAAAAATGGTATGAAAAGATTTCCTGTCCCTTCATGGTACAGGTTCCATGATCCTTGGTTACCAGTGCCATTTGTCTTTTTTCCATATGTATAGACAATTGTGACCACCACCACCACAGTAAAGAAAAGAACTATTCCATCACAGCAAAGATTCTCATAACACACTCTCTAGAGTCAGAACTTCTTTTCAAGAAGTTTCTTGGAAACAAACAATTTATCCTTATCATTGGTACATTTTGTTCATTCACCCTACCATATTTGTCCTTTAATTACTTTTTTCATACTATTTGGTTTTTGCCATTTAATATAATTATTGTGCTAGGTAGAGTTTTGCCTGATCAGTTTTTTGTCCTCTTCTTTTTTCCCCTTTATTTTTGTTTCCTGTGTTTCTTGAACATTTCTTTAGAATACCGTTTTTAGGAAACAAAGTCTGGTATGTGGTCAATATAACTGTGAACTGAAAGGAAAGAAGCAAACTGAAACTGAAAGGAAGAAGGAAAGAGCTTGGGATAAAGAAGGATTCTGACACTGATGGTGGTTATGGTGTAGCAATACTACACCATAGTAGTATCACTACATGTAAAATGTAAAAAAATTTTAATACTATCATAAATTATTATTGCTCATTAGAAACTGATTTTGGAAAAATGGGTTTTAAAAAATAATGACATTTTTAGACATATACACCAATTACTACTCTTCAGTCTTTTTAGTGTTTCTTCTAGACATTGATTGTATATGCAAAACTAGTCTACTTTTGTAAATATTTTACCAGTTTGAGTTAAAGATAGAAAATTTACCTTCCACAAAAACTCTGATGCCTTCTCAGAAAGGGGATAGGCAGATTCCTGAAGACACAGCAGTCCCCAGCCACACCTGGTACCGTCCAACATAGAAATAGCACAGCTCCACCACTAATCTCAAAAAGAACATACTGCTGATGAATTTTCCCAGGTAGACTGGTCCAGGCTGAAAACTCTGGGCCTTTCTTGGAATGGGGATGGGCATATTCTTCTTCCTGAAGACTCAGCATCCCCCAGCCAACACCTGGAATCCTTCAGCATAGAAACCATCCAGCTCCACAACTAAACCTCATCAGGCTGCCAAGCCGCAAAGTTATTCCAGTTCTAGAGCTCCTAGAGCATGCAGCAACATAGGAACAATAGCTATCCCCAGATTTCATAGTATGGTCAGCCCAGTGGGACCACAGTAGATCTGATGGGAAAGTTGTGTAGAAGACCACAAGATCAATTAGTGAGGGGCTGGAGCACAGCGGGTAGAGCGTTTGCCTTGCACGCGGCCGACCCGGGTTCGATTCCCAGCATCCCATATGGTCCACTGAGCACTTCCAGGGGTAATTCCCGGGTGTGACCCAAAAAGAAAAATATATATAAGATCAATTAGTGAAAACAATAGCACAGAAGTTTCCTAGCAACAATCAATCTAGTAAATCCTCAAACAATGACTTTAGTAACATCACAGTGATATATAACAATTTTCACAAATTGACTTTTTAAAAATATTTTTATAATCACTTTGTATTGTAATAAGCAATATGCAGTAAATTTGTTTATGCCTGCTAAGCGAGCAGGCTGAATTGGTGAGTAGAAAACTGGGGACATTGGTGGAAGTAAGGTTATATTGGTGGTGGGAACTCCTGTTGGAACATTGTATTATTAACAACTTGGTAGATTCAATACCCATAAAGTTCTAATGATGTTTTTCTTTTCTTTTTTTTCAGTTTTTTAAATTAAATTTATTTATTTATTAATTAGTGAGTCACCATGAGGGTACAGTTACAGATTTACACATTTTCATGCTTGTGTTTCCCTCTCTAATGATGTTTTTCAAGACTTGAAATAAACTTAACTAAAATTTGTATAGAATCATAAAACTTCCTGAAAAGGCAAAGAAATTAAAAGAAAAAAAAAAGATCGGAGGCTTTACCTCTCCCATCTATACCTATAGTATAAAGGTATAATAATAAAACCTGCTGCTTTCCAAAAGGGCTGAACCAGTCAGTATTACCACCAGCAGTGAAGGAGGGTCCCTTTTTCCCCACATCCAAGACACAGGTTGCTTTTGTTCTTTTGGATGTGTGCCAGTCCCTGTGGTGTGAGGTGGTATCTCATCGTTGTTTTGATCTGCATCTCCCTGATGATTAGAGATGAAGAGCATTTTTTCATTTGCCTTTTGACCATTCAGATTTCTTCCTTGGGAAAGTTTCTGTTCATTTCATCCTCCCATTTTCTGATGGGGTTGGATGTTTTCCTGTAGAGTTCAACCAGTGCCTTTTATATCCTTGATATCAGCACCTTATCAGATGCATTGCAGCTCTGCATCAGATTCATTGCAGCACTGTTTACAATAGCCAGAATCTGGAAAAACCTGAGTGCCTGAGATAAGATGACTGGTTAAAAAAATTTTTGGTATATCTACACAATGGAATACTATGCAGCTGTTAGAAACGATGAAGTCATGAACTTTGCATATAAGTGGATCAACATGGAAAGTATCATGCTAAGTGAAATGAGAATGAGAGAGACAGACATAGAAAGATTGCACTCATCTGTAGAATATAAAGTAACAGAAATGGAGACTAACACCCAAGAAGAGTAGAGATAAGTACCAGGAGGTTTGGTCCACGGCTTTGAAGCCAGCCTCACATGCTGGGGGAAAAGGCAGCTCAGATAGAGAAGGGAACATCAAGTAAAGGGTGTTTGGAGGACCCGCTTGGGATGGGTGATGGGGACTGAAAGTAGATCGGACACGATGGCCACTCAATACCTCTATTGCAAACCACAACACCCAAAACGAGAGAGAGAATAAAATGGAATGCCCTGCCACAGAGGTGGGGTGGGCTGGAGGGAACAGGATGGGGGTTGTGGAAGGGATGCTGGGGTCATTGGTGGTAGAAAATGGGCACTGGTGGAGGAATGGGTACCTGAGCATTGTGTGACTGAAACACAAGCACAAAAGTTTGTACGTCTGCAACTGTACCTCATGGTGATTCACTAATAAAAAATTAATCAACATCATCATCATCATCATCATCATCATCATCATCATCATCCCATTGATTGTCGAATTTCTCGAGTGATCTCAGTAACGTCTCCATTTGTCCTAGCCCTGAAATTTTAAAAGCCTCTCTTTACTCTTCCTTTCCAATGGTGCTGCATTGGAGGCTCTTTCAGGGCCAGGGGAATGAGACCAATCACTGTTGCTGGTTTTAGCATATGAATACACCATGGGGAGTTTGTGAGGCTCTCCCACGTGGGCAGGAAACTCTCAGTAGCTTGCCAGGTTCTCCCAGAGGGAGAAGTAGGTTATAAGGTGTTGCGCGGCCACTTTGCAGCTCTGCACTTCTGGGAGCTTGGTTTTATAGTCTCTGGATGTTGGCCGTTGGTGGGATTACATGGCGTTGGGCGCAGTCCCTGGGTGTGACCACCTAGCTACTGGAGAATGGGGAATCTGGGCAGAAGAGGCCCAGTCCTGATCCCAGCAGGCTTGGAGGTCTCAGACCCGGGTCCCTCACACCTGGGTTCCTCTGCCAGTTCCTTCATGCGTGAGGCTCATCCGAATGTGTGAAGAGGGGCCATGAGTATGGCTGTGGCTAGGCTCTGGAGATCTTAGGCCACAGGAGCTCTGTTCAGGGAAGGGAGGAAAACTGAAGCCCACTCCCTCCGAGGGGCCCCGGCGAAGACAGCCAGGTATGGGGGCAAGAGACTGTGTCGCTCTCTTCCAGGAGCTTGGTTTTATAGTCTCTGGATGTTGGCCACTGGTGGGATTACACGGCGCTGGGGGTAGTCAATAAAAAATTAAAAGAAGGGCTGGAGCAATAGCACAGTGGTAGGGCATTTGCCTTTCACGCGGCCAACCCATGTTCGATTCCCAGCATCCCATATGGGCCCCTGAGCACTGCCCGGGGGTAATTCCTGAGTGCAGAGCCAGGAGTAACCTCTGTGCATCACCAGATGTGATCCCCCCCCCCAAAAAAAAAAGAAAGTGCCTCTTCTCCTCAGAATCTGTTTCCTCAATTTTGAAAATCTGGTTTCAAAGAGGCTTGAAAAGTAAAAAGGGGAAGAAAAAAAATTAAAAGAAAAAATCATCAAACCTGCATGGTACTGGAAAAACTTTAGACCTGCAGTCCAATGTAACAGAATTGATAATACTGAGTTAAACCTCTAGGTTCATAGAAAATTAATCTATGACAAAGAGGCTTAGTATATGAAGTGGAACAAAGAAAACCTCTTTGACAAATGGTGTTGGCAAAACTGGAAAGCCACTTGAAAATAAAATGAGATTGGAACTTTATCTCATACCACTCACGAAACTCAATTTGAAGTGAATTATAGACATTAATTTAGACCAGAATCCATAAAGTAGATTGAGGAAACCATATGCAGAACTCTCTAGGATAAATTAACCTCAAGGAGTCTCCAGTGGGCTGACCACAGAGACAGAGACAACAGAGACAAAAAGAAATAAACGGGACATCATCAAACTGGAAAGCTACTGCACAGGAGCTGGAGTAACAGCACAGTGGGTACCGTGTTTGCACATGGTCGAGCCAGTTTCAATCCCTGGCATCCCATATAGTACCTCCATGTGGTGAACGGGCCTTCAAGCATATAGCTTGTGCAAACACTTATAGTCAAACATTCGCATAGCATGTTGAAAAAGCCATTTTACAAGAACAGGAGGATTGGGACATTTTTATAAGAGCAGGATTGTTACCCAACAGGAACAGACAGACAAAACGTGACATTCTTGGGATAGGCTTGTGGTTTAATGATCAGCCTTCTAGATATCAATGGTTATCTCCCCTAGTTGGCCCTGGGTGCCATTATTTGCTTTTACTTTTGCCTTAAGGCCAGGACACAAGTAGATTGAGACTTAAGCATACATAAGCTCTGTGGAGTTACAATAAAGTAGCTTCGGCTCACCTCTGCGTGTGTGTGTGTGTGTGTGTGTGTGTGTGTGTGTGTGTGTGTGTGTGTATCTCCCTATCACTCTCACACCCTTTCTTCGTGTACCCTGTTATCCAGTTCCGCAGGTTGGGACACCTCTAGCACCGCCAGGAGTAGTTTCTGAGTGCAGAGCCAGGAGTAACCCCTGAGCATCGCCAAGTGTGGCCCAAAAACCAGAGGGGGTGGGGGCAAGCTTCTTCACAGCAAAAGAATCTCAAATTAAAATAAAGACACCTTATTTTTTTATTTTTTAATTAGTGAATCACCGTGAGGGTACAGTTACAGATTTATACACTTTTGTGCTCATGCTTACCTCAAACAAAGTTCGGGAACCCATCCCTTCACCAGTGCCCATTCTCCACCACCAGTAAACCCAGCATCCCTCATACCCTCCCCAATCCCATCTCCCCCCACCCCACCCTGCCACTGTAGCAGGGCATTCCCTTCTGTTCTCTCTCTCTAATTAGCTGTTGTGGTTTGCAATAAAGGTGTTGAGAGGCCTCTGTGCTCACTCTCTAGCCCTCATTCAGCCCGCAACACCCTTCCCCAGCATGGCCTTCGATTACATTATAGTTGGTGATCCCTTCTCTGAGTTGCCCTTTCCCCAGAATGTGAGGCCAGCCTCCAAACCATGGAGTCAACCTCCTGGTACTTATTTCTACTATTCTTGGGTGTTAGTCTCCCACTCTGTTATTCTGTATACCACAGATGAGTGCAATCTTTCTATGTCTGTTTCTCTCTTTCTGACTCATTTCACTCAGCATGAAACTTTCCATGCCGATCCACTTATATGCAAAATTCATGATCTCCTTTTTTCTAACAGCTGCATAGTATTCCATTGTATAGATGTACCAAAGTTTCCTCAACCAGTCATCCATTAACGACACCTTATTGACCGGGGTATGGTGCCACCGGGAGATCAACCTGTACCTGTGGGGTGGGTGCATCAGCAGCCTGATGGTGCCTTCTGACTTCCAGATACCCCCAAATTGCTACTGTGCCTTTGGCCAGACCCCAACAACTTGGAGCCAAGTTTACCAAGGAATTAAATGGCCAAAAGTTAGGTATGTGGGAGCCACACCCACAAACCACCTCCGGCTCAGCTATATAAGCTCATTTATTGGCCTTATTTCAGAGATCCATAAATCTCAAAAGAGATCAAAAGACACAGGGCCTATAGTACAGAGGTAGGCGGGAACCCCTGACTAACATCTCCAGGACCACTTGGATCGGACTGGGCCTCCTCCCTCCAGGTCCCCAGTTTTCCAGTAATTTGGCAGTCATACCCACAAACTGCCCCTGAGTCATGTAATCTCATTAACTGCCAATACCCAGGGACTATAGACTAAAACTCCCAAAAGAGAACACCACAGAATGTCCTGACCCCGTGCCAGGCTGTTCTCACTGGGGTGCCTGGGAGAGACCTTCCCGCCCCAAGGGACTCAACTCCAGCAGCCAAAAGCCTCCATAACCCAACTGCTGCCATGCTCAAGGCACTGCTGTCTCACTGGCCCACCCAACTGCTGCCCCATGCACTCGGGCCAAGCCTCACGCATGAGTAAAGTCCTACCAAACCCAGGTAATACGGAACTTTGTGACCTTGGACTCTGGGCTCAATGGGACCAGGAGCGGAGATCCACTGCCTTCTTTCTCCAGTCTCCAGGGACCCAGGAGTCATGCCCATAAGCCACATCTTGCAGGCTCAAGATAATCTCGCCATCAGCCACAATCCAGATCACATAGCTGCTTCTCCCAAAAGGGAGCATAACATGAGGCCCCCATAACCATGCCACTGGACTCCATACCAGGCTGTTTCACACGGTGCCCCAGAGGTGGGAGGGTGAGAGCCCTCCACTCCCCAAGGGACCCAGCCCTGACAGCCAAAAACCTCTACAACCCAACAGCCACCACGCTCAAGGCCACCCCCCATGTGCTTGGGTGAAGCCTCACATATGAGTAAACATACTCCTGGACCTCACGGCCGTACAACACATCATAAAACACTCCCTAGCCGTTCCCCATAATTATCATACCACATTTGATGGGGTTCAGATAGTAGGCAACAAATCATAGTGGGAAATATATATGCATATATACATATTTTCAGATATATACAACAAGTTCACATCACCCAAACTTTAACAACATGTTAGTGATATCCTATAGAATGTCATTTAAAAAATTTTTTTATTAGTAAATCACCGTGGGGTACAGTTACAAACTTATGAACTTTCATGTTTGTATTTAGTTTACATCCCTCCACCAGTGCCCATTCTCCTCCACCAATGTTCCTAGCATCCCTCCCACCACCCCCACCCTGCCTCTGTGGCAGGGCATTCCCTTTTGTTCTCTCTCCTGTTGGATGTTGTAGTTTGCAATCGAGGTATTGAGTGGCCATCATGTTCAGTCTATACTCCACTTTTAGTATGTGGCTTTCAACCCAAGTGGGTCCTCCCAACATTCTCTAATAGGTGTCCCCTTCTCTGTCTCTGCTGCATTTTCCCCCAGCACGTGAGGCCAGTTTCCAAGCTGTGGGGCAGATCTCCTGGTTCTAATCTCTACTACTCTTGGGTGTTAGTATCTCATTCTGCTCCTTTATATTCCACATATGAGTGTGATCTTTATGTGTCTGTCTCTTTCTTTCTGACTCATTTCACTCAACATGACATGCTCCATGTTGATCCACTTATAGGCAAATTTCATTTCTTTATCTTTTCTAACAGATGCATAGTATTCCATTATGTAGATGTACCAAAGTTTCCTTAACCAGTCATCTGTTTTAGGGCACTCTGTTTTCTTCCAGATTTTGGCTATTGTAAATAGTGCTGCAATGAACATGGAAATGCAGATGTCATTTCTACTATACCTTTTTGCCTCTCCAGGATATATTCCCAGGAGTGGTATTGCTGGGTCAAATGGAAGCCCAATTTCTAATTTTGTGAGAATCGTCCATATTGTTTTCCAAAAGGGCTGAATCAATCGGCATTCCCACCAGCAGTGAAGGGGAGTTCCTTTCTCCCCACAGCCATGCCAACACCGGTTGCTTTTGTTTTTTTGGATGTGGGCCAGTGTCTGTGGTGTGAGATGATATCTCATTGTTGTTTTGATCTGCATCTCCCTAATGATTAGTGATGTAGAGCATTTTCTCATGTGCCTCTGAGACATTCGGATTTCTTCTTTGGGAAAGTTTCTGTTCATTTCATCACCCCATTTTTTGATCGGGTTGGCAGTTTTCTTCTTGTGGAGTTCAACCAGTGCTTTGTATATCCTTGATATCAACCCCTTATGGGATGGGTACTGGGTACATATCTTTTCCCATTCTATAGGCTGACTTTGTACTTTGGTCACTGTTTCTTTTGAGGTTAAGAAGCTTCTTAGTTTAAGATAGTCTCATTTATTTATCTGTTTTCACTTGCTTGACCAGTGGCATGTTTTGCCAACCTTGTCTTCAATGTACCTTATGGATTGTGGTCCTATAGAATGTCTTAATGGCTCCTGCCAAAATAGAATAGTCTTCACACTGTTTCCTATATTAACACTTTTTTGTAAGCATGTTCAGCAGTTCTTCATAACAGACAATACGAAATATATTATTTTGATTGTGTTTTGGAACAGGGATTGGGGTTTGGTATGGAAACATCCCAAATTTGGTGGTGGGAAGGTGTAATGGTGGTGGGATTGGTGTTTGAATATTGAATGTAATCAAACATTGTAAGCTAACTTTAAAAATTAAAAGTAAAAAAAGAGTAATGTGGAGTTCATGCCCAATTCATCTGCTTAATCAATGGTTGAATAAATAGCAGTGCTCTTACATTATTAAAAAAACACCTTACTGAATGGGAAAAAAAGATTTGCACACAATACATACACATCAATAAAGTGCTAATATCTAAGATTTATAAAGTACTCACAAAGTTCAATAACAACAAAACTAAAATCCCATCCAAAAATGGAGCGAGATAAACAGACACTTCCCAAAAGAAAACACAAAAGGCTAATAGGCACATGAAAAAGTGCTCATTATCTCTTAGGAGCAACAAAACGCAAAATCAAAACATTGAAATGCCATCTCATATTAGTATGGCATAAATCAAAAAATCTTAAAATAAGGCTTGCAGAGTCCAGAATTGGCACCCTCCCCCCATCTTCCTGTGCTCCTGGCTGCCTGAGTGTCATGCCTAAGAACTGTCTCTGGGCACCATATAAGCTCATTAATGGCCATGATCCAGAGACTCACAAATAAAATCTTAGGAGAACAACACGCTGCAGAGATGCCTCCTGAACCCAAAATCACCACCCAATTAAAGATGTAACTCCAACTGTAGCATCCTATTTAAAGTTTTCGAATTCCTGGATGTAAAGTTTAAAATTTATATCCCACATTTGATGGGGTATAAAGTAGAGGGCAGTAGGTTTTGATAAAATATACATATTAGCACACAAGACTCAACCTGTAACAATGTTAATGATCTCTTATACAGGGGCTTAATGGCTCCAAGGTGAGATACAATGTTCACACACTTTCCTCTAAGGGAACTTTTCTTATCATTTTTAGTGGATTATTCATAACAAGCAATATAAAATAAATTATTTAGCATCTGCTTTTGGGGCGAGTTTGGGTGATGGTGAGAAAATTCGAAATAATGGTGGTGGTGAGGTGTAATGGTGGTGGGATTGGTGTTGAAACATTGAATGTAATATGTTATTGTGAATAACTTTATAAAATAAAATTAAAAAAAATAAAATAAATCAATGAAAGCCAATTTGTGATTGCTCTATGATTTTCACTTATGTAAATAAGGAAATTAAGATCAATTAATACAACATAATAAAGTGCATATTCTTTTACATCAATAAGTTTTCAACTCTGGAATCTAAAATATATTGTATTAAATTTTATTTTATATTTAAATATTTTGTTAATGATTATAATAATCCTGTCTTACCTGTTATCAATAAACTTTTTAAAAAATCTGGAAATAACTGGTATTGGCTGGGATGTAGTGAGAAAGAAACCATCACTTATTGTTGATGGAATATTCTCTGATTCAACCTCTATGGAAAGCAATATGGAGATTCTCAAGAAATCAATAGAAATCTCACATAACCCTCCAATATCACTTCTTGATTCCTACTCACAAAACACACACATACACACCATTAATTCTAAGGGACATACACACACACCTATTCTTTTTTTTCTGGGCTTACCAAGATATGGGAATATTACCGATATGGAAATAACAGACATCTAATATAGAAAATTATCAGACAGTTGGTGTCTCCTTAGCTCTAGAGGTGAGAAGCCCTTGGACAGGGTTTTCATGACTGAGATAGTGGGACCACAGCCCGTGTCAGGTGTCATCGATCCTTAGTGGCACAGGGTGTTGTTTCCAAATTCTCTCATTTTATGTGCAATATTTCACAATTTAACTCTCTACTTACGACTTTCCTTCTACTTCAGGCCTCCTAGGAAATCTTTTTTTCTGTTTGGATCACACCTGGCGATGCACAGGGGTTACTCCTGGCTCTGCACTCAGGAATTACTCCTGGTGGTGCTCAGGGGACCATATGGGATGCTGGGAATCAAACCCGGGTCGGCCGTGTGCAAGGCAAATGCCCTACCCGCTGTGTTATCGCTCCAGCCCCCCTCCTGGGAAATTTTAAGTTCCTTATTTGTGCACTTACTCTGGAGGGGGGCAGGTTAAGGGTTAAAAACTCGCTTCCACTAACAGCTGAATTTGCCTTTGTAACTGCTTGGCTGCTTTGAAAGATGTTTTCGAGACCTATTGCTGGGCAGGAAACGGTCACCAAATGGGCCAACAAACTGCTCTAGGAACTGTAAGCAAACATTTGCGTGGAAACAGTTAACAGTTAACAAATGTTGAGATTAGCAAATTAAGTGACCTATGTGTGATCCCCTTTGTTCCAATATGTGTGATTCCCTTTGATCCAATATGTGTGATCTCCCTTTTTTTTTCCAAAACGGTACAAAAACTGCTTGCTTTTTGAGTTCGGGGCCCTCAGCCCTGCCAGCTCTCAGGCACGCTGCAGGGTCCCAATATGTTGGCTTGAATAAACCCCGTGTGTTTGCAGAAAGAGTTGTCTCGGTCTCGTTCCTCCGCGCCTCCCCCGGGTAGAGGTCTGCTCGACCCTAACAAATCTGCCCCTTTGAAATTGCTTCATGTTGTTATAATGGGGAGCAAAGGAAATAGCAACCTTGAGAGGGGGCACATGGTGTGTACACTTGCACCCCACCAGCCTCATTGGGAAGCCATCAACTGCACCTGCAAGCAACTTAATCGCCATGGCATGTCAGCTAGTCCTCACCACCAGCGTTCTCAGAGAATCATGGTCTTGGGTAAGAGAAGGAATTGCTGTTTGCTGTAGTGAATCCTGCCAAACAAGTCCAGTAGCCAGTGAGGCTTGTTGATGAGACATGAGACAAACATACACAGACTGTCCAAGTGTTAGTGTCACCTGAGGAGCCATGAGTGGTCTCACAGGCCAACTATTTATTCAATACTATCTTTGCCCTCGCCCCCACTACTGCCCCGACCACCACCACCACCACGGTTAAGATTGAGTTGACAGAGACATTAACATACAAGAGGCCCATAAAGAGCTGAGGCTGGGGTATTTCACAGAACTAATCATAAAAAAGTACAGAGTAAAGTCATGATATTTTCTTATTATATTTTTATTGATGTTGTCCCTACTTCTAAAAAACCCGTCTTATTCCATGCTTCCCTGGTGCATTTTGCAGCTGGGAGATACTTGTAATCTATTCTATTTTTTCCTATTATATTATTCTTGCTTGGGCACATTCTTGAACACCTTTTGCATTCCAACACCTAAACTATTTTACCTAGGGGCAGATCTCATTCTTGGGGTTTCATGCTAGGGGGGACGATTTCCCACACTTTATAAGGAAAGGATAGACAATCTTGATCCAAGTCTCAGGTCATTTTTAACTTTCCCAGAAAAGAATCCCAGGAAGGAGACAAACAGTGAGGCATCTTTATTCAGGAAATATGAGGAGAGAGAGAGAGAGAGAGAGAGAGAGAGAGAGAGAGAGAGAGACATTTAGAGAGAATGCAAACTTCTCCAAAAAACAAAGAATATGCATCTCAAGTTGAGAAGTTAAGATGCAGGAAGCCCTCTCTCCACCCCCACTCCTAACAGAAAATGAATATTGTTTTCCACTTGCCTCTGCAATGTAACTTTTGCAGGTTTTTCCCAAACTGCCCTCACTTGGGGTTTTCTGTATAGATAAGAATCAGTTACTAGAGTGTTGTCAAAGCCTGGAATGTTTGACGATCTTCTTTCTTCTTATTCCAATCTTTGGTTCCTGCTGGTGATGCCTAGCCAGGTTATAGGAGGCTGATCCAGGTTATAGGTGGTGCCTAGCCGAAAGCAGGCAGCACCTTGGACCCCACTCACAAGTGGGCAAATGATGACTCGTGAATCCGACTGACCTGGGAGGGTTAACATTTCTTTCTCAACTGCCTACGCCTTAATCTAATTTCTAGCATAACAAAGAAGCAGTTTTCCCTTTCCTCACAGATCCCAGACCTAGTTTAGCTTTGAAATGCAGACACCCTCTCAAACTCTTATCACACCAGGTATGAGAGGTTCTAACAGCCTTGCATTCCTCCCCAGAGATTGTTGACCATTTGGTTTACAGACTGGACAGAATAAAGTATGTTTTGATGTCTTGTCCCTCCTGTAATCCCATTTTCCCTGTTAATGACTTCTTTGTGCTGAGTTCATTAGAGGTGTACATGTAGGATAAAAGGATGCCCGGGGACACTCCTCCTCTGCCACTATGCCAGAGCAAGCTGGTGGCCCTGGAGCCAATTTAAAATTCCTGTCGCATTTCTTGTCCCAGTGCCTCCGACTGAAAGAATATTCACACAACACCTGCCAAAGTTATCTTCCTCTGTGTGTGTGTGTGTGGGGGGGGAGGATGTTGGCCTACACTGGCACTAATTAGAATTTTACCTGGCCTTCATTTCTGCATATCAGTGGATCTCTGGTATACATGCTCTGGGTTGCTTTTGGCTGAAGACAAACTGAAAGAACTGAAAGAACGGGAGGTGAGAGATACACCTGATTGTGCTCAGAGCTTATTCCTGGCTCTTTTATGGTTCCCCATATGCCTTTGCCCTTTCCTCAGAACTAAAAGCTTTGTATCAGACTATATGCTGAGATGTGGAGTCCTGGTGAATCCCTGAGTGAGAAGGGTTGGTCTAGAGGATGCCTAATACAGAGATATGTGTCCGGGAAGAAACCATGTTCCACCATGCTTAGACCAGAGATCAGGATCCACCTACATCACGAACAGTCTGAGAGATGTGAGCTTCAATATAAATAATAAGGTTTCTCCAGAGAGTTAATAATTTTTTCAAATTCCAACCATTTCTTATATACCATTTAGTATATGTGTGCTTTGATGTACTCTAAAGGTGAGTGCATATTTGTGTACTGAATGTGTTGTGTGAGCATGTGAGAGTGAATGAGAGAGTACATATGAGTATGATTCATATATGCAAGTTTGAGTGTATGTTAGTGTGCTATATGAATGATATGTTGGTGTGTTAGTGAATAACTATATTGAATGCATGTATATTTGTGAGATATGAATGTGTGTTTAAATATGCTTGTGGGAATGTATATATTAATGGCTAAGTACTTATGTATACATATTTTCTCTATCTTTGAGTGAGCTAATGTAAGTCCATTTTATGAAACGATGTACAAAGTTTGTGTGAGTGAGTACCTATGTATTTCTGAGCATGCATTGCATGAATGTATATGAATGCTTTTGTGTGTGTAAACTTGTGAGGGCATGAACATATAAAGGAAAGTGTAGTAGGACCTTGCTGAAAGGATTAAGGTAATTTCAGTTTTATAACTTCAGTGCACAATGTGATCTCTAAGTTGTTATCCAGCATCTTTGCATAAACACACTTAGTTATCCATACATGTGTTGTTCCAGAGTTGGTAAAAGTTCATCCAGGGAACAGTATAAATGAAAAAATCACAAATGTAACTCTGTGGAAGAATGAAAAAAACAAATTAATTCTCAGTAGGACTGGAGCTATAGCAAAACATTGTGTCCTTGCCTTGCTTGCATCTGACCAGGTTTGATCCCTGGCACCTCATATCATCCCCAAGCCTGCCAGAAGTGATCCCTGAGCACAAAGCCCTGCACACCACCAGGTGTGGCCCCACCCCTTAGATCCCCACTGAAAAAAGAGCCCTATGGATCATTTTTACCCAGTGAACAAAAAGTATTTGGGAAGCCTGGATCCATTTCTGTGGCTGCACAAGGGCTCCAAGGTGGTGAGACTGATAGTCTCATGTGGTGGGGCCCAGATGGTACCCATGCTCTGGACTTTGGCCATAAAAGTAGGTGCACCAGCACATCCTTACAGTAACATCGGGCTGGGCAGAGTTGAGCAGCAGCACAGTCCCTGGTTCCGTGCCTTCTGAAACCACATTCAGACAGGGAGGGATCTTTTTATGTACCAGTTTGCAAAATGGGGGCAGACCTGGGGCCTTCCTGGGAGGGGGCAGTCCAGTGCTGGCTCTATCAGAGCCCCAGAAGCTGCTTCCATTCCCCACAGCTGCTTTCATGACTGCAGCTGGACTCTATCACCTCTGGACTAAACTCGACAGAGAACTTAATCTGCCAAAATTTCAGGTATACAGGTTTTTTGGCTGAAAACTCCAGGCCTTCTTGGAGTTGCGATGGGTGACCTTTTCCCACCTCTCTATACTTCCTGAGACCCTGGCAGCCATTCCCACATTCCACCACTACTATGCCTCCAGCCAGATTATCCAGTTTTAAATATCTGGATTTCCTGGATCTCCAAACTCTAGAACGCTGACATCCCAGGAGTACTGCACCAGATTGGGTTGGATGTAACACAAAAGCCACCTTGACTAACAAAAAATATTAATACAGAAGATTTAACTTGAAACAACATCTTTATAAACCTTCAGACAAGGATTTAATGTCCCCATGGTGAGATACAACAATTTTCACAAGTTTTCTTCTATAAAAACATTTTTAATCATTCTGTTAGGCATTTATTGATAACAAGCAATATAAAACAAATTATTTTGGGCCTGCTATGGGGGCAGGTTTGAAGGGTGGTTGGGGAAATTGGAGACAATGATGGAGGGAAGGTGACAGTGGTGGTGGGATTGGTGTTGGAATACTGAATGCCTATAGCAAATCATGAAAAATTTGATAAAATTTTATAAACCATGGTGTTTAAATAATATGTACTGAGGGGTGGGGACAGAAAGAGGTTGGAAGATTAAAGGAGTTGGAAAATTCCCACAGTCCTGGAGAGGGCAAACTGAGACCAGAACCTCAAGGCCTCAAGGATGCTCTATTGCTCTTCCTAAGGGCCAGGACATGTGCCGGGTAGACAAGAATCCAATGACTGAGGCCTGGGGCCAGGACTGTGCCAATCCAAGGTGGGTAATTTGCCTACTTCTGCTATCTCTCTGAGCCACTCATCCTCAAGCTCAGCCCTGATTGCCCCAATTCAGGTGAGGACACACAGCTAGAAAAACTGTCAATCTACACAGTTCGCTCTTACTTATAAAAGGTTTACTTTCCCCTCCTTAGACCACTAGTCCCTTCTCCGATGAATATCACCACACACCTTTCTCAGCTTCTTCTTGTTTTGAATGGAGCAAGTATGATTTTTCCATTGGTCCTTCCTGCATTTGGTCCGGCTGATCCTCACAGTAACCAAATACTCTACTCCTGTCGTCAGCTATCAAGAAGAAATGGCAGTAAGAATTTTGACTCTAGGCATCCAGATGCCAATTCTCTCCAGGAAAAGCTAAGAGAAAAAGTGAATCCCCAGGAGTCAGTCATGTTCCCAGAGCTCATCTAACTAGAAGCATGACACACAGACTGGAGGATGTGCTGTGGGAGAGGCCCCTAGTCAATCACAGGGTGTACTGAACCTATTCCAGTGCTCAAGATTTATATAACTGCTACAGACACAGGGATCATGCCTGTCTCTCTTTGATTTGGGGGATGAAGAAGGCAACATGGGCAGCATGGCTAGCCAGCAACCTCAGACTTCCCATAGCCCCAGTCTGCACACCTACACTTCAGAATGTGTTGATTCATATCTTATGCCTAGATTCTATCAGTTCTTTCATTCATGTCTTCCCCTCTACTTTCCAATCTTACAGAAAAAGTTTAGCCACACAGTTAAAAAATATGAACATAAGACCAGAGAGAGCTCAATGGGCTAGAGCACATGTGTTGCATATAGGAGGTCCAGGTTCAATTCCTGGGACTACATGGTCCCCCTAAGCACCATCTAAAGTGATCCTTGAACAACCAGACAGTAGTAGTCCCTGAAAACCACTTGAGTGGGAACCCCAAATTAACACATAAATGCAGAGTAATCAAAATGATTGAGCTATGTGTTCCCATCTATTAAGGCTGTGCTCTTGAGTTACTACTTAGCAATCTGCTTTTCTCTTTTAGAAAATGGGTAGAGTGCTTAAGAGATGGTACAGGGGATAGAACACTTGCCTTGCACCATAAGGCCAACACAAGTTTGATCCCTCACACCAAATGTGGTCACCAAGCCTACCAAGAATGATCCATGAGCACACCTAGGTGTGGCCCAAAAAAAGTAAAAGAAAAAATGAAAATGGATTAAACAATGTTAGTTTCCAACTTGGACATATGGAAATAACCAATAGTCAAGTCATGGAGAACTGTGTATGCTCCTTTCTCGGGCTGTGTATACTCCCTACCTGGGCTGTGTAAACACCTTTTGCTCAGGTGACACTAGGAGTGATCACACATTAATGGATATTTGTGGGATCTTCAGGTGGCTCTCTCGCCACCCATGTTTGGTGCTCTGGAACTGCTTCTCCACCTGAGATGGCCATTGCCTTGGGTGGATGAAGGAGGAACGAGGGCCAAGCTGGTTGGTGATCAGCTGCCATTTATTTCATCTCTCATCTCTCCCAAACTCTCTCCACAACTTTCACAACCCTCTCCCCAACTCATCCCCAGCTCTCTCCAACTCTCTCCCAGCCCCCTCCAACTCTCTTTCCACAGCGCTATCCATCTCCCTCCTCGCTCCCTCTCAACTCTGTCCTACTACACTCTCCACAGCCACCAACTCCACCAGCTCTCTTCTGGCTCTCTCTCAACTCTCCCCTACTCCCCTCTCACAGCCACCAATTCCACCCCTCTTCTCTCACCACACCTCCCAAATTATGCCTACCACCAGACCCCCCAGGCACAATCAACATGTTTATCCAGCTTTCCTGACCACCTGCAGCACAGGAGGGCAAAGCAGAACTTAACGTGTGTTTCTCCTCTCCTTAGATCAGTAACTTAATTAACATCTTAATTCCACTTCCTAAATTTGCCATTCTGTCTGAACATAGTAATAGACACATTTAGGCTTGTAAACCTATTCGCCACAGACTCAGACTACAGTGCTCAGGCCAGATTAATCATTTCTAACCCTAACAGGGTCCAAATCTAGTTAGTACTTTTTGTATCATGACAGAATTTGTCCATGACCATGCTCTCAACTTATGGTTAAGTATTATGTCACTTTGGCCTGGCCCATTTCAATGTCAGGGTAGCTCACAGCTTGCCCTGGGTCCATCAGTCCCTCCTCAGGACCCTGCTTTTGGGTATTTAGGAAGTAAGGGCAACTGAGACTTCAGTCAAGAGAGCAGATGTCCAGGAGGTACTATTATCTGGAGTCAATTACTCCCAAGTTACAAAAGCATGTCTTTTTAGCTGTCTTCCTGAGTCCATACAAAAAGTAATTGCTTGGAAGTCACTAACCATGCAAAGGACAGTTAAGGAGAAGAGAAAAATTATATTTACAAGTCAACAGAGTCTGATCAGGAGGCAAAGGTAATTGACAGGTTGGGGAAGCAATCAACAAACCCAAGCTCCCTGCAGCCAGGGAATAAGGACAAACCAATATTATCCTACAGAGAACTATAGACCAAGGCTATTTTTTATTGAAAGCTGACTTCTTTTACTCACATGCAAGCACAAGGCTATGAAAACTGCAGGGTTAGGGCTTGGAGAAGTTGTATGAGAAATAAAACTGCCTTACACACAGCCAACCCAGGAACTAACAGGGTTTATTACCAGCATCCCATATACTCCCTCAAGTCCTATCAGGAGTGAGCACAAAGCCAAGAGTAAGTACTGAGTATCGCCGGGTATAGCCCCCAAGGGAAAATATACAGAGATTCCAGGGACAAAGAGTGAGTCAAGTCTTTGGTGGAGGAGAACAGCACACAGCATCTGACATTGGTTTCATGATTCGCTAGTATACTTGCCCACAGAAAATAAAAGGTCCACCAAACACACACACACACACACACACACACACTCACACATGCACACACACATTGGTAAGAGGTCTGTACTGATAAGAGAACAAGACACACACACAAATACACACACTCACACATGCACACACACATTGGTAAGAGGTCTGTACTGATAAGAGAACAAGACACACACAGAAATACACACACTCACACATGCACACACACATTGGTAAGAGGTCTGTACTGAGAAGAGGACAAGCCACACACACGTTGGTAAGAGAAGCCTCTACTGAAGAGGGGGACAAGCCACACACACGTGCACACAATCACAAACACACACGTTAGTAGAAGAGGCCTATTCTGAGAAGGGGACAAGCCACACACACACACACACACACACACACACACAACCCATGTGCACATTAGTAGGAGAAGCCCGAGGAGGGGACAAGATACACAAATACATACACACACGTGCACACAAGTTGGTAGGAGAGGTCTGTACTGTGAGGGGACAGACACACACGCACACACTTGCACACAGTAGGAGAGGGCTGTACTGAGGGGACAAACACACACGCACGCACACATGCACACATACACACACGCACATACACATGCACATACCCGCACACGCGCACACACACATACGCACTCACACTCGCGCACACGTTGTTGGAGAGGCACGCACTGAGGGGGGACGCACTCTGGCCGGCCCCGCTCTTCTGTTTGGGTGCCGAGACCCCACCCCGAAGGCCCAGGGCTCTGGACGGCACCGGAAGGGAAGGAGGCTGCTCCCAGCGCTCGCGTCCCTGCAGTCTGAAGGGCAGTCCCGGCCGCCCAGCGACGCCCACGCCGCTTCTGCGGGGAGCAGGGCCAGGGACTGCGCTGTGCGGCCGCTCGCTGCGCTTAGCTCCGGCGCCAGCTTGTGGCGCCTGTGCAGGGCTGATTCGGGCCCTGTGCCATTTTCTATAGTTTGGGCTCTTTTCTTAAAGCCAATTATTTTGTCCAGATGATTGGTTAATTCAGCTAAGATATATTATTGCTTCTGTCCTACTTGTACCTAGAGGAAACGTTAAATTACAAAAGCTGTTTTCAAACAACTTTTCTAAGCATTAGTATCCTTCAAGTGATATATTTCTGAGAGACTTTCTATGTTAAGAGGAAATAAGAGAGATGATATAACAGAACCCTATTCCTTACTTCCCAATTTCCCTCTGAACAAAGCCTTTCTAGATATTTGTAGTCTGTAAATCCACAGTGCTAGATACACAGTTAGAAATCCTTTGTATAATTCTGTATTTGTGTAGAGCACAGAAAACCTCTGCATTATCACAGATGTCTGTAAAGGAAAGTCTGGACTTCAGTTTTACAACTCTGAGCATTAAAAAAATCTATTCTTGATGGGAACCTACAGAAAATATGTTATTTTTTTTAACCAAATAAACAATCAAAACAGGGCTTGGAGCAATAGTACAGCTAGTAGGGCATTTGCCTTGCACATGGCAGGCCCTGGGTCTATCTCCAGATCCCTGGTATCCCATATGGCCCCCCAAGCACTGCCAGGAGTGATTCCTGAGTGCAGAGCCAGGACTAAGCTCTGAGCATCACTGGGTGTGACCAAAAAAGAAAAAAAAATCTAAACAAACAAAATATCCTCCTTTGCTGTCACTTTGTTAGAATCTAAGTTTATTTATGGATAGGATCAGAGGGGGTGTTGTTTTTGAGGTCACACTCAGAGATGCTCAGAGCTTATTCCTGGCTATGTGCTCAAGGATCACTCCTAGCACTGCTTTGGGGATCATGACAGAGATGCGGGGGATCAAACTCAGCTCAGATGCATGAAAGACAAATGGCTTACCATCTATATTATCTCTCCAGCCACTATAACTTGATTTTAAAATGAAGGTCACTCTTCCCAAGGAAAAATAAATGAGACCCTCAGGGGATATTTTGCTCTAGAGGAAGTGTCACAATTATGGTTACATTTTGACCTTTAGAGTAGCATTTTGAAGTAGAAGGAAGGCAACTCTGGGGACTAAACAACTTAGAGCATGCCTCTTCTAAGTGAACCCATCCCCCATTTAATAAAACTATAACTCAGCGCCTTCTTTGAGCATCACCATGTCCTCAAGTGTCTGAGTTGGCAAGAAACTCACATGCACAGAAACAGAAGCACAAACCTGTATCTGACTTCGGAGTAGCTTGTCAACTTGAAACAAGTAGGTGTCATTGCTAGCATTGTTGTAGCTTTCAATGAAGAAGCTGAGGGTTGGTTTCATGTTTTCCTTGCTCATTGGTTTCTCCTGGAAGCCTTGCCACCTTTCTAAGTACTCCAGCCTGGCTGCTAGGATCAGGGCACTCAACAGCAGCAGGGAGACCCTCCAGCATTCAACTCTCATTTCTATAACCTTAGATATCTTCCATCCAAACCACCTTCCAGGAGAGGAGATCTCAGTCTTCAGCTCAAGTAGGATCTGTTCATACCCAAAAAAATGAGAAGAAAATAGAATCTAGTAATGACCATGGTATAAGAAGAAAGTGGAGATTTTGAGCAAGACTGCCTGCTGTATTTAAACAGAGATTGGGACCTAAGTCTCATTATTTCAAGATCCTACCTAAAATTTTATTGGAGCACAACCAGGGAAACTTCCTTATGTGGCTGTCCAATCCACTTTCAAATCATTTAATTTCCCACACATTTGTTATTTCCAGCTTAGGCTCCAGTGATTCATCAAGTGTAATTTCAGAACATCTGCCCAGGTAGGCAAAGCATCTCCCTGTCCTCACACCTAACATGATGCCTCCAGAACAGCCTCTTTCAGTGTTATGAATAGTAGCTACTGTGTTGGATAAATGGGTAGCATTTACCGGTTTCAGGGAAGACTTGTGTGGAGCATATGATGAAAGTGTTAGGTTAGACATCTGTCCAACAATAACATAGGCCTTTATCCTGTTGTTGTGTATGACTGGTAGCACATTTGAGGACGGGAATGAGTCCATGTCATAGGCAAAACAGTTGATTCTGGGGATGGGATCCAGACAAATAGTGAGAACTTATGTATTCAGTACTAAGTGTGCATTGCGGACTCTATCCCGCCACATGCATTTGGTGGCCATGAGCCCCTTTCCCACCCCAGCCTGCAGCCACTGCAGGGCCACCATTCTGGTTGGAGATCAGTTGCAGTTTGTTCTAATCTAGTCTCCCTCTGCTTCCTTCCAGCCTCACCCACTCCCATATTCCTCCTCTACCTCATGCAAGTTTCCTTGCACGCACCCATTCTCACAGCCTTACCTCCAATGGTTGAGGGTAGCTACTACACATAGCACAATCAACATATGTAAATCTGTTCCCTTCTTTTGAGGGAAGCTCTTCTAAAACAAAGATCTGCTAGGAGATCCACTCAAGGGCAGAATTTTATCTAATGACATACATCTCCTTTCTTAGATCATAAACAATCATCTTAGATTTACTTCTTAATAATTTTTCTAATCATTTTGTATGGACACAGTAAGAGATATATTAAGCTTATAGGGTGATGCTCCTGCTATAGATACCAGACAACAGTCCTCAGGCCAGATTAGTCCTTCTTAATCCCCGTAGGGTCCTTCCCCAGGCACTTCTTGTGTCATGACAGAATTCTTCCACAACCATGCTCTTAATTTATTATAAGTTTTGTGGCACTTGGCCTGTCCCATTCAATGCCAGGATAGCTTACAACTTGCTCTGGGTCCATCCAGTCCCTTCGTCGGGACCCACTTTTGGGATGCTAGGAACAAATGACAACTATGGTTTAAGTCAAGTAAATATGACAGATGCCCAGGAGTAAATATTATTCGGAGTCAATTATATTGACTCCTAAGTTACAAAAGCATAGCATTGTCTTCCTGTGTCTATACAAAAAGGACATTGCTCTAAAGTAAACTATGCAAAGGACATAAGGGAAAGAGAAAAGCAATATTTCACTTACAAATACAAAATCCACAGTCCTTAGAAGGCTCTGACCTTAAAAGTCACAGGGTCTGATCGGTTAATCACTTAACCGATAGGGGAAGCAGAGCACAGAGAAGAGGTTAAAGATAAACACAAAGGAATGGGAGTGCCTCAGGAGCACTGTGATGGGTGTAACCCGATAAACCTAAGCTCCCTGTGGCAAGGGAGAAAGGTAACAAACCAATGTTATCCTACACCTGCCCATGGACTTACAGAACTAGAGAAGTTCTTAGCATTGTGCTGATTTTGTTCCCTGCCAGAAGAGTGAATGCTATAGATTGTAGGAAAAGCAGCTGTCAGCAAAAGAGTGAACTAGGGACCAAGAACACTGTAAGGCTGCTGTGAAGCAGAGGTGTCGCTGCCAACCACACAGTTGAGCCCAGAAAGCCTTGGCAGGGCAGAGAGAACTGGGACCCCTATGTGAATAGGGAGAGCCCTAACAGAGCCAGAGAGCAAAAGGGCAATGGTGACAAGGCAGCTAGACTTTGCCTGGTTCCATTCTGAGTGTTAGATTCCCCCATGGCTCGTCTCCTCCTTTGGCTGCTTGAGTCTGGGGTAAATTGGCTGCTCCACAGGTGAAAGAGAAGACAGAGCTGATGGTGTTCTATGTCTTGTCATGTTATAGGGAATCAGGGATATGGAACAAGGTGCAGCACATTCTGTTTACATACCTTTAATTCTAATTTTCTGACCCAGTCATCAACTTGTCCATGTCGAGGAATTCCTTTAGAGACAGGTTCTCTTTACCAGCCTGCATC
This sequence comes from Sorex araneus, assembly GCF_027595985.1. Lineage (NCBI taxonomy): Eukaryota > Metazoa > Chordata > Mammalia > Eulipotyphla > Soricidae > Sorex > Sorex araneus. Next base: position 111,342,444 of record NC_073304.1, read on the forward strand.
TCCTGGTCACTGTACCTGCAGGACCTGCACTAACTCTAGGTCTCTTGATGTAACCCCAGTGGGCTTTGTGAGGTAATGCCAGCTTCCTGTAAGAGAGGAATAAGTTTAAGCCTTTACACAAAAATCAATCCTGCAGGTCCCTGAAGATTAGGTGCTGCCCTCCTTCTCTTCCTCCCTCCTTCATTCTTAGGCTAGGTTTAAAATTTGATAGGAGATAAGACAGATTAAAGGAGCGCAACGTGCAAATTTTATTGAATTTTAACATCTTCTTTTCTTTTTTCTTTTGCCTAGACAAGGGAACAAATATCAAAAAAAGTAACTAGAACATGAAAGCTCTTAAACATTTTAAAATAAAGAATAACTTTCAATAGAATTCACAAAAACAAAGAAGTTTGGGTTGTGGATAATACCTGTTGATGAAAGGATGATTTATTTGTACACCCCTTTCAGTCCTAATCTCTTACCTACGGTGATGAAAGTATTATTCTTCCTTCTGGTACAGAGTGGGAACTTTCAGGGGAGAGATTTTTCTGTTGATTTCAGGTAATAATGGTAAAAGGGTGATAGTGGAGATTAGAGTGAATTTACTGCTTCTGCCATTTGCTCAGACTCTTTCAGATGCAGATACTAGAATGCCAAAATTCCGAATTTGTGGATGACATGTCATGAATCTAATTATCTGCACTCAGAAGTCCATAAAAACATCCTATTTTGAAAATGTTAAAGTAGTTTTCTCTTCCAAAGCATGTTAGTGGCAAAACACAAAATGTGTGTAAGATAAGATGATTAGTTAGAATATGGTATAAACATTAACATTCTAGTTTTCACTGTTGTATTATTCATGTAGGCAGGTAGACAGGGAAAGACTCTCAGCTACAAATTTAGGTCAACAGAACTTCTAGGAGAAAAATCCTCAGACTGACCCACCTGTGGATATAGAAAACAGACCTGATTAGACCTTCAGCAGACTCTGAGGAGGTTGGACCCCTCCCCAAGAAGTTCCTCAAGCCCTCGGACCTCTCCCTTAATCTGATTAAAATGTGATTCAGCCCAGAGAAGACTCCAGAACTTTCAGATCAAGACAACCTGAGAAGAGCCTATAAAAAATACCTCGGACAAAGGAAAGGCGTACATATGCTGCCCAAGCCCGTGTGCTGCTTGCACCTGCGTGGCCGAGCACATGTGGTGCCTGAGCACATGTGTCACCCACATCTCCCCTCTTGAGATGAGTCCTTTTATGCTTTCCTATCTAATGCTGGGACGTGTGTAGGGGCTCTCTCAGCCCTTGGAGAAGCCCGCCTTCTCTCTTGAGCGCGTCACTCTGTCTCTCTTACTTTCCACTATCTCCCACTTTATCTCCCTCCTTCCCTTCTAAAAACCCTCCAAATAAAATCTGTTTTACTTCACTGCTTGTCTACTCTTGAAATTCTTTTCTGCTAGTGAGACAAGAACCCAATAACCCTGGGTCCAGGGTGGCAGAGGCGGATCAGGAGAAAGTGACCATCTTTCTCCTCCCAACTCATCGTTATAATTCCTAAGATGTTGGCATGTGGGATCAAGAACATAAGGACACTTTGTGGCACTTTTTTTGGACAACATTTTTATAAGTATAAAATTATTTCAAAATAAGGATTAAAGTAGTCAAGAATAAATAAGAAGTTTGTCTGTTATAAGACATTTGTCTGTTATAAACATGAGCCTTTCAACCAATTATCTGGGTTCAGACTTTGTGGAATCTATCACCCATGAAGAGACAGTGGTTGAAGCTCTTTGTGTCCCTGTTTCTTCTTCTATATATTATAAGAACCAAAAAACAATCTGTGTTGAATATCCTCTATATAATTAATCCATGACTCTGATTCCATATTCTGAAACCCTGTAGTCTGTCAGATTCAAACTTTTTGAATCACCCTCCATTGTGAAAATCCTGTTCAGACCCTTCATTATATCTACTCTTGACTCTCAGAGACTGCATTGCTGTGTTACAGTGGTTGTACCAAACAACACTTGCTTCTGGAGGATGTATGTGAGACTAATAAATCTACACCCAAAGGTTGTTGGTTGGAGTTCTTTTATTTAACAAGTTATGTCGTATATCAATGTGGGCTTCAGTAGCCACAGAAACAGAACCTTCATGTACTATAAAGCAACACTGTTTGCTATTACCCTTTGCTATCTGCCTAGTTCTGCTTTTCTGCTTTTCTTCCTCTTCTCCTATCTTCTCTTTCCTCATTCTACACAGTGCTTGAATTTATGTACAGTATTGTGTTCTTAATTGTTTCTGCTATTTGATTGGTTATGCCCTCTGAGGTCATCAGATTGGAAAGACCAAATTGTGTATGCAAATGAGAGTTGATTGACTGTGGGATGACCAATCAGGTCACATATGCCATAATAAGGGTTTATAATACAACTCATCTCAAATTGATGTAGGCAGGTAGACAGGGAGAGGCCCTTGTCCATGAAACTTGGTCAACAAATCTCAGGGAGGAAAATCCTAAGGCTGATCCACCCTGTGGATACAGAAAACAGAGACCTGATAAGACCTATAGCAGTGCACCCTGTGGAGATTGGACCCCTCCCCAAGAAGTTCCTCAAACCCTTGGACCTCTCCCTTAATCTGATTAATTTTAGTGATTCAGCCCAGAGAAGATCCAGCAGGACCGAAGGTCAAGAAAAAGAGTTTCAAAGGATGCACCCAATTCTATCCACTTAGCAACAACCCTAGCAATGGACTCTTATTGGAGTAGAAGCCCTATAAAAGCCACATTGAACAAAGGAAGCACACACATATGCTGCCCAATCCCATGTGCTGCTTGTGCCCCCATGGCCAAGCACATGTGTCGCCCGCATCTCCCATCATGAGATGTCTACTTTCATGCTTTCCTATCTAATGCTGGGATGTGTGTAGGGCCTCTCTCCGCCCTTGAAGAGACCCAGGTTCTCTATTGAGTGTGTTACTCTCTCTCTCTCTCTCTCTCATCCTCTCCCCCTCCACACTTTCAAAAACCCTCCAAATAAAATCTGTTCTACTCCACTGCTTGTCTACTCCTGGAATTCTTTTCTGTGAGCAAGACAAGAACCCAGTAACCCTGGGTCCCAGGTGGCAGGAGGGTAGAGAGAAAGTGACCATCTTTCTCTCCTCCCAACTCATATTCGTCACCCATGGGATCCACCAACATCAGTACAATACTGGTTCAGCCTGTGCATGTGGCAGTTTTGGAATACAAAGTTTGAGGGGCAATAATTTATGAAATAGCTCTTGAAGAATTTGAATACCGTAGCACTGTAGCACTATAGCACTGTCCTCCTGTTGTTCATCGATTTGCTCGAGTGGGCACAAGTAACGTCTCCATTGTGAGACTTGTTACTGTTTTTGGCATATAAAATATGCCATGGATAGTTTGCCAGGCTCTGCCGTAGTCTTGGTAGCTTGCGGGGCACTCCAAAAGGGATGGAGGAATCAAACCCAAGTCAGCCACATGCATGGCGAATGCCCTACCCGCTGTGCTATTGCTCCAGTCCGAAGAATTTGAATAGTCTGTGATAATGCTAAGATCTGGACAAGCTCAGCACCATGGAGGTCTAGGATATGCTTATCACACAATGCACCTACGGGAGAAAAGCTAGTATTTGTGGCCCATATAGAAAATCCATGAACGTGGGCTAAACTAGTAAAACAAAAATACCTGCTTAAGGAGGCCCGTGGTTGTGTCAATGAAGTTAGAGAAAAATGGGACACACATAATAAAAAGAATACGTGGATTTGGGCCTGCCAAAGAATAAAATAAAAAATGAGCATTTTGTCATGTCATTTCTGGTACCCCTTTGGTTTATAGAAGAAAAAAATTCGACTTTCAGTCTCTGCATCTGTCTGCTTTTAAATCGTCTTTACATAGTGTATCTCTCTCCTTCCTCCCTTAAGTAAACTAGTCACTGGGATTGCAGTCTTCCCTAAATCTAAAATAATCTCATCTTAACATTTATAATTTCATGACTTCTATAAAGCCTCTTTCCAAATAATTTTACATTACAAGTATTTGTGATGTTGGGGAGCCCCACTGGTGACTTATGTGAAGCAGAGAGGAGAAAGATAGTCACCTTCTCCCAATCCATCTCTGCCACCTGGGGCCCAGGGTTACTGGGTTCTTGTCTCACCTTGCAGAAAAGAATTTCAGGAGTAAACAAGAAGTGAAATAAAACAGATTTTATTTGGAGGTTTTTGAAAGGAGGGATGGAAAGACAGTGGGAGAAAGTGAGTAATGTGCTCAAGATGATGTAGGCAGGTAGATAGGGAAAGGCCCTGGACAATGAACCTGGTCAGCAAAAATTCTAGGAGAAAAATTCCAAGGCTGATCCACTTTGTGGACACAGATAAGACCTTAATTAGCGGACCGTGAGGAGATTGGACCCCTCCACATGAAGGAAATTCCTCGAATTTCCCTGGGACCTCTCCCTCAATAACTTTAGTGATTCAGCCCAAAGAAGACCATCACCACTCCCAACCTCCATGGTAACCTCCTTAGCAACAGACTTTTACCTGGGAAGAAGCCTCAGGTGGGGGCAGGTTGGAGAAACACTACAAAGGCCACCTTGAACAAAGGAAGGGTGCGCATATGCTGCTCAAGCCCGTGTGCTGCTTGCGCCCACGTGGCTGAGCACATGTGGTGCCTGAGCACATTTGTCGCCCACATCTCCCTCTTGAGATGTGGACTTTCATGCTTTTGTATCTAATGCTGGGATGTGTGTAGGGGCTCTCTTGCCCTTGGAGAAGCCCGAGGTCTCTCTTGAGCACGTTACTCTCTCTTTTACCTCTCTCCCTCACACCTTAAAACTCTCCAAATAAAATTTGTTTTACTTCACTGCTTGTCTACTCCTCCTTTCTGCGAGCAAGACAAGAACCCAGTAACTCTGGGCCCCAGGTGACAGAGGCGGATGGGGAGAAAGTGACTGTCTTTCTCCTTCTCACTCACGTGACCCACCCGTGGGATCCACTGACATCAAAGAGGGAGCATGGGCTTTTCCAAGGGTGGAGAGAGAGCCCCTGTACAACATCCCAGCATTAGACATGAAAGTACATATCTCAAGAGAGGAGATGTGGGCAACACCTGTGCCAGAGCACCAAGCACAACTGTGCTTGGCCACGTGGTTGCAAGTAGCACAAGGGCTCAAGCAGCATATTCGTGCCCTTCCTTTGCTCAAGGTGAATTTTATAGGGATTTTTTCCAACCTACCCCACGTGGGGCTTCTACCTAAGTAAAAGTCCGTTGCTAAGGAGGTTGCCAAGGTGGGCAGCATTGGGAGTGGGGATGGCCTTCTTTGAAATTCCTTTTTTGGCCTTTTGTTTCTGCTGGGGCATCTCTGGGTCTGTTGCTGGAGACAGGTGAGAATCTTATCAGGCCTTAGTTCCTGTTTTCTGCAAGGTTGGCTTTTGAAACTTCAGGGCAATTACTTCCCAGGAAATTTATTGCCATTGCCTTCAGAAGGGGCCTTCCCTATCTGTCTGCATGTCTACATCATTTGTGGTTGACTATGTATTTTAGAATACAATTCAACCCACTAAGGGCTGGAACAATAGCAAAGAGGGTAGGGCGTTTACCTTGCATGCGGCCAACCCAGGTTTGATTCCCAGCATCTCATAGGGTCCCTCAAGCACGGCCAGGAGTAATTCCTGAGTGCATGAGCCAGGAGTAACCCCTGTGCAATGCCAGGTGTAACCCAAAAAGCAAAAAATTAATTAATTAATTAATTAATTAATTAAATTTAAAAAATAAATTTAAATAAATGAAATGCCCATGGCTGGGGCCAGAGTGATAGTAAAGCAGGTAGGGCATTTGCCTTGCACGAAGCCAACCTGGGTTCATGTTAGGGTCCAGTGTTGATAATTTCCCCCTCTCCAAACCTGCACAAAGAGTTCAGCCAGTAATGCAACACATTAGTGGAGCTTATTAAGCCAGCTAGCTGGGGTCAAGCTTCTAGACACACAGGCCCAAGCAAGACCCTGAACAAGGGAAAAGCCACAAATTTTATAGTCAGTGCTTACATCATAACCTGCACTTATGAATTTTAACAAAAACATAAGTGAAAATTCAAGTTTCATAATTCAGAAGAAAACATATTTTCAAATAGTACAAATAAGCAGTTATAGATAGGTGATCTAGACATGTTTTCAGAACATTCTGGCAGCTACCCACCCTCCTTGTGTCTGGGTGGCTTCTATAGACAGTGAATAGTGGTTATGAAACTATTAGCCAAGGCCAAGTTTTCAGCCCAGTTGTCCTTCTCTTGCAGATGCCCAGCGGGGAGAAGCGAGGTTTTAAGAAAAACAAAAAGGTTTAAGTGAAACAAAACATGAAGCAGGAACCAGGCATGATGGAATTGCTCCTGCCCTGCTCTGTGTCCAATATTCAATTCCTGGCATCCCATATGGTCCCCCAAGCACCCCAGGAGTAATTCCTGAGTGCAGAGCCAAGAATAACCCCTGAGCATCACTAGGTGTAACCAAAAAAGCAAAAAGTAAATAAATAAATAAAATAATAAAATAAATAAAATAAAATGTCCATAGCATAAGATTAAAACAAAGGTCTAGAATGAGGTAAGGGGAACAATTTATGGCCATCCCACACTTTTACAAAATGAAATCTACATCTAGGGTTTTATTGAAGTTCTGAAGGCACTCAAGCCCTCCCTTCCCTTTTCAACACTGTCATCAACAATCTACAAGTCGAAAACAAATTAAGTCAGCTGAGAAAAATTATGTAATGGAACTCATAATATCCTTTAGTAGAGAAACCTCTTGCCAACCAATGAAAATGGCTAATGTAATGACTATTAAATGTTTCACGTACTGATGAAAACCTGATGTGATTATTCAGATATATTTCAAATGTTTCTATTTTATTGATATCCATAAAAACTGCTACCGGGGGCTGGAGTGATAGCATAGTGGGTAGGTCGTTTGCCTTACACGCGGCCAACCCGGGTTCGATTCCCAGCATCCCATATGGTCCCCTGAGCACTGCCAGGAGTGGTTCCTGAGTGCAGAGCCAGGAGTAACCCCTGTGCATCGTCAGGTGTGACCCAAAAAGCAAAAACAACAACAACAACAAAACTGCTACCAAGGGTATTTAGGTTATTTCTTTAAACAGAAAGATTATAAGAAGATCTGAAATTTAATGGGGAAAACTTTTATTCCTTTTCAATACAGAAGCTATATTCAAAAGGAGCATCTTACACATCCAAAAGAACAAAAGCAACCGCTTTTGGAGAGGATGTGGAGAGAAAGGGACCCTTCTACACTGCTGGTGGGATTGCCGACTGGTCCAGCCCCTTTGGAAAAAAATATGGACACTTCTCAAAAAATTAGAAATTGAGCTTCCATTTGATCCAGCAATACCACTGCTGGGAATATATCCTGGAGAGGCAAAAAAGTACAGTTGAAATGACATCTGCACTTATATCTTCATCGCGGCACTGTTTACAATAGCCAGAATCTGGAAAAAACCCAAGTGCCCAAGAACAGATGACTGGTTAAAGAAACTTTGGTACATCTATACAATGGAATACTATGCAGCTGTTAGAAAAAATCAAGTCATGAACTTTGCATATAAGTGGATTAACATGGAAAGTATCACGCTAAGTGAAATGAGCCAGAAAGAGAGGGACAGACATAGAAAGATTTCACTCATCTGTGGAATATACAATGGCAGAGTAGGAGACTAATACCCAAGAATAGTAGTTTATAATACCAGGAAGTTGTCTCCATGGCTTGGAAGCTAGCCTCACACGCTGGGGGAAAGTCATCCCAGATAGAGAAGGGAACACCAAGTAAAATGTGATTGGAAATCCCGAGAGGGGAGGGAGATGCACACTGAAAGTAGACTAGAGACTGTACATGATGGCCACTCAATACCCCTATTGGAAACCACGAGACCCAAAAGGAGAGAGAGAGAACAAATTGTAATGCTCTGCCACAGAGGCAGGGTGGGGTGGGGGGGATGGGATAGGGGGTAGGAGGGATACTGGGTTCATAAGTGGTGGAGAATGGACACTGGTGGAGGGATGGGCTCTCGAACATTGCATGAGGGAAAAACAAAAACGAAAAGGTGTGAATCTGTAACTGTACCCTCACTGTGACTCACTAATTAAAAAATCAGTAAATTATAAAAAAGAAAGGAGCATCTTATCTTTAACACATCATCTTAACATTTGAATAATGCATAAGTGTACCAGATTATTATTTAAATAAATATATTGGTCATTGAAGTAAAGCAATAAGTTAAAAAACACTACATTAGAATTTATTTTACAATTGAGGAATTGATTGGTGTTTGAAATAAGAATTTCGTATTTACAGTGGTAGTTAAAAGAACTTCCTTTTGTCTCTTTTAAGAAATTTGGCTTTGTGACACTGAGCCTTTCATTTTCTTCCTAAACCAAATTACATTGATATAGAGGTTAAAATGCTGCAAAAAAAGAGACATTAAGAGTTTTAAAGTTTTTCTGGGATACATATAGACTTATATTCAAAACATCTTAGTTTTGTGTATTTAATTTTGTGTGTTGAGCTTTAAAAGGAAACCATTAAAGAGTTGTCAGTTGTGGGAACTCATCTCCTTAACAAAAACTCAAAAGAAGGGATCTGTCCCAAGGTAAAATAGTGCACTCACGAAATAATTAAATAGCAGGAAAGAATAGTACACATGTGGGGATGAGTGATAGTACAGCAGGTAGGGCATTTTGCCTTTCATGCGGCCTTGCACATGGCCAACCTGGGTTCAATCCCTGGCATCCTATATGGTCCCTCAAGCACCACCAGGAGTAATTCCTGAGTGCAGAGCTAGGAGTAACCCCTGAGCATCGCTGGGCATGATCCAAAAAACAAACAAACGAACAAAAAAATAGAACACATATAAAATACCTGCTGCAAAAGTGTACCAGGCAAGCATAGAATAAGACTGAGAGGTCTTTTAGATGTAGGAACAACATGGAAAAATAGAATGGAAGTTGCCAAGACTTTTATTCTATAACTTTAAGGGCATCTGCTGATTAGCTATGTGAAATGAGCAAGTCTCTGACCTTCACATACCTATTGTGTGTTAATATCTCTGTCAACTTAAACAATGTTAGCCCAAATGTTAACACCCCAGGTTGGGGAGTGATGTGGTATTGAATCAGTGGCCAGACTGTGAGACCGCTCATGGCTGCTAAGGTGATTCTACAGCATGAACAGTCATTGCGGGTTCATTTGTCTCCTGTTTGTCTAATTCTCTGAGACCAACGCTGGCTGACTACAGGACTGGTTTTGCAAGATTCAGTTTCCAGTGAGTGCAGCTGGGTATCAAACAGAAGATAAACGTTATTAAAGCAAAGAAACAAACTTGAGGTAAAACACTTTCGTGTGTTTTCACTGTTTCTTCCTATTATTTATAATTACTGGATGTTTTTAATGGGATTTTTGTACTTTATTCATTTTGATTTGGGGGTCACCCATGGCTGGTTTCAGAGCTTATTCTTGTCTGTGTGCTCATGGATTACTCCAAGTGGGTTTCAGGGTCATATACAGTGCCAGGGACTGAACCCTAGTTTGCTGCTTGCAAGGCAAATTACTTCATACTTTCTCTCTGATCCCTCAATGTTTCTTATCTTCAAGATGTGTGTGTGTGTGTTTAGTTTCCTATCTGTGGCATTGCAGGGTCAGAATATTCAGAACAACGAAAATTTCCTTTTTTCTAAAAATATGTCTTATGTATTTTTATTTGTTTGTTTGTTTGTTTGCTTTATGGGTCACACACAGCGATGCACAGGGGTTACTCCTGGCTCTGCACTCAGGAACTATTCCTGGCCATGCTCTGGGAACCATATGGGATGCTGGAAATCGAACCCTGGGTCAGCTGTGTTCAAGGCAAATGCCCTAACCACTGTGCTATCACTCCAGCCCCAAGAATCTAAAAGAATCTTGTCTGGGCATTTGTCTTAGATATTTCCTGTTAACTTAGCCTCTTAATAAGCCTAAACTCTGGGAAAGAGTTTTATATTGGGCAATTATTAACTCTCTATCAGTTAATAGAGCCAAGAAATTTGCAGGAAGTCAAACTCTCACAGCAGCTGATGAAGGTAAACAGAGTAAACTCTTTAATTTTCAGTACCTGTTTTACTGTTATTATGGGTCATATTCCATACTTCACCAACCTATGGTTTTTAATTAACAGTGATCATATTGATGTTTGCACTGGAATGACTAATTTTCAGATAGTAATGGTCTTAGTAATAATAAATTAGAAATAGCTAATGTTTGTTAATATTTGCTAGTCACTGATCTAAGTTATTTTAAAAGAGGGTCTGTAATGACTGGAGAAGAAAGAGATCATACATTCTGGCCTACATTTTATCTTTCAAGGATAAGCTGGAGTAGTGACAGTCAACCCAAAATAATTTCAAAGGGCACATGAATGGCTCCTTCATTCCTGAACACCCATGATCCTAGAGGCCCACTAACTACTTTCGGCACCCAGCGGCTTCTTGCAGAAATGCCTCTAGACTGTGAACTTAAGCTATGGCCCCATTCCACCCCGGGAGGGGAAAGGCTTTTCTCTCTTGGCCTTTCCTTTTGCTGGTGGCATGGCAACCGCCAACTTATGAGGCCCATGGGGAACGGTGCGAGCTTGCAGTGATGCGACTTCTGGCAGAAATTTCTTTATACTTAATTACTAAAGTGCAGGAGGTCCAGGGCTACTTGACTCCATGTACTCTTCATTCTCAACAATGGAAAACAGATTGTCGGATGATGCCTTTTCAGCAGGTCTGATTGTTGGGGGAAGTTCCGGATAATGGTAGTGAGTTTTCTGTTGAAATGTTGAATGTGATCAAAGTGGAGAGAGGGTGAGGTGAAGGTCATTGGCCACACAGTCGGGGGCTGGGTAGGGGGGGAGGATGGGAGGTGTGCTGGAGGTGTTGGTGGTGGAGCATTTGCACTGATGAAGGGATGAGTGTTTGATCATTGTATGACTAAGACTTAAACCTGAAAGATTTGTAACTTTTCACATGGTGATTCAATAAAAAAAATAAAAAAGGGGAAAAAAAGAATTTCAAAGGGAGCAGAATTCCTCTATAAAGGAGTTCACAGTCACAACATAGCAATTGGAAGGGATTTTGAGGGGGAGGGGATTTCCTTAATTTATCTACTTACATCATATTCCCCTACTACCTAAATCTTTAAAGGGCTGGAGAGATCTCAGTCTCCAGTGTTTTTGGACACTGAGGACAAAGTCCAGGCTGAGTTTCCAGTTTCCTCATTTTCCATGGCACAATGTCTAGTCCTTCCTTGAGCCAGCCTGCCTTTAGGGTCTCCCTGATGCTTGTAGAGTACTTGAAACAGAAACTGTTAGTTACCCGCTCTTGTCATTTAGGCCAATCCCCTTACTCTTTTGCTGGAAGAGGGCTTTTGGGGTCCCATAGCTGGATTTCCTGTTTGCACAAGGGCTAGACCCTATTGCAGAGATCAGACTTTTGCATAAACTTTATGGGTTTATGCAAACAAACATAGGGCCATGAAGCATTAGAAAAAGATGCTGAAGATACAAAGGGGAGAAAAGCGAATACTTCACCTTTCTCATGTTTGCTATGGGTCCTAGTCAAAAGAAACATTAAATTCTGTAGAGATAGAGTATACAGTTTAAAAACATCATGTCTAACTCATTTAGTTCCATGTTGAAAGCCTTGATTTGCAATTGTCTATGAGCACTATAACAGGAGTCTGGATACTAGAACAATTCTGCTTACGACAATATAGTTTGATCACAGTTTCTTTCTTAAAACACATCCTCAAGTGCTACCAAGATGTGATTCCGGGGGCCGCACGTGTGTGCGGCCTCTTCACAGCTGCATGAGCGTGACTCCAGACACCAGCTAAATTTTTCGGCATGGGCAGCTCCTCGCAGAATGTCTCCAGACTGAGAACTAAGCCACGGCCCCATGCCTGCCCAGGAGGGGAAAGGTGCTCTCTCTCACCTCTTCCTTGGCTGGGGTGAAGGGCGTGGTGACCGCCATATTATGACGACCACAGATGGGGTTTACAAGCCTGCAATGATCCAATACCTGGAAGAAACCTCCCTGGACTTAGTTGCTAAAGTACAGAAATCCAAAACCTCATATCTCTTCACAACAGGTCTGACTCTAGTGGGGTACTCCTAACAATAATAGTGAGGTTTGTGTTTAAATATTGAATGTAACCAAAGTAAATAGAAAGTGAAGTGAAATTTATCAGTTACAAGGCGGGGGGGTGGGGGTGGGATGGGAGGTGTACTGTTGTTTGGGGTTTTTTTTTGTGGTGGGATATGGGCACTGGTGAAGGGATGGTTGTTTCAGCATTGTATAACTGAGACTTAAGCCTGAAAGCATTGTAATTTTCCACATGGTGATTCAATAAAAGAATAAAAATAAAAAAAAAACACATCCTCAAACCTACACATTTCTTTACATACTCAAGATTTCTACATATTCCTTTATATTCATCCCATCCTGTTTTTCTAAACCAGTTTCACTCTTACAGGATTACTTTCCCCTTTTCTACTAATGATATCTCCATTCATCATCCTTTTTACTTAAAATACACACTTACATTCTTTCCTTATAGTCATATCTCACAGGGTTTAACCTCCTTATTTTACTGAATTTAATACTGCTTGATCTACCAAGAAATTTGGAAAGAAGTTTGCTAATCATTGTCTCATCAGCTGTACTCTGAAGTACTCTTTCAAAAGCATTACATCAGTCCTATTCAAAAGGTTTACAATGCTCATAATTAAAGATCTTAAAACATAGAATTCTGGGCTTCCCACAGCTGCCTGGGGTCCCCGACGTCCTGCAGCTGCCCCGCCCCGAGTCCTGCGAACCCCATCTTCCTGCCTGGCTCTCTAACAGGAAGATACTGGGGGCGTGGCCTGTATCTCAGTGGGCGTGGTCTCAAAGTGGGTGTGGCCTCACGTTGGAGCAGCAGCCGCTAACGCCTCCGCAGTTATTATTTTTTACCTCAGCACAATAGGTATTGTCTATTTCTTTGAAAATCACTTTAGCCATCTCAACCACTTATGCAAAATACCCATTAGCTTAGTTTAACTTTATAAAAGCTGTCAGTGAATAAGGGAAGTTTAGCACAACCAGAGCCCCTCCTTCCCACAACAAGAGGGAACAAGAATAAATAACTACAAAGTTCCAACTCTACACTTCCATAACAATATGAAGAAGCAGCGAGAATCCCCTCCACCAAGAGAGGGAGAAGAAAAGATTCCAGAAACATCAACAGGGACTACTCACATCTATGACCTCTCAGATAAACAATTCAGAGAGGAAATCTGGAGGAGAGTCGACGTACTCCAAGCAACCATGGAACAGACATCCATTAAATTAAAGGAAGAGATGAATGAAGCACTGCAACGGTCTACCAAGAAAATGCAGGAAGAAATGAGAGCAGAAATTTCAAACCTACGAACAAAAGTCACACAAATAAAGGAATTGGTAGATGAATTAAAAATCTCAGTAGAGGGAGAAACCCTCTCCCCGCCCCCTGCCCACGGTTTAGGGCTCGCCCTGACTCCCCCAGCCCCGCCTGGCACCTTTCGGCTGCCGCATGGTCGAGTCCTGGCCACTCCCAACTCTGCTGGTTAGGGGCGTGTCCTCACCTTAGGGGGCGTGGCCTCAAAAGTGGGCATGGCCTCTTTCCAGAGCGGCGGCCGCTTACGCAGCCGCAGTTGTTTTTTTACCATTCCATGCATTGTCCTTTGGCCACAATTGATAGAATCCACTCCTCTGAAGAATTCCCTGGTCATCTTAGTCACTATATGTTAATAGTCAAGTAACCTAGCCTATCCTAAAATCATGAAAACTGTCAGTGAACACATCAAGTTGCACATAAAAGTCCTTTGTAAAAAGAGCATAGCCCTACACCTTCAGTTGAGGCCCCTCCCAAGCTAAGGAGAGCACCGGATAGTAAAGCCCATAACAACATGAAGAAACAGCGAAAATCCCCACCACCAGGAGAGATCCGAGAAAATATCTCACTAACCTCAGCAGCGACTTCCCAGAAATACAATCTCCTCTTGGATAAAGAATTCAGAGAGGGAATTGTGAGGATGGTTCACGAACTCAAAGCAACTATGGAACAAACTTCCAATAAATTAAGGGAGGACATGGATGCAGCATTGGAACGGTCCACCAAGATAATCCAGGAAGAAATGAGAGCAGAAATTTCAAAGCTACAAACAGAAGTCACACAACTAAAAGAATCAGTAGATGAAATAAAAAACTCGGTAGGAGCCCTCAATAGCATAATGACCACAGCCGAAGACAGAATCAATGAGCTTGAAGATGAGCTGCACAAAGCATATAGGCAACAACAAATAATGGAAAAAAGACCTCAAAATCGGTCTGGAGCGAATTAGAGTCCTAGGGGATGACCCCAGGAGAAACAACATAAGAATTATGGGAGTACCAGAACCACACGGAACCAATCCCAATGAAAAAAAACACAAAGACATCATTGCTAAGAAATTCCCAGAGCTAGAGAATGCGGACATCCAGATCCAAGGAGTCCAAAGGGTGCCAGCTAAAAGGGACCCAAATAAAAAATCCCCAAGGCATATAATAGTCAGAATGATGGATGCCGTGGATAGAGACACAATACTGCAAGCAGCAAGATCAAAGAAGGAGATCATATACAAAGGAGCACCTCTTAGATTCACAGCAGACCTATCAGAAGAAACCTTCCAAGCCCGAAGACAATGGTGGGATATAGTGAAAAAACTTAATGAAATGAACGCCTCACCAAGAATACTCTCCCTGGCTAAACTCTCAGTTAAACTTGAAGGAACCATACACTATTTCACAGAGAAGCAACAGCTCAGGAACTTCATAGACTCAAGACCAAATTTAAAAGAAGGACTCAAAGGGCTGCTATAAGACAAGGAAAAAATCTACAAGAACAACAAACCCTACAGAAAAATGGCACAAAATCCCATGATAATAATTTCTCTTAATGCTAACGGTCTAAATGCACCAATCAAGAGGCACAGAGTGGCAAAATGGATTCAGAAACTAAACTCAACTTTCTTCTGCCTACAAGAAACACATCTGAATACTAAGAACAAACACAGACTCAAAATCAAAGGATGGAAAACAATTCTGAAAGCAAACAGCTCCCTCAAAAAAAAAAAAAAAGCACGGGTGGCCATACTAGTATCCGACAACATAGATTTCAGGCTGAAAAAGATCAGAAGGGACAGCGAAGGTCATTTTCTATTCATCAAGGGATATGTACAACAGGAAGAAATCACACTCCTAAACATATACGCACCTAATGAACGACCAGCTAAATACTTAAAAGAACTCCTAACAGAATTTAAGGAGGACATAACTAGCACCACGATAGTAGTTGGAGACTTCAACACTGCCATATCACCTCTGGATAGATTGACAAGAACAACACTCAGCAAGGAAACGATGGCTCTGAAGGAAGAAATGGAGGAGACAGGGCTAATAGACCTATACAGGGCTATACACCCCAAAAAGAAAGAATACACATTCTTTTCCAGCACACACGGAACGTTTTCCAAAATAGATCACGTTCTGGGTCACAAATTATACCTTAATAGAATCGGGAAGATAGAAATTGTATCAACTATCTTTTCAGACCATGATGCACTGAAGATGGAAGTTAATCACGCACAGATGCGAAGAACCAAATCAAACACTTGGAAATTAAACAACTCACTATTGAACAATGACTGGGTCACGAAGGAAATCAAGGAAGAAATCAAGAGATACCTCGAAACAAATGAGAATGAAGACACAAGCTACCAGAACCTATGACGCAGCTAAAGCTGTGTTAAGGGGAAAATGTATAGCTCTGCAAGCTTTCCTCAGAAAGGAAGAAAGGGCCTATATTGATAGCTTGACTTCGCACCTCAAGATCTTAGAAGAGGACCAGCAAAAGGAACCCAAACCAGATCGAAGGAAAGAAATAATAAAACTTAGAGCAGAAATTAACGATATGGAAACCCGAAAAACAATGCGAAAGATCAATGAAACAAAGAACTGGTTCTTCAAGAAAATAAATAAGATTGATAAACCACTAGCAAGACTCACAAAGAAAGAAAGAGAGAAAACCCTAATAAACCAAATCAGAAATGAAAAAGTGGACATCACAACAGAAACCAAGGAGATTCAAAGGATCATCAGAGACTACTTTGAAAGTTTGTATGCCACGAAACAAGAGAACCTAAAGGAAATGGATGAATTCCTTGACTCCTACAATCTCCCAAAACTGAACCAAGAAAACTTGAAATACCTGAATAGGCCCATAAATATCAAGGAAATCGAAACTGTAATCAAAAGTCTCCCCAAAAACAAAAGCCCAGGTCCAGACGGTTCACTGGTGAATTCTTCCAAACATTTAAAGAAGACTTGTTGCCAGTTCTCCTCAAACTTTTCCAGGAAATTGAAAAGACAGGAACCCTTCCGAACAGTTTCTATGAGGCAAATATCTCCCTAATACCAAAAGCAAACAAAGACACCACTAACAAAGAAAACTATAGACCAATATCCTTGATGAACACCGATGCGAAGATCCTCAACAAAATACTAGCAAATAGAATCCAACAACTCATCAAAAAGATCATACACCATGATCAAGTGGGATTCATCCCGGGGATGCAAGGATGGTTTAACATTCAGAAATCAATCAACATAATCCATCATATCAACAAAAGTAAAGACAAAAACCATATGATCATATCAATAGATGCAGAGAAAGCATTTGACAAGATCCAACACCCATTCATGATAAAAACTCTCACCAAAATGGGTTTTGGAGGAACTTTCCTCAAGATAGTCAAAGTAATCTACCACGAACCTATGGCAAGCATTATCATCAATGGAGAAAAACTAAGGGCCTTTCCTCTAAGATCGGGGACAAGCCAAGGATGCCCACTCTCACCACTTCTCTTTAATATAGTACTGGAAGTATTAGCAATAGCCATCAGGCAAGAAAAAGATATTAAGGGGATTCAGATCGGAAAGGAAGAAATCAAGCTCTCACTACTCGCAGACGATATGATACTATACCTAGAGAAGCCTAAAAGCTCTAGTAAGAAACTATTAGAAACAATAGACCTGTACAGTAAAGTCACAGGCTATAAAATCAATACCCAAAAATCCATTGCCTTCCTATATGCAAACAATGAGACAAGAGGAAAGGGACATGAAAAAAGCAATCCCACTCATAATCGTGCCCCAGAAAATCAAATACCTTGGAATCAGCTCTACAAAGAAAACTATAAAATGCTACTCCATGAAATAAAAGAGGACATGAGGAAATGGAAACATATACCCTGCACATGGATGGGGAGAATAAACATTGTCAAAATGGCAATACTCCCCAAAGCATTATACAGATTCAACGCGATCCCTATAAGGATACCCATGACATTCTTCAAAGAAACGGATCAAGCAATCCTGAAATTTATATGGAACAATAAACGCCCACGGATAGCTAAAACAATTCTTGGGAAAAAGATGATGGAAGGCATCACCCTCCCCAACCTCAAACTTTATTACAAAGCAGTAACAATTAAAACAGCATGGTACTGGAACAAAGGCAGAGCCGCAGACCAATGGAACAGGGTGGAATATCCCTACACACAACCCCAAATGTATGATCATCTAATCTTTGATAAGGGAGCAAGAGATGTGAAGTGGAGCAAGGAAAGCCTCTTTAACAAATGGTGCTGGCACAACTGGACAACCACATGCAAAAGAATGGGCTTAGACCTCGACCTGACACCATGCACAAAAGTCAGATCAAAATGGACTAAAGACCTTAACATCAGACCACAAACCATAAGGTACATTGAAGACAAGGTCGGCAAAACCCTCCACGATATTGAAGATAAAGGTATCTTCAAAGATGACATGCAACTGGCCAACCAAGTGGAAACAGAGATCAACAAATGGGACTACATTAAACTAAAAAGCTTCTGCACTGCAAAAGATACAGTGACCAAAATACAAAGACTATCTACAGAATGGGAAAGAATATTTACACAATACCCATCAGATAAGGGGTTGATATCAAGGGTATATAAAGCACTGGTTGAACTCTACAAGAAGAAAACATCCAACCCCATCACAAAATGGGGCGAAGAAATGAAGAGAAACTTTCCCAAAGAAGAGATACGAATGGCCAAAAGGCACATGAAAAAAGTGCTCTTCATCACTAATCATCAGGGAGATGCAGATCAAAACAACCATGAGATACCACCTCACACCACAGAGACTAGCACACATCCAAAGAACAAAAGCAACCACTGTTGGAGAGGATGTGGGGAGAAAGGGACCCTTCTACACTGCTGGTGGTAATGCCGACTGATTCAGCCCTTTTGGAAAACAATATGAACGATTTTCAAAAAGCTAGAGGTTGAGCTCCCATTTGACACAGCAGTACCACTGCTGGGAATATATCCCAGAGAAGCAAAAAAGTATAGTCGAAATGACATCTGCTCTTATATGTTCATTGCAGCACTGTTTACAATAGCCAGAATCTGGAAAAAAACCAAGTGCCCTAGAACAGATGACTGGTTGAAGAAACTTTGGTACATCTATACAATGGAATACTATGCAGCTGTTAGAAAAAAAGGGGGTCATGAATTTTGCATATAAGTGTATCGGCATGGAAAGTATCATGCTAAGTGAAATGAGTCAGAAAGAGAGAGACAGACATAGAAAGATTGCACTCATCTGTAAAATATAGAATAACAGAGTAGGAGACTAACACCCAAGAATAGTAGAAATAAGTACCAGGAGGTTGACTCCATGGTTTGGAGGCTGGCCTCACATTTTGGGGAGAGGGCAACTCAGAGAAGGGATCACCAAGTATAATGCAGTCGGAGGCCATGCGGCGGAAGGGTGATGCGGGCTGAATTTGGGCTAGAGACTGAGCACAGTGGCCACTCAACATCTTCATTGCAAACCACAACTGCCAATTAGAGAGAGAGAACAGAAGGGAATACCCTGCCGCAGTGGCAGGGTCGGGTGGGGGGAGATGGGATTGGGGAGGCTAGGAGGGATGCTGGGTTTACTGGTGGTGGAGAATGGGCACTGGTGAAGGGATGGGTTCTCGAACTTTGTATGAGGGAAACATGAGCACAAAAATGTATAAATCTGTAACTGTACCCTCACGGTGTTTCACTAAGTAAAAATAAATTAAAAAAAAATAGAATTCTGAATTCTAGGAAAATACAGATAAAAGAGGGTTAAAATATTGACAAGGTTTGTATATTTCATTTACCTACATATTCCTTCAATCTTTGCCCACTTCATCACTTCCAGTGGACTGCGTTTAGTATTTTATTATTTTAAAATGATTTTAACCTCAATTTAAATTTTTTTCCAGTACACAACTCAAAAGACTGGAGCAATAGCACAGCGGGTGTGGCGTTTGCCTTGCACAAGGCCGACCTGGGTTTGATTCTTCCATCCCTCTCGGAGAGCCCACAATCTACCTAGAGTATCCCACCTGCATTTCAAAGCCTGGCTAGCTACCCGTGGTGTATTTGATATGCCCAAAACAGTAACAACAGGTCTCACAATGGAGAGGTTACTGGTGCACGCTCGAGCAAATCTATGGATGTGCATCACTGGATGTGAGCCAAAAAGCCAAAAAAAAATCTCAAATAATAAGATTTTTACACTGATACTTTAACAATTTCACAATACAAACATGCTTTCAGACAGAAAGAGGCCACTGGTACTCACCTAACTTTATTTATTTATTTATTTTACTTTAAAATTTTTAAAATATTTTTATTTTTTTATTGATTCACCGTGAGGTACAGTAACAAAGCTTTCATGTTTGAATTTCGATCATACCATCATCAAACACCCATCCCTTCACCAGTGCACGTTTTCCACCACCAAAATCCCCAGTATCGCCCCCTACCCCATTCCACACCTCCCCCTGCCTGTGTGGCTGACAATTTGCACAATACTCTCTTTCTCTACTTTAGTTACCTTCGCTATTTCGAGACCAGTACTACCACACCTCATACCTGCAAAAAATGCAATGCTAGACAATGTGTTTTGTATTGTTTGTTATGGATACAATATAATGTTGTGGCCACACACTCTAGGAATTCTAAAATTTGAATAATTACGGTCTGAAGAAATCACTGCAGCAAGTTGCTCAGGCCCGAGTTTCATTTGTGTGTCTCTGGATCCTGGATGTGTAGGAGCTTAAGTAGAAGGGGATCGGGTGTGGCTTCATCGCAGAGATCCATCAGGGCAGGGGGGGTGTAGGAGTGCCCACTCCTCCCCTGTCCCGTGAGGCCTGGCGTTTGGCAGCACTATCACTCGTACCTGAAGCTTATGCTGACTACTAGAAAATGGTGACCGCCAGAGTTCCTAGAGGGCAGGTGAAGGAACTGCGGAAATGGCCTATTGCAAAGTCCAGGGCCATCTTTGCAGTCAGTTGCTGAGGTCTGAGGTTCATTTGTGTGTCCAGTACTCACCTAACTTTAAAAAGCAGCATAAGACAGCATTTGAACAATCAATGTTTTGAAAACGTCAGAAAACTTTGTTTTCATGGCTGCTATACCTCCGTTACTAAGCTAAATAACCTACTTTTATCTTTGCACTGTTTCACAAAGCTCTTGCTTTTAAAATCCAAGAAATGATCGGTAAAAGAGACAGGGATGTTGTCTGTCACTGGCCCATGTTCTTGCAAAGGAAGTGAGTGATTAGTGGTCCAAAAATAGAACAAAGACACAGACTCAAGACACATGCAGTCACACAAATATGCCACGAAGAAGACAGACAAATATTGGCTGCCAGTACTTTCCTCACTGTTCTAAACGCCACTCCTCAGCTGGTCCCTTCATGACCAAGCTTCCCGAACTACGTCCACCGGTCTGGGGTTCCTGGAGGGACAGTGGGGACATCTCCCACACTCCCCAAATGATAACCCTCCAGCGCATCTGCCTAGGTCTTGTGCTGGTCCTTCACTCAGCTGCCCCTTCTGATGTGACCTACGCTAAGCCACCTCCTCCTGGGGGACCTACCTCAGCCGCCTCTCCTGAGGTGACCTACACCGTCTGGACTGAGAGTCCCCATGTTGTTGATCAGCAAGAAGAGTGAGGGCCACATGGCAAACGGGCCGGGGGGGGGGGGTGTCTATGGCATGAGCAAAAATCCTGGACGAGCCTCCAGATGTTATGTACTGGGAAGGGAGTTTTGTTTGCACATTGAGCAGACCAGACGCAAATGCAAGGCTCTCTTTATTGTTAGCTAGAGCTAGGGTCTGAGTTTCATCCAATGCAGTGGAGTCTCAACCAGGACCCAGACCCAAGTTCCAAGGAACATTATATAACATATGGTTACATAAGCAAAATTGGCACAATTTTCCCAAGAATTGCGGCGAAGAAGTCACAAGTCTGTGAGCTAACTAGTCACACCACCTGCTATGCCCAGAGATTTCCTATTTACCATAGGACTGGTTAGGGGGCTCTAGGGAATTTCAAGCTTAGGCCAAGGACAGCCTCAGGGAATTCTTTGGGGAGGGAGAAACAGAAATTTAGGCCTACTGCCTGTTTTGGCCTTAAAGTGAAGCCTGTTACAGCCCTGCTCAGTCCTCACAAAAGTATCCAATGTAAAGAAACCCTCAGGCTCTGAGAATAGGACTTAAGATACTAAGGCAGGTTGTGGGGTGTGTTGTGGGGCCCCCCCTGTGGGCATCATCCTGTCCCGCAGGGAGGACCCTTTGTGGGGCTAAGGAGGGGACGGCAACCGAACGAAGAGACGAAGAGACGCAGAGCCAGAAGGAGGAGAGAAAGAGAGAGTTTATTCACAGCAGTTACAATACTTATACCTCTTGGTGGGAGGGGGCGGTATGCATGCTTGGACCCCCATAGGAACAATAGTAAAATGCAGATCAGGCATGGGCGTTGGCTAGTGAGAGAGGAATGGCGAACTGATAAGATCAGTAAGGTCAGCAGTGGTGACCTTGTAACAGGAATCCCAAGTAAGCCTCCACTTGACTAGAGGATAAGAGCCGGGCTTGTAAAATGGCTCCCTACAGTTTGTAATCACAAAAAAGGGGGCAGCATGGGGTTCTATCTCTCCCCCACTGCCTGCATTCGGTACTCTTCACGCCGCTTCCCCCACCCCTTGGGAGGTCGATGGCGAAGGGCAGGCAAAGGAAGCAACGAGGGCCAGGCTGGTTGGTCTCAGTTTCAGTTTATTCCATTCCCATCTCCATTCTCCACTGATTCTCCTCCTGCTTCTTCCTCACCTGTGCTACTTCATTCTCCTTCTTGCTCTGGATCTGGATCTGGATCCGGCTTCTCCAGATCTGGCACTGGCACCCCCCAGCTCACTCTTACAGCCTAGTTAAATCCCCCAGCATGAGGAGTTGGGGCTTACACATAGGTGTGGTCACAATCAATAGGGGTGGTTCTTTCCCTCAGGGGATGCTTCTTCTAGGACAGATTCTCTTTCAGCGGGACGACCCACCTAAGAGCAGAGCCCCACGAGTGTTTCTCCTCTCCTTGTCCAACTAACATATAAGCATTCATAATATTAATCATTTTGTACAGACACAGTAAGAGATACATTAAGCTTATAGAATTGCTCTCCTAGGGCCATCTCAATCTCAGACTACAGTGCTCAGGCCATCTTTCCTATCCCTAGCAGGGTCCTAGACTCGTCACTGCTTTTGGATCATGACAGCATTTGTCCATGATCAAACTCTTAACTTGTAGTTAAGAATCATGTCGCTTTCGCCTGGCCCATATTGATGCCAGGGTAGCTCACAGCTTTCCCTGGGTCCCTTCAGTCCCTCGTCAGGCCCCTGATTTTTGGGGTGCTAGGAACTAAGGGCAACTGAGACTTAAGTCGAGAAAGCAGATGTCCAGGAATGAATAATATTCGAAACCAATTAAGTCCCAAGTTACAAAAGCATAATATTAACTGTCTTCCTTTGTCCATACAAAAAGGACATTGCTTTATTTTTTAAAAATTTTTTATTAGTGAATCACCGTGGGGTACAGATACAAACTTATGAACTTTCATGTTGTATTTAGTTTACATCCCTCCACCAGTGACCATTCTCCTCCACCAATGATCCCAGTATCCCTCTTACCACCCCCATCCCAACCCTCACCACCCCATCCTGCCTCTGCGGCAGGGCATTCCCTTTTGTTCTCTCTCCTGTTGGATGTTGTAGTTTGCAATAGAGGTATTGAGTGGCCATCATGTTCGGTCTATACTCCACTTTTGGTACGTGGCTTTCAACCCAAGTGGGTCCTCCCAACATTCTCTAATAGGCGTTCCCTTCTCTGTCTCTGCTGCCTTTTCCCCCAGCATGTGAGACCAATTTCCAAGCTGTGGGGCAGAACTTCTGGTTCTTATCTCTACTACTCTTGGGTGTTAGTCTCCCATTCTGCTACTTTATAATCCACATATGAGTGCGATCTTTCTATGTCTGTCTCTTTCTTTCTGACTCATTTCACTCAACATGATACTTTCCATGTTGATTCACTTATATGCAAATTTCATGACTTCGTCTTTTCTAACAGCTGCATTGTTTTCCATTGTGTAGATGTACCAAAGTTTCTTTAACCAGTCATCTGTTTCGGGGCACTCCGATTTTTTCCAGATTTTGGCTATTGTAAACAGTGCTGCAATGGACATACAAATGCAGATGTCATTTCTACTATACCTTTTTGCCTCTCTGGGATATATTCCTAGGAGTGATATTGCTGGGTCAAATGGAAGCTCAATTTCTAATTTTTTGAGAATCATCCATATTGCTTTCCAAAAGGGCTGAATCAGTCGGCATTCCCACCAGCAGTGAAGAAGAGTCCCGTTCTCCCCACAACCACGCCAACACTGGTTGCTTTTGATTTTTGGATGTGGGCCAATCTCTGTGGTGTGAGATGATATCTCATTGTTGTTTTGCTCTGCATCTCCCTGATGATTAGTGACGTAGAGCATTTTCTCATGTACCTCTGAGCCATTCGGATTTCTTCTTTGGAAAAGTTTCTGTTCATCACCTCATTTTTTGATTGGGTTGGCAGTTACAAAAAAGACATTGCTTTAAAGTAAACTATTCAAAAGACATAAAAAGAGGAGAAAGACAATACAAAAATCATAGATTTCTGAGGAATCTGACCCTACAAATTAACATAGTCTGATTAGGGGA
Source organism: Sorex araneus (assembly GCF_027595985.1). Lineage (NCBI taxonomy): Eukaryota > Metazoa > Chordata > Mammalia > Eulipotyphla > Soricidae > Sorex > Sorex araneus. The sequence continues at coordinate 111,366,691 of NC_073304.1, forward strand.
AAAAGCTGATTAACTGGTTGGGGAAGATAGCATAGAGAAGTGGTTACAGATAAACAAAGGAATGGGAGTGACTTGGGAGCACCTTGATGGGTGTGACCCGGATAACCTAAACTCCTTGTGGAAAGGGAGAAAGGACAAAGCAATGTCATCCTACAGTGGGGGGTAAGTGTGGAAGTATATGGAGCCATTGAGTGAATCCAAATTAATGTGGGGGGCAGAGGTAAAGTATTTTTGCCACTTGGGTGGTGGTTGTGATGCAGCAATGTGTTATGCCAAAAGCAAATATTACCATATAGCAAACCATACCACCTCAGTAATAATGTGAAAATGTTTTCAAATAAAAATTGAGACTACAGGGGCCATAGCAATAGTACAGTAGGTAGGGCATTTGCCTTGCAAGTGGCTGATGCCAGTTTAATCCCCAACACTCCATATGGTTCCCTGGGCCCACCAGGAGTGGCCCCTAAGCATAGAGCCAGAAGTAGGTCCTGGGTGTGCCCCATCAACCCAATAGAGACTAGAGATGTGTCCATGTGTATCAATTTCCTATAGAAATTCCTGTAAAAAATTTCCTTGATGTTTCCCTGTAAGAGAAAATTATTCTTTAAGTATTCTGAAGACTAGAGGCACAAAGTTATTTTCACTGGGAATTAAGCTAATAATAAGACAGTATTCCCTCCATAGTCTTGAAGGGAGAATCTGTTACTCCCCTCTCCCAGCCTCTACTGGCCACCAGTGCTCTTCAACTTATGGTTACTTCACTTCCATCTCTGCCTCCTTGGTTGCATGACCTTTTAATCTTTAATCTGCACCAAATCTCCCTCATTATTACTATTATTATTACCATTATTTATTGGCCTTTTGGGCCACATCTGGTGATGCTCAAGGGTTATTCTTGGCTCGGCACTCAGAAATTACTCCTGGTGGTGCTTGGGGGGATCATATGGGATGCTGGAGATCAAACCTGGGTTGGCCAGGTGCAAGGCAAATGCCCTACCCGCTGTACTATCACTCTGGCCTCCCTCATTCTTTGTATTGAACCACCACAATTTCCAAAGTGCTCTTGTTAGCTTCATGCACATAGAGTTCTCATACCATACTCCCACCAGAGCACCCACTTCCTTCCCTCCACTGATGACTGCAAGGACTCCTCCCCTTATACTCTTCAGGTAAGCTCTGTAGAACTCTTCAGTTGTGTTGCTATTGCTAATTTGTTGCTCCCTTACTACATATCTTTATATCTCATATATGAGAGATCATTCTATTCTGTCACTCTCCTTATGACTGACTTCACTCAGTGTAATACTCCTAGTTCCATCCTCATGGTAGCAAATTGCATGATTTTGTCTTTCATTAAATCTAAGTAATATTCCCTTGTGTATATATACCATATTTTTTTAAATAAAAATTTTATTTTATTAAATCACCGTGTGGAAGATTACAATGCTTTCAGGCTTAGGTCTCAGTTATACAATGCTGAAACAACAATCCCTTCACCAGTGCCCATATACCACCACCAAAAAAAAAAAACAAACCCACACAGTACACCTCCCATCCCGCCCCTCCCCCACCCCTACCTTGTAACTGATAAGTTTCATTTTACATTCTGTTTACTTTGGTTACATTCAATATTTCAACACAAACATCACTATTGTTGTTAGGAGTACCCCACTAGATTCAGACCTACTGTGAAGACAAATAAGGTCGCGCGGCTGCTACTGCGCTACTGCGGCCGCGCGGTTTTGAATTTCTGTACTTTGACACAAAGTCCAGGGAGATTTCTTCCAGATATTGGATCATTGCAGGTTTGAAAACCCAATCTGTGGTCATCTTAATATGGCGGACACCGCGCCCTTCATCCCCGGAGAGAAAGAGGAGAGAGAGAGAGAAATACCTTTCCCCTCCTGGGCGGGCACGGGGCCGAGGCTTAGTTCTCAGGCTGGAGACATTCTGCGAGGAGTTGCCCATGCTGAAAGAGGTTTTCTTGGTCTGGATTCACGCTTGTGCAGCTGCAGAGAGGCCGCACATGCGTGCGGCCCCCGGGATCACATCTCGGCGGTAGGAGACTATACCATATTTTTTATCCTATCATCTGATTTTGGAATGCGGGTTGTTTCCAGAGCTTGTCTATTGGGAATAGTGCTACAATTAACATAGGGCCACAAATTTGTTTTCAAAATAATTGGGACTCTTGGGATAGATGCAAAGGATATGGAAGTTCAGGTCTTGGTATTTTGAAAAGTGACCTAATTGTTTTTCATTTAGATCAAACTAATCAACACTCCCACCAGCAGAGGATAAGGGTTCCTTTATCCCACATCCAGCATTGCTTACTTTAGTTATTTCATATGTGTGTGCCAATTTCACTGCTGTGAAGTGGTATCTTATTGCTGTTTAGATTTTCACTTCCCTGATGAAAAGTAATGAAAAGCACCCTCAAATACCTGGTACCATACGTACATCTTCTTTTTTAAATTATTTTTTATTAAAGCACAATTATTTATAAAGATATTAATAGTTGAATTTCAGGCACACGATATTCTGGTACCAACCTCACCACCAGTGTCAAATTCCATACACCAACTTCCTCAGGACCCTCTTACCTCCCTTGACATGCACACTAAGACTGGTTGTTGAGACTTGCATTTTATGCTTTTGTGTTGTTGGCTCTGTGATATACTTATATATGTGTGTGTGTATATATATATATGTACCGCATATATATATACATATATACATACTTATACACCTATTACCTTCCATCTGCTGCATCTTACGCTCTTGATTTTTTTCATTCCCTGTCTTCATTTCTATACTTGGGGTCAAGGTTAATCTAGGTATCCTCCCTTTGATACCTTGAATCCCTTTGTTCTATTGTTCTACATACTATGAATTGTCATTGTTCTTGCATGTGGGTGGTCACCAGCCTATCCACAGTGACCCAAGGGTCCCCTGGGTGCATTCAGGGCCAATCATCTCCCCCCACCCAGTTGACTGAGAGCGACAGATGAACAAAGGAGGGAACAGGGGCCAACAGGTTTGTTGATAATCAGTGGCCATTTATTCAAGTCTCATAGCGTTAGCTATAGAGAAATCATGAAGAGTTGGGGCTAGCAATCACACAGGGGTGGTTGAACATATCATAAACAATGAACATATGTAAACCCCTTCCTTCAGGAGAAGTTTTTCTAGGAGATACTCAAGGACAAAAATCTAAGTGATCAGCACTCTAGATTCCTGTTAGGAGAACTGCCTATGGGTGGAATTCTATCTAAGGGTTTATTGCTTTCTCCTTTTCTTAGCCAGTATCCATTTAAATAATAATTTTAATTACTTCTTTTTTTTTTCTTTTTGGGTCACACCTGGCGATGCTCAGAGGTTACTCCTGGCTCTGCACTCAGGAATTACCCCTGGCGGTGCTCAGGGGACCATATGGGATGCTGGGACTCGAACCCGGGTCGGCCGAATGCAAGGCAAACGCCCTACCCGCTGTGCCATTGCGCCAGCCCTTAATTACTTCTTAATAATATTTCTAGTCATTTTGTATAGACACAGTAAGAGATATATTAAGCTTATAGAGCAGCTCTTCTGGGGACATCTCGCTATAGATCCCAGACTATAGTCCACCAGATTAGTCCTTCCTAACCATAGCAGGGTCCTTATCCAGTTACTTCTTTTTGGGTCATGACAGAGTTTGTTCCTTGATCATGCTATTAACTTTATATACTTCATATGGTGCTTAGCCTATCCCTTTTCAATACCAGGCTAGCTTACAGCTTGCCTTGGGTCCATCCAAGTTCCTTGGTGGGAACCTTTCTTTGGGAATGTTAGGAACTAAGGGCAACTGAGGTTTAAGTTAAGTAAATATGACAGATGTCCAGGAGTAAATATTATTCTGAGTCAATTACAAAAGTTATAAAAGAATAACATTAACTATCTTCCTGTGTCTATACAAAAAAAGGACATTGCTCTAAAATAAACTATGCATAGGATGCAAAGAAAAGAGAAAAGCAATATTTCACTCACATATACAAAATCCAGATTCCTCAGAAGAATTTGACTTTACAAGTCACAGAGTCTGATTTGGGCATATTAGTAATTAACAGATACAGAAGAAGAACACAAAGGAGAAATTAAAGATAAACATGGAGTATTGAGAGTGCTGATGAAATTGGATGTACCTCTGGAGCACTGTGGTGGGAGTAACTCATAAGCTCCTTGCGGGGAGAGGAAGGACAAACCAATTGTTAAACCTAAAATGTTTAGAACGATAATCCAACAATAAATAAGTGCAATTATTTGGTGCTTTGTTCTTCTTCGGCTTCACTTGAGATTTCTCCAGTTCCATTCAACTTCACCAAACTACATGATTTAATTGCTTTTTTAGTATTCCATTGTGTTTATATACTACACTTTCATTAACCGATCATTTGAATTTGGACACCTAAGTTGATTCCTAAGCCTACCTATTCTGTTTAGTGCTGCAATGAATAATGGTGTGCATATGTTCTTTGAGGACTGGAGCGATAGCACATCGGGTAGGACGTTTGCCGTGTATGCGGCCAACCCGGGTTTGATTCCTCCATCCTTCTTGGATAGCCCTTCAAGCTATGGAGAGTATCTCGCCTGCACAGCAGGCCTGGCAAGTTACACGTGGCATATTTGATATGCCAAAAACAGTAACAAGTCTCACAATGGAGACATTACTGGTCCCTGCTCGAGCAAATCGATGAGCAATGGGATGACAGTGACAGAGATACAGTGATATGTTCTTTGAAATGAATTTTTGTGTCTTGGGGATATATGTCAAGAAATGGAATTGCTGGGTAGTGTTGCAGCTCTATGCTTACTTTTCTGAGAAATTTCATACTGTTTTCTATTGGTTTTAAATCAAACAACAGGGGCTGGAGCGATAGCACAGTGGGTAGGGCGTTTGCCTTGCATGCAGCCGACCCGGGTTCGATTCCCAGCATCCCATATGGTCCCCTGAGCACCGCCAGAGGTAATGCCTGAGTGCAGATTCAGGAGTAACCCCTTTGCATTGCTGGGTGTGACCCAAAATGCAAAAAATAAAATTAAATTAAATCAAACAACATTCCTACAGCAGTGGAAGAGAAATTCCATTTCAACATATCCCTACCCACAGATATTATTCCCGGTTTTTCTTTTTTTTTTTTCTCTTTTGGGTCATACACGGCGATACACAGAAGTTACTCATGGCTTCGCACTCAGAAATTTCTCCTGGCAGTGCTTGGGAGACCATATGGGATGCTGGGAGTCAAACCCGGGTCGGCCGCGTGCAAGGCAAATGCCCTATCCACTGTGCTATCGATCCAGGCCCGGTTCCCGGTTTTTCTGATATGCGCCATTCTCATTGGTGTCTCATTGTCATCTTGATTTGGATTTCCACGATGATAAGGGATGTGTTCTTTTTTCATGTGTCTATTGGTGATCTGTCTGTCTTCTTTAGAGAAGTTTCTTTTTTTTTTTTTTGCTTTTTGGGTCACACCTGGCAATGCACAGGGGTTAATCCTGCCTCTGCACTCAAGAATTACCCCTGGCGGTGCTCAGGGGACCATATGGGATCCTGGGAATCGAACCCGGGTCGGCCGCGTGCAAGGCAAACGCCCTACCCGCTGTGCTATCACTCCAGCCCCTAGAGAAATTTCTGATCATTTCCTCTCTCCATTGTTTGGATGGATTTTAGATTTTTCTAATAATCGTTTAGAATTCTGTATGTTTCTTGGATATTAACTCTTCATCTGATGTGCTTAGTGCAAATATTCTTTCCCATATAGTTGTGTATCTTTCAGATCTAAATTTCTTTAACTATACATAAACTTTCTATTTATATTTGTTTCTGTTACCTTTGCCAATGGAATTGTACCATTGAAAATACCATTGGAGTTCAAATATTGAGCATTTGCCTATATTTTCTGTTTTTTTTCTATATTTTCTGTAATGTATTTTATTTTCATTTATTTATTTTTAATTTTCTATTGTTTTGGCTTTTGTTTTGGCGTTTGAACCCATCCTTCTCAGTTCTGAATTTAGAGATCAGGGTAATCTACATACTGCCCCTTTTATAATCTGTATTCCTTTGTCCTGTTATTCTTTTTTGTTTGTTTGTTTTTTGGGTCACACCTGGCGATGCACAGGAGTTACTCCTGGCTCTGCACTCAGGAATCACTCCTGGCGGTGCTCAGGGGACCATATGGGATGCTGGGAATCGAACCCGGGTGGGCCGCGTGCAAGGCAAACGCTCTACCCACTGTGCTATTGCTCCAGCCTCTGTCCTGTTATTCTTTATACCACAGATAAACAAGATCATCCAGTGTTTATCCTTCTTTTATTTTATTTATTTATTTTTGGCTTTTTTCGGTCACACCCAGCAACGTTCAGGGGTTACTCCTGGCTCTACACTCAGGAATTACTCCTGGTGGTACTCAGGGGACCATATGGGATGCCAGGCATGTATTTGAGGTCAGTGTTGGACACAGAGCGGGGCAGGAGTGACTACATCATGCCCGATCCCTGCTCCACGTCTTGTTTTACTTAAACCTTTTTGTTTTTCTTTAAACCCCCCGCTTTTCCCCCTGGCCATCTGTGAAGGAAGGTCAATTGGGCTGAAAACTCGGTCTTGGCAAATAGTGTCATAATCATTATTAATTGTTAATAGAAGCCAGTCAGATACAAGTAGGTTGAGTAGCTGTTAGAATGTTCTGAAAATCTGTCTAGATTACCTATCTGCCTATCTGTAACTGCCCCTTTATACTATTAGCAGCTGCCAGAATGTTCTGAAAATATGTCTGAATCGCCAATCTGTAATTGCTTTTTTGTGCTATTTGGAAGTATGTTTTCTTTTGAATCATGAAACTTACTTTTTATTTATGCTTTTGTTAAAATGTGTACATGCGGGCCATCTTGCCACATTCAACAGAGAAGAAGCCGGGTGTTCTGGTGAGCAACGGACCTTTTCTAAAAACTGAAAACATACAATCTTTTAATGGAAAACTAATTATCAAATGCTTCCTTAGTAGGGCTGTCTTTCTTGGGGGGAAACTCCAACAACAATAGTGAGTTTTGTGTTGAAATATGGAACGTAATCAAGGTAAAGAGAAAATGAAGTGAAATTCATCAGTTATATAGTTGGGGGTGGGGGGCGGGGGCTGTACTGGGGATTTTGGTGATGGAACATGGGCACTGGTGAAGGGATGGTGTTTGAATATTGTATAACTGAGACATAAACCTGAGAACTTTGTAACTTTCCACATGGTGATAAAATAAAAATTTTTTAAAAATGTGTACATGCGGGTTGGGATATAAGCAGATGTAAGCACTGACTATAAAATTTGTGGCTTTTCCCTTGCTCAGGGTCTTGCTTGGGCCTGAGTGCCTAGAAGCTTGACCCCAGCTAGCTGGCTAATAAACTCCGCTTATTTATTACATTATTGGCTGAGCTCTTTGTGCGGATTCGAAAGGGGAAATTATTGACACCGGATCCTAACAGTCAGCTGTGTGCAAGGCAAACACCCTATTGCTGTGCTATTGCTCTGGATTTTATCGATTTCTGGTTTGATCTGGAGGACTTTAGTCTACTTTGAATTGACTTGTGTAAGATGTGAGATACAGCCTTATTTTGTTACTTGTTGAAGTATCTTTATCCCACTTTATGTACCCAGCTCCCTTAAAAATTAGTTGATCATAGGCCTAGGTATTTGTTTTTGGGTACTTGATTTATTTCATTGGTCAGAGAGTCTACCCTAATTTCATTACTATGCTGTTTTGATTACTATAGCTCTATAGAATAGTTTCAGGTTAAGAAATGAGATACTGCCCAATATCTTATTTTTATTTCTCAGTATGGCTTTGGCTATTCCAGGTGTTTTAGGATTACATATAGACTATTACTGGCTCTACTAAGTTTTTGAAGAATGCCATCCAACTTTGAATTGGGGTCACTTTGAAGCTATATAATAATTGGAGTATGACAATAATTTTGAAATTATTTATTTTTCTAATCTATGACCATGAAATATCTCTCTACTTCTTAAGGTTTCTATGTCTTTCTTAAGTGACTTATAAGGTCTTCCATCTTTTTCTTAAATGACCTATAATTTTCATGGTATAGATCTCTCACCTCATTTGTGAAGTTGGCTTCTAGATTGTTGGATTATAGTTCTAAACATTTAAGCTTTAACATTGCTTTGTCCTTTCTCCTTCGTCCTTGCTGCAAGGAGCTTACATTTATTGGGTTACACCCACCAGAGTGCTTCCATTCCTCTGTGTTTATCTTTAACTTCTCCTTTGAGCTCTGCTTCCCCTATCAGTTAATCACTTATATCCCCAAATCAGACTATGTGTCTTGTAAGGTCACATCCTTCTAAGGACTTTGAATTTTGTATTTGTAAGTGAAATATTGCTTTTCACTTTCCCTTATGTCCTTTGCATAGTTTCAGAGCAATGTCCTTTTTGTATAGACACAAGAAGACAGTTAATGCTATGCTTTTGTAACTTGGGAGTCAATTGACTCCAAATAATATTCACTCCTAGGCATCTGTCATATTTACTTGATTTAAGTCTCAGCTGCCCTTACTTCCTAGCACTCCAAAAGCAGAATTCCAACAAGACACTAGATGGACCCAGGGCAAGCAGTGAGCTACCCTGGCATTGAAATGAGACCCAAGTACCATAAAATTAACAATACGTTAAAACATGATCATGAATAAATTCTGTCATAATTCAAAGAGAAACAACTGGATAGTGACCCTGCTAGGGTTAGGAAGGACTAATCTGGACTGAGGACTGTAGTCTGGGATCTATAACAAGATTTCCCCAGAGCCACATCATAAGCTTAATGTGTCTCTTACTGTGTCCATACAAAACGACTAATATCATTAAGAAGTAGAGTTAGGATGAATGTTTAAATGGTTTTTGGACTAAGGAAAGGAAAAATACACCCCTAGATGGTATTTCGTCCTCGAACCTTCCCTCGAGGGAAGACTTTTTTTTTAAATGTTTAAAATTATTTTATTTTATTTTATTTTATGCTTTTTTTTTTTTGCTTTTGGGGTCACACCCAGCGATGCTCAGCGGTTGCTCCTGGCTTTGCACTCAGGAATTACTCCTGGTGGTGCTTGGGGGACCATATGGGATGCCGGGGATTGAACCCGGGTCGGCCACGTGCAAAGCAAACACCCTACCCGCTGTGCTATCGCTCCGGCCCCCTATTTTATGCTTTTTAATTGAGACACTGTGAGAACAGTTACAGGGCTTTCAGGATCAAGTCTCAGTCATACAATGATCAAACACACATCCCTTTACCAGTGCACATGTTCCACCACCAAGAACCTTAAAGACCCCCTTCCCCTTCCCCCTCTGCATGTGTGGCAGATGATTTTCAATTAACTCTCTCATTGATTTGATAACACTCAATTTTTGACAGAAAACTCACTATCATTATTTGGAGTTTTCTCCCCAACAGTCAAACCTGTCAGAATGGCATCATTAGATCGTATGTTTTCTATTGTTGCTAACAATGAGCATATGATGTTGCACAGTCATGAAAGTGGCCGCCCAGTTTTGGGGTTCTTGTATTAAGACCAGAGATATTTCTGCTGGCAGCCGCTGCATCCTGAGATTGCTTTGTGTGCCTCTGGGATCACGGCTGTTCAGGAGCAGGGGAGCTGTTCTTGGGAGGCCGCTGGGGTCTCATTTGGGCAGGACCGGTTCTGCCTCCCCTCCATCGCGAGATTCCCTATGCATCCCATCATTGCAAGCTCCTACCTCTCTGTCCAATTGGCACTAAATGGTGGTGGTCGCCATGCTGCCGAGAGGCAAAAAGGATGAGGACAAAAACCCTTTCCCTCCCAGGGCTGCACAGAACTGCCAGCAGCCTCTGGGGTTCTATGCCTCTGGTATAATGGCCACTGAGGGGTGGTGGAGCCATTCCTGAGCGTTTTCTTTGGATATCAAGAAATTACGCAGCCACGCGATTTAGAGAGATATCCCAGTCCCACATACTGGAGCCGTGTTAGTAGAAACTCAGTGTCGCTGGGGCTCCATCTGGAGAAGGTGGGGACTCTGCACCTTCTCCATCTGGCGCTCCGGTGTTGTTGGCTCAGTCTGGGGTCTGGAGCATTCTCCCGCTTGCGGTGCTGCCAGCCGAATTCTTTTTTTTTTTTTTTGTTACAAAGCTTTCAGGTTTAAGTCTCAGTTATACAATGCTCAAACACCCATCCCTTCACCAGTGCACATATTCCACCACCAAGAATCACGGTATACTTCCCCCCTTTCCCCCACCTCCCCACCCCCCCACCCCGCATGTGTAACTGGTAAATTTCAATTTATTTTCGCTTTACTTTGATTACATTCAATATTTCAACAAAAAATTCACTATTATTGATTTGGAGTTTCTCCCCCCTAAAGTCGACCTGCTAAAAAGAAAGCATTTGGTAATTTGTTTTCCATTGCTGAGACTGAAGAGATATGAGGTCAGGAGGCCACACTAGCAGCCAAACAGTTTTGGATTTCTGTACTTTAGTATTTTAGTAACTAAGTCCAGAGAAATATCTGCCAGAAATCGCAACATTATAAGCTTGTACCTCTCAGCTACTTTATATTCCACATATGAGTGCAATCTTTCTATGTCTGTCTCTTTCTTTCTGACTCATTTCACTCAGCATGATACTTTCCATGTTGATCCACTTATATGCAAATTTCGTGATTCATGTTTTCTGACAGCTACGTAGTATTCCATTGTGTAGATATACCAGAGTTTCTTTAGCCAATCATCTGTTTTCAGGCACTCTGGTTTTTTCCATATTGTAGCTATTGTAAACAGAGCGGCAATGAACATGGAAATGCAGATGTCATCTCTACTATACCTTTTTGCCTCTCCGGGATATATTCCCAGGAGTGCTATTGCTGGGTCAAATGGAAGCTCAATTTCTAACTTTTTGAGAATCGTCCATATTGTTTTCCAAAAGGGCTGAACCAGTCAGCATTCCCACCAGCAGTGAAGGAGAGTCCCTTTCTCCCCACATCCACGCCAACTCCGGTTGCTTTTGTTTTTTGGGATATGGGCCAGTCTCTGTGGTGTGAGGTGGTATCTCATGGTTGTTTTGATCTGCATGTCTCTGATGATTAGTGATGTTGAACATTTTCTCATGTGCCTCTCAGCCATTTGGATTTCTTCTTTGGGAAAGTTTCTGTTCATTTCATCACCCCATTTTTTGATTGGGTTGGCAGTTTTCTTCTTGTGGAGTTCAACCGGTGCATTGTATATCCTTGTTATCAACCCTTTATCGCATGGGTACTGCGTAAATATCCTTTCCCATTCTGTAGATTGTCTTTGTATTTTGGTCACTGTTTCTTTTGAGGTGCAGAAGCTTCTTAGTTTGAGATAGTCCCATTTATTTATCTCTGTTTTCACTTGCTTGGCCAGTGGCGTGTCAGCTTTGAAGATACCTTTGGCTTCAATGTCGTGGAGGGTTTTGCCGACCTTGTCTTCAATGTACCTTAGGGATTCTGGTCTGATGTTGAGGTCTTTAATCCATTTTAATATGATTTTTGTACATGATGATAGATGGAGGTCTAAGCCCATTTTTTTGCATGTAGCCGTCCAGTTTTGCCAGCACAATTTGTTAAACATGCTTTCCTTGCTCCACTTCACATTTCTTGCTCCCTTATCAAAGATTAGATGATCATATATTTGGGGGTGTGTGTCAGAGTATTTAACCCTGTTCCATTGGTCTGCAGCTCTGCCTTTGTTCCAGTACCATGCTGTTTTAATGACTACCACTTTAGTAGAGTTGGAAGTTGAGGAAGTTGATTCCTCCCATTTTCTTTTTCCCAAGAATTGCTTTAGCTATTCGTGGGGGCTTATTGTTCCATATGAATTTCAGGAGCACCTGCTCCATTTCTTTGAAGAATGACAAGGGTATCCCTATAGGGATCGGATTGAATTTGTACAATGCTTTGGGGAGAATTGCCATTTTGACAATATTAATTCTTCCAATCCATGAGCAGGGTATGTCTTTCCATTTCCTCGTGTCCTCTTTTATTTCCTGAAGTAGCATTTTGTAGTTTTCATTATACAAGTCCTTTACCTTCTTGTTAAGCTGATTCCGAGGTACTTGATATTTTGAGGCGCAATTGTGAACGGGATTGCTTTTCTTATGTCACTTTCTTCTCTCTCATTATTTGCATATAGGAAAGCCATGGACTTTTGGGTATTGATTCTATAGCCTGCAACTTTACTATACGAGTCTATTGTGTCTAGGAGTTTCTTGGTAGAGGTTTTAGGTTCTCTAGGTATACTATCATATCATCTGCGAATAGTGAGAGCTTGATTTCTTCCTTTCCTACCTGAATGCCCTTAATATCTTTTTCTTGCCTAATCGCTATTGCAAGTACTTCCAGTACTATATTGAACAGAAGTGGAGAGAGTGGGCATCCTTGTCTCGTCCCTGTTCTCAGAGGGAAGGTTCTTAGTTTTTTCCCACTGAGGACAATGCTTGCCATAGGCTTGTGATAAATGGCTTTGACTATATTGAGGAAGGTCCCTTCTATACCCATTTTGGCAAGTGTTTTCATCATAAACAGATGCTGGATCTTGTCGAATGCTTTCTCTGCATCTCTTGATATGATTATATGATTTTTATCTTTTCTTTTGTTGATATGATGGATTATGTTGATTGATTTCCAGATGTTAAACCATCCTTGCATCCCCGGGATGAATCCCACTTGGTCGTGGTGTATGATCTTTTTGATGAGTTGTTGAATTCTATTTGCTAATATTTTGTTGAGAATCTTCGCATCTGCGTTCATCAGGGATATTGGCCTGTAGTTTTCTTTTCTGTGGTGTCTTTGTTTGCTTTTGTTATTAGGGAGATATGAGTCTCATAGAAACTGTTTGGGAGGGTTTCTGTTTCTTCAATTTCCTGGGAAAGCTTGAGAAGGACTGGCAAAAGGTCCTCTTTAAATGTTTGGAAGAACTCGCTAGTGAATCCATCTGGATCTGGGCTTTTTGTTTTTGGGAAGACTTTTGATTACAGTTTCGATTTTCTTGATGTTAATTGGACTATTCAGGTACTCCAGGTCTTCTTGGTTCAGCCTTGGGAGATTATAGGAGTCAAGGAATTTATGCATTTTTTCTAGGTTCTCTTGTTTTATGGCATACAGATTTTCAAAGTAGTCTCTGATGATCTTTTGAATTTCATTGGTTTCTGTTGTGATGTCCCCCTTTTCATTTCTGATTCGGCTTATAAGGGTTCTCTCTCTCTCTCTTTCTTTGTGAGTCTTGCTAGTGGTTTATCAATCTTGTTTATTTTCTCAAAGAACCAGCTCTTTGTTTCATTGATCTTTCGGATTGTCTTTTGGGTTTCCATGTCATTAATTTCTTTTTCTTTTTTTTTTAATGTCGTTAATTTCTGCTCTAAGTTTTATTATCTCTTTCCTTCTGCCTGGTTTGGGCTCCTTTTGTTGGTCCTTTTCTGAGGTCTTGAGCTGTGAAGTCAAATTATTTATGTGGGCCCTTTCTTCCTTCCTGACACATGCTTGCGGAGCTATAAATTTTCCCCTTAATATGGCTTTAGCTGCATCCCACAGGTTCTGGTAGCTCGTGTCTTCATTCTCATTTGTTTCCAGGTACCTTTTGATTTCTTCCTTGATTTCCTTCCTGACCCACTCATTGTTCAACATCGAGCTATTTAATTTCCAGGTGTTTGATTTGGTTTTCTGCATCTGTCTTCTGATTAACTTCCATCTTCAGTGCATCATGGTCTGTAAAGATAGCTGGTACAATGTCTATCTTGTTGATTCTGTTGAGGTATATTGTGTGGCCCAGCACATGGTCTATTCTGGAAAATGTTCCATGTACACTGGAAAAGAATGTGTATTCCTTTTTGGGGGGATATAAAGCCCTGTATAGATCTATTAGCCCTCTCTCTTCTATTTCTTTCTTCAAAGCCAGTATTTCCTTGGTGAGTTTTAATCTTCTTGATCTGTCCATAGGAGACAGTGCGGTGTTGAAGTCTCCAACTACTATTGTGTTGCTCACAATGTTCTTCTTACGTCTCTTAGCAGCTGTTGTAGGTATTTAGCTGGTCCCTCATTGGGTGCGTAGACGTTTAGGAGTGTGATTTCTTCCTGATGTACATATCCCGTGATTAATAAAAAGTGGCCTTCACTATCCATTCTCATCTTTTTCAACCTGAAGTCTATGTTGTCCGATACTAGTAAAGCCACCCAAGCTTTCTTGAGGGAGTTGTTTGCTTGCAGGATTGTTTTCCATCCTTTGACTTTGAGTCTGTGTTTGTTCTGGGTATTCAGATGTGTTTCTTGCAGGCAGCAGAATGTTGGGTTCAGTCTTTGAATCCATTTTTTCCAGTCTGTGTCTCTTAATTGGTGAATTTAGACCATTGACATTAAGGGAGATTATTGTTATGGGATTTTGTGCCATCTTTGTGTAAAGGTTTGTTGTGCTTGTAGGGGTTGTTCTTGTCTTACAATAGCCCCTTTAGTGCTTCTTTTAAGTTTGGTTTTGAGTCTCTGAAGTTCCTGAGCTCTTGTTTATCCTCAAAGTAGTGTATGATTCCTTCGAGTTTGAATGAGAGTTTGGCTGGATAAAATATTCTTGGTGAAGCATTGATTTCATTGAGTTTTTTCACGATATCCCACCATTGCCTTCGGGCTTGTAGGGTTTCCTCTGATAGATCTGCTGTGAATCTAAGGGGTGCTCCTTTGCATGAAATTTCCTTCTTGGACCTTGCTGCTTGCAGTATTGTGTCTCTCTGGATGATGTCCATCATTGTAACTATGTTATGTCTTGGGGTTTTTCTGTTAGGATCTCTTTTAGCTGGCACCCTTCGGGCACCTTGAATCTGGATGCCCGCATTGTCCAGCTCTGGGAAGTTTTCCGCAATGATTTGTTTGACTGTGTTTTTCATTGGAATTGGTTCCCTGTGGTTCTTGTAGTCCAATGATTCTAATGTTGTTCCTCTTGAAATCATCCCCTAGGACTCTGATTCTGGCTAGAGCTATTTTGAGGTCTCTTGCCATGGTTTGTTGTTGCCTGTAGGCTTCTTGCAGTTCATCTTCAAGCATACTGATTCTGTCTTCAGCTGCAGTCATCCTATTGTTGAGGGCAGCCAGAGAGTTTTTGATTTCATGTACCGAATCCTTCATCTCTTTTTGAAGGTTTTTTTATTTCTGCTCTCATTTCTTCCTGTATTTTGTCGGCTGTCTGTTTTATTGTTTCTGCCTGGTCCTCCTTGAAGTTGTCCATCTTTGCATTGAGTTCATTGAACATGTTGAGGATTTCAACTCTGAATTCTTTATCAGAGAGGTCAAGTTTGTAGGAAACGCCAATTAAGGTTTCTGGACTCCTTTGATCATTCTCTGCTTGCAATGGGGATTTTCGTTGTTTCTTCATGTTGTTGTGGTGTTATGAAAGAGGGACCTTGAAGATGAGTATCCCTGTTTCCTCTTGTTGTGAAAAAGGATTGTGGATAGGCTCAGTCAATAGTGGTTGCCTTTTTATTCCCCACTTGTAGAACCTGATCTCCCACTGAGATGTTCCTTCAATCGTTATGTGAAGTCTTGTGTTTTATTGTCCTACTGCTTGCAAATAGCTAGGATGTTAGTCTTAGATACGATGTTGAGGAAACTATCTGCTGATGGCCGGTAAAAGGCCATGCCCACTTTGCTTAGGCCACGCCCCTGACGATTAGGCCACGCCCCTTTCCCACAACCTGACAGCGGTCAAGGGGCTGGGGGTGGCGTGCCGGCCACTTGGCCGGCAGTCCGGAGGGTAGGAAAGCCCGAGGTGCTCAGAGCCTCGGAGCAGGCTGGGTTCGGAAGGGCGGGCCGAGGGAGCGTCACACACCTGAGCCGGAAGACAGAACCGCTGCGGCGCTTGAGGTCGGTGTGCCGGCCCTAGGCTGGCAGTCCGGAGGGGAGGGAAGCCCGGGGTGCTCAGGCCAGCCCGAATTCTTACTGCTGACTGTTGCATCAAAATGGCGCCGAGGGCGGGTTGAGGGCGTGACTTCTGGCAGCAGGGGTGGGCTGGAGACTGAGCTGGCGCCACCCCATTCCAGTGCCCCTCGAGGGAAGACTACACTGTTGAGCATACAACCACACTTATGTGTAATTGCACTCCAACCCCTCATAATTTGCTCTATACTGTGAGATTGGGCACAGGGAGGAGGAATATGGGAGTGGGTGAGACTGGAGGGCACAGAGGGAGACAAGATTGGAACAAACTGCAATGGATCACCAACCAGCCTGGCCCTCATTTCCTGCTTTGTCTGCCCAGTGCCATCAACTGTTCGGAGTGAAGGAAGAGGCTCCAGACCACCAAACACATAGAGCTTGCCCACATTATTATTGAACACATACTAGATAATAGATGTTCTTGGGCACTATTTTCAATTAAGTAAACTCTTTGGTAGTTGTGAAATTTTACTTCTTGCTATTTATCCCCAAGACAAAAACCATTCATTTGAAAGGACATATGCACACCATTAGTCATTGCAATACTCAACACAATAGCTAGACTATGAAATAAACCTAGGTGTCTAATGACAGAATAATACACACAATGAATATTATACAGCTACAAGGAACACGAAATCATGCAATTTGCTGAAATATGCATGGATCTGGAGGATGTCTTCACTATCACTGTCACTGTCATCCCGTTGCTCATCGATTTGTTCGAGCAGGCACCAGTAACGTCTCTCAATGAGAAACTTATTGTTACTGTTTTTGGCATATCCAATACGCACGGGTAGCAGAGCCTGCTCTGCCATGCGGGCTCCATACTCTCGGTAGCTTGCCGGGCTCTCCGAGAGGGGCGGAGGAAGGAGGATGTCTTACTTTAAGAAATTAAGACATAAGAAGAATAAACACTGGGACTGGAGTGATAGTACAGCAGATAGAACTTGCACACGGCTGGCCCAGGTTGGAAACCCAGAATTTCATATAGTCTCTCTGTACATAGCCAGGATTAATTCCTGAGTGCAGAGCCAGGAGTACCCCCTGAACGATGCTGGGTGTGACCGAAAAAAGCCAAAAATAAATAAATAAAATAAAAGAAGGATAAACACTGGATGATCTTGTTTATCTGTGGTATAAAGAATAACAGGACAAAGGAATGCAGATTATAAAAGGGCAATATGTAGATTACCCTGATCTCTAAATTCAGAACCGAGAAGGATGGGTTCAAGGTTCCTGCCCTCTGCCTTCGTTGACCTCAATCTGCCTCTTCTTATTTTCACACTTGATTTCTTTTCTTCCATATCTTTCTCAGTTCTGTAATTTAGGGACCAATCAGCAGTCTGAAGGAACCAACCAACACCCTCACTTCAGTGTTCAGGTGAGTAGGTTTCTTACAAAAAAATAATGAAATCTATGAACTTCCCATGAAAAGGGATAAAGAGGGGCTGGAGCAATAGCACAGCGGGGAGGGCGTTTGCGGGGAGGGCGTTTGCCTTGCACGTGGCCAACCTGGGTTCGATTCCCAGCATCCCATATGGTCCCCTGAGTGCCACCAGGTGTAATTCCTGAGTGCATGAGCCAGGAGTAACCCCTATCCATTTGCCAGGTGTGACCCAAAAAGAAAAAAAAAATACTTAGAAATAGCAAAAAAGTCAAAATAATCACCTACCAGCATTAAATGCAAGTTCTAATTTACAGAAGGAAATTAATTCTACCTCTTTTTCAGCTGATGACAGACTTGAAAACTCAGAATTGTTTTCTGTTCCTAAATTCTTTGAAAAATCCATGCTTCCACCTCCAGAACCCAGTGAAAAACCTTGCTATGCAAGACCAGTGACTGCAAACTCCAGGCCTCAAGACATTGGGGATGGACCACTCCTTCCCATCTCTCCGCCCCTATGAGGTCCTGGCTGTCATGCCCATGAACTACCTCCAGGTGCTATTTAAGCACATTAACGGCCATTATCCAGAGACTACAAACGAATCTCGGAACCAAGCAGCTCACTGCAGAGATTTTTTCGGACCCTAATTATTCAAAATTTTAGAATTCCAGGACATCTCATGCTATTCATAATAAGCAAAACAAAATAAATTATCTAGCACTGCCTGTGGGGCAGGCTTGAGTGGTGATGGGAAACTTCAACATAATGGTGGCAGAAGGTGAAATGGTAGTGGGATTGGTATTGAAATATTGAATGTAATCAATTATTGTGAACAACTTAATGAAAATAAAATTAAGAAATAAATAAATAAAAGGAAAAAAAGAGAAAAATACATGCTTTCTATACTCTAATGTAAGGAAATGACACAGAAAGTTAGTACCTTCTTTTTTTCTTGTTTTCTGGGTTACACCTGGTGATGCACAGGGGTTCTCCTGGCTCTATACTCTGGAATTACTCCTGGTGGTGCTCCAGGGACCATAAGGGATGCTGGGAATTGAACCCAGGACAGCTGCGTGCAAGGCAAATGCCTGGCCCGCTGTGCTATCACTCCAGCCCCAAAAATTAGTATCTTAGGAATTGCTATTTCTTGTAGATTGAAGTTTCTGCACTGAGTAAGGTTAGGGAACTGCTTCCACTGACCTTTTGATGCTGTGCTTAGGAGCTCTTGAGTTGGTCCCACCACTCCATTAAGCCACCAGAGACATATCTGAACAAATATTAAACACACATCCACTTTTTGCACTTTTCCTCTTTACACTTGTATTTACCGCCAACTCTATTTTTCTGCCTTCTTGCCCCGTATTGTCTCCAAAGATAATTAGCTTTTCAAAGGTAGAATATGCATAATTATTATTAAATACATTTTTGCGTAAATTCTGAGGTCCTTTTTCCTAGAATCTTCTGCAATATATGAATTTTGTGACACAAATTTTCATTACCTTTCTAAGAGTTTGGCCGTTCATGCCTTACTCTCTGAAGACGGGCTTCACTTTTAAAAATGTCTTGTGTGCTGATGCCCAGAATGTACTTAATAGCTTGAAATTGTCACAAGTTCTCACTTGGCAGTGATTTTCAGATTTGCTTCAACATTTCTTCTTCAGCAATGCCAAATGTAAATGGTTTAGTTTGGAAAAAGTAAATCTCCTAGGGATATATCTCGAATTCATTGGCTCATCTAGCATCTATCTATGGATCACTCTCCGAGATTGTTGGTTATTCTGGAAGGCAGGAATTCCATCTACTGTGGGCAGCATTAAGGACAATGTCTCACATATACTGGAAACAATTCAGTCAATAAACGGAGAGAATATGTCTCTATTGCAGACTTAGCATTCTAGTCTAAGAATGAGGACCAGTATCAGAAAGTTGCGGTATGGGCCAAATGAAAAATAACTGTGTTAGATTGGTGAGAACGATGCCATTTTAAACGTCTTGTTCTGGAAATAAAAATAGTTCCTTATACCAGCTGTTGCTTATAGGTGGGTGGATGGTATCACACGATTAATTAAATGGCTTTGGGTGGCTTCCAGGTTCCCTTTTGCAGAGCTTGCAATTAGGAAGAATGCTCCAATCTGTTACCACCTTTCCTCAGGCATCCATGGCCCTCTGTCGGTTGTCTCCAAACAGAAGGGATTCTGGAACTAAGGAGATGTTGCATGTTTTCGGTGAAAAGCACTTTATTGGAAACTATGATTCCGCCGGCTCTTCTAAAGGATTCAAGTTCACCTTGGCTGGGATAAGCACCGAGGGCCACGCCCCTAGTCTCAAGACCCCAGGAACCCCCGGTCTGACCGTTAGGGTCTCACCCGCTCTTCCCTGATGCCTGATGGGAATCGTAGTTGATATGTCCGTGACGGTGGACACCGGGAAGGCGCCCCAGACTACAATTCCCGACAGCCCTCGCGCGCCCCGCCCTGCCCCGCCCCGCGCCCGCGGCGAGACGAGAGCTGAGGCTCGGAGGGCGCCAGGAGCTGCGGCGTGTCTGTGGAGGCGGCGGCGGGCACCATGGACAACGCGGGCAAGGAGCGTGAGGCCGTGCAGCTGATGGCGGAGGCCGAGAAGCGAGTCAAGGCCTCGCACTCGTTCCTTCGAGGGTTGTTCGGGTGAGCGGCGCAGGGCGCCTGCCGGGGGCTCCGGGTCCCTCCCCTCCCCCAGACCCCAGCGGGCCCCTCAGGGTCGCGTCCACGCCGGCCCCCGCGGGCGCGTCCTTCCGGGCAGCGTGGGCCGAGCGCGAGGCGGCCGGGCGGATGAGTCAGCGCTTTGCCCCGCGCTGGCGGCCCCGCGCCCCGCGCCCGTCGTTGGCGTCCGTCGTTGGCGTCCGTGTGGGAGTGCTGGTCGGGCCCCTTCCGCCCGCGCGCCGGGCGGCGAGACGTCGCTCAGGGCGGCATCTCCAGGAACAGCAAATTGGGATTTCCCACGTCGCGTCCCCGGGACCGTGGTATGCAGAGATGTTCAGGAATAGAGTGCCTGGCCACGGGAGTCCCGCAGATACTTGTCCTCATTGGTCTCTAGAGTCTTCTTTTGCTGCAACATTGGAAGTGCACCTATAAATTCTAAGATTGTTCCTTAAGAGTTAGGACGGTAGGAGTGCCATCTAGTACGCTCTAATTCACAAGACAAATAAAATTTATTGTCTTGGCACTACATTGCAGGAGGTGATGTTAGTGTCACAGCATATTTAAAGTGCTTCCTTGGGAGAAAATCTAATTGGCAGAGGAGGAAAACAAGACAGCATCTGATGCTCCTCTCGGGAATGCACCTTTTAGTGAGGAGTTCTTTCACTGTGTTTGTAAATCGAGGCTAAGTCTCGAGCCAATAATAATAAGAATAGTGAGGGATTTTTAAATTTTTTTTATTTTCTGCAGCATTTCATTTCAGTAAATGTCATAGACATTTTATTCTAACAGAACAAATAGTTTTTAAAATTTATTTTTTAAATTGAATTGACATTGATTTATAGAGTATAAATGTCTACATTTTAGGGAAACTCACTACACCATACCCATTACCAGAGTGCTAATATTTCTACAACACTGTCTATTTTACCATTTTAGCTCATCCTTTCACCCCTTGATAACCTCAGTTCTGTAGCCAGAATCTAAGTTTATGTTCATAAAAGTTCCACACTTATGAACTATGAAGTGTGTTTTCATTGCTACAATTTCATTGTAAGGAGTGAACAGAGATGTTTCTTTAAAAGTAAAAAGCTCTTGTCTTGAGGAACAAAATGTTTGTTTTGACAGGACTGTGTTCTTTGTTTCTTTTGTAAATTTCAGGTAAGTGAGGTTATCTCCTCTGTTCCCTCTGTCTTATGTAGTGTAGCATGTTAGCAGGATTTCAGCTTTAGTATTTTGGGTTTTTGGGTGTGTGTGTGTATGTGTGTGTGTGTGTGTGTGTGTTTGGGGGCCACACCCAGCTGTGCCCCCTTTATTCCTGCCTTTGCCATCAGGAATCACCCCCAGGGTCATGTGTATGTCAGGGATTGAATCCACTCAGCCCCAGTCAAATGACCTATCACTGTACTATTTCTCTGACCGCAATTTCAGCTTTTCTAATGGCTGAAAAGACATCTTGTTTATTCACTCACTTGTCACTGGATTGCTTCCAGAATTTGGCTATTAGAAAATAGCCCTACAATAAAAATAGTTGTACATATATCTTTTGATATTTTTGTATACTTTGGAGAGACTCTATTTTGTTTTGTATTGGGGCTACCCCTGGCTGTGCTCAGGGCTTACTCCTGGCTCTGTGTCAGAGAACATGTGCAAGGTGCAAGGGATGCACCTAAGTGCTTTAATTTTTGTGCTATCTCTTCTTAACTCTTGTACTATCTCTTTTTATTTTTTGGGGGGGTCACACCTGGCGATGCACAGGGGTTACTCCTGGCTCTGCACTCAGGAATTAGTCTTGGTGATGCTCAGGGGACCATATGGGATGCTGGGACTTGAATCCCTGTCGGCTGTGTGAAGGCAAATGCCCTACCCACTGTGCTCTAGCCCCTGTACTATCTCTTTAATCTAGAGGCTTTTTATTTTTGAAGAAACACTTCTTTTCTCCATTAATTAGCAAGTCACATAGGAAGACTTCATCTCCATTGATTAGCAGGACATACAGAGAAACTTGAATCTTCTCCATCATAGTCAAGTTTATACAGAGGTCATTGGATCATAGGTCTAAACTGAATATGGCCATCACTTTTAGTTTTGATACCTAGGATAAGTTACTTAAGCTCTCTGTGCCTTTGTTTCCTCTGCTGTAAAATTGAGGTGATAACATATTTCACAGCTTGTGAGGACTTTAGAGTTATTGTAGATGATAGTTATGAAATATTATGAAGTATGTTCTTCAAAATTGTCAGCCCAGTTATTTTAGAATGAACCAGAGAATCAGGCAGATAAAGTAACTTTTCCAGGATTTTTTTCTAAAAATGTTTTAGAAATTAAAAACCCAGAGCACTTTATCAGAGCCAAGGAGGACCTTTTGGACTGATTATTGTTCTTTTAATGAAATAAAATATAGTTTTTTATACTTGTAAGCAATGAGATCCTGTTATTTTACAGTAATACCTAATCGCAGGGAAAGCATACAGAGTTCTTTGAGGTTTAAGATGTGAGGTTTAGTAATGTTACATAATTATTTGAAATCACTAGCCCTAGTTTTTCCATCACTTGCAATGAGAAGAGAGATTCTGTATTGCTTTTTGAGATTTGGATCCTACATCATATTTGGCATCCCTTGACCCTATTGTTTTTTTCTTTTCCTTGAGTGCTTTGCATAGTTTATTCAGAGCAGTGTCCTTTTTGTATGGGCACAGAAAGCTAGTAGTAAATGCTATGCTTCTGTAACCTGGGAGTCATTTGACTCTCCATGATATTTTCCTCCGCATCTGTTCTCTAGACCTAAGCCTCAGCTGCCCTTACTTCCTAGCACCCCCAAAAGCAGGGTCCCTCCGAGGGATGGGATAGAACCAGGGCAAGTGGTGAGTTATGTGCTGCCCTGGTATCGAGATGGGCCTGGCCAAAGTGCCTAATGCTTAATTATAAGAGCTTGGTCATGGACAGATGCTGTCCTGATCCAAAAAGTATTAGCTAGATTCAGACCCTACTAGGGTTAGGGATGATTAATCTGGCCTGAGCGCTGTAGTCTGAGTCAGTGGCAAGACATTTCCTGGAGAGCTGCCCTAGACGCTTCAATGTATCTTACTGTGCCCATTCAAAAATAACTAATATTGTGGGGCTGGAGTGATAGCACAGCGGGTAGGGCATTTGCCTTGCACGCGGCCGACCCGGGTTCGAATCCCAGCACCTCATATGGTCCCCCGAGCACCGCCAGAAGTAATTCCTGAGTGCATGAGCCAGGAGTAACCCCTGTGCATTGCTGGGTGTGACCAAAAAAAAGCAAAAAAAAAAAAAATCAAAAATAACTAATATTGAAATGTTAATTAAGATGCTAGGAGGAGGGGAATGCCTCAAGGTGGTGTTTCCTTTGAACCTGGTGGGCCCTCAGGAAGGGCTTTCTTATGTTGATTTTGCTGGGTCTGACTAGGGCCCAGAGAGACTAGTAAGGAGAGAGACTAGTGAAGAAAGGAAGAAACTGGAGAGCTGGGATGGAGGAATGAGGAGCTAGGAGAGACTGGAGGTGATGGGGAATGAGGAGCAGTGTGAAATTAGAATGGGAAGCTCAGAGAGGTTGGAACAGGTGCGTGGAGAGAATGGAATAAATAGCAACTGATTGATCAACCAGTATGGCCCTCCTTTTCCTCTTTCGTCTGCCCCATGGTCTGGGCCACCCCCCCCCCCACCTCCAGCCCAGGCGTGGCCAATGGGGAGAGCCGTTGCCCCCCCAGGCAGATGTTTTTTACAATAGTGTGTTCTTAGTAGTATTGTAGATTTTGGTGTTGTTTTCAGTAAAATTGAATAAATATGAGAGTCAGCTGTATGTTTCTTTTGTAATGAGATGCAAGATAAAGTTCTTTGCAGAATTGTCAGTGTTCTTTCCTCACATCCATCCTGTAAGAAAAGAGTTGTAGGTGTAGGCTAGCCTCTCATCCAGTGTTCCTGATGTTATGTTTTTCTGCTCACTCTCAGTTAAAGGGTTATTTGACTTTCTTATTATGGAATTAAAGGCTACTCTTGAAAGGCTTAGTTAATCATAGTGTAATAGAAATACCACCCCAAAAGTAGTGCTTTATTTGTTTGCAGAGATGTACCATCATCAGATTCACATTCTGATTTATAATCTTAATGAACTTCTGTTATGATCTTACATTGGACCAGTTCTACTAGTGACATACTTTTGAATTGTAAAGGCTTCTCTACTATCCTCTAGTCTTATACTGGAAGACCAGATTGGGAATAATCAATCTGCACAGTGCACCCTGATGAAAGTGGCCATTGAAGAATGGTAGTGGGGGGGGGGCGAAGAAAGGAAAAAAAAAATGGTAGTGGAAGGATGCTATGGATAGTTAATGTTATTCTTTTGCTTTTGAATGTTTCCCCCACCTAAAATCTTTTTTATTGATTTTTTTTGTTGAGATTTTGTTTATAATACTATTAGGTCATTATTATATTTGCAGATATATTTTCATATTACCCCAGAGTCTGCCCCCTCCCCTCTGCTGCATTTCCAGGTCTGTTTATCTTGCCTCGAGATTTGTTTCCATTGGGTATTGTCTATCCCTTTTTAAATTTCTTTATACTCAGCATCTGAGAAAATCATCTGATATTTATTGTTTACTTTCAACTCCCATCTCTTGCTTGATACCCTCTAATTCCATTGAGATTGTAGCAAACTGCAAAATTTCATCATTTCTCATACTGAATAATACTGCATTGTGTATACTTATCACAGTTTCTTTTTATCTTCTCCTTTTTTGCTAATTTATTTTGGGGCCATATCCAGCAGTGCTCAGGGGTTACTCCTGGCTCTGCAATCAGGAATAATTTTGGGGGGTGCTTGGGGAGTCAACAGGATGTCAGGAATCTACCCAGATTGGCCATGTGCAAGGCAAGCACCCTACCCACTGTACTATTGCTCCAGCCCTCACTATTTCTTTCTTGAAATTTTTTTTGGGGGGGCCACACCAGGCTTTGCTTGGGGCTTACTCCTGACTTTGTGCTCAGGGATCACATTGGTGGTGACCAGGGAACATATGTGACCGGGCATGAACCTTGCTTGGCTGCATGTAAGGCAAGCACCTTACCTGTGGTACTGTCTCTTTGGCCCCTGTCATTCTTCTTCTTTTTTTTTTTTTTTTTGGCTTTTTTGGGTCACACCCAGCAATGCTCAGGGGTTACTCCTGGCTCTGCACTCCGGAATTACTCCTGGTGGTGATGGGGAGCAATATGGGGATCAAACCCAGGTTGGCTGGGTGCAAGTCCTACCCACTGTGCTATCGCTCTAGCCCCCCTGTCATATTCTTCATTTTATTTTCACAAAGATTGTTTAAGTTTTGCTAAACTATAGCAGGAAATTATGATTGCATTTATAAAGATTATAGGTTTTCTTTAGTTAAAATGTTCAGTCTAGGATTGTGGGGATGGATGGTGCAGAGCACATGCCTGGCACATACAAGGTCCTGAAATCATTTCTGGCGTCGAATGTCCCTGCACCTAGCACTGCTGGGTATGGCCTTAGTAGCCACCAGTATCCAGAGGTATTCAAATGCAGATGGAACTTTAAAAAATTTGTATCACTGTGTCACTGTATCACTGTCATCCTTTTGCTCATTGATTTGTTCAAGCGGGCACCAGTAATGTCTCCATTGTGAGATTCGTTACTGTTTTGGCATATCGGATGCGCCACGGGTAGCTTGCCAGGCTCTGCCGTTTGGGCAGTAGCCTAAGTTTTTTAAAAAAGAGGTGAGGTAATATAAGATATATAGTAGTATTAATAAAATAATGTGTTGGTTATGTTTATACTTTATACATATGTATGAAATTTAATAATGTACATTGCAAAGTTGTTCAAATTTTATATGGCCTGTTAAATAAATCATACTAGGGTCTGAGTGATAGTATAGTGGGTAGGGCTTCTGTCTTAGAAACTGGCCCAGTTTCTAATCCCAGGTACCACATAGAGTCTCTTGGGCCAGGATTGATCCTGAGTACAGAGCCAGGACTCCCTTCCCAACCCTAAACAAAAACAAAACAAAACAAATACTTAGCTTCTGGTTATTTTAGCTTTCAAATGAGTAGAGGAACAGAATCAGCATTTCAGGGTTTTACAATTATGTAGGGTGCTGGAAAGCTTACTAAGTCACACAGAGCTGTATTGCTGTTATTAATTATAATCATTTGGTTTGCTAATTTTAGTGTCAAGTTACACAGTTTGTATACAGAATAATAATCCTTTTCTGGATAGTTTCATTTTTTCCTACAATGTTCACCCTGTTTTTTCTATTCCTTGGAACCCCCAAGGTGCAGAGTGACTTAGAAGACTCGGGAGGCCCCTGTGGCGATGTGTGGCCTTGGCGTGTCAGCTCCTGAGGAGGCTCAGCACCTCACTCAGCATGTGCTGGTGCTTACTGAATATTGGTGAAGAGAATGACTATATAGATATTAATACATATGCTGAGGGGTTTTGTTTTTTGTTTTGGGGGGATGCCACTCCCACCTCTTCTCAGGACTTACTACTGGTTTTATGCTCTGGCAGTGCTTGGGGACCATATACAGTGCTGAGGACCATATGGGGTGCTGGGGATGGTACTCGGTAATCTGTGTGCAAGGCAGACATCTTCCCCACTCTTCTCTGTCCCCCCCCCCCTCGCCCCCACCCGCCTTCCACCTTTTTTCTTTTTTGTCTAGCAAAGGCAGCAAGGTGAATGGGAATTCATGTAACTTTTTTTTTTTTTTAATTTTTTGCTTTTTGGGTCACACCAGCGATGCACAGGGATTACTCCTGGCTCTGCACTCAGGAATCACCCTTGGTGGTGCTCAGGGGACCATATGGGATGCTGGGATTCGAACTGGTTCGGCCGCGTACAAGGCAAACGCCCTACCCTCTGTGCTATTGCTCCAGCCCCAATTCATGTAACTTTTATGTCTTGGGTAACTATGTGTAATTGTTAACATTTTATCTGTATTAGGGTACTTTATGATTTATTTCATAGCACTGTAGCACTGTCGTGCCATTGTTCATTGATTTGCTCGAGTGGGTACCAGTAATGTCTCCATTGTGAGACTTGCTGTTACTGTTTTTGGCATATTGAATACGCTATCGGTAGCTTGCCAGACTCTGCCTGTGGGCGGGATACTCTTGGTAGCTTGCCGGGCTCTCCGAGAGGGATAGAGGAATGAAACCTGAGTCAGCTCCGTGCAAGGCAAACAGCAGTAGGGAGTTTGCTTTGCACTCAGTCGAGAGTATCCTGCCCGCACTTAACATGATACTCTCCATGTTGATCCACTTAAATGCAATCTTTATGACTTCATTCTTTCTTTTTTTTATTTTTTATTTATTTTTTTTTTTGCTTTTTGGGTCACACCCAGTGATGCTCAGGGGCTACTCCTGGCTTTGCACTCAGGAATTATTCCTGCCTGGCAGTGTTTGGGGGACCATATGGGATGCCGGGGATCGAACCCGGGTCGGCCACGTGCAAGGCAAACTCCCTACCCGCTGTGCTATCGCTCCGGCCCCATGACTTCATTCTTTCTAACAGTTGCATAGTGTAGATGTACCAAAGTTTCTTTAACCAGTCACCTGTTCTCGGGCACTCAGTTTTATGTTTTCTGTTTCTGGCTATTGTAAACGGTGCTGCAATGAACATGCAAGTGCAGATGTCATTTCTACTATACTTTTTTGCATCTCTGGGATATATTCCCAGAAGTGGTATTGCGGGGTCAAATGGGAGCTCAGTTTCTAATTTTTAAAATTTTTAATTTTTGAGGGCTGGAGCTATAGCACAGTGGGCTGTTTTAATTAGTATTGCTTAGTCATAGAGTTTGAGGTTGGGAAAGGTGATACCTCCCATCTT
Organism: Sorex araneus; assembly: GCF_027595985.1. Taxonomy (NCBI): domain Eukaryota; kingdom Metazoa; phylum Chordata; class Mammalia; order Eulipotyphla; family Soricidae; genus Sorex; species Sorex araneus. Next base: position 111,394,606 of record NC_073304.1, read on the forward strand.
CTTTATCCCAAGAATTGCTTTAGCTATTCGTGGGGCTTTGTTGTTCCATATGAATTTCAGGAGTGTTTGATCCACTTATTTGAAGAATTTCACAGGTATCCTCAGAGGGATCATATTGAATCTGTATAATGCTTTGGGGATTATTGCCATTTTGACAATGTTAATTCTCCCAATGCATGACTAGGTAGATATGTTTCCATTTCCTTGTGTTCTTTTGGCATGTGCTTCAGAGATATGTGCTTCAGAGAAACTGGGAGAGTTTCTGTTTCTTCAATTTACTGGAAAAGTTTGAGAAGAATTGGCAATAGGTCCTCTTTAAATGTTTGGAAGAATTTACTAGTGAATCCATCTGGACCTGGGCTTTTGTTTTTGGGAAGACTTTTGATTACAGTTTCAATTTCCTTGATAGTGATAGGTGTATTCAGGTATTCCATTGGTTAAGCCTTGAAGGTTATAGGAATCCAGGACTTTATCCCTTTCTTCTAGGTTCTCTTGTTTCATGGCATACAGACTTTCAAAGTAGTGTCTGATGATGTTTTGTATTTCTTTGGTTTCTGTTGTGATGGCCCCCTTTTCATTTCTAGTTTGTTTATTAGGGTTATCTCTTTTCTTTGAGTCTTGCTAGTGGTTTATCACTCTTGTTTATTTTTTCAAAGAACTATCTCTTGGTTTCATTGATCTTTCGAATTTTTTTTGGGGGGGGGGTTTCTGTGTGGTTAATTTCTGCTCTAAGTTTTGTTATTTCTTTCCTACTGCCTGGTTTTCCTTTTGTTGGTCCTTTTCTAAGATCTTGAGCTGTGAAGTCAAGTTATTTATGTGGGCCCTTTATCCTTTCTGAGAAATGCTTGCAGCACTATAATATGGCTTTAGCTGCATCCCATAGATTCTGGTAGCTTATGTCTTCATTCACATTTGTTTCCAGGTATCTGTTGGTTTCTTCCTTGATTTCCTTCCTGATCCACTTGTTGTTCAACATTGAGTTGTTTAATTTCCAGGTTTTTTTTTTTTTATGGTTTTCTGCGTCTGTGTGTGATTAACTTCTATCTTCAGTGTGTTGTGGTCTGAAAAGATGATACAATTTCTATCTTCCTGATTCTATTGAGGTATATTTTGTGACCCAGCACGCGGTCTATTTTGGAAAATGTTCCATGTGCACTGGAAAAAAATGTGTATTCTTTCTTTTTGGGATGTAAAGCCCTGTATAAATCTATTAGCCCTCTCTCTTCTATTTCTTCCTTCAGAGCCAGTGTTTCCTTGCTGAGTTTTAGTCTTGTTGAGTTTTAGTCTTATCACCTCTATTCAGGGGTGATAAGGCTGTGTTGAAGTCTCCAGCAACTATTGTGTTGCTAGCAATGTCCTCCTAAAAATCTGTTAGCAGTTGTTTTAAGTATTTAGCTGTTCCCTTATTAGGTGTGTATACTTTTAGGAGAGTGGTTTCTCCCTTGATTAATAAAAAATGGCTTTCGCTTTCCCTTCTAATATTTTTCAGCCTGAAATCTATGTTGTCAGATACTAGTATTGCCACCCCTGAGTTTTTGAGGGAGTTTTTTGCTGCAGGATTGTTTTCCATTCTTCAACTTTGAGTCTGTGTTTGCTCTGACTGTTCAGATGTGTTTCTTGTAGGCAACAGAATGTTGGGTTCAGTTTCTGAATCCATTTTGTCACTCTGTGTCTCGTAATTTGTGCATTTAGACCATTGACATTGAGATAGATTATTGTCATGGGGTTTTGTGCCATCTTTCTGTAGGGGTTTGTTGTGCTTGTAGTTTTTTTCTTGTCTTACACTAGCCCCTTTAGTTCTTCTTTTAAGTTTGGTTTTGAGTCAATGAAGTTCCTGAGCTGTTGTTTATCCATGAAATTGTGTATCTTTCCTTCCAGTTTGAGTGAAAGTTTAGCCGGTTAAAGTATTCTTTGTGAGACGCTCATTTCATTGAGTTTTTCACTATATCCCACCATTGCTTCACATTTGGAGGCTTTCCTCTGATAGGTCTTCTGTAAATCTAAGGAGTACTCCTTTGTATGTGATTTCCTTCTTTGACCTTGCTGCTTGCAGTATTGTGTCTCCATCCGTGGCATCTATCATTCTGACTATGATATGTCTTGGAGTCTCTTTTAGCTGGTACCCTTTGGGCTCATTGGGTCTGGATGCCAGCATTCTCTAACTCTGGGAACTTCTCAGAAATAATATCTTCAACTGTTTTTTTCATTGGGGTTGCCTCCTTGTGCTTCTGGTACTCTTCTGTTGTTCCTCTTGAGTTCATCCCCTAAGATTCTAATTCACCCTAGAGCTATTTTGAGGTTTGTTTGTCATTGACTGTAAGCTTTCTTTTCTTTTTTCTTTTCTTTTTTTTTTGGGGGGGGGTCACACCTGTTGATGCACAGGGGTTACTCCTGACTCATGCACTCAGAAATTACTCCTGGTGGTGCTCAGGGGACCATATGGGATGCAGGGAATCGAACCTGGATTGGCTACTGCGCACAAGGCGAATACCCTACTTGCTGTGCTATTTACTCCAGCCCGCCTGTAAGCTTTCTGCAGCTCATCTTCAAGCTCACTGATTGTGTCTTTGGCTGTAGCCCTTCTCCTGTTGACAGTAGTTTTTTTTTTTGGGGGGGGGGGTGTTAGGTTATTTATTTATTTATTTATTTATTTTTTAATTGAGTCATCGTGAGAACAGTTACAGGGCTTTTAGGATCGAGTCTCAGTCATACTATGCTCAAACACCCATCCCTTCACCAGTGCACATGTTCCACCACCAATAACCCCAGCATACTCCTCCTCCCACTCCCCCTCTGCCTGTGTGGCAGATGATTTTCACTTTACTCTTTCCTTACTTTGATTACATTCAATTTCTGACAGGAAACTCACTATCCTTATTTGGAGTTTTCCCCCCAACAGTCAGACCTGTCGGAATGGGATCATTAGATTGTATGCTTTCTATTGTTGATAACAAAGAGCATATGATGTTGCACGGTCGTGAACACGGCCGCTCAGATTTGGAATTCTGGTATTAAGTCTAGAGGTATTTCTGCCAGTAGCCGCTGCATTCCGAGATTGGTTTCTGTGGCGCTGGAATCATGTCTGTTCAGGAGCAGAGGAGCTGTACATGGGCGACCGCTCGGGGTCTCATTTGGGCAGGAGGCAGGGCCAGTTCTGCCTCCCCCATGGCAAGATTCCCCATGCATCCCGTCCCATCATTGCAAACTCCTACCTCTCTGTCCAGTTGGTTCTGAATGGTGGTGATCACCATGCTGTCCAGGGGGGAAAGGCCAAGGGACAGAAACCCTTCCCCTCCCGGGGCTGCATGGGGTCGTAGCTTAGTTCAGAGTCCAGGAGTATATCTGCCAGCAACTGCTGCGTTTCTGAGATTGGTTTCTGTGCCTCTGGGATAATGGACGCTCAGGGGTGGCGGAGCCATTCCTAAGCATATTTTTTGTATATCAGGAAATCAGGCTTGGAGATGTCCCAGTCCCGCATACCGGATCCGTGTTAGTAGAAGCTCGAAGCTCAGTGTCACCGGGGTTCCATCTGGAGAAGGCGTGCTGGCTGTACCTTCTCCGTCTGACATCCCAGTGTTGTTGGCCTGGTCTGGGGTCCGGAGCAATCTCCGGCTTGCGGTGCCTGCCGGAACAGCTCGACTCTTCACTGCACAACAGTAGTTTTTTTATTTCATCTACTTAATCTTTAATTTTCGATACTTACGTTTGTAGCTTTTTTATTTCTGCTCTCATTTCTTCCTAAAATTTCTTGGCTGTCCGTTCCACTGTTTCTTTCATGTCCTCCTTTCATTTATTGGATGCTTGTTTCATCATTACTTTGAGTTCATTGAACATCTTCAGTATTTCATCTCTGAATTTTTCATCGGAGAGATCGTATTTGTGAGTAACCACTGTTGAGACTTCTGGACTCTTTTTTTCATCCTCTCCTCATGGTGGGGATTTTCGCTGTTTCTTCATGTTGTGATATTATGGAGGTGGGACCTTCCAGTTCACTATCATTATTCCCTCTTGCCGTGAGAATGGATTCCGGATGCGCTCAGTCGATGTTCGCCTTTTTCCCCTTCTAGAACACCTCTTTCCTATCAGGTGCTTCTCCATCACTTATGTGAGGCCTCTAGTGAAGCTTTGGAGGATGTGTTCTTTTATATTGGGTTTCTACAGCTTGTTGTGTTCACTGGTAATTTTGGTGAAATTGGAATATGCTAGTGGACTATTGGCCTATTGTGTTTGAGATGGCCAGGATGTTCTCCACAGAATTAGGTGATGGAGATTGAGATGTAAGTCCGGAGTGCTGGGAAGGGGGGAAAATATCTTTGGCCTCTGAGTGGCTGCCGGCCCCACAGGAGGCCATGCCCCCTACCGTGGAGGCCACACCCCAAGCCTTCCCGGCATGTTCCGGGTGGCAGGCCTTAAGCGCTTGGTGCTGGGGGCTTGCTAATTTTTAGTTTTATTCATTACGATGATAATTTCCTAATGTTTTCTTTGCTACCTAATAATATATGATTGGAATTCATAAATAGTCCATGTGTACTTGAGAGGGAGAATATTCTTTTATCAGAGAGTAGTTTTAATGAAATCGTTACTATGAGACCTAGGTCTGTGTATATGTTAGAACTAATATATTTCTTTATGAATTATAATAATATTTCCATATTTTTTAGACCAGTTCTTAGATTCTCTTACTTTGGGCCATTAGTTATCCCCTAACTGTGTGCTTCTTTATACCCACACATTCATCTTACAAAGTGAATTAACCTCATTTAAGGATATACATAAGAAATTATACTTTGTGGTACTAGACTGTAAATCCCTTCTTTTTTTTTTTTTTTTTTGGCGTGTGAGTTCTTTTCAATTTTTTTTATTTGGAAACAGCACTAAGGAAAGTGAGTTTCCAAATTTAATTGGTCCAAATTGCTAGATTCCAGATAACTAGCTAAGATTAGTACTTCTTGGGGCTGGAGCGATAGCACAGCAGGTAGGGTGTTTGCCTTGCACACGGCCAACCTGGGTTCGATTTCCAGCATCCTGTATGGTCTCCTGAGCACCGCCAGGATTAAGTCCTGAGTGCAGAGCCAGGAGTAACCCCTGAGCATACCCAGGTGTGACCCCCCCCCAAAAAAAAAAAAGAAAAAAAAAGATTAGTACTTCTTAATCCTGACACTATATTAAAATAGGTTGGTGAATTAATTTAATTTAATTTTTATTTTAGCTACTGTGATTTACAGTTTTATGGTAGTGTTGATGGTAGGGTTTCGTGCATACAACATCTAACATGAGATTTGCCACTGTAGTGTCCATTTCTGTCCACTGTTCATTATCTTAAGGTTTTTCCCCTTTCCCACTCTCCCCATTCTGGAAATCTCCAATCCAGTCCTCCGCCTTTACTGCCCTGATAAGCTCTGTTCTGTGGACCAGTTCTTAGATTCTATTGCTTTGGGCCGTTGGTTATTCCCTAACTGTGCTTCTTTATACCCCACATGTGAGAGACATTCTGTATCTGGCTTCTCTCTTGGCTGACTTCACTGAGCATCATACCCATCCATATAGTGGCAAATTGCATGATTTCATCTTTTTTTACAGCATGTAGAATTATTCCACTGTGTATATATACTATATATTTTTTTCACATTTAATCATCATTTAAAAATTTATTTTAGGCACTGTGATTCACAATATTGATAACGTCAATTAATATTAATACTAATCATGTAGGCTGAGACCTCCAAGCCTGCTTGGATCAGGACTGGGCCTCCTCCGCCCAGATTTCCCATTTCCCAGTAGCTAGGTGGTCACACCCAGGGACTGCCCCAGCTCTGTGTAATCCCATCCACGGCTAGCATCCAGAGACTTAAAAGCAAGCCCCCGGAAGCATGTGGCCTCTTTGAGGGCCGAGCGATATCTTATAGCCTACTTCTCCCTCTGGGAGAATCTGGCAAACTACTGGGAGTTTCCTGTCTATATGGGAGAGCCTCGCAAGGTCCCCATGGTGTATTAATATGCCAAAACCAGTAACAAGCTGGGTCTCATTCCTCTGACCCTGAAAGAGCCTCCAATACAGCATCATTGGGAAGGACGTGTAGAGAGAGGCTTCTAAAATCTCAGGGCTTGGATGAATGGAGACGTTACTGCGACCACTCAAGAAATTCGACGATCGACGGGATGATGATGATGATGATGATGATGACGACGACTAATTATGCATAAAACATTCCAATCCCACATCACCATCAGAGTCCAATGTCCTATCTCTCCACCACCTCACCACATTTCGCCCACACCCTTTACAACGATAATTGTGTTTGCTCACTTTAGGACTGTATGTAAGAGGATATTCTCTCTGTTAGTATGTGACCTCGGCTGCCCATATTAGGGAAGAGAGTCTGTCCCCTTCCCAATGAATCTTATTTTGTCTATGGAATTGAGTGGAAGTGTAAGGTTACATGCATTATCTAAGCAGAAAATGCAGAAATTAGTCACTGCTTCTGCCTAGACAGAGGACTAACTTTTTTTAAAAAGTCTTTTCTCTCCTTTATTTTATTTTCATTCTCTTGCTATACTTTTTTGGAAGGGAGTTTGTTTGCTCTTATTAGGTGGTTTGTAGCCAAGATGTCCTTTCTGAGATTACTTAATCTGTTTTTCTTTTCTTCTAGAATTTGAAATAAGTATTTACTGTCTTATTTTTTTCCTCCTATATAGGGGAGGAAAATTGTAATTGATTTCCTCTGCTAGATTCTTCCATCCCAGGCCTCGCACATTAGACTGACAAAAGACTGACAAGTTAATAAGAGAATGGTATTTTAGTATGTGTGATTTAAATCCCAGGGGAGGAAACTCAGTGAGTAGTAACTCAAAAGGTGGTTAGAACTTGGATTTGTGTAGCTTTTTTTTTTTTTTTTACTCCCTCCACGCCCGAGGATTTGTGTAGCTTTAAAAAGTACAATATAGGGGGGTATGTGTAGAGAAGTGTCAAAGCAAAAGGTTTCAGCTTTCCAACGTCAGTAAGCCATGGAAAACAATTGGAGTAAGATTGGACAACTTTCAGTCTTCATAAACTTTCTGGGATGGGAGTTTTGGGTAGTTACTGCAAAAGGTATCTTTCTCCACCTGCTGATTCTCATTTGTGTTCGGCTCAAAATAATCCTTATGCCAAGGTGACAAATTTTGAGGTGCATATGCTGGTTTCTTCTTTTCATTCTAAGTTTTAAGACATGGGATTTAAGGTATTGTTTCAAATTTGCAAATATCTGTTTAATTATGTTTAAATCATATTGTGTCTTGTGACTGGAAAATATATTATTTCTAGCTATGAAATTTTTGTTCTTGCTTCTTTTATGTTGTATTGGTGAGCATTCCTTTTTCTGTTAGGATTTCTGGGGTCTTGGAACAGTTACACTTGTTTCTCCAGTGAAAGACAAAGAGTTTGGGGGGGGGTGGCAGTGTTTCACTGGTTTCTTTTCTTGCTTTTTTTTATACAGTTACTTCACTAGTTAGTGTCATAGAGGAATGGGAGGGGGCTTGTGTGACTTCCACATTTTTATGGTTTTTGGTTTTGGGAAGACCCATATTTTATTTTATCTTTATTTCTTTTTATTACCAAGCCTCTGTAGAGCTGCCTTCCTCTTTTCCATCTCTGGCTAAACTCTTTTTCTAGTTCTTTACTTGTAATGTTCTTGCCTACTAGGTTTTTTGTTGGGCCTCCTCCTTTCTTCACACAGGGATGCCTTTGCTTATTGTTTATGTCCACGAACCCATGGGTGCTTGGACCGTGCTGCATGTCTAGGGACTTACAGCTAAAACTTTGTGGCTGACTCATATGTCCAGTTGCATTTAAGCGGAATATTTAATTGAACTTCCTAGTTTTCCTGGGAGTTCAGCACAGATTAGAGGTTAACTGTTGGTCTGGGTGTGTTTTATTTTATTTTATTATTATTATTATTATTATTATTTTTAATGGAATCACCGTGAGAACAGTTACAAAGCTTTCCAGTTTAAGTCTTTGTCATACAATGATCAAACACCCATCCTTCACCAGTGCACATTTTCCACCACCAAGAACCCCAGTATACCCCCCTCTCACCCCTCCCCCTGCCTATGTGGCAGATGATTTCCACTTTACTCTCTCTCCACTTTGATCACATTCAATATTTCGACAAAAGGTCCACCATTATTATTTGGAATTTTCCCCAATAATCAGACCTGCTGAAAAGGCATCATTAGATAATTTGTTTCCTATTGCTGATTCTGAAGACACACATGACGATTTTGGATTTCTGTAATAAGTCTCTATGGTGCAGTTGTAGTCATCCTTACGGCCACAGTCTCGGTCATCAGGGTTCTGTCATCCTAGTCTCCTCATGGACCTCAAAGGCTCCAAAGTCTGTTTTCCTCTTCATCTTCTTGTATTCTCTTTGTTGCTGTGCTTTCTTTCTATCTTTTCCCTTTGTGCTCTGCTTCTGTGTGTGCTGTTGTGCTCTTTTCTGTCTGTCTCTAGTCTCAGTCTCTCCTCTCCGTTGCTGCCATTGTCTTCTTCAGTCTCTGGTCTTGTCTTCTTTCTCCGTCTTCTACTTCTAACCTCGGTGTTGTGCTCTTCTCTTAAGTCCTCTGTCTTCTGTGCATGCTCTGTCTTGAAAGTCTTCTCTCTTCTTCTGACCTTCTCCCTTCTGACTAAGCTTCTTACCGTCTAATCCTGACCCCTTAACTCTTCTTCTTTCTCTCTTCTTTTGACATTCTGTCCTGTAATTTTCTGATCTTCTGACCAAGTTTCTGACCTATCTCCTTGGCGACTTCCTGCTTGCTCTGCTTCTTCTGTCATTCCTCTGAAGCCTGACCATCCAGCCCCTTACAACATAGTTTATATAGAAGTCATGTGGCGTGGGGATACAAAGGTGGGGTTAACAAATCAACAAAGAGAAGTGAGACCACTCCTCCAGGAGATCAACTCAAGGACAAAATCTCATCTAAGGTGATTACTCCAGATTACTAGGAGACCCGCTCAAGGACGGGATTCCAACCAGGGTGTGTTGCTTTCTTCTTTCCTCAGCTAGTAATCCACTTAAATAGTAAATTTACTTCAAATATTTCTAGCATTATTATTTTGTATAAGCACAGTAAGAGATATATCAAGCTTAAAGGTTGGTTCTTCCTGGGGACATCTCACTATATATTCCAGACCACAGTCCTCAGGCCATGTTAGTCTTCCTAACAGTTAGTTCTTTTGGGTCTTGACACAGTCCATGACCGTGCTCTCAACTTATAGTTAAATATTATGGAGTTTGTCCTGGCCCATTTCAATGCCAGGGTAGCTCACAGCTTGCCCTGGGTCCATCAGTGCCTTGTCGGGCTCCTGCTCTTGGAGTGCTAGGAACTAAGGACACCTGAGGCTTAAGTCAAGTAAATATGGTTGCCCAGGAGTAAATATTATTTTGGAGTCAACTCCCATGTTACATAGCATAACATCAATTGTCTTCGTCTTCCTGTGTCTGTATAAAAAGGACATTGCTAAATAAATCATACAGTTGACATGAAGGAAAGAGAAAAGCAATATAGGATTATTAGTTGTGCCTCAGTTGCACTGTTGTAGGAGTGGCTCAGTAGACCTTAAGCTCCTTGCAGGGACAGCAAAGACAACCCAGTGTTATCCAACAGGTGAGGAAAAACTAAAGATTTTAGATTACTTGACAAATTGATTCTTAAAAAATCAATGACTTGCCTGTATGTAGATGCCATTTGAGCTCTTTGAAATCACTCTAATTGGGACTGTCTGATGACAGAGGTGGGTAGGCAAGTTGCTGTTTATAATGCCAAATGTGAGTCAGTTTGACTCAGTTTAGCTTTCTTAATTAACAGTATCATGTGTTCAAATCGTAATGTAGATCCCCACCCAGAATCTTGTTTGTTTTTAAGGATCTCGTACCTCACTGTGAGGTTCTGAATGACAATTAGTTTGATCATTTTAATATGAAATCTTTGTATTTGTCCTTTAAAACCATATAAATTAAACCTCATGTATCAAGTATTTTGAAATAGTTCTGCATATTTCAGTGAAGTTTTGAAGTTCTGTTTATGATAAGAGAATATTTTCAGTGCTTGTAAAATGAAAACGCTGCTGAAAATGAGAATCTCTGGTAATTGTTTTCAGAGAGGTGAGAGTCCAGCGAAGTTCATTCAGTTTTTTATAAAGATCTTAGGTCTTGACTAGATAACCTTGGACTAGCCATTGAGCTCCAGATAATTTTCTCTTCTAGTCTTTTAAGGTTGTTGTTAATAAAAGTGACAGAACATATGTAGAAATACTGGCATAGAACCTGGCATAATGTAGGCGTTCTATTATTCCTAGCTGAATCTGTCTCTGAAAAAAAATAGGATGAAGTACATTTTAATTAAGCTGGTTTTATTTGGAAACTCTTAGTGAGAATGACTGCACTGTAATTACAGTTCAGGGTTCTTGGTATGCTTTAGAAAAAATAAGATCCAATGAAGTGGCATTCCTTTCTTAGCTCCCAGGAGCTATGGATAAGATAGAAAACTTTCTCATGATAGGAATTTTCCATTGGGGAAATTAGCTACGTGTCCGTGTGTATTTCTATGTGTAGATCTGAAGCAGAGAAAAGGTAATGTGAATGTGTGAATGAAAAAAACCTTTCCTTATTCAGATACACTTTGAAGATAACTTTTTGCCATTTGTCATTCACCAGATGCCAGAGCTGTAAAAATTTATGTTTTTTGGGTGAGAGATTTTGTAGCACTATTAAGATGGTTTTTACATATAATACAACTCACTTAAAGTGTCCCAAATTTTTTATTTATTTATTTATTTTTAGCATGTTCACAGATCTGTGAAACCACAGCGATTTAGGACATTTTTATCTCCTCCAAGAGAAAATGAATCTTTCCTGCCCTCACTAGTTTTTCTGTAGGACTTCTCGCTCTAGACAACTACTAAATCTATTTATGTTTTTATAAATTTCCCAATTCTAAACCCTTTAAACACCTGTAATACAGTATGTGCTTCTTTGTGACAGGCTTTGTTCAATATTGTTTTCAAAGCTCATCTGTGTTGTCATCTGCTACTTCATGTATCAATACTTAGTTCCTTTTCATTTTTATTTTAAAAATTTTGGCCCACACTCAGCTGTGCTCTGGGCACTCCTGCCTCTGTGCTCAGGGATCCCTCCTGATGGGCTCAGGGATCCCTCTGTGGTATGGCGGGGTCAAAGCCTGGCCAGCTGTCCTATGCTGTACTGTACTGCTCTGGCTTCAATTCATTCCTTTAGATTGTCTGAAAAGATCCTATTGTATGTATTCATATTTTGTTTATTCACTAGTTGTTAGATTTTTTTTGGTTATTTCCATCTAGGGGGAGGGGCAGTTTTGATTACTATTGCTGTGACCATTCATAGAAAAGGTTTTGGGTGGGCTCTACTTTTATTTTACTTAGTTAATTACCTTGGAATAGAATTGTTGGGTCAAATAGTAACCTTGGAGTAATCTTCAGACTTTTCCATTTGTATTAACAGTGTACTAGGGTTTCAATTTCTCAATCTAATTTATCAAGTGTTAATATGTTTTTTTTTTTTATTCTAGTAGTAATGAAGTAGTAGCTCATTTGTGGTTTTGATTTGTATTTCCTTAACTTAGAATGTGTGTCTTTTTATATGGCTAGTGGCCATATGTCTATTTTCTTTGGAGAAATGCTCGTATTCACGTTGTGTTCAGTCATCAAGGGTATGCCTTGACCTGGTCTGTCTCTTAATCCTTTGAGTTCATTATGTGTGCTGTCCAGTTTTCTTCATCTTAGATCTCTATTTTGTCTTTATTATGTAAACTGACAAGATAGAGAAGAATCATACATAAAAGAGCCTTAGTTTAGTTCAGTAAAAAGATTGAAATAATGACTGATGGAAGTTACAGGGAATTAGATTAACTTGTGAGAAATTTGAGAAGTTAAAGCTGCTCACTAAATCAGCAGTGTCGGACCAGAGCAGTAGTACAGTGGGTAGGACGTTTACCTTTACACGAAGCTGACACGGGTTCTAGCTGACCCAGGTTCAATTCCTGGTATCCCATATGGGCCCCTGAGCACCGCCAGAAGTAATTCCTAAGTGCAGAACTAGGAGCAGCCCCTGAGCACTGCCAGGTGTGGCCCCCAAACCAAAAACAAACAAAGATGGCCTTATGGATCTCATGGTGAGTTGCTTCTTTAAATAATTTAAAAAAAAAAAAAGCGGTATCATAAGAATCTGTGCTTTCAAGCAGCAGTAGAATTCCCTTCTTTCAAAATGTTAGAGAATGCTTTCCCACATGAGGGAAGGAACTGGAATATGAAACTTCTTCCATGTTGGAGAAGGGCTTGTTCACCTATTAGAGCCAGCTAATACTACATAGAGTATGGTCATAGAACAGAATGGCACTTTTTTAAAAAATTAATTTTAATTTTTTATGAATCACCATGGGGTACAGTTACAGACAGACTTTCGTGCTTATGTTTCAGTCTTACAATGATAGAGTACTTATCCCTTCACCAGTGCCCATTCTCCACCTCCATTAATCCCGGTATCCCTCCCACCACTCCCACCCCATCCCCCCATGCTCCACCCTGCCTCTGTAGCAAGGCATTCTCTTTTTGCTGTCTCTCCTTTTGGGTGTTGTGGTTTGCAACAGAGGTATTGAATTGCCATCATTCGGTCTGTAGTCTACTTTTAGCATGCATCTCCCCTCCCGAGCGGGCCCTCCAAGACTTGGTGTTCCCTTCTCTACCTGAGCTGCCTTTTCCCCATGCATGTGAGGCCAGCTTCCAAGCTGTGGAGCAGTCCTCCTGGTATTCACCTCTACTATTCTTGGGTGTAAGTTTTCCACAGAACGGCACTTCCTTGAATGCTCTAATTTCTTAGCACTGTAGCACTGTCGTCCCTTTGTTCATTGATTTGCTTGAGTGGGCACCAGTAACATCTCCATTGTGAGACTTGTTACTGTTTTTGTCTTATCAAATACATCATGGGTAGCTTGCCAGGCTCTGCTGTGTGGGTGGGATACTCTCGGTAGCTTGCCGGGCTTTCTGAGAGGGATGGAGAAATCGAACCTGGGTCGTCTGTGTGCAAGGCAAATGCCCTACCCTCTGTGCTATCACTCTTAATTTCAAATTTTTTTAAAAAATTGGAATAAATATATTGTTACACTCTTCGTAATTAATAGGGTAAAAGTGTCTTTATCTTTCAGAATTTTATCTTTTAAAAATGTACTCCTCGGGACTTGAGGGATTGTTAAGGTTGTCTGTCTTGCATTTGACACATTTGATCCACAGCATTACATTGACCTATTTCACTCCCCTACTCTACCACCCCAACTCAGTGTTCTTCTAATTTCTTAGACTGATAGAAGCCCTCAGTTTTTATTCATGGAAAGGACCCTGATTAAGAATGCAGATTTAGGGACAGCCTGGTCTGTATATGAATTTCAGTCTGTTAGTATCCTTGCTCTTTGATGGTAGCCTACTTTATACTGGATGCCTCAGTTCTCTTATTTGGGAAGAAGGGGGTAATACTATCTTATTTGAGCAGCTCTTACGATTCTTGTTTCACCCACAAAAAGTGCTCATTAAACATTTATTGTTTGGGAGAGGGAAGATTAGTTTGTGAAGATGTGAATGGTTATAATAAACTTTAACCTCATTTTAATTATTTTCTTAGTGGAAATACAAGAATAGAAGAGGCTTGTGAAATGTATACCAGAGCTGCAAATATGTTCAAGATGGCTAAAAATTGGAGTGGTATGTATGAAATTTATTTACTTATTTTTGCTCATTGGGCAAAGATGACTTTTAAAATTTATTTTTTAATTGAGTCATGGTGAGATCACAGTTACAAAGTTGTTCATGATTGAGCCTTTATTTTTAATTGAATCCCCATGAGATATAGTTACAAATCTTTCACATTTGAGTTTCAGTCATACAAGGATCAAACACCCATCCCTCCAACAGTGCACATTTTCCAGTACCAGTACCCCTAGTATTCCCTTCACCCCATCCCAACTCCTGCCTCTATGGCAATTTCCCCCATACTCTCTCTACTTTGGGGCATTTTGGTTTGTGATATAGATACTGAGAGGCTATCACTTTGATCCTTTATCTACTTTCAGCACACATCTCCCATCCTGAACTATCTCTCCAATCATCATTGACTTAGTGATCCCTTCTCTATTGAGCTGCCTTCTCCCCCATGAAGCAGGCTTCCAACTGTGGAGCAATATTCCTGACCCTTGTCTCTACTGTCCTTGAATGTCAGTCTCATGTTATGTTATTCCACAAATGAGTGCAGTCCTTCTGTGTCTGTCCCTCTCTTTCTGACTCATTTCACTTAGCATGATATGCTCCATGTCTATCCACTTATAAGCAAAGTTCATGACTTCATCTTTCCTAACAGCAGCATAGTATTCCATTGTGTAGATGTACCAAAGTTTCTTTAACCATTCATCTGTTCTCAGGTACTTGGGTGGTTTCCAGATTCTGGCTATTGTGAACAGTGCTGCAATTAACATACAGGTGCAAATGACATTTCTAGTGTGCTTTTTTGCACCCTCAGGATTTATTCCTAGAAGTGGTTTTGCAGGGTCATATGGAAGCTCAATTTCTAGTTTTGTTTTGTTTTGTTTTGTTTTTCTTTTTGGGTCACACCCGGCAATGTACAGGCATTATCTTCTGGCTTTGCACTCAGGAATTACTCCTGGCAGTGCTCAGGGAACCATATCAGATGCTGGGAATCGAACCTGGGTCGGCTGCGTGCAAGGCAAACTCCCTACCCGCTGTGCTATTACTCCAGCCCCTCAATTTCTAGTTTTTGAAGGAATGAACATATTGTTTTGCAAATGATTGGATCAGTCGGCATTCCTACCAACAGTGAGAGTCCCTTTTTCCCTACATCCGCACCAGCACTGGTTGATCTTGTTCTTTGTGATGTGTGCCAGTCTCTGTGGTGTGAGGTGATACTTTGTTGTATTTTTTTTTTTTTTTTACTTCTTTGCTTTTTGGGTCACACCCTGTGATGCACAGGGGTTACTCCTGGCTTATGCACTCAGGAATTACTCCTGGCAGTGCTCGGGGACCATATGGGGTGCTGGGAATTGAACCCAGGTCGGCTGCATGCAAGGCACACACCCTACCCACTGTGCTATCGCTTTAGCCCCTTCATTGTTGTTTTGATTTGCATATCCCTGATGATTAGTGATGTAAAGCATTTTTTCATGTGCCTTTTGACCATTTGTATTTCTTTTTTGAGGAAGCTTCTGTTCATTTCTTCTCCCCATTTTTTGACGGGGTTGGAGGTTTTTTCCTTGTTCGATTTACTAGTGTCTTGTATGTCCTAGATATTAACTGTTTGTCAGATGGGTATTGGGTAAATATTCTTTCCTATTCCTTGGGCTCTCTATATTTTGGTTTCTGTTTCTTTTGAGGTACAAAAGCTTCTTAGTTTAATGTAGTCTCATTTGTTTATGTTTGTTTTCACTTGCTTGGTCAGTGGTGTTTCATCTTTAAAGATGCTTTTAGCTTCAATGTCATAGAAGTTTTTGCCTACATTTTTCTCCATGTATTTTATGGATTTAGGTCTGAAATTGAGGTCTTTAATACATTTTGATCATGATTGAGTTTCAGTCATATGTTCCAACATCCTTCACCCATCCTTTCACCAATGTGCGTTTTTTGTCAATATCACCAGTTTTCCTCCTGGCCCCCAGAACCCATTCCCCACCTTTGCAGCCTGACTCTGTGGCAGACACTTTAAAGATGGCGTTTTGAAGAGGGAAATGACTCCATGTATTCTCTTAAGAGGAAAAGATTGTTGACTCCCGAACAGGTGTCAGTGCTGAGTAACTGGTGTGACCACCAGGAGCTGGGAAAAAAGGATCTTGATCTAAGTGCAAAAGCTTGACAACCTTACTTAAATAAGCACAGGACTGTGTTTGTTTCAGTCTATAAACCAATTAGAGTAATCTTTGCTTCTTACTAATGCTGCTTAATCATGAAGAGTGAAAGTTACAATAAAATTCATTAAAATCAGGTAGGGTTCGAATTAATGCTTATTTTTCTTTACTGAAACATGTCTTGCACATGATGGACCCCTGTTCAGTCGTTGGCACTGCATATGGTCTCCTGAATACTGCCAGAGATCACTCTTGAGCACAGAGCCAGGAATATCCCCAACCCTGCCCCCTGTCTCTTAGAAAGCATTGATTCAGCATTACTTTAAGAACAGACCTCTATGATAAATAATTGAAGTTCCACTGAGAAATGTGATACTGAGATATTTCTACAAATATCTCATCGGTCTTTTCTTAAGTAAAGTTTGCAGTGCCGGGGATTAAACCCAGAGCCTCATTTATACAAAGCATGTGTTCTGCTACTGACTCTTACTCCAAACCAAAGTTGTTTTTTCTTTTTTGGCAGGTGGTGAGACAGTTGGGTCACAGCTGCTAGTGCTCAGGGACTACTCCCTGCTCTGCTTGGGGTCACACCTGGTGATGGCCAGAGAAATAAGTGGTATCCATCCCGGTTTCAGTCTAGTCTTCCAGCATGCAAAGCAAATGCCATTTGAGCTATCTCCCTCATTACCAGTTTTTATTTTTTTAATTTTAATTTTTTTTTATGTAATCACTGTGAAATACCCAGTTACAAAGTTGTTTATGATTTAGTTTCAGTCATACAGTGCTCTAACACCCTTCACCAGTGCACATTTCCCACCACCAATGTCCTCAGTTTCCTGTGCGCCGCCCCCTCTTCCTCTATGGCAGGTACTTTTCTTTTCTCTCCTCCCCCCTCCCCCCTATTACCTCACTGAGATTACACATAACAAATTCAACAGTCTCTGTTTTTATTGGTCTGAAAGAGGATGTCTCCTCACATTTATATAATAACTGCAGAGACTGTTTTCCTCTTAACCCTACCTGAGTCATTTCTCGCTTCAACTGATGCTCTGTCTGCAATCTCCTGACCTCTCCAAACTTCTGCACTTTCCTGGTCTGTTTTAATGAAGCAACCAGAGTAATATTGTTGAAACATTAAGTTAGCATGGACAACAGAGCTAAGGTCTGTTTTTCATACTGGCTTAAGTCACTTTATTTGCCTTGCATTGAAGCTATGTGATGCCTACAGCTGGAACCTGGGTCTAACAATACAGAGACTCTGGGTGTGTATCTTCATGAGGTGGTCAGTGAATTCCTAATACAGAGACTTGGTAAACCCAGTCTACTTCCAGAGTTTGGGAGAGGGATAGCTGTAGGTCTGGGAGATGGCATTGAAGTGGCCCTGGCAAAGTTGCCCAGAATGGTGGTGTAGTTCCTGGCTGAAATGTGTAACAATCATGTAGTCCCTGGCCAAAATGAGCCAGCGTCACCTGCAGCTTCTAGGGCACAAGTGCTGAGATTGTGTCAGTGCCCCTTGGGGTAGGGGTGCGGCTCACAAGCACAGAGTCACAGCAGCCATCACAGTGTGGGGTTTGCTGGTCATGTTCCCCAGTATCCCTAATGCACAGGAACAGTGGAGAGCTCAGACAAGATGCTGACCCCTCAGCTGGCATGACCGCCTCCTTGGAGCACTTCACCCTCACACCCATGCATTCTGTTGTAATCCCAAAGGCAGCAAAAGCCTTTAATCTGGACTACTGGTCATCTCGAGTCAGCTTTTACACTGGTATGATCTTCAAAATAGCATCTTTGAGAAATGGCCCCAGGAAAATATCAATGTTCTCTGACCTCTTGGTAGGCAAAGAAAAGAGGGAGATCTCTGGAGACTTGATCAGTCTTCATGTCCTGACCAAGTGGCCCACCTCAGTGATGGGGAGCTACTCGTTGTCCTTGCCTACACGAATTCCAGGGTCTCTTCTAATACTATGACCCCCTCTGTAACTCTGACCTTGGAGGTAGCTGCTAAAGCCTTTGTGGAACCACCGCAACTTCCCATTCAGGGCAGTACTAGTGTCATCCACCA
This sequence comes from Sorex araneus, assembly GCF_027595985.1. Lineage (NCBI taxonomy): Eukaryota > Metazoa > Chordata > Mammalia > Eulipotyphla > Soricidae > Sorex > Sorex araneus. The sequence goes on from NC_073304.1 coordinate 111,412,580, forward strand.
TTTGGTATATTTTTGGAAAGTGTCCAATGGCAGCATTTAAGGACCTATTCTACCTCGCCCCCTTCCTGTTCACGACTTTATTTCCTAACACTCCTTTCACTCACCTGATTCCTTCTTCAGGGACTTTGCAGGCAACATTTGCTCCCTAAGTTTAGTACTCTTCCCCCAGATAATATTTTCTGGTGACATGGTGCTGCTTAGGTGCTCTTGTGTTGGGGGCTTCCAGGGCCATCGGGGTACTGCTGTGAGCCACTGGGAAACACCTGAAGAGACTTGGGAGACTTTGTGGGACTGGGTGGGAACATGTAAGATGTGTGCCTGGACCTTTTTTGTCTCCTTCACCCCAGCAGTTTCTCTATGAGCAGTCCCCTCTTTTTCCTACAGCTAGTAAAAATTGATAACTTTCATATTTAACTGCTTAAAGAGCTTATGAGCTTTCTAGTTTTCTCTTATGAGCTTTCTAGTTTTCTCACCAGAATGTAAACTGCTTGGGCCAGAAAGTATGGTGATTAAGATACTTGCTTTGCACATGGCCGACCCTGTGCCACATATGGAACTCCAGCACAGGCAGGAGTGATTCCTGAACATGACTGGGTGTGGTCCTCCAAAACAAAACACAAACAAAAAGAATGTAAACTTGTCAAGGCCAAAGTGTTTGAGTGTTTTATCTCAGCTGTATCTTCAGGAACTGAGCTAGTTTTAGTAACACAATAGGTACTCAGAATATTTTATAAAAATATAAGCTGAGTAAATGCTGGATTCTTTGAAACCGTTTCCAGTGGATGCAGCTCTTAATTATTTTATAGAGATTAAGTTAAATTTTTTTTAGCACAACTTTTTTTGGGGGGTCACATCCAGCGATGCACAGGGATTACTCCTGGCTCATGCACTCAGGAATTTCTCCAGGCAGTGCTCAGGAGACCATATGGGGTTCTGGGAATCGAACCCAGGTCGGCCACGTGCAAGGCAAACACTCTGACCCGATGTGCTGTCGCTCTAGCCCCTGCCACAGCTTTTGAGAGATCAACCTGGCAGATAATAGACGAGTTTTAGAGTAGAGAAAACTCATCCTGAGACGTGTGACAGTGATTTAATATCTTTCTTTTTAAAGACACTGGCAAATTTCTAGAGGTTGAACTGGTATTCGTCAACAGTGATTGAGATAAATACTCAGAAAAATTAAGCCAACAACTAGTTTTGAATGGTGGGAATTATCTAAAGCCAGTAAGTACCTTGTCCTCTGTCCAGTGAGGTTGTGTTGCAGAGAATGAGACAAACAGACAGACTGTCTGAACTTTAGGGTTGCCTGGAGAGCCTAAAAGACTGAGCTCACATACGATTTATTTGGTACAGTATGGCTCCTCCACTACTGATCTTAGCACGAGTTATTGTTTAAGTTGCCAGAGACATTAAGAATAATTGGTAAAGATAAGGACAGCCCATGGAATGGGGAAAATTATTAACCCAATACCATCTGATAAGGGGTTAATATCCAAAATATATAAGCCACTGGTAGAACTTTACAAGACAAAAAATTGAACCCCGTCAAATAAATGGGGATAAGAAATGAACAGGAACTTCTTCAGGGAAGAAATTCAAATGGCCAAAAGGCATGTGATAAAATGCTCTACATTATTAATCATCAGGGGGATGCAAATCAAAACAATATGAAATATCTCATACCACAGAGACTGGCACACATCCAAAAGAACAAGAAACAAGTGCTGGTGTGTATTCAGGGAGAAAGGGACTTTCATTCATTGTTGGTGTGAATGCTGACTGATCCAGCTGTTTTGGAAAACAATATGGTCATTCCTCAGTAAATTAAAAATTGAACTTTCATATGACCCAGCAATACCACTTCTGGGAATATACCCTTGGAGCCCCAAAACACACTGCAGAAAAGTCATCTGCTCTTCTATGTTCATTTTAGCACTGTTCACAATAGCAGAATCTGGAAACAACCCAAGGACCCAGAAAACAGATGACTGAATAAAGAAACTATGGTACATATACATAGTGGAATACAATGCAGCCACCAGGAAAAATGAAATCATAAAATTTGCTTATAAGTGGGTGGACATGGAAAGTATCATGCTGAGTAAAATTAATCAGAAGGAGAGGGACAGAATGACTGCACTCATTTGTGGGATATAAAAAACAAATAGTCACCGTCACCCTGTTGCTCATCGATTTGTTCAAGCGGGCACCAGTAACGTCTGTCATTGTGACTTATTGTTACTGTTTTTAGCATATCCAATACGCCACGGGTAACTTGCCAGGCTCTGCCAGGAGGACTGCCCATGGATGGAAGCTTACCATAAGTGTCTGTGGCTGAGAGCAGTTAGGATAGAACAGGGACCACTAGGACAATAATAATTGGAAATGATCACTTGGGACATGAACTGAGTGCTGAAAGTAGGTAAAGGGATATACATGATAAGCTTGAGTAACTATTGCAAGCCATAATTCCCAAAAGGAAATGGGGGAGGGGGAAAAGAGGGAGGGAGAGAGACAGACAGACAGACGGGGAGGGGAGGGAAAGACCTTGTAAAAGAGAAGAAAAGTGCATGCCATAGAAGCAGACTGGGGCGGGAGGGGGAGGTGTGGTGTGACAGTAGGGAAACTGGGGACATTGGTGGTAAGAAATTACACTGGTGAAGGGAATGGTGTTGGGACATTGTATGACAAAACCCCAATCATGAGCAACTTTGTGTATCTCAAGGTGAAAAAAAACAAAAGAAAATTGGTAAGCACATCAGAATTCAAGGGGTACATTAAGAGCAAAAACCGGACTATTTCATATAGCCAATCAGCAGGCACTTTAAGTTTAAAGTAAGGTTATGACAGTTTTCTATCTTAATTTTGTCCACTAGAAACCCTAAACGATTTTATTCTATTATTTCCTGGGTACATTTTTTTTGCTGCCCAGTTCTGTTCTTTTTGGGGTGCATTTTTGCTACCCATATATTTTCTAAGACTTAAGCAGTTCTTGCCCTAGGGACTATTCTGACCTTGGATTAAAGGTAGGGGGATGATTTACCACAGGAATTAGAAATTGTGATGTATTAAAGCAGTTAATATAGTATGGAGAAATAGATCTCTCTCTGGAGAGCCTGAATTGGTTTTGGTGTTAAACTCAAGGGTGAAAGGATGAATACTGTTTGGTTCTGGGACAAAGAGATAATTATGAAAAATGAAATTACTGATGGAAGAGAGGATGAGAGGATGTAGATTCTGGAAGGATAACATTTAAGTGCAACAAACCACAGATGTGATCTAAGGATAGATTTGATATACTAACACAGCTGGCCAACACATGTATCACTTGAGTCAGGCTCTTGGAAAACCTCAGTCACTTTATTTTTTTTTATTTAAAAAAATTTTTTTATTGAATCACCATGTGAAAAGTTAGAAAGCTTTCAGACTTAAGTCTCAGTCATACAATGATCAAACACCCATCCCTTCACCAGTGCACATGTTCCACCACCAAAAACTCTATCTAGTATAGCTTCCATCCCACCCACCACTCCCTGCCTGTGTGGCTGATAATTTTCACTTTACTTTTACATTCAATATTTCAACATAAAACTGACTATTATTCTTTGGAATTTTCCCCCAACAATCAGACCTGCCGAAAAGGCATCATTTGATCATTTGTTTTCCGTTGCTGAGAATGAAGAGCATATGAGGTTGCCCGGCTGCATGGTTTTGGGTTTCTGGTATTTTAGTAATTAAGTCCAGAGAAATTTCTGCCAGAAGTCGCATCAGTGCAAAATCGTACTCTGTTTAGTGGGCCTTATAAGATGGCAGTCACCACACCACCGGGGAAAGGAAAGGCCGAGAGAGAAAAACCTTTCCCCTCCCGGGGCGGCATGAGGCCATAGCTTAGTTCACAGTCTAGAGGCATCACTGCAAGAAGCTGCTATTTACCAGCCTCAGTCACTTTAAAGCAGACTCCATCAGAGCCTCTATTCACTTGGTGCATTCCTAAAATGAAACTAGGATGTATTGCTGCCTTAAATGCCCACATGCCCGCCTACTACCCTGGCATTTTCCTGAGACCTTCTTTGTGACTGCCGGTTTAGTGTTTCATTGGTAAGAGGCCAGCATGCTTTGATTGGTTATTGGCCCATGTCATTTTAGTGTTAAGTATTTTCAAAGGAAGTGGGCCACCCTTTTAAAAAATTTTTAAATCAGAAACAGGAGTTGGACCTGGTTAGATTGGCTCAGGATTTTATATTGCCCTTTTCCCCTCAGCTGCAAGACTAGACATGTGGGTGGGAATATTCCATGACCTCTGGAGAGGAAAGGGACTAGGGTGGGCTGCTGAAGCATTGACTTTTATCACATAGAAATTTAAAGCAGCCCAAGTCCAGACGGATTCACGGATTCACTGGCGAATTCTTCCAAACATTTAAAGAAGACTTGTTGCCAGTTCTCCTCAAGCTTTTCCAGGAAATTGAAAAGACAGGAACCCTTCCGAACAGTTTCTACGAGGCACATATCTCCCTAGTACCAAAAGCAAACAAAGACACCACTAACAAAACTATAGACCAATATCCTTGATGAACACCGATGCGAAGATCCTCAACAAAATACTAGCAAATAGAATCCAACAAATCATCAAAAAGATCATACACCATGACCAAGTGGGATTCATCCTGGGAATGCAAGGATGGTTTAACATTCGGAAATCAATCAACATAATCCATCACATCAACAAAAGTAAAGATAAAAACCATATGATCATATCAATAGATGCAGAGAAAGCATTTGACAAGATTCAACACCCATTCATGATAAAAACTCTCACCAAAATGGGTTTTGGAGGAACTTTTCTCAAGATAGTCAAAGCCATTTACCACGAACCTATGGCAAGCATTATCATCAATGGAGAAAAACTAAAGGCCTTTCCTCTAAGATCGGGGACAAGACAAGGATGCCCACTCTCACCACTTCTCTTTAATATAGTACTGGAAGTATTAGCAATAGCCATCAGGCAAGAAAAAGATATTAAGGGGATTCAGATCGGAAAGGAAGAAATCAAGCTCTCACTATTCGCAGACGATATGACACTATTCCTAGAGAAACCTAAAAACTCTAGTAAGAAACTCTTAGAAACAATTGACCTGTACAGTAAAGTCACAGGCTATAAAATCAATACCCAAAAATCCATGGCCTTCCTGTATGCAAACAATGAGACAGAGGAAAGGGACATGAAAAAAGCAATCCCGTTCACAATCGTGCCCCAGAAAATCAAATACCTTAGAATCAGCTTAACTAAAGAAGTAAAGGACCTCTACAAAGAAAACTATAAAACGCTACTCCATGAAATAAAAGAGGACATGCGGAAATGGAAACATATCCCCTGCTCATGGATAGGGAGAATAAACATTGTCAAAATGGCAATACTCCCCAAAGCATTATACAAATTTAACGCGATCCCTATAGGGATACCCATGGCATTCTTCAAAGAAACGGATCAAGCAATCCTGAAATTTATATGGAACAATAAACGCCCACGGATAGCTAAAACAATTCTTGGGAAAAAGACGATGGGAGGCATCACCCTCCCCAACCTTAAACTCTACTACAAAGCGATAACAATTAAAACAGCATGGTACTGGAACAAAGGCAGAGCTGCAGACCAATGGAACAGGGTGGAATATCCCCACACACAACCTCAAATGTATGATCATCTAATCTTTGATAAAGGAACAAGAGATGTGAAGTGGAGCAAGGAAAGCCTCTTTAACAAATGGTGCTGGCACAACTGGACAACCACATGCAAAAAAATGGGCTTAGAACTCGACCTGACACCATGCACAAAAGTCAGATCAAAATGGATTAAAGACCTCAACATCAGACCACAAACCATAAGATACATTGAAGACAAGGTCGGCAAAACCCTCCACGATATTGAAGATAAAGGTATCTTAAAGATGACACGAAACTAAGCAGTCTAGTAGAAACAGAGATCAACAAATGGGACTACATTAAACTAAAAAGCTTTTGCACCGCAAAAGATACAGCGACCAGAATACAAAGACTATCTACAGAATGGGAAAGGATATTTACACAATACCCATCAGATAAGGGGTTGATATCAATGGTATATAAAGCACTGGTTGAATTCTACAAAAAGAAAACATCCAACCCCATTAAAAAATGGGGCGAAGAAATGAACAGAAACTTTACCAAGGAAGAGATACGAATGGCCAAAAGGCACATGAAAAAGTGCTCTACATCACTAATCATCAGAGACATGCAGATCAAAACAACCATGAGATACCACCTCACACCACAGAGACTAGCACACGTCCAAAAGAACAAAAGCAACCACTGTTGGAGAGGATGTGGGGAGAAAGGGACCCTTCTACACTGCTGGTGGGAATGCCGACTAGTTCAGCCCTTTTGGAAAACAATATGGACGATTCTCAAAAAACTAGAGGTTGAGCTCCCATTTGACCCAGCAATACCACTGCTTGGAATATATTCCAGAGGAGCAAAAAATTATAGTCGAAATGACATCTGCATTTATATGTTCATCGCAGCACTGTTTACAATAGCCAGAATCTGGAAAAAACCCAAGTGCCCTAGAACAGATGACTGGTTGAAGAAACTTTGGTACATCTATACAATTGAATACTATACAGCTGTTAGAAAGAATGAGGTCATGACATTTGCATATAAGTGGATCAGCATGGAAAGTATCATGCTGAGTGAAATGAGTCAGAAAGAGAGAGACAGACATAGAAAGATTGCACTCATCTGTGGAATATAGAATAATAGACTATAAGACTAACACCCAAGAATAGTAGAAATAAGTACCAGGAGGTTGACTTCATGGCTTGGAGGCTGGTCTCTCATTCTGGGCAACTCAGAGAAGGGAACACCAAGTAAAATGTGGTCGGAGGTCATGTGGGGGAAGGGTGATGCGTGCCGAATATAGACTAGAAACTGAACACAATGGCCACTCAACACCTTTATTGCAAACCACAACACCTAATCAGAGAGAGAGAACAAAAGGGAATACCCTGCCATAGTGGCAGTGTGGGGTGGGGAGAGACGGGACTGGGGAGGGTGGGAGGGATGTTGGGTTTACTGGTGGTGGAGAATAGGCACTGGTGAAGGGATGGGTCCTCGAACTTTGTATGGGGGAAACATGAGCACAAAAATGTATAAATCTGTAACTGTACCCTCACATTGACTCACTAATTAAAAATAAACTATTAAAAAAATAGAAATTTAAAGCAATTAAAATTTTTTTAAAAAATTTTTTGGGTCTCATCCAGTGATGCTCAGTGGTTACTCCTGGCTCTGCAATCAGCTATTATTCCTGGCGGTTCTTGTGGGGGGACCATATGGGATGCCAGGGATTGAACCTGGGTTGTCCACGTGCAAGGCAAATGCCCAAACCTCTGTCCTATCACTCCGGCCCCATTTGAAGCAAATTTTTAATGTGAGTAGTGGTTTCTTAAGCACCTGTTTCTGTTATTTCTAAATATTTTTGAAATTTTTATGTTTAAAATTTAAAGTACAAAAAGGGTTTGTGATTCTTTTTTTTTTTTTTTTTTTTTGCTTTTTGGGTCACACCTGGCGATGCACAGGGGTTACTCCTGGCTCTGCACTCAGGAATTACCTCTGGCGGTGCTCAGGGGACCATATGGGATGCTGGGATTCGAACCCGGGTTGGCCGCGTGCAAGGCAAACGCCCTACCCGCTGTGCTATCACTCCAGCCCCAAGGGTTTGTGATTCTTAAATGGACAGGGCAGGACACATCCAGCTGTGCTTATGGTTTCTATCTCTGCATTTAGCAATCACTTCTACTGGGGCTGTGGCTGGGGTGGGGCAAGAAACTGTATGTGGTTCCAGGTGGCCCTAAGTTTGTAATATTCTTAATTGTGCTCTTTGTAGTAGAACAAATACTTTCTACCCTTTCTTATACTGACTCTAGATCTTACTGCTGTGTATCTGTAGCTGTGCTTGCTGTTCTGAGTCTCAGCTTAGTGTCTTCACCCTCCTCCACATTGCCTGTGTGACGTGTAAAGCCCTCCGTATTCCTACTGTCCTGCATGTCCTTTTTTCCTCCTGGGAGCAGCGTGGACCTGACCTGATTACAGTTTTAGGCCCTTCTTGACTCATTTATGTTCACCTTAAAAGTGATTCCTGGGGCTGGAGCAATAGCACAGCAGGTCGGGCATTTGCCTTGCATGCGGCTGACCCGGGTTCAATTCCCAGCATCCCATATGGTCCCCTGAGCGTCGCCAGGAGTAATTCCTGAGTGCATGAGCCAGGAGTAACCCCTGTTCATCTCCAGGTGTGACCCAAAAAGCAAAAAAAAAAAAAAAAGGAAAGAAAGAAAGAGAGAGAGAGAGAGAGAGAGAGAGAGAGAGAGAGAGAGAGAAAGAAAGAAAGAAAGAAAGAAAGAAAGAAAGAAAGAAAGAAAGAAAAAGAAAGAAAGAAAGAAAGAAAGAAAGAAAGAAAGAAAGAAAGAAAGAAAGAAAGAAAGAAAGAAAGAAAGAAAGAAAGAAAGAAAGTGATTCCTTACCTATTTTTCTCACCCCGGAATCCACAATCTTGATCCAAAATATTTTCTGAAAAAATTTTAGGCCATAAACCTTTCAAATTTTGCTGTGTTCTAACAAAAACATGAGCAACACCCCATCAACCAACCCCATCCATGATTCTTCCTAGAAATGAACTAATATTTACGTGAAGTGGAGTAAAGATGAACTGTTCAACTTTTCTTTTTGAACTGTGTAACTTTTAACCATACTTCGTCCTTAAGAAAAAACTTGGAGTTTTGAAACTGTGTTCTTCTTTTTATTCTGAGAAACATGTTTTGTCTTTTGTTTTTTTTCTTTTTGGGTCACACCTGGCGATGCTCAGGGGTTACTCCTGGCTCTGCACTCAGGAATTGCTCCTGGCAGTGCTCAGGGGACCATATGAGATGTTGGGAATCGAACCCGGGTCGGCCGCATGCAAGGCAAATGCCCTACCCATGTGCTTTCACTCCAGCCCCCTGAGAAACATGTTTTATTTATGAAAACTTCATTAGCAGCAGTTTCTTCAAAAACATTGAAGTTGAGTGGTTGCTGTAAAATAAAAGATGAGCAAATAAAGATCCTTGATCGAACTTTTATCTTCTTTACACAGTTGTGTTTTGAAGCCCTGCTTAATGTTTATTATACACGTGGAAGCAGAATTGAGTAGCCTTGAGTTTGACTCCTTTTACTGTTGCCTATGGTCCACTTAAGAGATTTCTGGGGGCTGGTAGAAACTGTTTTTTGCTATTTGAATTTGATTTGGATTGTTTTTATGTACGCCTAAGACTCACTTAAGCATATTTACATGTACTTTTGATTGGGATGCTTCTTTTTAGTGAAATGAGACTTTTTTTTTTTTTTTAAAGGAACAGGTCCAGTTCTTAGAGCTTGGGCCATTCAGTGGCTATACTTGTTCCTCTGTGTAATTATGTAATTTTTCTTGTTTAGCTGCAGGAAATGCATTTTGTCAGGCAGCCAAGCTCCATATGCAGCTTCAAAGCAAGCATGACTCTGCTACCAGCTTTGTGGATGCTGGAAATGCCTACAAAAAGGCAGACCCCCAAGGTAAGACAACTCCTTTGCTTCACTTTGGCTATCAAGTCAGTATTGGTGATTTCATAGGATTCTTCAGAGATACACTACTGGAATTTTTCAGTCTTTTAGAAAAGAAATTTCTGCTTTCAAATAATAGACTGGCAACTATAGCAATTTTTCTTTAATCATGGGGAACTTTTCTAGAAGAATATGTTAAGTTTATTATGACTTTAGTTTTGAACTCTTAAACTAGGTTATGTCACATTTTGGAATTTTTTGGACATTAGCTTAAATTTTCCGTAAGACTTCTTATGTCCTAATTATGTGACTGATGTCATTGTGAATATTGCTTACTAAAGGAAACGTAATGTTTTCTTACTCTTACCTACTGAATTTTAAGAGTTGTTCTTAGAGATTTTAATACATGAGAGTTAAAAACAATGTCTTAACAGTTTCATCAAAAAAAAATGGTTTTCAAAGTATATGTTTTGAGGAATAAATGAACTTAGTTCTTTCAAGTGATAATATTTTGCAAATATTTTGGCTAGAGGAATGTAAAACATTAATTTCTTTGATCCCACACGTGTTGGTAGCCACGGTGTTTCCCATTTTCCATCAGCAGTTCATTTTAGTACAGAAATCCCAACTTTTATGAAAATCTAGGAATTAGGAATAAGATACTTTCTTTTTTTTTTTTTTTGCTTTTTGGGTCATGCCTGGCGATGCACAGGGGTTATTCCTGGCTTTGCACTCAGGAATTACCCCTGGCGATGCTCAGGGGACCATATGGGATGCTGGGATTTGAACTCGGGTTGGCCGAGTGCAAGGCAAATGCCCTACCCGCTGTGCCATTGCTCCAGCCCCGAGATACTTGGATTTTTTCTATAAAAATTAAGCACAGTTTATTTCTGAAAGTAAAGTAAGTACTAGATACAACTTAAATGGGCAATAAGAGTAGGATGATAAGGGCTCTGTGATGGGACTTAATGGTATTGCATGTGATTTCCATGCTCGAGATTTAAATTCAGTCCCTGACACCTTAGGGCGAAAAATTTAAGGTAGACTTGTGAGTTCACAAGGTGGGGGCTGCTGCTTTGACGCATGTACTTTTGGTGGCCCCGGGCCTCCTCCTCACCTCCCAGGCCTCCCCAGCAGAGACAGGGAGACTGGGGAAACAGCATGATGGTGAAAATGGCCTGTTTAATGCAGAGCTGCCAGCATACTTACAGAACATCTGAGGGGGCTTGAGGTAAGGACACAGGTGTGATTGATCATTGACATAGATAAACATTTGGCAGAGAAAATTCTCTTGGGGAGATTAAATCAAGGAGACACTCTGTCTCCCAGGGACATCAACATTGCTTTTATCTTTCCCTCTAGTTGTGTATGTTATTCAATACTTGGAAGTTGTTTGAATAAACACAGTAAGAGATGAAGATCCCAACACTTAATTCTCTGGTCTGAGAGCAAGCAAGGCTTTTGACAGTTCTCTGGGCTTTGAGAGCAGGCAAGCTTTTACCTTAAATCCCAGACTAAATCCTCAGGTCATTTCAGTTTGTCCTTCCCCGTGGGGGCCCTGTCTCTTAGTTCATAACAGCTTGCATCAAGATCATGCATTTATGCTTTCTAGAATGTCCCATTTTGATGCCAGGTTTGCCATTCATCCCATGTCCATCTCAGTACCATGGCGAGACCTCCATTTTGGGGTGTTAGGAACTACAGCAACTGAAGCCTGAGTCAATTAATTATGACCAAGTGCTTAATACCCAGGAGTAGATATATTTCAGAGTCAGTCAACTCCCAAATATTAGGAGCCTACCATTAATGGTCTTTCTGTGCTTAACCAAAGAACATTGCTCTGTAGTAAAATATAAAAAAGGCTATAGGGAAAATAGAAAAACAGCTACAAATACACAGATCTTTCTTTCTTTTCTTTCTTTCTTTCTTTCTTTCTTTCTTTCTTTCTTTCTTTCTTTCTTTCTTTCTTTCTTTCTTTCTTTCTCCATATATTGCTTAAGAGGTTCTGATCAATCGACAGGGTCCATCTCCACAATACTGGTCCCAGAGGGCTCTACCAGATGAGCTTTCTTGTTATTACACTGAATGAGATTTGTACAATAACAAAATCAACTGTATTTCTCAGGTGCTGCAAGACACATGTATGTTTTCACAGTCTCAGATTACAAACTCAGAAGTATACTGCTCTCTGGATATGATCCCAGCATTTTTCCCACCAGGTTTTGAGAATGAGGCAAATTACAGAGTAAAAGTGGGGTTCCTAAATTTTGACTTTTCAGAAAGAACATACATTTTCTGGAGCCTCTTGTTTTGGGGGCCACAATCAGCAGTGCTTAGGGCTTACGGAGCACTGGCTCTAAGCCCAAAGATCACTCCTAGTGGGGTGATCTAATGGGGCTTAGAGGAACCTCAATGATGGAAACCTAGTTGGCCACATGCAAAGCTTTACCTCTGTACTATCATTCCAGACCTCTTTTTAGTTTATTTTAGTTTGGGGGTTACACCTGGCCATGTTGAGGGCTTACTCCTGGCAGAACTCTAGTGGAATGTTGGGGATCAAATCCTGGCCAGCCATGTGTAAGGCAAGCATCCTACCTGCTATACTATCTCTCCAACCCCCTAGATTGCATTTTTTAAAATTTATTTTTTAATTTGGTCACGGTGAGAACAGTTACACAATTACAGGGCTTTTAGGATTGACTCTCAGTCATACTATGCTCAAACACCTATCCCTTCACCAGTGCACATGTTCCACCACCAAAAACCCCAGCATATCCGCTCTCCCACTCCCCCTCTGCCTATGTGGCAGATGATTTTCACTTTACTCTTTCCTTACTTCGATTACATTCAATATCCGACAGGAAACTCACTATCATTATTTGGAGTTTTTCCTCTAGCAGTCAGACCTGTCAGATGGCATCATTAGATTATATGTTTTCTGTTTCAGGAAAGGTCGCACGGCTGCATAAGCGGCCGCGCGGTTTGGAGATGTCCCAGTTCCGCATACCGGAGCCGTGTTAGTAGAAGCTCAGTGTCGCCAGGGCTCCATCTGGAGAAGGCGTGCTGGCTGTACCTTCCCAGTCTGGCACCCTGGTGTTGTTGGCCCAGTCTGGGGTCCGGAGCAGTCTCCGGCTTGCAGTGCTTGCCGGAACGCCTGGATTCTTCACTGTTGGATGTGGCAAGAAAATACACAGAACTTTAAATAAAAAGCAGTACAAATACAAAGTTCAGAATTGCCAGAAAGTTTTGGCTTATAAGTAATCAAGACTGACTTGGGGAACTGTGACAGTGGGAGGTAAAATACAAAGGAAAGGTTAAAGATAGACTTTAATTGAATTAGGGATATTAGCAAGGGCATAATAAGCTTCTCTAGGAGGAGGAAAAGGGACAATTCACTGATGAAGCCTAAAGCACTGAGGGTTGATATTCAACAGTAAACCAGTGAGACACTAATTCATTAGTAGTTCAGAATGTCTGCTTTCAGAGAATCTTTAGTGACTTGAAAAACTTAGTAACTGAAGACCCACATGGAAATTGAGCTAATCAGATTCATTTAAGAAATACATCCAGGAAACAGGAAGGAAAACATTGAAATGCCCAGTGGTGGGTTTGGGTGGGATTAGAGAGAGTTTTCCTTTCTTTTAAATTTTGAAAGGTGTGCATTGAATCTATTTTCCTTGCATAGTTTAGGGAACAGGCCTTTTTTATTTTTATAAATCTTTATAGTTTTTCATTTAGGCATTTTTACTTTGCTGCTGCTGCTGTGTGTGTGTTTAAATTCCTCTCCTCATCCCCATTTCTCTCATTGTTGATAGTGTGATGTTGTGGTCTTTGAGTGTCTTAATTATGTTGCTTGTTGGGGGTCACACACCAGGCTGCAGTGCTGGCATAATGGTCTGTCATCAACATTTGCATTATGCAGTTATGAATTATTGCATTGCATATTGCATTATTCAGTTGCAGTGCTTTCATACATGTTCATAGGGTTTCTCATATATATGTATTTTAAATTTTATTTTTACTATCACTGTCATCCTGCTGCTCATTGATTTGCTCGAGTGGGCACCAGTAATGTCTCCATTTTGAGACATGTTGTTACTGTTTTTGGCATATTGAATACGCCACAGGGAGCTTGCCAGGCTCTGCCGTGCAGGCGAGATACTCTCGGTAGCCTGCCAGGCTCAGAGGGGCAGAGGAGTCAAATCCAGGTCAGCCACGTGGAAGGCAAACGCCCTACCCGCTGTGCTATTGCTCCGACCCGGGATTATAATAGTTACGATTATTAATTAAATTTTATTTTATTTTTATAAAATTGTTTACAATAGTTCATTACAAATAATATTCAAACACTCAGTCCCACCACTGTGCACCTTTCCACCACCATAAGAGGAAAGTGTGTGAAGATTGTTGTATTTCATCCTGGAGCCATTTAAACCCTTGTATAAGAGATTACAAACATATATGTTAAACCCAAACAAATATGTGCTGCTTTTGGTACATCAGTAGACTAACGTATAAGAGGTCACACATGTTCTGTGTTGCTCTCTCTGGGAGCTTTATTTCATAGTCTCTGGATCTTGGTCGTAGATAAGATTATATGGCACCGGGGGCAGTTTGTGGATGTGACTGCCAAACTGCTGGAAAACTGGGGGGCTGAAGGGAGGAGGCCCAGTACCTTTCCAAGCGAGCTTGGAGATCTCAGTCACGGGTTCCTCATACCTGGGTTTTTCTGCAGGTTCCCCTGTAGGTGAGGCTTGTCCAAGCTGGTGGAGAGCAGCCTTGAGCATGACTGTGGTTGGATTCCGGAGGTTTTTGACTGCCAAGGTTCTGTTGGGACAGGGAGGGAAACTCAACCCACTCTTCTCCTAGTTGCTCCGGTGAAGGGGTATCATATTTTTAGTTGAGGCATGCAGGTTATGATTTAATTGTGCATCAGGCTGTGCCACTTGCAAGTTTGTTCCTATACCCCTAGGTGGTTGCACTCTTTTTGGTGGTGCTTACCCATCCATTTTGTGGTGCGGTGGCCAGAAACTACTCCTTGTGCTGGGAATCACAGTTAGTAGAGCTGACAAGCTCAAAGAGTAAAACTGCCAGGATTGCAATTGGTATATAGGGGACACCAGGGACTTTTGTGACCCTGTGCTAATAAGGCTGTTTTCTACCATTTTTAAACTGTGGGTCCCTACTCTGCATGTGCAATTAAATTGGGGTGTGTGTGAAAAATTTGGCAATAGCAAAATGTTTCTGAAAGTGCAGTGACCAAAAATTATTCAGTGTCAACTGCAGTTATCATGATTTTGAAGTGTTTCTTCTGATAACACTTGACTGTGTGGCATTTCTCAGTTGCAAAGGGGCTCCAAGTGAAAAGTTGAAGATCTCTGCCTTAAACTATTGCATTACTACAACAGCGTCCTGCTTCCTTTTCAAACTTGGGACTATCAACCATACGCAGCATTATAAGCAGCATGATTTTATGACAGGAAATCTGTTGCCTTTATTTGATAAAACTGGTATACTTTCTTAGTATAATTTATATTATCATTATAGCATTTTTTCCTCTCATGTATATGTTATACACCTACCGTAAATTAGCCTTTTTAACATTGTATGAGATGTTAAGAGTTGTTAGAATAGACATCAGTACTATTGTAAACTATGATGCATCAAATTGAAAAAAAAAAAGTTATTTGAACAGGACTTTGAAAGTTCTTTGATTGTAGTTGCCTTGAGAAATAGTTTGTTGTATTGCTCTTTCTCATGAAGTAGTGCTGTTTTTCAAAATCAATGTACATACATGAAATCAATGCAGAATAAGTATTTACATTTATCTTCTAGCAGATATAATTGATTTATGTTGGTAACAGCCCACATGGTTTTTGTCTTCTTTATGATGCAGTCTATCCCCTGGTTGGAGTCCTCACTGTCAGGTTAAGAAAAATGAATTGAGCTAATACTCCTCCAGCTCTTGTTCTGTAAATTGCATTACAGCTGCTGTGGGCAAAGCATGCTGATGGGTCTGGACTTATGTATGATTTGTGTTTTCTTCTCTATAACTAACCTGCCCACCCTCTGCGCCAAATGGGAGTTCATAACATCTAGTGGCAATCAGGAAGATAGGCTCTGTTGAACCCTCTTTGACTGAATGGATTTTTCATTGTTTTGTTTTTTTTAAATGCCTACGCTTCAGAGGCTATCAACTGCTTAAATGCAGCCATCGACATTTACACAGACATGGTAAGATACTGCTTTGTGTAAGTGACTGTGGGGTGGAGTTTTTGAGATGATTAGAGTTGTATTCTTTTGTTGTTGTTGTTCCCAAATGTGTTGGTATTCAAATAGGTCACACCTGAATCTGACTTGTCTTTTGTTTTCTCCCCAGGGACGCTTTACAATTGCAGCCAAGCACCACATTACCATTGCTGAGATCTATGAGACTGAGCTTGTGGACATTGAGAAGGTAAGCAGTGGACTTGATCTGTTTAAAAACTTGGTGTACAACAACCACAGGTAGTACATTGACCTTAGGTGCTCTCCCAGCACGGATGAGTGATGCAGCATTATTAGGATAGCGTGATGTGGAGGCATTAAGGTAATTGTGGAGGAAGAGTTAACATCTATACTGTATGTGGCCTGCAGTACCATATAAATGGTATTGTATACATATAAATGTATACATACAAATGTATACTTTATTTTTTAAGTATTTTACTGCTAAAATACTAAGCCCATCTGAACAAGCTCATTGCTAATAGACATGTGTGATGTAGATTTGCCACAAATTTTGTTTTTGGTTTTTTTTTTTTTTTTTTTTGCTTTTTGGATCACACCTGGCAATGCACAAGGGTTACTCCTGGCTCTGCACTCAGGAATTACCCTTGGCGGTGCTCAGGGGACTATATGGGATGCTGGGATTCGAACCCGGGTTCCCTGCGTGCAAGGCAAACGCCCTACCCACTGTGCTATTGCTCCAGCCCCCTGCAAATTTTAAATTTATAAGATCTTCAGATCAAACACTGAGGTGGGCTTATAGGGACAAGGGAAGAGAAAATGGAGGAAACACTTATTGAACTTACTGAAACCAGGACTGCTGTGTCCAAGCATCCTACCTGCCACACTGTCTCTGTAATACCCAATCTTCAATTTTGCTGTCTCAACCTTCAACCTTGAGATTTATCATAATCACCTAATAAAAATTTGGAGCTTCAGCTCCACATAAATACATAATCAGATACCTCTTCCTCCCATACTAGATTTTCCCCTTTTTCTATTGCATTTCTCACCTTGCATCTGGCTGCATTATGCTTGCTCAGCATCCCTCGAGGCTCACAAGTCTGTCTACAGTCCAGATCTTTGTCTCAGCTTGAGGTACTCATTCCTCTGTCTGACAACATTTCTGCTTATAATAGTTTCTTCAACCCTAGCATGATCTTGCCTCCTCAAGGCGCCTCCAAATTCTCCCTCCCCTAGAGTGGATCCTCAGAGCTCAGTAGAGAGCTACACCTTTGGTTTATTGATGTATCCCAAGAACCTAGATCCCTGGGACAGTGGGTTCTGCTAAACAGAAAATGCCCCTCTCTCAGTAATAGCTGTGTATTTGCCAGAGCAAATGAAGTATTTATTGCTTCAGGGAGGGATCTCTTGGTATATAGTTGGATTGATATATTAACCTTTGCTCTCTGACTTCATGATGACCACCATCCTGTGTGTTTTTATAGGGATCATGTGAGCTTGCTCCATAGGGCCTGCGGCCCACTCCTGGTGATACCCAGCCCTGAGTTAGGTGCCTGATGGTTTAGTGTTTGGGGCCCCTGATGGTGCTGCAGAGTAACTCAGGGCTTTGCACATTCTACACATATGTTTCATCACTTGAATTATTTCCTTGACACCTGACACCACCTTTTGGTTGTTTTTACAACGCAAAATTCCTCTAATTTTTTACTAAATCAGGGCTATCAAGTACAGTGGATTATATTTGTGAGCCTTCTCTTGAAGACATTGTGAATATTAGAGGAAGATAATGAGCAGAGAGCATCTTTATTTCCTACAAAGTGTTCGAACAGGATTGAAAGGAAGCTAGTGTAACTGCAATATTTGCTCACACTGTTTGGGGAAGATGCAGTGTCTTTATTTTTATTTATTTAGTTTTGGCTTTTTTGGGTCACACCTGGCAATGTGCAGGGGTCACTCCTGGCTCTGCACTAAGGAGTTACCCCTGGTGGTACTTGGGTGACCATATGGGATGCTGGGGATTGAAGCTAGGTTGCCACGTGCAAGGTAAACGCCCTACCCACTGTACTGCTCTGGCCCCTGATGGTCTTTATTGAGGTCAGATGTCATCTTGGTAAGCAAACATTTATGCACAGAGTATTTTCCACCTGAGACTGCTTTGCACTTCCTTTTCTGTAGTACACAGAAAAGTTAAAAAAAAAAAGGTTGTGATTTGTCATTGCAGCATCTGAAACTTCCCTTTTATTCCTTACTCTTGGTTTTCCTACCATTCTCCATGTGTGCCAGTTGGAGGCATCTCTCTTCATTAATGTTTTCTCTTAAGAAATATATAAAATAGGGGCTGGAGTGATTGCATACCGGGCAGGGCGTTTGCCTTGCATGCGGCCGACCTGGGTTCAATTCCCAGCATCCCTGAGCACCACCAGGAGTGATTCCTGAGTGCAAAGCCAGGAGTAACTCCTGAGCATCGCCGGGTGTGACCCAAAAAGCAAATATATATATATATATATTTGGAAAATATATATATATTATATATATAATATATATAATGTATGTGTGTGTTTTTTCTTTTTTTTTTTCCAAACACACATTTTATTTTGGGGCCACACCCAACAGTGCTTAGGGATTATTCCTGGCTCTGCACTCAGGGATCACTCCTAGCAAGCTTTGGGGGAACTATATGGGGCACTGGAATCAAATCTGGGTCAGCAAAGTGCAAGGCAAGAGCCTTACACACTGTTCCAGCCTTACACAGGCTCCAGCCTCCCTCCCCCCCAATGCTTTTACGTTTATTACTGTATCTTACGATGTTCCAAGGGCTGGAGCGGTAGCGCAGTGGGTAGGGTGTTTGCCTTGTACAAGGTCGACCTGGGTTCGATTCCTCTGCCCCTCTTGAAGAGCCTGGCAAGCTACCAAGAGTATCTCGCCCTCACAGCAGAGATTGGTGTATTCCATATGCCAAAAACAGTAACAAGTCTCACAATGGAGACGTTACTGGTGCCCGCTCGAGCAAATTGATGAGCAATGGGATGACAATGTAGGGAGCCATTTTACAAGCCTGGCTCTTATCTTCTAGTCAAGCGGAGGCTTACTTGGGATTCCTGTAGCAGTCACCAACTGCCATTTTTCTTTTTTATTTAAAAAAAAAAAAAAGAAGGGTGTGTTCCAGGGGGAGGAGGTGGGTTCTGTGGGGGTGGGGCGCCGGGCCCCACCAGGCCCCGCTGGCCTTGGCTGCCGCCGCTAGTTTTTCCTACACTAACAACATGGCGGGCTGTAATTTTTTCAATGGGAAGGGCCACTGGTCCACCCACACAGGTTTATTGAACTAGCTGTGCTAGCCGTGCGCCAGTATCCAGGACTGAAAATGGGGAGGTTGATTCAACTACTACTCCAATCTGCCCTTGAAAATCAGCATCTACATTCTCGGGGAGTACTTGCACACCCTGAGCAGGCATAGTGCCCCGTCCATTAATTAGGCCAAAAGTTCCAGATGGCAAAGGGCCACAGGCATTGACATACACTATCTGGGGACCCTGTTCTTTAATATTGTGAGGGAGGTGGCACAAAGGTCCAATCCGGCTGAGTATGGAATGGCTTTGCAAAGGGATTGGATGCCGATCGGTTGAACGGCCCATGATTTTGAGGTGCCCCAGTCATGGGAGAGGAGCGGATTGGGGGCTCTGGGGCTGGCCCCAAATCAAGTTTCCCTGCCTGGCCTTCCAGCGGCACTTTGACGCCCAGTGGAAGCCCTGTTTGCACACAGGGCAAGGAGTTTTAGGTCTGGACCGCGGTTTTTTATTGGGACAGTTTTTTAAAAGATGTCCAGGCTGTTGACAGCCAAAGCACAGCTTGTTCTGGCTGTTCACTGGTTGAATGGCATGCTGTTTGAAATCAGCCCCTATAGCAAGCCCTATTTTTTGGATGGTGGGATGACATATAAAGCTAGAGTTTGGCGGGGTGAAGGAGAGACCAAGCTTTTCTTACTAGGTCCTTGAGAGACGCTAGGTCCTCGAGAGAGGGTAGAAGGCTGCAGGGCACTCACTAGTTCCTTATCCAGATGCCTTATTTGAGTCAAAAGTTGGACATATTCATGCTTCTGTTGGAGAACTGCGCGTAAGGCGGCAGTGTCCCTGGCAAGCTGGCCAACTGCCTCACTGGCATCATATGGGGAATTAAAAAAGGCAGTGGCATGGGACAGATAAGGGGGTGGCTGTTTTCCCGACAGGGGGCCAAGGGGCTGAGGGCTGTTACCTCGCCACCTCATCTTCCAGGATAGCCCTGTCCTCCGGGGGCAGGGATTCCAGAGGAGAGGGATCAAAGATACCAGAAATCACAGGATAAAGTCTCGGAGGCGCCTCCACACGGGAGGGCTCAGGTAGGGGAGCAGGATGGTCAGAGTCTATAGTAGTAGAATTTGAGGAGTCAGCCCCCTGCATGGGGGTGGCCTCATCCCCACAGACTGAGGGAGCCTTGGAAACAGAGGATAAGCAGGCCATAAAGCAAGAAGAGAAAAGAAAGGGTCACTGGTGGGCTGTTTCTGCCAATTCGACAGAAATGAAAACACAGGACAAAGGGATTCAACCTTCCACCAGTGACTGTCTTCACTGGGAGGCTGTTTCTGCCAATGCGACAGAAATGAAAACACAGGACAAAGGGATTCAACCTTCCACCAGTGACTGTCTTCACTGGGAGGCTGTTTCTGCCAACGCGACAGAAATGAAAACACAAAAGGAACAATGCTTATGGTTTGTTACAAGAAGGGGGAGATGGGGACACTCATAACGGACTACTCAGATGCATGTCTGGCCGGTGAGGAACTTAGCCATAGTGGATCAGCCTGAGAAGTGACTTGTGGCTGGTGTCTAAACCAGCACCACCTTAGACCATATGTTCCTCATGGAATCGCAGACAGCCCAATTGTACTCCGTAACCTTAAAGGGATCTTAAGGATGCCAAGTTGTGGAGCCACAGATTCAGTACAAGGACGAGGACGTCCAAGACTGCACAGTCACTCACACATACACACAAGACAAGGGAATTCAAGCCTTCCACCAGTGACCCTCTCGTCCTTAACACGAGACTGTATTCGAGCCCAGTTCCATACCACGGTGTGACGAGACTGTATTAGAGCCCGGTCCCATACCAGGGTGTGCGCCAAGAGAGAGGCGCCCCTCAGAGATACTCACTTTTCCATGAATTCGTCGGCCAACATGAACCGGACCAGGCGTTCGGTGGTCCCTTATTGCCCCATGCTGGGCGCCAGGTGTGGGGGTCCCGTCCTGTCCAGCAGGGAGGACCCTTCGTGGGGCTAAGGAGGGGACACAGCCAAATGAACAGTCGCAGAGCCAGAAGGAGGAGGAGGAGAGAGAGAGTTTATTCTACTGCAGTTACAATACTTATACCTCTCTGCTGGGAGGAGGTGGTATAGTGTGCATGCTTGGACCCCCATAGGAACAGTAGTAAAATGCAGATCAGGCATAGGCGTTGACTAGTGAGAGACAAATGGCGAAATGATAAGATCAGCTGTGGCGGTGGCATCTTTGTTACAGGAATCCCAAGCAGCCTCTGCTTGACTAGAAGATAAGAGCCAAGCTCTGTAAAATGTCTCCCTACGTGACAGTGATACAATGATACGATGTTCTAGTAGTGTTAGAGTTTATTGTATCTGTGTATGAAATTACTGCACTCTCCCACCACCAGAGTGCCAGTAAACCTTCACCAATATATTTCTGTATCACCTCTAGTTGATTTTTCTTTTCTCATTCCCCATACTGTTTGTTTTAATCCAGGGCCAAGGGTTTGTCATTTTGTGGTACTGTTTACTCCTTTGTTTTCTGTTCCATAGATCAATGAGATCATCTGGTATTCTGGTATTTGTTCTCCCTCTGACTTAATTTACTTAGCATGATACTCTTCCGTTCTACCCAAATTGCTTTAAATTCGTGATTTCATTGTTTCTTACAGCTTGGTTGTATTCCATTGTGTGTATGTATTACAACTTCTTATCTATTCATCTGGGTTGTTTCAATGTCTTGGCTAATGTACATGAGCATAGGGGTGCATGTTCATGAATTAATGTTTTTCAAATGAATGTTTTTGTGGGTTTTTTTTTTTTTTTTTTGCTTTTTTGGGGGGTTATACCCGGCGATGCACAGGGGTCACTCCTGGCTCTGCACTCAGGAATTACCCCTGGCGGTGCTCAGGGGACTGTATGGGATGCTGGGAACCGAACCTAGGTCAGCCTCGTGCAAGGCAAACGAGGCTGTGCTATTTGCTCTAGCCCGTTTTTGTGTTTTGAAGTAGATTTCAAGATGTGGAATCTCTAGGTCAAATGGAAGTTCTGTCCTTAATTTCTTAAGAATTCTTCATTTTGCCTTTGGTAGAGTCTGAACCAGATGACATTCTTATTGGCAGTGAATGTGGCTTTCTTTTTATCATATTCTTCCCACATACTCTTTTTATCATATTCTTAAATGAAGTTTAATTGTTTTCCACTTTTTCTTTTTGAAGTAAACATTTTCTTTGTAGGTTTTGAAGGGAAGGAAGGAGGAAGAGAAAGTGGGAGAGGAGAGTAACCTTCTCAAGAGAGAACCTGGGTTTCTGCAAGGCCAGAGAGAGCTCCTATACACCCCAGCATTAGACAGGAAAGCATGAAACTCCATGCCCAAGAGAGGAGATGTGGACGACACATGTGCTTGGGCAACACATGTACTTGGCCACATGGGCGTAAGCAGCACAAGGGCTTCAATAGCATATGTGCTATTTCTACTTTTTAAAAAGTTTTTCATTCTCACTGATGTGAGGTCATTTCTTTTGTTTTTATTTTCATTTTTCTAATAATGCCAAATAAATGCTTTTTCATATGCTTAATTTGCTATCTCTATGTCTTCTTTGGGGAAGACTGTTCATTTCTTTTCCCCAACTTTGGTGACTTTTTCTGCTGTTGTTGAACTTTGTGAGTACTTTATAAATCTTAGATATTAGCCCTTTAGTTGATACAGTGTGCAAACATTTTCTCCTATTCAATAAGTTATATTTTTATTGTAGTCTAAGTTGTTTTTATTTTTCCATGCAAAACCTTTCTAATTTGATATATTCCCTTTTGTTTATATTTGTTCTGATTATCTCTGGCTCAGGGATAAAATACTGGGTGATATCTGCTTTTTAAAAAAATGATTCTAAGGGGCTGGAGCGATAGCATAGCGGGTAGGGCGTTTGCCTTGCACGCGGCCAACCCAGGTTCGAATC
Organism: Sorex araneus; assembly: GCF_027595985.1. Lineage (NCBI taxonomy): Eukaryota > Metazoa > Chordata > Mammalia > Eulipotyphla > Soricidae > Sorex > Sorex araneus. The sequence goes on from NC_073304.1 coordinate 111,435,662, forward strand.
CCAGCATCCCATATGGTCCCCTGAGCATCGTCAGGAGTAATTCCTGAGTGTAGAACCAGGAGTAACCCCTGTGCATCGCCGGGTGTGACCCAAAAAGCAAAAAAAAAAAAAAAAAAAAAAAAAGATTCTAAGAGAATATTACCACACACACAATCATGTCTTTGGTCCTTTGTATTTCTGTGTTTAGCCAGGTGGTACAGTGTTTATTGCATAGACTTGTCAGATTGATCGTTGCATAAAGCTTAGGTTTGAAAAATCAGTTATTCTAAAGTACATCTCATATCTTGAAGTATATTTCATTTATTAATTAAATGAAATTTATTAAAATTTATTAAAATTAATTTCTTCCCAGTTAACATTAGCCGCTATATGTTCTTTTATTCATTCATAGTTTGAATTTTGAATAGTAATATGTCATTTCATAGACTTACTGCTTTGGCTTCATGAATCAAATAATAAAGATCCCTCTTTAAATTGTATATTGGATTGTTGTGATAAGCCCCTGAACCACGTATTTGATAGTAGGATAAATATTGCAGATTGATGATGGTCCTGTCTAAGAAGAGATACACTAAAATAATCTATTCATTGTAAGGTATTTTAAAAATATTTTACCTTCAGAGAGGACTCAAGCTTAAATCTTGGAAATTTAATATACTTCAAGGCTGTAGAATGAGCATAGTGCTAGAGAACCTTGTTTTTCATTTTAGGATTCTTGTGTCCTTGTGTACTGACATTTACCAGATGTCTCAGTGATTATTTTTGGCACACTACTTAACAATAATCAGACAGTTTTTCTGCCTAGATTATTACCTTGTGTACAGTTACGTTTTGATGCCAGTTTTCTAAAATTTTATTTTCATAACTTTGTTCACATTGATTACATTCACTATTTCAACACCAGTCCCACCACCATTATATAGAATTTTCCCACCACCATTCAGTCCTGCCTGCCAGGGGCAGATGTTCAATAATTTATTTACTATTGCTAATTATGAACATCCTGAAAAGTTGCATGGACGTTTTTGCAGTTGTGCATGCTTCTGATTTCTAAAATTACAAATGGTTGGGGTCCAGAGACATCTCTGTAGGGAGCTAATCCATTTTGAGATTTATTTGTCTCTGTTTAGTGTGCTGAGATGGTGCTTGGAGGCAGGTTGTGGGCATGACAGCCAGGACCCCACACGGGTGGGGAGTCAGGAAGGGACGGCCTGTCTCCACCACAGCCATGCGGTGCTAGTTTCTAATTTTGGTATATGTTGCCCTTGAAATTGTAAGATGCTGGATACTAATTCTAATCTGTAAGAGTTTATTTGTACCTGGCAAATTTTATTGAAATTGCCCCACCTTTGTACAATTTCAGTTACTTGTGTTCAAAAGCAAACTGAAAATATTACATAAAGTAAGTTATTTTTGAGATTCTATTCACATTTTTTATTATGGTATATTGTTAAAATTATTCTATTTTACTCCTAAGTTTCAATTGTGAGTCTCTTACTGTGCCTAGTTTGTAAGTTAAACTTTATCATGGATATGTGTGTATAGGAGAAGGTAGTATTGGTTCAGTACTGTTATAGTTTTCAGATATCAACTGATCTTGAACATAATTCTTTACAGGTGAGGAGGGACTACTGTATATGTCAAATATTCCAAAGTGGGGCTGAATTTCCAGAGACTTGTGGTCAAACTCTTTTCTCTGACAGTTCTTATTTGGGGGGGGGGGGGTCGCAAGGAGTGGTGCTCAATGTCTATTCCTGGCATTGTGTTCAGGAGTGTCCCTGTTGGTGCTTAGGGAACATATGTAGTACCAGGAATCCAGGTGGAGTTGGCCAGTGCAAGACAAGTGTCTTACCTACTGTACTATTTCTTTGGAACTTGAAATTTTTTTTTTTCTTTTTGGGTCACACCCAGCGATGCTCAGGGGTTACTCCTGGCTTTGCACTCAGGAATTACTCCTGGCAGTGCTTGGGAGACCATATGGGATGCCGGGGATCGAACCCGGGTCAGCCGCGTGCAAGGCAAACGCCCTACCCGCTGTGCTATCGCTCCGGCCCCTGAAAATTCATTTTTAAACCATTACCTAAACTTTCAGCCTAGTTTCTGTCAAAATTTGGGGGTCACAAAATTTGATTGTAGGTTAAAAACAAGGTTAATTTTTTTCTTTTACTTTGGTTAAGTTTAACGGGTTCACTGGGTTCACAAAATATTGTGTGGGCTGCATGACGCATGTGTGTTCGGTGGACAAGAACTGCCTCCTGTCCTCCCCAGGCATCCCCAGCAGAGAGACAGAGAGATGGAGGACCGCAGCCTGTTGGTAAAAATGGCCCGTTTAATGCAGAGCTGCTAACATACTTATAGAACATCTGGGGGGGGGTGAGGGTGAGGTATAGCACCTAGGTGTGATTGATCATTTACAGAGATAAAACATTTGGGAGTTCTCTTGGGGAGATTAACTCAAGGAGACACTCTGTCTCCCAGGGACATCAACATTGCTTTTATCTTTCCCTCTAGTTGTGTATGTTATCAATACAGTTGTGTAGGCAAACACAGTAAGAGAAGATCCCAACACTTAGTTCTCTGGGCTTTGAGAGCAGGCAAGCTTTTACCTTAAATCCCAAACTAAGTCCTCAGGCCAGTTCAGCTTGTCCTTCCCCGTGGGAGCCCTGTCTCTTAGTTCATGACAGGTTGCATCAAGATCATGCATTTGTGCTTTCTAGAATGTCCCATTTTGATGCCAGGGTAGGTTTGCCACTCGTCCTGGGTCCATCTCAGTACCGTGGCGAGACCTCCATTTTGGGGTGTTAGGAACTACAGCAACTGAAGCCTGAGTCAATTAATTATGACCAATGCCCAGGAGTATCCTGTCATCTCGTTGCTCATCGATTTGTTTGAGTGGGCACCAGTAACATCTCTCATTGAGAGACTTATTGTTACAGTTTTTGGCATATCCAATACACACGGGTAGCTTGCCAGGCTCTGCCGCACGGGCTCGATACTCTCTGTAGCTTGCTGGGCTCTCCGAGAGGGGTGGAGGAATCGAACTCGGGTCGGCCTCGTGAAAGGCAAACGCGCAACCGCTGTGCTATCGCTCCAGCCCGCCCAGGAGTGTAGGAGATAGATTTCAGAGTCAATCAACTTCCAAATATTAGGAGCATAGCATTAACGGTCTTTCTGTGTTTAACCAAAGAACATTGCTCTGTAGTAAAATATAAAAAGGCTGTAGGGAAATCGAGAAGCAAGTACAAATACGCAGCACTTCAAATACTAATCAGTACAAATGCAAAGTACAGAATTACTACAAAGTTTTGGCTTATAAGTAATCAAGACTCTTGGGGAGCTGAGACAATGAAAGGTAAAACACAAAGGAAAGGTTAAAGATTAACTAAATTAGGGATGCTTGCAAGAGCATGGTAAGCTTCTCTGGGAGGAGGAAAAGGGGCAGTTCACTGATGAGTCCTAAAACACATCCAACAGTTCAGAGTTAAAATATTTTAATGAGCCAATATCATTGTTTAATAAGTTTTAAAGGTTTTTTTTTTTCACTTAAGACACAATTCAAAGTTTAAATAATTGGGAGTGGGGGTGGGAAAGATCTGACACTTGTACTGCAGAGAACCATTTTTTTATAGTCCAGGATTCTGTATTTTTAAGTAAACACTTCTCATACCATGAATTCATAGGGAATGAGCTCCAGCGGCTCAGGCTCCTTTCCACTGGTTCTTACCTGGGAGCAGGCTGGTGCTTCAGTTGAATGCAAAGTCCCTTTTCTTTGCTTCCTTCTTTCTCTCTCTTTTTTTTTTTTTTAATGTAGGAGTACTGCTATCTTTTCAGCCATTGACTAAGCTGATCGAATTGGGCAGGAACTCCACATTACTTTTTCTTTTTAATTTTTTAAATTGAATATCTATGAAATAGACCATTACAAAGCTGTTCATAATTGGGTTTCAGTCATACAGTGATCCAGCATCCATCCTCCACCAGTGCACATTTCCCACCAACATGTCCCTGTTTCCCCACCACCATCCCCCAACCCCTCACCCCCAGCCTTCCTCTGTGGGCAAAAAGTTTGAATTAAAAATGTGTGTTTTCAGGCCATCGCCCATTATGAACAGTCAGCTGATTATTATAAAGGAGAAGAATCCAACAGGCAAGTATTGTTTTTCTTAATATAGTGAGTGGGTTCGTTATATATTATAAAAAGACAAGCCTTCTCTATACTTAGAACATATTGAATCATTTGAATTGGATGTTTATAACATGTTTTCATTTTCCCTATAGAATCCTATTTACTCTCTTCTGGTTGGTTCTTAATTTCAGTTCAGCTAACAAGTGTCTGCTGAAGGTGGCCGCATATGCTGCTCAACTTGAACAGTACCAGAAAGCCATCGAGATCTATGAGCAGGTGAGGCCATTATGACTGTTGCTTCTGCTTTGGGTTGAAAACTTGCTGAATTTTCAGAATTTTAATTTTTAGCTAGGATACAATTTCAAACACATAATCCTTACATTTTATGAGTACAAGTCAGTAGAATTTGGTAGAGTCAAAAAAATTATATAAAGCATCACTATTTATTCTCTCTCCCCCCCCAAAATATTTCCCTTTTCTCTCAATGCTTTCTCAATCTTTCTCTTTCTCAATGAATTTACTTTTTTCTAAACCTTTGGTATATATGAAATCATGGAATATGCCTTTTGTGATTGACTTCTTCTACTTCATAGAATTATTTTTTCAAGTCAGTGAGTTTTATTTTATTTTCTTCTGGGCCACAACCGACTGTGTTTAGGGCTTCATCTTGACTCTGTGCTCAGGGATCACTACTGGCAGCGCTTATGGGACTATGATACTCGGATAGAACCAAGGTTGGCCGTGTGCAAGGCAAGCCCACCACTCGCTGTATTGTCTCTCTTGTCCCAGGTCATTGGCTTTTTGTTAGGGTTTTTTTCCCCCCAGTTTTAATCACAGTATTTATATTTTTATTTATGCTTATTGAAACACTGTGGTGATTTACTAAGTTATTCATAATACAGTTGTTTTAGGCATACAATGTTCCAACACCAATCCCTCCACCAAAGTCACCTTCCCTCCACCGTTGTCTCTAGTTTCCCTTCCTCTAGCCCCTGACTGCCCCTTTAACAAACATATATCACTGTATCACTGTCATCCCATTGTTCGTCAGTTTACTCGAGCAGGCACCAGTAACGTCTCTGTTACACTCAGCCCTGAGATTTTAGCAGCCTCTCCTTACTCGTCTTTCCCAACAATTGGAAGTTTTTTCAGGGTCAGGGGAATGAGACCTATCGTTACTGTTTTTGGCATATCGAATACGCCACGGGTAGCTTGCCAGGCTCTGCCGTGTGGACGGGATACTCTCGATAGCTTGGCGGGCTCTCCGAGAGGGATGCATATATCTTTTACTGTATTTGGGATATGAATATGCCATGGGGAGCTTGCAAGGCTCTTCCGTGCGGGCAGTAGACTTTTGGTAGCTTGTCAGGTTCTCCAAGAGGGAGATGTCTAGGCTTCTGGGAGCTTGGTCTTATAGTCTCTGCATGTTGGCTGTTGGTGGGATTACATGGCCCCAGGGGCAGTTTGTGGGTGTGGCTACCGAGCTACTGGAAAATGGGGGGTCCGGATGGAGGAGGCCCAGTCCCAATCCGAGCAGGCTTGGAGATCTCAGCCTTAGGTCCCGCACATCTGGGTTTCTCTGCCATTCCTTAATGCGTGAGGTTTGTCCGAACGTGTGGAGAGTGGCCTTGAGCATGTCTGTGGCTGGGTTCAAATTTGTTCCAAAAAAAACAGATTTATTTCATCATGCTTGCCCCCCGAAAAATTAAAGGAATGGCATTTGTCAGAAAATAAATCATTAAAAGTCAGTTTGTGATGCTATATGATTTTAACCTATATAAATAAATTAAAATTGTTTTCTACAGTATAATTAATGCCTACTTTTGTTTACATAGGTAAGTTTTCAACTCTGGTATATAAGGTATATTTCATTAGCTTCCATTTTGGGTATCTTAAGGTATTAATTCTGTCTTCCCTGCATTAATTAAGAGTATTAGAAAACGTCACCATGCTCTGGGTACCATGTGAGATACTGGGGATTGAACCCAGATTCAGTGCACTCAAGGCGAGCATCTTGCCTCAGTATTATCTCTCCTGCCCCTTCGATAATATGTTTTACAGTTTACTTGAATTAGGTGAGACCTACAATTGGAAAATTTAGTAAGAGTGAAGAGAACTAGGAAAATTTAAAGGGGAAAATATAAATAGGCTTGTAAAAGTATTTTAGAAAGGATATATTGAAAAGATTGATAAGACAGAACATTCAGTATAAATGAGATGTTTAGTCAGTATTGAAAAATACCTGAAATCTGTTAGCAAGTTAGAAGTATACTTTCCTTACTCTAGTTGATGGCAACCACAAATACCATGAGTGAGTGCCATACTCAGTGCCACAGGCTGAGAAGTTTGTCCTGTCCTTTAAAGATGCTCCTCTAATGCTTCTTTTAAAATTGGTTTCAAGTCTATGAATTCCCTAAGCTGTTGGCTACCCCTGAAACTGTGTTTTGTTCCTTCAAATCTGAATCTAATCTAGCTGAATATTCTTGGTGAGTTTTTATACTACATCCCTCTGTTCCCTTCTTCTGACTTGCATGGTCTCATTTGATAGATCTACTGTGAGTCTTACGGAATTTTCTTTGTAAATTCTTTATCGATCTTAGTGCTTTCAGTATTCTATCTCTGTCTTTGGAATTTTTTATTTTGAGTACATTGTAGCTTGGAGTTTTCCTAGTTAGGTCTCTTTTTGATGACACCCTTCTGGTCTCTTACATCTCACTGTATCAGTGTATCACTGTCATCCCGTTGCTCATCGATTTGTTCGAGTGGGCACCAGTAATATCTCTCACTAAGAGACTTATTGTTACTGTTTTTGGCATATCCAATACGCACAGGTAGCGTGCCAGGCTCTCCGAGAGGGGCGGAGGAATCGAACTCAGGTCGGCCGCGTGAAAGGCGAACGCCCAACCACTGTGCTATCGCTCCAGCCCCTCTTACATCTCAGTGTGTGTAATTCTCAAGTCTAGAAAATTCCTGTGGCAGAGCCTGGCCAGCTACTGGTGGTGTATTCAATATGCGAAAAACAGTAACAATAATGTGTCTCATTTCCCTGACCCTGAAAGAACCTCTAAAATGGCAGCATTAGGAAAGACGAGTAAGGAGAAGCTGTTAAAATCTCAGGGCTGGGACGAATGGAGACGTTACTGGTGCCCGCTCGAGTAAATTGATGAACAATGGGATGAGAATGATACAGTGATACAGGAAATTCCTGTATGATTTCTTTAAATATTGTTTCATCAAATTTGTCTTCCTGTTCTTTTTCAGGGACTTCAATGATTCTTACATTGTTCCTCTTGAACTTATCCCATAGTTCTGTGGTATGTTCTACATTTCTTTTCAGACTATTTTCCACCTTCTTTTGTTTTCTAGCAGTTTCCTGTTTCATCTTGAAGCTCCTTGATCTTTTGTTCAGCTTTCATTTTATTTCATTTTATTTTAATCTGCTGTTTAGAGCTTCTACTGAGTTTTTTAAAATAACATCTAACGGGGCTAGAGTGATAGTACAGCGGGTAGGGCGTTTGCCTTGCACACAGTTGACCTGGGTTCGATTCCCAGCATCCCATATGTTCCCTGAGCACCGCCAGGAGTAATTTCTGAGTGCAGAGCCAGGACTAACTCCATGCAGTTGTCGGGTGTGACCCAAAAAGAAAATGAAATCATCCACTATACTCTTCTTATAGGTTTCTCATTTCAGCACTTTCTTCTGCATAACTGGCTCTGCTGACTACCTGTGGTTTTTGGTTTTTTTTTTTTTTTATCTCATTAAATGTCTTCATAATGATGTCACTAAAGTCATTGTCTGAGAATTTACTGAGGGATTGGTGTTGCTTGAGACTTCGTGTCTTCTTCTCACTTGAACTTGGTGGGCTTCTGCTTGTCTTTCCCATCAGATTCCCTACGCTCCTCTTGTGCAGTGAGTAGTGTGAAATTTGGAGGCGCTGTCGCACAGCCAGATAAAGGCCACACACTTCTGGCTTCTGGGGCTTGCAGGGCTGGGCCTCTTGCTGTGGCAGAGTTCAGGTGTGGAAATGCTGGACCTCGCTGTAAGGGTGGGGAACCTTGGCCATTTCCGTTCCAAAATAGGCCTCAGATTTGACAGGGGTGCAGATGAGTCTGGAATGGGGTGGGAGCATGTGAGTTTCAGGAGTTTGTGCAGCTGTGTCCCTTGCCATGGTGGAATTTGGGTCAGGTCCTTGGTTTCTGACCACTCGCTCACAGGTGTAAAAAGGTTGAAAACTGCTGGTACAGGTTGTAGCATGTATTAATGTTTCATTACTTCTATAGCTGAACAGTGCTCCACAGTTTATTCATTTATCAATTCATGGACTTTTGGTTTTCATTTTGGGACTCATGAATAGTGTCGTTGTGAACATTTATGTTTTTGTGGAGACACATATATATATCCAAGAAAATATATATGCCATTATATATGTAAAAGTAATCCAACATATATATACTTATATATAATATGTGCCATTATCTACATAGTGCTATTATACTTAGATATATTTTATTTTTTTGGTGATAGACCTATGTTTGGGATTGCTGGGCTATGGATAAACCCATATTTAACTTTTGAAGGAACCGCCAGTATTTTAAACAGTGGATACACAATTTTAAATCTCACCAGCAATTTATCCACATTATTCCAACATTTATTTTTTTTTCTTTTTGATAACTATCTTAAGAAGTATAAAGTAGTAATCTTGCTGAGTTTTTTATTTCTTTTTTTTTTTTCTTAAAATTAGGGATGCTGAGAATCTTTCTATACACTTACTAGTCTTATGAATTTATTTGTTGGAAAAACATTGTTTCCTTGACTAGTTTTGAGTTGGGTTTGAGTTTTGGTATTTTAGAATTTTTATGTGTTCTGCAATTTAATCCTATTAAATACATAATTTGCAAATATTTTCTCCCATCCTGTGTATTGTCTGTTACTCTGGTTAATTAGTGTTCTTTGATGCAAAAGCTTTTACATTTGGATTTTTAGATTTATCTTTTGTTTCTTTTCACATTCATTTTTTATGGCACATCTGAAAAATCATTGCCAAACCCAACGACATAAACTTTATCTTTTTCTTTTTTCTTTTTTGATGTGTTTCTCTGTTTGAACCATTTGGAGTTCATTTTCATATACTTAGTAAATGTCCAGCTTCATTTTTTTTAATGTGGATTTCAGTAGTATCGGTAAAATCGAATTACCCACATTAAAAAAATAAGTTTGTTGAAAAGACTTTTTTTGCTGCTGAATGGTCTTTGCGACCTTGTTGTATGTATTGATATGTCAGGTTTATGTCTGGATCATTTATTCAGTTCTCCTGTGTGTTTGTCTTAATGCTGGTATCATCAGATCATATTTTTTATCACTACCACTTTAACTTTTGAAGTTCGGAATTGTGATTTCTCTAGTTTTGTTCTTTTTCAAGATTGTTTTGGCTGTTCATGATTCTCCACATTGCTGAAATAATTTAGTATCAGTTTGCTATGAAGTTGCCTGAGATTTTGCACTATATTTATATACAACTTGGTAATTATTGCCATCTTTAACAGTATTTTATGATCTATAAACACAGTCTAGAGTTCCTTTAACTTTTATAATTTTTAATATATAAGACTAAGATTTTGTGTGTGTGTGTGTGTATATATATATATATATATATATATGTTTTGTTTGTTTTTTTTTTTTTTTTTTTTGGTTTCACACCCAGCGATGCACAGGGGTTATTCCTGGCTCTCCATTCAGGAATTACTCCTGGTGTTGCTTGGGGGACCATATGGGATGCTGGGGATCGAACCCAGGTCGTTTCTTTTGTATTATCTTGCACTTTTATCTAAATGCTTTTTTACATAAATAAATGCTTTTCATGTAAAAAAGCATTTAGATAAAATGCTTTTTTCTAGATGTTATTATAAATTAAATTTTGCCTTCATTTCCTTTTCTGTTTTTAATTATACTTTTTTGTACTATAAACTTGAAACTCCTTATTAACTCGTGTGTGTGTGTGTGTGTGTGTGAGAGAGAGAGAGAGAGAGAGAGAGAGAGAGAGAGAGAGAGTTCTTCTATACTCTAAATCATATCATTTGCAAATAGTGATTAATTTACTGTGTATTCAGTAAATAAGAGGCATGGACTCTCTCTCACCACGTGCAACTCTCTCTCACCACGTGCATTCAGTGGCCATGAACCACTTTCCCACCCCCGTCTGCAGCTGCTGCCAACACATACATGAAGGAGGGAACAGGGCGCCCGGTTATAGTCTCACATTGCCCCTCATTCCCATCTCCTCCTGTCCCTCATGCTACTCTCCCCACGCCCAGTCTCACAGCCTAGTCTAAAGCCCAACCACCCAGCTTGGGGGTAGTAACTATACCTAGGTCAGATAGCACCATCAACATGTAAAGCTGTTCTAGGACAAAGACCTCATCCTGCTAGGAGATCCACTCAAAAGCAGAATTACAGCTAAGGACATAATTCTCCTTTCCTTAGTCCATAAACAGTCATCTTAGATTTACTTCTTAATAATCTTCCAGGTCATTTTGTATGGACACAGTAAGAGATATATTAAGCTTATAGGGCGACTCCTGGGGACATCTCACTATAGATTCCAGACTACAGCCTCAGGCCAGATTAGTTCTTTTTAGTCGCTGCATCATCTTTGTCTAGTCAATTCTCTTAGGTTCATGACAGAATTTGTCCACGACCGTGCTCTAACTTACATATAAGTATTACGGCACTTCCTGCCCTGTTTTGTTGCCATGGTAGCTAACAGCTTGCTGTGGGTCCATCCAGTCCCTTCCTTGGGTCCTGCTTTTGGGGTGCTAGGAAATTTGTTGGGTTACTACTTGCTTAATAATGTGTAAAAACCATTGACTGTTGCATGCTGCAATGACTCATTAAACACTCACTTCGAATCAGGTTCTAGATGGGACAGGAACTGCTGCTTCTGAAATTAATTAACTGGGATATTGTGACCTCCCCACTCCAAGGGACCCAGCCCCGGCAGCCAACCTCCAATACCCAACTGCTGCCATGCTCCAGGCCGCTTCCCACATGCTTGGGCTGAGCCTCATGCATGAGTTGACATATTCCTGGCAGCTGTGCGACACATCATCATAGAGGGAAATATATATATATGCCTCTCGGAGAGCCCGGCAAGCTACCAAGAGTATCCTGCCCACACAGCAGAGCCTGGCAAGCTCCCTGTGGCATATTCGATATGCCAAAAACAGTAACAATAACAGGTCTCATTCCCTTGGCCCTGAAAAGCCCTCATTGGGAAAGACGAGTAAGGAGAGGCTGCTAAAATCTCATGGTTGGGGCAAATGGAGACATTACTGGTGCCCACTCAAGTAAATCGAGCAACTGAGGCTTAAGTCAAGTAAAATATGACATGCCCAGGAGTAAATATTATTTGGAATCAATTAACTCCCAAGTTACAAAAGCATAGCATTAACTGTTCTTATGTCTATACAAAAAGGACATTTCTCTAAAGTGAACTATGCAAAGGATATAAGGGAAGGAGAAAAGTGATATTTCACTTACAAATACAAAATTCAGGATCCTTAGAAGGATCTGACCTTATAAGTTACAGGGTCTTATTAGGGGAGATAGGTGATGGTGATTAACAGGAGAAGCAGAGCACAGAGGAAGGAGTGCCTCATGAGTACTGTGATGGGTGTAACCCAATAAACCTAAGCTTCCTGCAGCAAGGGAGAAAGGACAAGTGTTATTCTACAACTTACTTCCTTTACGTTGTGGTTTCGTTGTATTTCATTTTCTTGTCATTTGCCCTGGCTAATCTCTTAAAATAGAACTTCATCCTTATCTTGTTCCTGTCTTTGGAAGGAAAGCTTTTAAGTCTTACACCATTATATATTATGGTTTTAGAAGCCCTTTAATCACTTTGAGAAATTTCTCTTCTCTTTCTAGTTTGTTGAATGATTTTTATCACAGAAGTGTGTTAGATTTTTTTTTTGTATCTGTTAAGATGATTGTAAATTTTGTTCTAAATTAATATGTTGTACTTCATTGATGAATTTTCATATGTTGAGCCAAACTTACATTTCTTGGATAAATCCTCCTTGGTTATTTCAACGTTTTTAGTTTTCCAAACATACTTTTAGATTTTATAGTTCTCTTGAAAGGCTCACAGAACTCAGTGAAAGCTGTTATATAATGTAGCTCAGATATGTTTTTATTTTATTTTATTTTTTGGGGGGGTCACACCCAGCTATGCTCGGGGGTTACTCCTGGCTTTTGCACTCAGGAATTACTCCTGGCGGTGCTTGGGGGACCATATGGGATGCCGGGGATCGAACCCGGGTCGGCCGCGTGCAAGGCAAACGCCCTACCCGCTGTGCTATCGCTCCGGCCCCTCAGATATGTTTTTAAACACACACACACACACACACACATTAAAATTAGTCAAGGAAAGGCACATAGGTCCAGGGCAGTTTCAGATATGGAGCTTAACCGCCAGGAGTAATTCCTGAGTGCAGAGCCAGGAGTAACCCCTGTGCATCGCCAGGTGTGACCCAAAAACCAAAAAAAAAAAAAAATCAGATATGGAGCTTATAGTTGTTTTTCCCACTGAATGTGCAGATGGGACAGTGTTGCCAACAGAGAACACAAGCCTGAGCCTAATGTTCAGAGTCAACATGGTTAACCACTCATGTGGCTGACTACATTCTTTCATTCCTCTGTAGATGGATTGTGTGCCACACTGTCTTTCAAAGGATATTCCAAGTAAGGGTTCCTATACTTGCCTCTTATGTGCCATGGACAAAGGCAAAATCTTACTTGCTTACATATAAATTAATCCTTTATATATAATCAAGATTTGTAAGTTGCTGGAAAGAGTTTGCTAATATTTTGTTGAGAATTTTGAATCTATGTTCATAAGGACTTTTTAAAAGATTTATTAGTTTTTACTTTTTAATTGAATCACCATGAATTACAAAGTTACAAAGATACTTATGATGGAGTTTCAGGCATCTATTGTTCTAATACCAATCCCTTAACCAGTGCCCCCCAACCACTACCAGTGTCCCCAGTTTTCCTCCCACCCTCCCAGCCTGGTAGGCAATATTTTCCTCCCCCACTATACTAGTTCTTAAGTGCTTTTGATCTTTCATTTTCTATGATATCTTTTAGTAGCAAGGTAATTCTGGATTTCCAGAATAAATTGGGAGATATTCTCTCTTCTAATATTTGTGAAGAATTAATGTAAATTATTTTACTATTTGGTAGAACTTGATAGTTTTTCTTTTTTATTTCATTTTTATTCATTTATACTGTTAGTTATTATGTCCTAACTATCTTTGGCTTTATAGTGTTCTTTTTCTAGGAAGTTGAGATGGAAGCTTAACCTGTTGATTTTTCTTTTTGTGATATGGGGATATTCAGTATTATCACTTTTTACACTGCTGTGACAATTGTTTTATGTTGCAACAATGTTGCAGTTTCACTTGACAGCCCAAGGCATTTCACTCCCAGAAGAAATATAACAATAACAGAAAATGACGTTTACATCCAGGCCTAGCTAGGCCTGAGATTATGGGATGTTGTATACCAACATTTCCCCTTTTTTGTTTAAAATAACCAGTAATAAACAATACAAACATTTTACAAATCTTTCCAGTAATACCTCAAGAAAATCTTAAGAAAATCTAACCTTATTTTACAGAAATTGTTTTTTATTTTGCAATACAGAGTTTACATATACAGAGTTTACACACATTAAGCAACATTTCAGTTCCAGTCCTGGTTCAGAGACATTTGTCAACGAAGACCAATCAGTCTCTAAACAAAAACAACACTTTCATGCCATTTCTGGATGAACTTCACGGTAAAATTAGAAACTTCCTCCTTCTCAAACTTCATAGATGTCCCAATAAAATATGCATGGAATATCTTCCAGTCTCTTATAATAAACCTGTTATCTCTTAAAATAAACCAATATCTTTTCAATCTGTTTTATATACAGTTATTTCAATTCTCTTTTAACAGCTCATTTAAAAATTCTTATATTTTAGATATTTTAAATCATGAACTTTTTATATCAATCTTTAACAGTTTTCACCTTGGTTTCATGCTCTAATTTTAAAACTCTTAATAAGCTCCAAAAAATACTCACACTTTTAAAAACTTTTTTGGAGTAGGATTGCCACTTCTGATTTCAATCTGACTTCAATATTTAAACACTTAACACAGACAGACATACAGAAAGACAACAAAATCACATGCATGTGCATTCATACATACCTGATCCTGATTCTGACCCTCGAAGAACCAGGGAAGAAAAACTGATGGACACAGAAAGGAAGGGCAGTCCCCAGGGTAAAAATTACCCTGTCAGCCGATTGGGATTATCCCCCGTTTCTCAGTCCAACTAGCCTGTCTCCTGCTTGTAGAATTGGATCCAAAAAGAAAAGAGAAGCGCTTCTGTTTTTACAAAGCCGGCAAAAATCCATGAAAAAGGAATCCATACTGCAGTTTTTTCATTTGCTATCCATTATTCACTGAGAAGCTTTAGTCTCTTTGTAGGACACCAAACGTGGTTTCTGTTTGCTGAAATAAAAGCAAAACTTCGTCCCCACCTTTCCACCTGGCCTGGCATCCAACTCCCAGAGACTGGGTCCCTGTAGAGGACCTCACGTCTCCTATTAATTTTATCTAAATCATTTTTAATTCTATTAGAACTTATTTCTTATGGGCTATCCTGAATTTTCCAATGTTTCTCCGCCAATGTCATTTCATCAGAGCAATTCAAAAAATTCAAGGTGAATAGTCCCAAGCTGCATACTGAGAGTCCATTACAATATTTACTGGTTGAGAATAATTTTGTGAAAGAGAAATAATTGTAAACAATTCATTCTTCTGAACTGGTTTATATGGAGTTTATAAAACCTTGTCATTTTTCATATCAGTATAAGCAGCCTTTCCTGCTTTACTATCATCTGTGAAGAATGTAACAGTGGACTCAATAGGTTCAGCCTTTATAATATTAGGCCAAACCCAATTAGTAAATTTAAGAAATTGAAATATCTTTTGCTTTGGAAAGTTGTTATGAATTTTGCCCAGATAATCAGTGAAAGCAATTTGCCAATCTTCATCAATTTCCCAAAGCTCTTGAATTTGCTCATTAGTCAATGGTACAATAATTTCAGTAGGATCACTCCCTATTAATTGTCTAGTTCTTCCTTTAAAAATTATTTGAGATATTTTATTTACATCTCAGAACAGCTTGACTTGGGACATATCGTTCTGAGCGCTACACCTTGGAATTCTCCTGTATTTGTTATTAAGAAAAAGAGTGGTAAATGGAGTATGTTAACTGATTTGAGAAAAGTTGATAATTGTATGGAACCCATGGGCCCTTTACAGTCAGGCCTACCTAAACTGGCTATCATCCCAAAGCAGTGAAATATTATTGTAATTGATTTAAAAGCATAGTGGTTGGGCTTTCGCCTTTCACGCAGCCAACCCAAGTTCGGTTCCTCCGCCCCTCTCGGAGAGCCCGGCAAGCTACCAAGAGTATCGAGCCCGTGCGGCAGAGCCTGGCAAGCTACCCATGTGTATTGGATATGCCAAAAACAGTAACAAAAAGTGTCTCAATGAGAGACATTACTGGTGCCCGCTCGAACAAATCGATGAGCAACGGGATGACAGTGACAGTGATTTTATTTACATAAGTACCAATGTTTTACTAGACTTGTTATGTTAAAAAACTCCATTCCACAATATTAGTGCCTTGTACCAAAATTCCCGTAGGAGAATGTGAAGTATGCAACACTATCAGATTTAAACATTCTGAAGAGTCAATTCTATCCAGCTGAGCCTTATGAACAATTTCCTCAATTATTTCTAATTCCTTTTCAGCTGCTGGGCTAAGTTGCCTTGGACTATTTAAAGAGGGATCACCTTCCAATGTTTGAAACAAATTTTGTAGGGCATAGGTTGGAATACACAAAGAAGGCCGTAGCCAATTTATATTTCCTAATAATTTTTGAAAGTCGTTTAAAGTTCTTAATTTATCTCTCTGAATTTGGACCTTTTGAGGTGTAATTCTACTCTCCCATATTAATTTGTCCCCAAAATTCCCAAGGAACCTGATGTTGAATTTTGTCCTGTGCAATTTTTAAACCCCATGACTCTAGTTCATAAGTTACAGCTTCATAAACCTTTTGCAAATTTACATGAGGTGGAGCAGTGATAAGAATATCATCCATGTAGTGAATGATTTTGACTTCAGGGTACTGTGTCCTGATTATATCCAATGGTTGATTAGCAAAATATTGACACATCATGGGACTATTTATCATCCCTTGAGGCAAAACAGTCCAGTGATATCTTTTAGCAGGAGTTTCACTATTTAAGGAAGGCACAGTAAAGGCAAATTTTTCTCTATCCTCTTCTCTCAAAGGGATGGTATAGAAGCAGTCCTTTAGATCAACTATAATAATATTCCATTGTTTTGGAATAATGGCTAAATTAGGTAGGCCCATTTGCAAAGGGCCCGTTAGTTCCATGCACTCATTAACTTTTCTTAGATCACTTAACATTCGCCATTTACCAGTCTTTTTCTTGATAACAAATACTGGTGAATTCCAGGGACTAGAACTGAAAACAATATATCCCAATTCAAACTGTTCTGTAACTAGTTCATTTAAAGCCTTAAGCTTTTCTTTGGTTAAGGGCCACTGCTCAACCCAAACAGGCTGAACCTTTTCCAGACTATTGGGAGAGCTGATCTTCGAGCAGCAGCCCAAATTAAAAGGCGATTGCCTCTTTTTCTTTAATATATTTCACACCAAGTTTTTTTTAACAAATCTCCTCCCCATAGGGTGATAGCTATTGGAGCAATGGCTGGATGATTGCCGTGTCTCCATCAGGATCACTACAATGAAGAGGTTGCACACTCTGTTGAACATCAGTGACCACGCCCATACCAGAAAAAGTAATGTCCACACAATGCTTTTGCCAAACTTGAGGCCAATGATGGGAGGTGACAACAGTAACATCAGCACCTGAATCTAACATACCCTCCTGTTTTGTTCATCCTCAAAGGTCATAACCAAAGTAGGCTTATCATCAGTAATCTCTTTTGCCCAAAATATTTCTGCATTAGTGCTTCCAAAATCACCCTTTCTTTACATGCCTGTATTTTTTCCTAGTATACATGGAAGCAAAAGCAGTTGAGCAATATGTTCCCCTTTTAATATTCTAATATCCGCTTGGACATTGACTATAACTGAGATTTCATTCACAAAATCACTGTCAATGAGTCCCACTTTTACATTAACACCTCGCAGAGTCATACTACTCCCTAAGATCAATCCTGCTGTTGCTTTTGGAAGGGGGCCATAAACATTAGTTTGAATTTTATAAATTTTATGAGGAATCAGAAACAAATCCTGTAAAACTGAAATATGGGCTGCTACACTTCCCTCTGTTGCTCTTACAAGGTCAGTGTAGGACAGTTTCTTGCTAATGCCTTTTGGTTTATTGATTGTTATCATGGTAGGGGATGAAGAACTCTTTATCTTCATTTTAGATTTTATTGAAGATTTCCCGTATTGTTGAAGGGGCCCCGGGTCAAGCCCCGACTCCTGTTTCCCGACGGCTCATTATCTTTTCCAATTTTTTCTCTTTTGTAATGGCATTCATTGGCCCAATGCTTCCCCTTCCTACTTTTCTACAGACGCCTGGTTTTTTTCTCATCCTAGAGCTAATACTTGTACAATTTCGTCTGAGATTTCCGAAAGCTCCACAGCTGTAACATTTTATCTGGTTTACTTTTTTTTTTTTTAAGAATTTTATTTTATTGAATCACCATGTGGAAAATTACAATGCTTTCAGGCTTAAGTCTCAGTTATACAATGCTGAAACAACCATCCCTTCACCAGTGCCCATATCCCACCACCAAAAAAAAAAAAAGTACACCTCCCATCCCGCCCCCCCACACACACCCCCCCTTGTAACTGTAAATTTCACTTTACTTTCTATTTACTTTGGTTACATTCAGTATTTCAACACAAACCTCACTATTATTGTTAGGAGTACCCCACTAGAGTCACACCTGTTGTGAAGAGATAAGAGGTTTTGGATTTCTGTACTTTAACAACTAAGTCCAGGGAGATTTCTTCCAGATATTGGATCATTGCAAGCTTGTAAACTCCATCTGTGGTCGTCATAATATGATGGTCACCACGCCCTTCACCCCCGCAATTGAGACCAACCATCATGGCTCCGTTCCTTCCTTCGCCTGCCACATCTTCGCCATCAACCTCCCCCGGGGTAGGGAAGTGGCTGGAGGCTACCGAACTCGGGTGGCGGGAGAGACGGCTGCTGCCCTAGGCCCTGTGCCTGGCTCGGTGCGGTGAGGCGTCCCTTCCCTCGCCCGCGCCCTTTCTTTTTATTTTTATACAACTGGCGTCCCTGGGTGGGCACGAACCACCAACCTTTGGCAAGGAAGGAGGAGGGAGGGAGGGAGGGAGAGAGAGAGAGGGAGGGAGAGAGAGAGAGAGAGAGGGAGGGAGGGAGGGAGGGAGGGAGGGAGAGAGAGAGTGAGAGAGAAAAGAAAAGAAAAGAAAAGAAAAGAAAAGAAAAGAAAAGAAAAGAAAAGAAAAGAAAAGAAAAGAAAAGAAAAGAAAAGAAAAAAAGAAAGACCTTTCCCCTCCTGGGCGGGCTTGGGGCCACAGCTTAGTTCTCAGTCTGGAGACATTCTGCAAGGAGCTGCCCATGCTGAAAAATGTAGCTGGCGTCTGGATTCATGCTCATGCAGCTGCGGAGAGGCCGCACACACATGCGGCCCCCAGGATCACATCTTGGCGGCAGCTGGTTTACTCTTTTAAAAGCAGCGGCTATTATTTGCGCCTGATGGGTTGGTGTTCCCACTTCCCTACATACTTTAATAAAATCATCCAGAGAGTTTTTTCCCATTAGCTTAGCAGTTTGAATTGCCTTTTTGCAGTCTGCTGTAGCATTTTCCACCGCTAAAGTTAGCATTAAGTATTTCACGAAGGCCTTGATCAGGTATAGCCTTATCAAGAGAGTCTTGGCGTCTGGCAATAAAATCTGTGTAAAGTTCATTTGCTTCCTGAAAGATTTTTGTGAATGTCATAGTACGTTTTGCAGAGGTCTCAAGATAACGCCTTTAGACAGGTCTTATTAACAGCTTCTAAAATGTTTGCCTCTAAACGGACTTGTTCTTCCACTAAAGCCCACTTGCCAGTGCCTAAAATCTGGTTCACAGTGATATCAACTTGTTTTGGTATTTTAATTCTAGCAAATTTCTCAGCCTCTCCTCTCCACCAAGATTTATTTTATTTTATTTTTATTATTTTTTTGTAGTGAGAATTCTGAGGACTTGATTTTTTGTCTGTTTCCTTGCTTTATTTTTTTATATACCATATGTAAGTTAATATGACACCCTCTAGATCTGTCTGTGTTGTGGGGAAAAAAATGTGAGATTTCTTTTTTTTATAGCTGAGAATATTCTATTGTATATACATGTCACAGTTTGTCAGTCGGGTGCTGAAGTTGTTTCTAGGCCCTGCCTATTGTAAATAGCACTGCAGTGAGCCTATGTATGCATATATCTTTTGAAATCAATGTTTTTGTGCTTTTTGGATAAATTTTTAACTTTTTAGACTCCTAGAAGTGGAATTGCTGGATTATAATTCTGTTACTATTTTTTTATTAAGGCACCATAATTTACAAAGTTGATTATAATATTTTGAATACTTTAAGAAATATCTGTACTGTTTTCCATAGAGGCTATACCTGTTCACATTGCCACCAACAGTGAATTCGTGTTTCCTTTTCTCCGCATTTCTAGAACTTCTTGTTTACACTCTTTTTGACAAAGGCCATTGGTGTGAGGTGTTATCTCAATATCATTTTGATTTTTATTTCCCTGATAATCACTGATGATGGCTTGTGTCATCTTGGTGAAATTCCTGTTTAACTCTCACCACCAATTTTTGATGGGTTTTTTTCTTGTTGAGTTTTGTGAGATACTTATATATTTTAGGCATATATGTGATTTTTTTCTATATACCTTTTTAAAAATTAAAAAAATTAAAAAATTAATTTCTTAGCATGTGTGAGTTCAAAGTGTGAAACTGTGCACAATGCATGTGTTCGAGGTCTGACAACTGCCTTCCCTGCTTCTCCAGCAGAGGAATAAAGAGACGGGGGACCACAAACTGATGGTCAAAATATTACAATCAACTCTTGTTTAATGCAGAGCTGCTTGTGTACTTATAGAATATTTAAGGGGGTTCAAGGTATAGGGCTACACATCGGTGCGATTATTCATTTACAGAGGTAAAGTGTTTTGATAGAGGCAATTCTCTCGGGGGAATTAACTCAAGGAGACCCTCTGTTTCCAGCATTTATAGGGGCATCTATATTGCTTTTTTCTTTCTTTGTAGTTATACATATTGAACAATTAAGTTTCCTTATTAATACTTGCAGTTATTTGGATAAACACAGTAAGAGATACAGGTTTCAAAACTTAGTTCTCTGGGCTCCGAGGGCAAGCAAGGCTTTTACTATAAATTCCAGGCTAAGTCCTCAAGCCAATTCATCTTGTCCTTCCCCATGGTCTCTTAAGTCATAACAACTTGCATCAAGATCATGCATTTATGCTTTCTAAGACTGTCCCATTTGATGCCTCGGTAGCTTCGCCACTTTCCCCAGGTCCATCCCAGTTCCAAGGCAGGACCTCCCTTTGGGGGTGTTAGGATCTACAGCAACTGAAACTTGAATCAAGTAGTTATAACAGATGTCCAGGAGTAGATAAATTTCAGAGTCATTCAACTCTCAAATATTAGGAGACATTATTAATGGTCTTTCTGTGTGTAAGAAAAGAACATTGCTTTGTAGTAAAATATGAAAAGGCTATAGGGAAAATAGAAAATCAAAGTAATTCACTACAAATCCAAAGTCCAGAGTTACCAGAAAGTTTTGATTTATAAGTAACCAAGACTGACTTAGAGAATGTAACAGAAAGAGGTAAAATACAAAGGAAAGATAAACTCGGGGATTGGGGTGCTCGTAAGAGCACTATAAGCTTCTCCTGCTGGGAGGAAAAAGGGGCTTGTCACTGATGTTGTCTAAAACACCTAGGGTAAATATCCAACAACCGTGAACCTTTTTGTTTTAATAGCTGTTTCTTTTGCAGTGCAGATGCTTTATAATTTGATAGAATAGTTCCTTAGGTTTATTTTGCTTTTTCGTCAGTGAAATCAAGTATCTGAAGACACCTGTGAAACCAGTAAATACCACAATAAAGGGGCTGGAGGATAGCACAGTGGGTAGGGAGTTTGCCTTGCACGAGAATGACCTGGGTTCAATTCCCAGCATCCCATATGATCACATCCCACAGGAGTAACCCCCTGTGCATCGCCAGGTGTGACCCAAAAAGCAAGGGAAAAAAAAGTGTTTTGTCAGTGTTGGTTTTTTTTTTCCTGTGTGTACATGTCAGTGGAACTTGAAGGATCTTAAGTCTTTCATTGCATCTAATGATAGGATGACTAGATACATATCTCCCTTGTGTTATTGTCACATAAAAATTGATTTGTGTATGGTCAGCCACCTTTGCATACCGGGAATAAATGCTGCTTGGTCATGATGGATGATTCTTTGGGGGGAGGGGATTTAGAAGGTTGGCTCACACCTGTTGGTGCTCAGGATCTACTCCTCCATGCCTGTGTGCTTGTGGGGGGTTCCCTGAATTTAGGATTCAGGGGATGATGCAATGCCAGGGATTGAACTCAGACCTCTTGTCTATAAAGCATGTGCTTAGCTCTATGGGTTCTTTGTCCAGCCTGATGTTGAATAAATTACTAAATTTTATTCACTCTGATTTTATTGAGGATTTTTGCATTTGTATTCATCAAAGATATTGGTTGTAGTTTTCTTTTTTATTGATGTCTGTTGTCCATACTTACTCTCAGGGTATTGTTGACCATGTAGACACTGCTTGGAAGGATTTCTAATTACTTCACTTGACTTTTCTGAAAGAACTTGAGAAGGATCAGAAAGAAATCTTTGTAGGTTTGGTAGAATGAACTAATAAAAACATGAATCTGGGTTTTGATTTGGTGAGGTCTTCTGATTCCTTTAGTTATTCTGATTAAGGGGCTGGAGGGATAGCACAGCAGGTAGGTCGTTTGCTTTTGCACAGGACCACCCGGGTTGAATTCCTCCGCCCCTCTCAGAGTGCCAGGCAAGCAACCGAGAGTATCCCGCCCACACGGTAGAGCCTCGCAAGCTATCCATGGTGTATTTGATATGCCAAAAACAGTAACAACAAGTCTCACAATGGAGACGTTACTGGTGCCCGCTTGAGCAAATCGATTAGCAACAGGATGACAGTGATAGACTGATTCTATTAAGACTTTTTCTTGGTTCCGTCTAGGGATGTTGAATTTAGTTTATTTTTCACCCAAATATCCCAATTTTTTTTGCATAAGCTTGTTTATAGTTGTTTTGGTAATTTTCTGAATTTCTGTATTAACTTTTTCTCTTTAAGATCTGATCCTGTTGGGATTTTTTTTGCTCTTAATTTCATTGAGAGTCTTTCCTAGTGTTTTTTCAGTGCTACTCTTTTCTTTCACAGAACCCTTAATTTTGTTTAACTTTCTTTAGTGTCTCATTATTTCTGTTTTATTTGTACTCCTGATTTTTATTATTTCCTTCCTAGTGACTTTGGGTTTTGTTAGATTTTTTTTCTAATTATAATGTGAGATTAGATTACTTATATAAGCCATTCCTTATTTCCCACTATAAGCTATTTTTGGTATGTATTTCCTTCTTAGTACTGCTTTTACTATATTCCATACATTCTGATAATATATCTTCATTTGGGGTGGGGGCCCAGCTCTGCTTACAGGGCTCATTCATAACTGGTTTCAGGGACCAGGTTGGAGTACCAGTGATTGCAGGGCTTGGCCACATGCAAAGCAGACACCCTCCCCCACTGCTCTTTATCCAGCTCCATATGTCTTCAGTTCTTGTTTCCAGGAATTTTATTTCTTCTTTAATTTCGTCTTTGACCAACTGTTTATTTAATTACATGCTGTTTAGTGTTTAAATGTTTTTTCACACTTCCCTTTTATGGTAATTTCTATCTTCATATACTTGATCTAAAAATACTCCAGGTGGCTGTCTCACTGCCCATGTTCGGTGCTCTGGAACCGCTGTTTATGGGCTGGATCGGAACGGCCATTGGCCAGGGACAGGCGAAGGAAGAACGAGGACCAAGCTGGTTGCTGATTAGTTACTGTTTATTCAATCTTCCATCTTTCTCATGTCCCCCACTCCTAAATCCATCCTCTCTCTGGATCTACGCTGCTCTGGATTCTCCCTCACTCTGTCTCTCCCCCTACTTGTCTCTTCCACCTTGCCCTCTAGGCTACACACAGCCAGGTAGCAAAATCAGCATAAGAAAGCCCTTCCTGAGGGCCATCACCTTCAAAGGGAACACACCTAAGGGCATTCCAAAGCCCTTCCCTACTGTCAGCAGGCATAATACCACTAAAGGTTTTTTTCCTTTCCTTAGTTCAAGAACTTATTCACATCTTAATACTAGTTATTTTTGTATGGACATAGCAAGAGGCTTGCAAGGTTTGCAAGGCTGCTCTCCTGGCAACAGAATCTTGCCACAGAATCAACTACAGCACTCAGGCCAGATTAATCATTCCTCACCCTAGCAGGGTCCAAATCTAGTTATCACTGTGGATCATGACAGCATTTGTCCATGACCAAGCTCTTAACTTATAGTTAAGCATTAGGCACTTTGGCCAGGCCCAATGTCGATGCCAGGGTAGCACATAACTCACCGCTTGCCCTGGGTCCGTCCCGTCCCTCGTCGGGACCCTGCTTTTGGGGGTGCTAGGAAGTAAGGGCAGCTGAGGCTTAAGTCTAGAGAACAGATGCCCAGGAGGAAAATATCATGTAGTCAAATGACTCCCAGGTTACAAAAGCATTGCATTTGCTAAGTCTTCCTGTGTCCATACAGAAGGACATGGCTCTGAATAAACTATGCAAAGGACTCAAGGAGAAGAGAAAAACAATATATACAAGTCAACAGAACACTAAGAAGCTACAAATACACATGGAGGAATGGGAGCACCATGACGGGAGTAACCCAATAAACCTAAACTACCTGAGGTTATGTTATCCTACACACTCCTATGTTCATAGCGGCACTATTCACAATACCAAAGCCTGGAAACAACCCAAATATAGACAACTGGATAAAGAAACTAAGGAATAACTGCTTGTCCATAAGAAAAGATAAAGTCATGCAGTTTGCTGCAACTTGGATGGTTCTGGAGAGTGTCATGTTGAATGAAGTTAGTCAGAGGGAGAGGGACAGACACAAAATAATCTCTCATAGGTGAACTTAAAGAAACTTATTTTTTTAAAAAAAACCCAAAAGGCAGTAGAACTGAAGAGTAGAAAAACTGTTCTTCAGTAGGAAGCTTGCCACTGGAATGAGAGTGGGGATAAGTTAGGGAAGGAACATGGGTAAAGCTGGAGGGGAAAAGTGCCTGCTTTTGAAGGCAAGCTGTGGAGGGGGTGGGGAACTAGGGACATTGGTGGAGGGAAGGGAACACTGGTGAACTGATTGTTGTTGAGACATAATGTGCCCAAAACTTAATAATGAATAATTTGTAATTCTAATTCAATATGTGAATTAGTGGAAAGGCCACTGTCCACATGTTTGGACGAGCCTCACGCATAAAGGAACCAGCAGAGGAACCCAGGTGTGTAGGACCCAGGGCCGAGATCTCCAAGGCTGCTCAGATCGGGACTGGGCCTCTTCCATCCAGATCCCCCATTTTCCAGTAGCTAGGCAGTCACACCCAAAACTGCCCCCGGCGCTGTGTAATCCTGCTTCAACGGCCAACTATCCAGAGACTGTAAAACCAAGCATCTAATAGCCTAGTTCTCCCTCTTGGAGAACCTGACAAGCTATCAAAAGTCTATTGCCCATGCGGGAGAGCCCGACAAGCTCCCTGTGGGATATTCATATCCCAAATACAGTAACAGATACATACATACCTCTCGGAGAGCTCATCAAGAGTATCCCGTTCGCATGGCAGAGCCTGGCAAGCTACCCGTGGCCCTGGCATATTCGATATGCCATAAACTGTAATGATAGGTCTCATTCCCCTGACCCCGAAAGAGCCTCCAATCATAAGTAAGGAAAGGCTGCTAAAATCTCAGGGCTAAGTGTAATAGACACGTTACTGGTGCCCGCTCAAGTAAATCGACGAACAATGGGATGAGAGTGATACAGTGAATTCACCATGATTAAGATTTTTTTTTAATTTTTTTATCAATTCATCGTGAGATACAGTTAAAAAAAGACCCTTTCATGTTCAAACTTCGATCATACGGTCATCCAACACCCATCCCTTCACCAGTGCACATTTTCCATCACCAAAATCCCCAGTATTCCCCCCACACACACACATTGCATACCTCCCCCTGCTTGTGTGGCAGACAACTTGCAAGGTATTTTTTCTTTACTTTAGTTCTCTACCTTTGATATTTTGAGACCAGTCCTACTTCCCCTCATATCTGCCGAAAATACAATTGCTAGGCAATGTGTTTTGTATTGCTTGTTATGGATATGATCTAATGTCCCGCAACCACAAAAGCAGCCGCACTTTAGGAATTCTAAGCTTTTAATAACTAGGGTCTTAAGAAACTGCTGCCACAGGTTGCTCGCGTCCAAGATTCCTGTGTGTGTCTCTGGATCGTGGCCACGTGGGAGCTGGTGCTTCTTGCTGGCTTCTAGAAAATGGAGCCCGCTGGAGCTCTTATAGGGCAGGTGGTGGGACGGCACCTGCCCCCATCTGGAGTGGCCCAGCAGAGAAGGCCTATTGCAAAGTCCACATCTCTGCCACAAGTTGCTCGGGTCCGAAATTTCTGTGTGTGTCCTAAAAAAAATTTTTTTAATAGTACAAACAAGTAATGCTGGGAAGAATGTAGGGATTAAGGAACCCTTATCCACTGTTGGTAGGAATAAGATATGGTTCTACCTCTGTGGAAAAATAGTATGTAGATTTCTAAGAAAATTCAGAATTGAGCTTCCCTGAGAGCCAGCAGTCCCATTTCTTCAAAGAACCCAATTATTTATTTCTCATTTTAAATTTAAGTCTTGAGCTCATTCTAGATGTCCTCAGTACCACCCTCCTTCTTATTTTATAAGTATTAACTACTTCTAAGTGGGGTTTCTTTGTTGTTTTGTAAAAGACTTTAATATTTCATTTCTAACAAGGCCATTTTAGTGGCCATGGGTTTCTCTATAGCTTTTTAAGAAGCTTATCACTCTGGCTCGCTCCTCATGCCTGTGTTCTCCCTTGAGCATGTATCTCACTTGCTTGTCTCTTTATATCTTTGCTTGCTTTTTTGCCGCTCTGGAGAAACCTCTGTTCTCTCTTGAAAATGTATTTATTCCCTTTATTTTTCTCCACTCGCATTTTCTAAGCAAGTTTTGTTTAAGCAAAACTATCTTGCTTCACTGAAAAACAAAACCCAACAAAAACCAAATCCTTATCACTTCTTCAAGTCTGAGTGCTGGCTCGGTCAGAAAGAGGGTACAGGGGCCGAGGCATTTGTCCTGCACATGGCCAGCACTGCATATATGCCTTGCTGGGAGTGATCTCTGAGCATAGAGCCAGGAGTAACCCCTGAGCACCACTAGGTGTGGTCCAGCCAAAAGCTGTGTGTGTGTGTGTGTGTGTGTGTGTGTGTGTGTGTGTGTGTGTGTGTGTGTGTGTGTGTGTGTGTGTAGTTAAGGGGCAAGGATATCAGTTTGCTTAATATAAGACGATAAATCTTTTAACTCTAACTCTGCCTTCTGTATCTAGGTTGGGGCAAACACGATGGATAATCCTTTGTTGAAGTACAGTGCAAAGGATTACTTCTTTAAAGCAGCCCTCTGTCATTTTATAGTAGATGAGTTGAACGCCAAGGTAAGTTGTCTTACAGTCCTGGTTTTTCCCATACTAGTTGCCCATGTAAATAGGCATTAAGTAATGTTATTCTTGATATCACATCTTTTGGGGGATATTTATACTACTAGTAAGACTAAACTGGTCTCATTAAAAATAATGACAAAGATAGATATATGTCAACTATAATCCTGTACCAGCTGTCAGAACTCTTCTCTCAGAGATCTCTGCTAGTCACATTTCCTTTAGTAGTTTTCTTTAAAGAGAGTAAGGGACCAAAGGAGAGATAACTCCATTTGAGTTTTTAAATAACATGTAAAAAAACACTCATGAAATTGGAATGGAGATAGGAAAAAAATGAAAATCAGGTAAAAGCTGAGAATAACAGGCAGAAACTTGGGCATTTGATGTGTATGGAATTGAAGAGCAATGAAAACACGTTCTTCCCTCTAGTCTTGATTAATGGTCTGTTTTGTTTGAAATCTGGATTGTTTCAGGGGAAAACCTTATCCATTTTTGTAGATGAAAACAGTGATTATGAGTTTTCAGAATTAGAATTAGTTCACATTGATTTCTCCACATCAGACTTACTCTTAAGAAAAATTAATTTTGGTGTTTCATTTCTTTAATTTCGTTATTTTTTTTGTGGTGCTAAGGATTGAACCTCAGACTTCATACAAGACATGCAATCTGCCTCTGTCACACTCTCAGTCCTAAATGCATTAATGAAATTTGAAAACTCAAAATTAATAGGTCTTCTGAATTGAGGTTAACAGGAGACTTCGTAGGTAAATAGTTAAGTAGGATTATAATCACTGTATCACTGTCATCCCATTGCTCATCGATTTGCTCGAGCGGGCACCAGTAACGTCTCCATTGTGAAACTTGTTTTTACTATTTTTGGCATATCAAATACGCCACAGGTAGCTTGCAGGCTCCGCTGTGTGGGAGAGATACTCTCGGTAGTTTGCCGGTCTCTCCGAGAGGGATGGAGTAATCAAACCCGAGTCATCCGTGTGCAAGGCAAATGTCCTACCTGCTGTGCTATCGCTCCAGCCCAGGATTATAATAGTTAAGATTATTAATAGTTAAGTTGGATGTATGTAAATTTTTTGAAGGTTTACGTCTAATCTTTTTGAATGTTTAAATCTTTGTTTTCCTAGTTCAGAGATGAATTTTAACAAGTGAATTTTTTTCTCTCAGCTTGCTCTTGAGAAATATGAGGAAATGTTTCCAGCATTTACTGATTCACGAGAATGTAAATTATTGAAAGTAAGTGATATTGTAACTGAAGGAAATAAAACCCTTTATTTGGGAGTTTGGTTATAAAATTAAATTTTAATTTTATGAAATCTGCTGACTGAGGAGCCCTGGTATTTTCCTGTTTTGCAGAATAGGTTTCAAATGCCACTCTTTAGGGACATAAACATAGTTTTCTGAAGTAGGCAATTTAGAAGTTCAAACAAAATCCTGTTTCTGACTTGGGGTAATTCTTGACTTGTACTTCAATATTTCCCCATATTTGTATAATAATAATATTTGTTAGTATGATACGCACACTTGTGTATTTAAAGTATCTGTTTAAACAGAGAGGTGGAACTTTCCAGCTTACCCAATTTTCCCACATTTATCTTCTAGAAACTTCTAGAGGCTCATGAAGAACAGAATAGTGAAGCTTACACTGAAGCAGTAAGTTAAGCCTCTGATATACTACAGGTTTTCAGGACATACATTGCTTCTTTTCCTTTTCATTATGTAAATGCTGAGTATTTGAACATGATTGTATTATACCAATTTTGTATTTGCTAAGGTTATATCTTATGTATCCCACCAATCTTATAATTACTTACATTATACATAATGAATTTTGCTCTGAGGCTAATTTAAGAGTATTACATACTGTTATAATTGTTTGAAAGTTTTTCTTTTGAAAATAATCTGATGTATTAATAAGCATAAAATTAAATAAATTACATACCATTTAAAATCACTGTATCACTGTCATCCCATTGTTCATCGATTTACTTGAGCAGGCACCAGTAACGTCTCCATTCGTCCCAGCCCTGAGATTTTAACAGCTCTCCTTACTCATCTTTCCCAACAATTGGAGGCTCTTTCAGGGTCAGCGGAATAACATCTGTTATTATTACTGGTTTTGGCATATCAAGTACACCACGGGGAGCTTGCCAGGCTCTGCCATGATCTTTTTCTGTAGCCTTTTAAATTCTCTAAATTTGATTATTGGAATAGAGAAGTATTTGTCCACTCTATTGTCTCTTCAATATGTCTAGAGGGTCATTTTTGAAATTGCACAGCACAGTAATTGGTATAAAGGACAGTATCTCTCACCATTTAAAATATAAGACAAAATTGTTAGAGTTTGCTATATTCTTATATGAAGTAAATGGAAGGAGTTTTTGTGTTCATTGTTTTTGTTTTACCATCTTCGGTTTAGAATCAAGCAGTTACTAAATATCCTCCATTAATATATTTATCATGGTTTTGAAAGGAGTATTTTCCTTTTCTACTTTTGCTTCCAAACCGTTCTCATATTATTACAGTTCCATTTCTTGATAATATGTTGAAATGAGTTATAGGAATTCTGCATCCACACATGCAGCTACTTTCTCTGCAGGTATGGTGTTTTATTTGCAGTAAACATTAGAGTAGTATTGGTTTTCCATGTTCACTCCTAATTTTATCTTCAGATGTAGCATATAGTAAAATATGAAAGGCATAAGAATTGTTCTTTATTCCAGCACAGGATAATAAAAAAGTAAAAGGAATTCTTAGCTGATGCAGGTTCTAGGATGTGACACTGCTCTTGCCTTGTGATTCTGGGGATTACCTGGGCCACCCCAGTAAGACTCGGGGACTTTCAGTGCTGTACCCAACATGTGGTGCTTGGTGATTATCTGCTGTGTGCAAGGCATGCATCTTAATCCTTTGCCCTCTTTCAAAAGTAAAGTTTTGAATTTTGAATTTTTACTGTCAAAAGTAAAGTTTTGATTTTAAATGCTATTCTAACCTAAAATATAATAATAAAAATAAATAATAAAATTGTATTTAAAAAGTTGAAGGAGTATCACTGTAAATATTTAAAGAACCAGGAATCTGTTGTTTGTGTTTCTGTTTATTTTCATGAAATAATTCCTGTTCCTCTGTTCCTTTTTGCTAAATTAGGTGAAGGAATTTGACTCCATATCTCGTCTGGATCAGTGGCTCACTACCATGTTGCTCCGCATCAAAAAGTCCATTCAGGGGGATGGAGAAGGAGATGGAGACCTAAAGTGAAACTTTTTCTGTCTTTGTGGCATGCGGTTAACTCCTCTTTAGTTTCATCTCAGGGCCAACTGATCTCCTGGGATACTCTTTAATGGCTTTATTTTGTTGCACATGAGCCAAATGATGTGTATTATTTAAGCTGTGTTTGTGTCACTGTGAAGCAGACAGATAGGAAGCTCTCACTTGTATATAGTGGGTAGATGGGCTACTTTAGTCTTATCAGGCACCTCAGGGCTTTCTGAGCCTATACTGTTGTCAGATCCGATCTTATAAGGTCTTCTTATTTCTGTTATTTTAGTATTTTCAGAGCCCATGTTTAATTTTATCATGTAATTTTAAGTTGCAACCCAGTTCTACTAGATGCTTTGCCTATTCTCTATAAACTGGCATCTGATTGTAGTCTCTAAATATATGTCATTTACGATGGTTGTTAGGAATGAATTTATGATATTTCTCATTAGAGTAGTTTTTTGTTTGTTACCTTGTGATTCTTTAGATTATGCTAGTGACCATCAAAATGCTTTTATCTATTGCTTTGTGTGCTAACTAATGTGCATGCAAAAATTCAGGACTGGATCTGATTCTGCTAAGAATCACTTACATTGTGAGAAAATGGAGCTTCCTGGCAATGCTTGCTTATATGTGTGGATGAATGAAGGTCAGTTTGACTAATTTATGCTTATCCAAACAATCTATAAGAAAGAGAATTTTTACATACACAATCTTTTTTTGTTGTGGTGGTTGTATTTTTTTTTTCTTTTTGGGTCACACCCAGCAATGCACAGGGATTACTCCTAGCTATGCACTCAGGCAGTGCTCAGGGGACCATATGGGATGCTGGGAATCAAACCTGGGTCAGCCGCGTGCAAGGCAAACGCCCTACCTGCTGTGCTATCACTCCAGCCCCCAATCTCTTTTTTTTTTTTTTTTTTTTTTTTAGTCATACCCAGCGATGTTCAGGGGTTACTTCCTGGCTCTGCATTCAGGATTGAACCCGGGTCTGCCATGTGCAAGGCAAAAGCCCAATCCCCTGTACTATTGCTTTGGCCCCCATACACAATCCTTAAGAGACTGAATTTTCCCTTTTTCTCAAAGTGGAGATAGTTTCCACTTTTGTGATGAGATTTCCTTTCTTTATGTTAACATAAAGGTATTTTAACTGGGACATCCTTTGTTCTCCTGTTTATATTGTTTCCTACTTTAAGATGGTTTCTCTGAGCCACAGACTTGTAACTCTTGTCACAGCCAGAATATTATCTAAATCAACACTTGAGAATATCATTCATTTATCCATTTATCGAATGTGATGGACTAGGGGAAATAATTTTCTGCTTAGCTGGTAGAATTGTATAATGTGTGTTTATGTAACATGTGTTTATATAATACATGCTCTCATACTTATGATCTTGATTCCTACCCCTTATGATATACACTGACATTTTTCTTTAGACATAGGACTGAGCCCTGTTGCCCAAATATATTCTCTGCATTTTTTTAAGTTTCAGTAATTTGTGTTTGATGTTAACTTGCTACCTACCAAACATATATAACCTTCCCCCCACCCCCCCCAAATTGAGACAGTGGTCATCCATGACAGCTAGTGAAATTTCCCATCTTATATCAAATAGTAACAAAAATCTGAATGGTGTTTTAATTTTTGGATGTTTTTCAACTTGGATTTGTAGAACTTTGTTGAACAAAAGTAGAATTGGTGAGACTGTGTGGGATAGATGGCACAGAAGATTTAATGAGTCAATCAGGGATAAAGGAATAACAGGGAAGGATACAAAGATGGGCTAGGTGAGGCCCTGTCACGAAGAGAATGTCATGGATGGCTGTGATTAAGATGTGAAGTATGTGGAGTCATCAGTGATGTCGCTGTCACTTAGAGGTACACAAGATGGACCATAAATTATGTGCACTCTGGCATTTGGCTCTGAAATCTCTTGAGGATGACTTCCTTCCTTAAAAGGACTGGGATTGGCTGATACATACACTTAATTTGTAATAGGTCATTTATTAGAATCTCTTACGAAAAATAAGCAGAGAAAAAAAGTGGGGCCTTGCTACTTTAACACGTTTGTTCCCCAGGCATCTTGGTGTCTCTGTCATGCAAAGTGAGGCCTGGCTTCTTTCACGGCCTCTGTTTCTGCAGCAAGTCTGTCCAAATGGAAAGCATGGAAAGTTAAGACCAGATGTCTCAAGACATTTATTTCTGTTTAGCTTTTATCATGATCTACTAAGAAGATACTATCGTGATTACGGCTTTTAAAAAGTAGCACAGGAAACATTTGATTGTTGCTTGTTTATATGGAAATTAACACTTGTATTAGTTTCTAATTTAAATATTCATTTTGGGGGTTTTAATACTTCACATGGAAAGAATAAAAATAATTGCATGGACTAAAATAAAGCTGACAGAAAATAAATAGAAGATTATAGGGGGGAAGTCCCATTAATAGCCAAATTTTCTTCCTTCAAATGCCCTGTCATATAAGATAGTAAAGCTGTGATCCAGATTTCTGAGTTAGGTTTTCCAGATTTAGAGGGAGTGATTTATGAACTAAAGAAGCTTTGATTTATGTCACATTTCTTGTAGTTTAGCTCATCTGGGGTTCACACAGAGTCAGTTAAGATTTCTTATGGGAAAGCTTTGCTTTTCTGTGGCACATTTTTATAGCTTGTGAGTTCCTTTTTTATTTAGTAATTTGAAAACAGTATTTTTGCACTTGTGGTGTGATGTGTGATGGTGTCACTGTAACCAAACTGTGTGCATTTATTGTTTCCTCTTATACTGTATATTTAAAATGTCCAAATGCAAACTTTTGTGGCTTTCTTTGAAGGACTTGGCAACACGCATGCCCCCTGTGACCCACCTGCCTGAGGTACGATCCCTGATCAGGAACAGATTTCTTCATGTGAGGTTCAGGTTAGAGACTGCAGTGTTCTCCCTTATATCCATGGGCAGACAATTCTAATAGGAAAATTAAATGACAGTAAATATTTCTTAGAGTATGTATGTTTTATGTGAAACTGTACAGCAAATAAAGTGGAAATTATGAGTACTGTCTTGACAATTTTTTTCAGCTACATTTGCACAGATCAAGAGCAACTTCATTTTCTTTAAGTTATTCTCACTTAAGTTTAAGACAAAGAGCATTAAATATTTCCTAGACTTGGGCCAGACAGATAGTTCAGGTATATGCCTTGAATGTGATCAACCTTGGTTTTGGCCCTGGCACCACATGGTTCCCAGAGCAGCAATTGCATCTTTGGGAATTTGCACTGAACTACCAACCCAGTTGACCAAGAATTGCTGGGGTGGGTTGCCAGACTTCCTGAGCACAGCTTGGGAGAACCCCAGGCCCAATTACTTCAACACAAACACATAAATGCGCCTTTATGCACATATATGCATTTATATATATGCACATGCATGTGTACATTGTCCACTCAAACATTTAATTAAAAAAAAACATTAACAAAATACTGTCCACTCAAACATTAGTTAAACTGTGTTAAAAATCTCAATCACTCAGGACCTAGGGAATAGATATGGTTCAGTGGCTAAAAGTGGCTAAAAGAAATATAGTAATGTGTAGTGCTCTGTAAAAATATGCATATGAGAACAATTGAAGGCTGTACTACTAATAGATTTGGTTTTATTCTTATAAGAAGCATCTGAAGAATGGGGCTGGAGAGATAGCACAGCGGGTAGGGCGTTTGCCTTGCACTCGGCCGACCCGGGTTCAAATCCCAGCATCCCATATGGTCCCCTGAGCACGGCCAGGGGTAATTCCTGAGTGCAGAGCCAGGAGTAACCCCTGTGCATCGCCAGGTGTGACCCAAAAAGCAAAAAAAAAAAAAAAAAGAAGCATCTGAAGAAGTAAGGTAAATGTAATAGGGAGATCTTTTTTTTTTTTCTTTTAAAGGCCCTGTCTACTTGGTGGAGAAATGCACTTAATCAGTTATAAATAAGTCTTTCGTAGTTTTACAAGTCTTTTGCAGTTGAAAGGTGAATTTTGGTAAGGAAGTCTATAGTGTTACTATTAGTTGAATTGTAGGTTCTTTGCCTTTTTATTTATTTTTTTACAGGCTTCCTGTGTAGTAATGAAAGTAATAAAAAAAAAAACAGTAGATGATTTCTATGTGGAGGCCCTATGTTGCTTCTATTTTTATTATTCATCTTCATAAAAAGGGAAAAATTAGTAATTTTTGTTTTGGGTTGGAGCGATAGCACAGCGGCAGGGCGTTTGCCTTGCACACAGCCAACCCAGGTTCGATTTCTCCGCCCCTCTCGGAGAGCCTGGCAAGCTACTGAGAAGAGTATCTCGCCCACACAGGAGAGCCTGGCAAGCTACCCCTGGCGTATTCAGTATGCCAAAAACAATAACAACAAGTCTCAAAATGAAGACGTTACGGGTCCCCACTTGAGCAAATCGATGCGCAAAGGGACGACAGTGACAGTGCAGGCTAAAAGTACTTAGCCCTTCACTTCCAAGTGTAAGGACATGAGTTGGGTTACTCATGGTCCTAGCTGGTCTATTACCCGTGCTGCAGTAACGTGTGCAGATCCCCCGCACATAGCCTGGTGCCCATGAACACTACAGCGGGTGTGACCCCCCACATGTGTAGAGTTAATTACTTGATGAAATTCAGGGAACTTAATAGTTTTGCCAGCTGAGGGTTTCTTAAAGAAATTCTGCTTGATTTTATCAGCCTTGTCCGATGACTTTGTAAGCCACACATTTTCCTTCTTTCCTGCAACCCACAGTGTCTAAAGCACACACAGGGGCTGGAGTGATAGCACAGCGGGTAGGGCGTTTGCCTTGCACGCGGCCGACCCGGGTTCGAATCCCAGCATCCCATATGGTCCCCTGAGCACCGCCAGGGGTAATTCCTGAGTGCATGAGCCAGGAATGACCCCTGTGCATTGCCGGGTGTGACCCAAAAAGCAAAAAAAAAAATAAAAATAAAGCACACACATATTAATCCTGTGTGCTTTCTTGAAAGTTGAGGGAAGTAGGAATGGTTATTAGAAAACTGTTAGAGGTGGAGGGTAAGGAATCCTGAAGTCACCCAACGGTTGGCAGTGCAAGGGTTTCTTCAACTGTGGATGTGTACAGAGCTGTTAAATATGTCTGAGGAGGGCTGCCCATAATAGCCATTCCAGCCTCAGATCCTGGGAGACTGTGTGGCAGGTCGGTTTGTCTTATCAGAACCAACACTGAGTAAGTTCATAGTAACTGGAAGATCATTCAAATCATTAAAAATGAATGGTAACTTAAACACACCAATTTAACTTGAGAAGTGGTTGCTCATTCAGGAATAAGTACTTCTATTTGAGTTTATCATTCAAATAAAAGTGCCTTCCTGTTTGTTTCCTACGGCAAAGAGACCGTCATGATGTTTTTCCCAGTTTTGGTAAGAGTTCCAAATATTGGTAAAGGTAAGTAAATGGTTTCTGGGGCTTGGCTAGTGATATGCTCAGTTGTTTGGAGGCTCTTTGAGCTGTGACTATAATCCACTTGGATCATATTTGCTCATTTCTACATGTAAACAATCAGTATATCCTCTCCTGCTCCGTTACACTACTTCAAATAAAATGAATACCATCAAGTTAAGGGGACAAGCACACATATTGTTTAACCTCCCAACCCCCAGCTTGACAAGCTATGAAACTTAACATTAAATTTAACAGATTGGAATTTGTAATTTATATTCAAATTTGTTGGTTTGACTTAACACTGAAAATCCATTGTTTAAATCACAGAACCTCAACTTTTAAAATTGCGGCTATGTGGATGGCTCTGGAGGGTGTGATGCTGGAATGTTATGCACGGACTCTATTATTCACAGTATAGTCCATCACAGTGCCTAATATAAAATTTAAAAAATAGTAAAGTTTTTTTCACCCCTCACAGTGCTCATGTCTTTTGAAGTACAGAACAAAAATTTTGATACAACTGACGGCATCAGAGCTTCAGTGTGCTTCAGTATTTCCCACAGGTGACTGGAGGGCATTTAATCATCTTTCCACCTGGGCTTTTTAATTCTTTTTTTTAATTTATTTTTGGGCCACAATTGCAGTGCTCAGCGCTTATTCCTGTCTTTGCGCTCAAGTATCACTTCTGGCAATGATCAAGGGATTATATGGGTTTGCCGGGGAATCAAACCAGGATTGGCTGTATGCAAAGAAGCACCCTACTCACTGTAATTTCTCCCTGGCCCCTCCAGTGACCTTTCTTGTTGGCTGGAAGAGGAAGTGCCAGGAACAAGAGAACTTCCCTGCCCCTCTCTGGAACTGACATACGCAGATAGCCTTGCTTTCACCAGTGAGGCAGTACCTGGTCCAACAGAACACCAATTGATTTCTGTTCTCATGGGCAGCCTTACCCCCAGGAGGTGGATAGTCATCCAACATTTTCATTCCAAATATATTGGAGAAGTGGGACAGAAGATTTACCACTACATGAAACCAGTATATTCACCTGCTACACTGCTTATTTCTGCTTAGCAGAAGTTAATCTTATTCACTACTAGGCCTTTAAATTAGAATGTGCAAGCCAGATAATTGAGAGGTTAATTCTAATCTATTATAGGCCCCAAATTTTAAATCTCACTCTGAAAATGAAGGAAATGTATGTATGTTTCCATTAGAAGTCTTATTCCAACCTACACGGAACTAAGCAATCTAGTAAAAACAGAGATCAACAAATGGGACTACATTAAACTAAAAAGCTTCTGCACCGCAAGAGATACAGTGACCAGAATACAAAGACTATCCACAGAATGGGAAAGGATATTTACACAATACCCATCAGATAAGGGGTTGATATCAATGGTATATAAAGCACTGGTTGAACTCTACAAGAAGGAAACATCCAACCCCATCAAAAAATGGGGCGAAGAAATGAACAGAAACTTTACCAAGGAAGAAATACGAATGGCCAAAAGGCACATGAAAAAGTGCTCTGCATCACTAATCATCAGAGAGATGCAGATCAAAACAACTTTGAGATACCACCTCACACCACAGAGACTAGCACACATCCAAAAGAACAAAAGCAACCGCTGTTGGAGAGGATGTGGGGAGAAAGGGACCCTTCTTCACTGCTGGTGGGAATGCCGACTGGTCCAGCCCTTCTGGAAAACAATTTGGACGACTCTCAAAAAATTAGATATTGAATTCCCATTTGACCCAGCAATACCACTGCTGGGAATATATCCCAGAGAGGCAAAAAAGTATAATCGAAATGGCATCTGCACATGTATGTTCATCGCAGCACTGTTTACAATAGCCAGAATCTGGAAAAAACCCGAATGCCCCAGAACGGATGACTGGCTGAGGAAACTTTGGTACATCTATACAATGGAATACTATGCAGCTGTTAGAAAAAAGGAGGTCAAGAATTTTGTAGTCAAGTGGATGGGCATGAAAAGTTTCATGCTGAATGAAATGAGTCAGAAAGAGAGAGACAGCCATAGAAAGATTGCACTCATCTATGGTATATAGAATAACAGAGTGGGAGACTAACACCCAAGAACTGTAGAAATAAGTACCAGGAGGTTGACTCCATGGCTTCGAGGCTGGCCTCACGTTCCGGGGAAAGGTCAACTCAGAGAAGCGATCACCAACTACATTGTAGTCGAAGGCCATGTGGGGGAAGGGAGTTGCGGGCTGAATGAGGGCTAGAGACTGAGCACAGCGGCCACTCAACACCTTTATTGCAAACCACAACAGCTAATTAGAGAGAGAAAACAGAAGGGAATGCCTTGCTACAGTGGCAGGGTGGGGTGGGGGGGAGATGGGATTGGGGAGGGTGGGAGGGACACTGGGTTTACGGGTGGTGGAGAATGGGCACTGGTGAAGGGATGGGTTCCCAAACTTTGTATGAGGGAAGTATAAGCATAGAAGTGTATAAATCTGTAACTGTACCCTCACGGTGATTCTCTAATTAAAAATAAATAAATTAAAAAAAAAAAAAGAAGTCTTATTCCAACCTAAATTCTAGACATGGAAATAGAAAACTATTTATAAAGCAAAGCAAACAATATATTAACTTTTTTTTTGGTAGAATTTCTAAAGAAACAAGATAAAACCTCCAGTAGGTAGCAAAATATTATTTAAATTACTTCCTTCATGAAGATGACTTTATTCTATGAAACAGAACATCAGCTAGGCAAGTCCATTCTTTTAGCAAGAATAAAAGGATGGTGTGACAGTCACTATTTTTTGTACTGCAAACACATCTAGGCTAAGCTGTCTTAATGTAATAACTGAAATAATTCAGTACTGTTGTCTTCAAGGGCAGGTGTGAAACATGTTATCAGTACCTAAAACACTTTCCTTGGTGGCTTCAGTAGTTCCTGTAACATGTTTCAAGTTAACATGTACACAGATCAAAGCAAGCATTTAGGAAGAACCTCTTCTCTCAACACCTGGCACAGTGTAGCATGCTGTCCCCTAAAACTTGAAAAGTAACTGTCTCCTAGAAAATTGTATCTTCATATCAAGTTTAATAAAATATGGGGAGAAAGCAACAATTTAATAGTCTTAATGGTTAGGGTTACATGTGAGTCAAAAGCTCATTAAGGATACAGCAATACCCAGGCCTCTGGAATCAAGAATCAGGTGTGATAAATAAAACAGAATTATTTTGTCATTACTTATTCCTTTGAACAGTAACTAAGTCCAGCATGAAGTAGCCAAAGGAGCATTTAAGACAAAAAGTATTAGTTCTTCACAGTCACTCTTAAAGCACAATCAAATGAGCATGCCAAGGCCTTAGTTCCTTTCTTCTTTACTCACAAGCTCCCAAGGAAGCAAATATGTGGCAAAAACTTGCCTGTTCCAAGCTCCTGATGTGGAAATGAGGTGTGGATTTCTGTAAATTACAGAAATTAAGTCAGAAAAAGCAAAAATAGGTGTTCCATGTTCTACAGTTTGCCAGTTATCTCAGTGCCACTTTGTGAACAAAATGGGAATTCTGTTCACACCAAACTGTTTCAGTGAAAGTGTGCTAAAGGCTTTATGATTTGTATTTCAGACTCTGCAAAACAAATACCATAGATTGCTGCTGTAGTCTTTAGTAGGACAGCTTTTACCTAATCTGATTTTCAGAAATGAATCTAGAAAGTCAAATTTAATTTCAGAAGTTATGGTAAATGCCCTAGCTGTGTGAGATTAGAGTAAGCTGTTTACAAGGGTCCAATTTGTTATTATTTTTACAGTGCCTACAAATTAGGGAAAGAGAGAGAATGAAAGCAATAATCTGTTTAAGGGGCCCTGAGGCAAATTCGATTTGCTTTATTTTGACAAGGAGATTTTTTCACAGAAAACAGCCCCAATTTAATTTTAGCCTGTAGAAAAATACAAGTATCAGAAATAAGCCCTTATGTGGACGGGTGGGCATCCACGAAGGTTGTGAGGGTGCAAGAGTGCCCCTCGTGTGGGCCAGGCAGGGGAGTGCCCCCTCACGTGGACCAGGCAGTGGTCCCCTCTGGGGTCCCTGCCAGCGTCCACGAGGGGGCATGTGTGAGTCCCTTCATATGGACCAGGCAGGGATAACCCCTTGCATCACCTGCTAGTGTCCACGAGGGCTGGGGGTTGCGGGAGAGCCACCTCCTGTTGGCAGTCAAGGGTCCCCCTGAGGTTTCCTGCTGGTGGCGACAAGGTCGGGGGTCGCTGGAGAGTCCCCTCTTGTCAGCTTGGCAAGGATTCCCCCTGGGTCACCTGCTAGTGTTCTCAAGCAGGGGACATGGGGGAGCCCCCTTATGTAGGCCAGGCAGGCATCCCCCTTGTGCTCGCCTGCTTACCTGCGCAGTGGGAGGGAGCAGCAGCAGAGCCCCCACGTGTGGGCCAGGCAGAGGTCTCTCCTGGGGTCGCCTGCTGCGTGCCCCCTGGTGTGGGTCAGGGATCCCCCCTTGGTGTACTGCTGCATGTGATTGTTGCAGGAGGGCCCCTCCTTGTGAGCCAGGCAGGGTCCCCGGAGTCCCCTCCTGGTGGCCACGTGGGAGGTGGAGCACAGTAGAGGCACCTGTGTGGGCCAGGCAGGGGTCCACTCTGGGCTCTGGTACTGTCAACCGAAGGAGTGCCTCCTCTTGTGGACACCTCAGTGGAGTCCTTTGGGGTCAGTTGCTGGCATCCAATGGGGGGTACTGGAGAGCTTCGTGTGGGTCGGCTGCTGGGGGAGGGCCGTGGAGGTGTGGGAGAGCCCCCCTTCTGTGGACCAGGGAAGGTTCTGGAGTCCGTGAGGGAGGGAGCGTGGGAGTGTCCTCTTGTGGGCCAAGTAGGGGAACCCCTGGAGTTGCCTGCTGCCATCCAAAGGGGG
This sequence comes from Sorex araneus, assembly GCF_027595985.1. Classification (NCBI taxonomy): domain Eukaryota; kingdom Metazoa; phylum Chordata; class Mammalia; order Eulipotyphla; family Soricidae; genus Sorex; species Sorex araneus. The sequence goes on from NC_073304.1 coordinate 111,476,387, forward strand.
CCATGGGTGAGACCCATCATCAGGCAGGGGTCCCCCTTCGTCAGCTGCGTGCTTCCACAAGGGGTGAGGCAGAGCACCCCCATGTTGGCCAGCCAGGGGTCCCCCGGCTTCCCTGCTGGCGTCCACGAGAAGGGTGCGGGAGAGCCCCCTCGTGTCGGACAGGCAGGGGTCTCCCCTGGGGTACTCTGCTGGTGTCCACGTGGTGGGGAGAGACCCCTTGTGTTGGCCAGCCATAGATCTTAACCTGGAGTCGCCTGCTGGCGTCCACAAGTGAGGAGTGTGGCTAGGCAGCAGTCTCCCTGGGATCCCCTACTGGCATCTGTTAGGTGGGGTATGGGAGAGGCTCCCGCCTCCGTTGGCCAGCCAGGGGTGCCCCCTAGGTCCCCAGCTGGTGTTCAAGGGTGCATGGTTCAGGAGAACCCCTCTTGGCCAGCCAGGAATTCACCCTGGGGTTCCTCTCTGGCATCCCACCCTGGGGTCCCATGCTGACCTCCAGAAGGGGGCAGGGGGTGTACTATAGTGCCCACTCGTTTGGGCCACACAGGCTCCCCCTCTAAGGTTCCCTGCTGGCATCCACGAGAGTGTGGGGAGAAACTGGAGCACCCCCAGGAGTCGACCAACCAGAGGAACCTAATGGGGTCCCCTGCTGGGGGTGGGGGTTGTGTATGAAAGCCCCTCACATTGGACAGATGGTTTGCGGGAGCGCCCCTCTTTCCTAGGGCCTCCCCTGGATTCCCCTCTGGCATCCACAAGGGTGCGGTGGGGGGGGGGGGGAGGGCGCTGTGCAGGTGCGCACTGTTGTGTTGGCCAGCCAGCCCCCTCATCCCGGGTCTTCTGTTGGCGTCCTCAAGGGGGCAGAGGGACACAGCAGTGGGCCCTTGTTTTGGCCAGCCAGGGTCTCATCCGGGGTCACCTGCTGGCAGCCACGATAAGGCAGTTGGAGTGTGAGAGCGCCTTGTCATGTGGCCCAGCTAGGGGTCCCCTTGGGGTCTCCTGCTGGCATCCATAAGGGGGGAGTGGGGTGTGGGGAATCCCTTCATGTTGGAGAGCCAAAGGTCCCCCTGGAGTCCCCTGCTGGCATCCATGAGGGGGCAAGAGTTGGGGGAGGTCACCTCCTGTGGGCCAGCCAGACACCCCCCCCCGGGGCTCCTCTGGCATCGAAGAGCAGGCAGAGCGGCTGCGGGAGAGCCCCCTCATGTCAGTCAGCCAGGGCCCTCCTTGGGGTACACTTACAGAGTCCAAGAGGGGGTCGGGGGCATATGGGAGCACCCCAAAGTGTCACCCCCTCGGTGGTGCCCCTGGGGTCCTCTGCTGGCGTCCACGAAGCGGGGAGAATGCATGAGGGTGTCCTCGGATTCGGCATCAGAGGGCCGCCCTGGGGTCCTCCTAGCGTCCACTAGGGTGTGGGGGTGGGGGCGGAGGTGGGAGTGCACCCAGTCATTAGTCAGTCGCCCTCTGCCCCCGAATCCCTTGCTGGCGTCATCAAAGAAGGGGAATGTTGCAGGAATGCCCCGTCGTGCCGACCAGTCAGGGACGCCCTAGGGCCCACTGCAGGTGTCCACCAAGGGACAGGAGTGGGTGAGGGAATGCCTCCTCGTTTAGGCCAGCCAGGGCACCCCTCCCCCGTGGACTCTACTAGCCTACAGGAGGGACCGTGGAGTTCGGAAGTGGGTGCGCCAAATGTCGGCCCGCCAGGTCCCCCGTGGGGTACCCTGTGGAACCCGTGGGGTTCACGAAGGGTTAGGGGGGATCCAGGAGCACCCCCTCATTTCGGCGTGCCAGGGGCTTCCATGGGGTCTCCTTATGTCATCCACGAGAGGTCAGCGGTGAGTGACGGAGCGCCGCCATTGTGTTGGCAAACCAGCGGTCCCCCTAGGGTCGTTTGCTGGTGTCCAGATGGTGCAGGAGTGGGTGCGGGAGCTCCCCTTTGTGTCAGCTAGCCAGGGCCCCCAAGCAATCCCCTGCTGACATTCAAGAAAGGGAGGCGGGGGATGCCGAAGAGCCAGGAGACCCACTTGGGGTTCCCTGCTGCTGTCTGCAGGGTGGGGGGCGGGGGGTGTGCAGGAGCGCCTCCTCCTGTCAGCCAGCCGGGGGGCCCTGGGTTCCCCTGCTGGCATCCACCAGAGTCAGGTGGTGTCGATCAGCCAGGGGCCCCTTAGGGGCTCTGCTGGAGTCCACGAAGGGACAGGGGTTTAAGGGAGCGACCCCTCGTGTTGGGCAGCCATGGACCCTCCATGGGGTCTACTGCTGGCATCCAAGATGTGGCGGTGTGGGGTGCGGGAGCATAGCCTGTGTCGCCCCCTCTGTGGTCCTCTGCTGGAGACTACTAGGAAACAGGGAGGAGGAGCACACCATCTTGTTGGGCAGCCAGCCCCGCTGGGTTCCTTTACTTGCATCAACGAGAAAGCAGAGGGGTGTGGTAGCACCCCATCGAATCGGGAAGCCACAGTCCACCCATGTGGCCCCCTGCTATGAGGTGGTGGGGTGTGGGTGCCCCCTGGGGTCCCTGCTAAAGTCCATGAGGAGGCGGGTTGGGTGTCCAAGAGCGCCCCCCACGTGTCGGCCATCCAGGCACTCCCCAGTGTTCCCTGCCAAGTGGGGTGGGGTGTAGTGCGGGAGTGCCCCTCATCTGGGCCAGCCAGGGGCCGAACTGGGGTCCCTTGCTGAAGTCCACAAGGGGGCAGGGTGTGTGTGAGAGAGAGCCCCCTCCTGTTAGACAGCCAGGAGTTCCCCTGGGGTCCCCTGCTGGCGTCTAGGAGGGGCCAGGGAGTACCACGCATACTCTCCTGTTGGCCAGCCAGGGTCCCATCTGGGGTCCATTGCCGGCATCCACGATGTGGTGGGGTGGGGTGTCGACCAGCCAGGAGCCCCTCTGAAGTCCCCTGCTGGCGTGCATAAGGGCGCAGTTGTGGGTGCGGGAGCGCCCCCTCGTGTCAACTGGGCAGCCACGAGACGTTGGAGGGGAGGGTACAGGAGTGACCCGTCGTTTCTGCCAGCCAGGGGCCCACCTTGGGTCCCTTGCTGGCGTCCATGAGGGGCGGGGATGTGCAGGAGTGCCCCCTCTTGTCGGCCAGCCAGGACTCTTCCCCGTCCCTCTCCCCCCGCCCCTGGATCCCCTACTGGCGTCCACTATGAAGCGGGAAGGGGTGCTGGTGTGCCTTGTGTCGGCCAGCCAGCACTCCCCGGGGTATTCTGCTGCCGTCCAGTATGTGGCAGGAGGGGTGTGGGAGCGGCCCCTCCCCCCCCCCCCCCGTGTGGTCCCCTGTTGGCCTGAGGGGGCAGGGGAGTGAGGGAGCGGGAGCGCCCCCATGTGTCAGCGTCCCCCTGATGTCCACAATGTAGCGGGGGGTTGGGGGAGCGGCCCCTCATGTCAGCCACCCAGGGTCCATCTGGGATGCCCTGCTGGCAGGAGGGGCCGGGGGAACGCCATATGTCGGCCAGCCAGGGACCCCACTTGGGGGCCCCTGCTTGCGTCCACCCGAAAGGCGGGGACGCGGGAGCGGCACATCATGTTGCACAGCCAGAGGTACCCCTGGGGTCCTTCCAGCTTCCTGAGAGGGGGGCAGGAGAGCCCCGCATGTCATCAGCAGGCCACCAAAGGGCACCCTGCTGGCATCCACGAGGGGTGGGAGGTGTGCGAGAGCGCCCCCTAGCGATAGCCAGCCAGGGGCCCCCCTGAGGTCCCTTGGCATGCATGAGGGTGCGGTTGTGGGCGCGCCCTCTTGTCAACTAGCTAGGGGCCCCACCTGGAGTCCCCTGCTGGCATTCACGAGAGGGCGAAGGGGCGGGGGGTTGAAGAAGAGCCCCCTTATGTCGGCCAGGCAGCCCTGTCTCCTGCTGGTGTCCACGAGGGGGTGGGAGTGGGTTCGCAAGTGCCCCCCCTCTTGTCGGCCAGCCAGGTCCCCGCTGGGGGCCTCTTTTGGCATCCACGATGGGGCAGTGGGAGTACAGGAGCGCCCCGTCGTGTTGGCCAGCCAGAGTCCCCCTGACGTCCACTGCAGGCCTCCACGAAGGGGCGGGGTGGTTGCGGGGGCTCCCGCTAGGTTGGTCAGAGGATCCCCTGGAGCCCACAAAGGGGCAGGTGGTGTGGGAACACCCCCTCGTACTGACCAGGTGTGCGCTCCTGGGGTCTTCTACGGGCAACCACGACGGGCAAAGGGGTGTGCGAGAGTGCCCACTCGTGTCAGCCAGCCGGGCCGCCCGGGGTGGGTGGGTGCAGAATGGCCCACTTGTATCAACTGCAGACCCAAGGGGCACCATCGCGTCAGCCAGCCGTGGGCACACTCTAAGGTCACTTGCTGTAGTTCACGAGGATGCCAGGGGTGCAGGAGTGTCCTGCCATGTCGGCCAATCAGGGGTCCCCACCTTGGTCCCGTGCTGGTGTCCACGAGGGGGCAGAGGGATGCCAGAGCGCCCCACGTGTCGGCCAGACAGGGATATCCCTGGCGTCCACGATGAGGCAGAGTGGTATGGGAGTGCCCCCTCGTGTGGGCCAGCCAGGGGAACCCTGGGGTCCAATGCAGACCTCCACCAAGGGGTGGGGGTTTGTGGGAGCGCCCCCTGCCAGAGGCCTCCCTGTGTTTCCTTGCTGCTGTTTACGAGAAGGCATGGGGTGGATACCCCAGACTACCATGTCTTTTTGCAGAGCCAGGGCCTGCCCAAGGTACCCTGCCCACTTCCACGAGAGGGCAGGGGGTATGGAAGCTGCTTTTTTCCTTTTTTACATTCTTTCGATTTTTTTCTTATTCTTTCTTTTTTTTCCATTTTCCCCTTTATTTTTCTTTCTTTCTTTTTTCTATTTTTAGAATATTCCCACATTTTTATTTTTTTCCTTTTTTCTACTTTTTTCCTTTTCTCTCTATTTTGGTTTTTTTTTTAGTATTTTCCCATATTTTTCATTTTTAAAACATTTTTTTCTTTTTCCCTTTGTTTCCATGCTTCTTTTTGTTCTTTTTATACTTGCTGCATGTGCTGGTCACGTGGGCTGTAGGTGCTGATCTTGTAAGCTGCTTTCTTCTCCCATTTTTTAACTTTTTTCTTTCTTTTTTAAGAAAGAAATTATTACAATAATTTCTCCCAATATCAATGGCCTAAATGCACCAATTAAGAGACACAGAGTGGCAAAATGGGTTCGGAAACTAAACCCAACATTCTGCTGCCTGCAAGAAACACACCTAAACAGTCAGAGCAAACACAGACTCAAAGTCAAAGTCAAAGGATGGAAAACAATCCTGCAAGCAAACAACTCCCTTAAAAAAGCTGGGGGGATTAGCAGCAAAAAAAAAAAAAAGAAGCTTTTGGACCCGGCTGTGGAAGGAGCATGATGGAGGGGCCCGAGGGAGCGCCCTCGGACTCCAAGCAGCCCACTGAACTAATTCCGGCATGGGACCAGAGACCCCACGGCGTGCTGAAGCTGTGGGACCCGGGCATCCCCCAATTCTTTTAACCTGTCTCTCTCTCAACTCCTCCCTCCTGAGCACAGCGCAGGGGCCGCGGTTTTCCTGAGCGCAAAACGGAGACGCCGAGCCTCTCTCTAGGTTTCTCCATCTTATGAGCACCATAAAAGGGTAAAAGTTTGTAGTGATGTTATTTCTGGTTGTACTTTCCCTGGACTTTATACAGAAACCCAAAACCGCGCGGCCGCGGTTTTGACTTAATGTCATCTTAGTATGAGCAATATGTAATGGTTCCTTTCTAATGGGGCGGACTTTTGTGGGAGATCCTAATAGTAAGTCTGTTGCTGAAATATTGAAGGCAATCAAAGTGGTAGCCATCTCACTAGACTGAACTAAGCTATATCCCCACGCCGGCTGAGAAGAAATTTTCTTCTTTCTCGGGAAGAAACGCGGTGTGTCATCAATTACAGTGTGATGTCCATTAAGCAAACAGACCTGGTGGCGTGGGAATGGGATATAAGGGGGAAAATTATGTACAAGGAACAGTGGGACGCTGGTGGAATCTCGAGCCGGAGCCGATACCAGCGCAAGACCTTCGGTTCCAGAGACTGCTTGCAGATACTCTACAAGTCTATCAACTAAGCCAGAGCCCCACGCCTGCTGATGACGGGAAATAACCATCCTTTTCGGTTTTTTTTTCCCTTGTCAGGCAGCGTGGAGATTACTAAAACAGGCGTGAACTCGGTGGCGCGGGGCAAGGGGGAAAAAGAAAAACTATGTAACAAACAGCGGGACTTAATATCTCTATATTCTTAGCAATGGAGAACTATCAAATGCCTCCTTGGCAATAGGACTGCTTTTCTTTTTTGGGGGAAACCCCAACAACGGTAGTGAGTTGTGTGTTGAAACATGGAATGTAATCGAAATAAGGCGTAAACGAAGTGAAACATATCATGTGCAAGGGTTGGGACTGGGGAGGTGGGAGGGGGCGGCAGGTATACTGGGGGGGGTTGGTGATGGAAGATGGGCACTGGTGAAGTGAAGGGTGTTTGAGAACTGTATAACCGACATAATCCTGAGAACTATGTAACCCTCCACATGGTGATTCAATAAAATTAAAAAAAAAAAAAAAAAAAAAAAAAGAAGGGGCCGGAGCGATAGCACAGCAGGTAGGGCGTTTGCCTTGCACGCGGCCGACCCGGGTTCGATCCCCGGCATCCCATATGGTCCCCCAAGCACCGCCAGGAGTAATTCCTGAGTGCAAAGCCAGGAGTAACCCCTGAGCATCGCTGGGTGTGACCCAAAAAGCAAAAAAAAAAAAAAAAAAAAAAAGCTGGGGTGGCAATACTAGTATTCGACAACATAGATTTCAGGTTAAAAAAGATTAGAATGGACAACAAAGGTCATTTTCTATTCATCAAGGGATATGTACAACAGGAAGAAATCACACTCTTAAACATATACGCACCTAATGAGCAACTAGCGAAATACTTAAAACAACTCCTAACAGACTTCAAGGAGGACATCTCGAGCAGCACAATAGTAGTCGGAGACTTCAACACTGCCTTATCACCTCTGGATAGATCAACAAGAACTCAGCAAGGAAACACTTCTCTGAAGGAAGAAAGGGAAGAAAGAGGCCTAATAGACCTAACAGGGCTTTACACACCAAAAAGAAAGAATACACATTCTTTTCCAGTGCACTTGGAACATTCTCCAAAATAGACCATGTATTGGGCCACAAAACATACCTCAATAGAATCAGAAAAATAGAAATTGTATCAACTATCTTTTCAGACCATGATGCTCTGAAGATAGAAGCTAATCACAAACAGACGAGGAGAACCAAATCAAACATCTGGAAATTAAACAACTCATTGTTTTTTTTGTTGTTTTGTTTTGTTTTTTATTAGTTTATTTTTAATTAGAGAGTCATCGTGAGGGTACAGTTACAGATCCATACATCTTTGTGCTCATGTTTCCCCCATATAAAGTTCGATAACCCATCCCTTCACCAGTGCCCATTCTCCACCACCAGTAAACCCAACATCCCTCCACCCCTCCCCTAAACAACTCATTGTTGAACAATGAGTTGATCAGGAAGGAAATCAAGGAAGAAATCAAAAGATACCTCGAAACAAATGAGAATGAAGACACGAGCTAGCAAAACCTATGGGACGCAACTAAAGCCGTGTTAAGGGGAAATTTTATAGCTCTGCAAGCATTCCTCAGGAAGGAAGAAAGGGCCTACATAGATAGCTTGACTTTAAATCTCAAGATCTTAGGAAAGGACCAGAAAAAGGAACCTAAACCAGACCGAAGGAAAGAATAAAAATTAGAGCAGAAATTAACGACATGGAAACCCAGAAAACAATCCAAAAGGTCAATGAAACCAAGAGCTGGTTCTTTGAGAGAATAAACGAGATTGATAAACTGCTATCAAGACTCACAAAGAGAGAGAGAGAACCCGAATAAACCGAATCAGAAGTGAAAAGGGGAACATCACAACAGAAACCAATGAAATTCAAAAGATCATCAGAGACTACTTTGAAAGTCTGTATGCCACAAAACAAGAGAACTTAAAAGAAATGGATGAATTCCTTGATGCCTACAATCTCCCAAGACTGAACCAAGAAGACTTGGAATACCTGAATAGACCCATTAATATCAAGGAAATTGAAACTGTAATCAAGAGTCTCCCGAAAAACAAAAGCCCAGGTCTAGATGGATTCACTGGCAAATTCTTCCAAACATTTAAAGAGGGCCTGTTGCCAGTTCTCCTCAAGCTTTTCCAGGAAATTGAAAAAACAGGACCTCTTCCCCAAACAGTTTCTATGAGGCACATATCTCCCTAATACCAAAAGCGAACAAAGATACCACTAACAAAGAAAATTATAGACTAATATCGCTGATGAACATCAATGCGAAGATCCTCAACAAAATATTAGCAAATAGAATCCAGCAACTCATCAAAAAGATCATATACCATGACCAAGTGGGATTCATCCCTGGGATGCAAGAATGGTTTAACATTTGGAAATCAATCAACATAATCCATCATGTCAACAAAAGTAAAGATAAAAACCATATGATCATATCAATAGATGCAGAGAAATCATTTGACAAGATCCAACATCCGTTCATGATGAAAACTTTCACCAAAATGGATTTAGAAAGAACTTTCCTCAAGATAGTCAAAGCCATCTACCACAAACCTATGGCAAGCATTATCCATAATAGGGAAAAACTAAGGGCCTTTCCTCTAAGATCAGGAACAAGACAAGGATGCCCACTCTCACCACTTCTGTTCAATATAGTACTGGAAGTACTTGCAATAGCAGTTAGGCAAGAAAAAGATATTAATGGCATCCAGATAGGAAAGGAAGAAATCAAACTTTCACTATTCACAGACAATATGATACTGTATCTAGAGAAGCCAAAAAACCTCTACTAAGAAACTCTTAGAAACAATAGACTTGTACAGTAAAGTCGCGGGCTATAAAATCAATACCCTAAAATCCAGGGCCTTCCTATATGCAAACAATGAGACAGAGGAAGGGGACATGAAAAAAGCAATCCCATTCACAATCATGCTCCAGAAAATCAAGTACCTCTGAATCAGCTTAACGAAGGAAGTAAAGGACCTCTACAAAGAAAACTATAAAATGCTACTCCATGAAATAAAAGAGGACATGAGGAAATGGAAACATATCCCCTGCTCATGGATATGGAGAATCAACATTGTCAAAATGGCAATACTCCCTAAAGTACTATACAGATTCAACACGATCCTTCAAAGAAATGGATCAAGCAATCCTGAAATTCATATGGAACAACATATGAATATTGAATGCAATCAAAGTGAAAGTAAAGTAAAATTTATTAGTTACACAGCGGGGGGGGGGCTAGGGGTGTGGGGGTGTGGGGTGGAGCTATACTGTGATTCTTGGTGGTGGAATATGTGCACTGGTGAAGGGATGGGTGTTCGAGCATTGTATAACTGAGACTTAAACCTGAAAACTGTAACTTTCCACATGGTGACTCAATAAAAAAAATATTTTTTAATTATTTTCTTTTCTTTTTTCACTTTTTTTCTTTCCCTGTATGTTTTCTTTTTCACTTTATTACTGTTTTTTTCTTTTTTTCAACATTTAACATTTTTTTCTCCTCTTTCTTTTTCTTTTTCACTTGGACTACACATGCTGATCACATTAGCTCCAAGTGGTGATCACGTGTGCTTAACAAGCTTATCACGTAGTCTCCAGGTACTGATATGGTGGACTTCAGATGCTGATTATGTGGGCTTCATATATTGATCATGAGGGCTGCAGGTATTATCAGGAGGACTTCAGGTGTTGATTACATGGGCTTTATGTGCTTGTCACATGTGGTGCATGTGATGATCACCAAAAGACTCAGGTGCTGTTCACATGGACTGTACATGTGGTCAAGTGGACTACACATGCTTATCACGTGGACTTTAGCTGCTATCAGGTGGGCTGCAGGTGCCAATCATGTGGACTTCAGGTGCTGATCATTTGGGCTGTAGGTGCTAATCCCTTGAGCTGCTCTTTTCCCCCTTTTCCCCTTTTTCCATTAAAAAATTTTTTTCTGTTTTTTTCTCTTTATTTCCAAAAATGTTGAAATATTTTTATTTTTTTCATTTTTTTAGTTTTTTTCTATTTTGTCTTTTTCTACTATTTTTTACTTTTCTTTTTTTACTCTTTGTATTTTTTACTTTTTTCATTCTTCATTTTTAAAGTTCTTTTCTCTTTTTTCATTTTTTCATGTTTTTCTCTTTTTTATTTTCTGTTTTTCTTTTTTTACTTTTGTTCTATTGCATTCTTTTTTAAACTTGTTTTTCTTTTTTCTTTTTTATTCTATTTCTTTTTCATTTTTCTCTTTTTTTTCTTAACTTCCTGAACATGTGAATCACATGTACAAAACAGGTGGGCTGCACATGCTTATCATGTGGGCTCCAGTTACTGATCATATGGGCTTCACGTGATGATAATGTGGCTGGCATGTGCTGATAACATGGACTCCGGTGCTGCCCACATGGGGCTGCATATGCTGGTCCTTGGGCTATTTGTGCTGATCGTGTGGCCTCCTTTTCTGTTCTTTTTTTTTTCTTTCTTTTTAATTTTTTCTTTCTTGTTTTTCATTTTCATTCTTTCCCCCTTCCTTTTTTCCTTTTTTTCCTTTTTCTCTTTTTATTCTTTTATTTAGTTGGTGACTACATGGGTTTCTGTGCTGGTTATGTGGACTACATGTGATTATCACATGTAGACCAGGTGCTGATACCGTGAGCTGCTTTTGTTTTCTTTTTTTCATTTTTTTACTTTTTTGTATGTTTTGATTTGCATCTCCCTGATGACTAGCGATGTGGAGCATTTTTTCATGTGCCTTTTGGCCATTTGTATATATATATATATATATATATATATATATATATATATATATATTGCTTTTTGGGTCACACCCGGTGATGCTCAGGGGTTACTCCTGGCTCTGCATTCAGGAATTACTCCTGGCAGTGCTCGGAGTACCATATAGGATGCTGGGAATCTAACCCCGGGTCAGCCATGTGGAAGACAAACCCCCTACAGGCTGTACTATTGCTCTAGCCCCTGGATTTCTTTTTTGAGGAAACTTCTGTTCATTTCTTCTCCACATTTTTTGATGGGGTTGGAGGTTTTTTCTTATACAATTCTACTAGTGTCTTGTATATCCTGGATCTTAATCCCTTATTAGATGGGTATTGGTATTTAACTTTTTCCTCTTGTTTCTTATATCTTTAAAAAAAAATTTTCCAGTTTTTCACGTGGGCTTCACATTCTTTTCATGTGAATTCAGGTGCTGATCACGTGGGCTTCACGTGCTGATCAATTGGGCTGTATGTACTGATCATGCCCGCTGCAGAGCTGGTCATGTGGACTTCAGGCACTAATCATGTTGGCTGCACATGCTGATCACATGGGCTGTAGGTTCTGATCACATGGGCTGTAGGTTCTGATCACATGGGTGGCACATGCTGATCACATGGCCTTCAGGGCTGATCATAAGTGTTGCACATGCTGATCTCTCGGGCTGCACGTGCTCATCACCTGGTCTGCACATGCTATCTCGATCACTTGGACTTAAGGTGCTGATCACATGGGCTGCACATGCTGGTATTTGGGAAGTAGTAGCTGACCCTGTGAGCTTTTTCTTTTTTTCACGTTTTCTATTTTTCTTCTTTATTTTTATCTTTTTTTTACATTTTCCCTTTTTTCGTTTTACTTTTTTTAACTATTTTTTTTTCCTTTTTGGGTCACACCCAGCGATGCACTGGGGTTACTCCTAGCTCTGCACTCAGGAATTACCCCTGGCGGTGCTCAGGGGACCATATGGGATGCTGGGAATCGAACCCGGGTCAGCTGCGTGCAAGGCAAACGCCCTACCCGCTGTGCTATCACTTCAGCCTCCAACTATTTTTCAATTTGTTTCCTTTCATTTCTTTTTCTTTTTTTCCTTTTTTAATACTTTTTCTTTTTAAAAAAACATTTCCCCTTTTTTCTCTGTCTTTTCCTTTACTTTTTTCCCTTCTTTTTTCTTTTTTTTTTTACTTCCTGTACACATAGAATGCATGTACTAATCAGGTGGGTTGCACATTCTGATCTTGTGGACTCCTGGTGCTGATCACGTGGGTTTCACATACTGGTTCCAAGGGTGTAGGTGCTTATCTCATGAGCATGAGGTTGTTTGGTTTTTTTTTTTACGTCTTTTTCTTTGTCTTTTTAAAATCTTTTTCTTTTTAAAATTTTTTCTTTTTATTTTCTTTTTTTCTTTTTGATTTTTGTTTTCTTTTCGTCTTTTCTTTTTCAACTTTTTTCTCTTTTTTTGCTTTTTTCTATTTTTTTTTTTACTTTATTCTTTTTTCCTCTTTCTCTTATTTTTGGTTTTTTTACTTCTTTTTTTCTAATTTTACTTTTTTCATTTTTTAAACTTATTTTTCTTCTTTTCTTTCTTTTATTCACTGAAGATGTGGAGTGCATGTGTTGATATGTGGGCTGCAGGTGCTAAACCTGTGGACTCCAGGTGCTGATCATGTAGGCTGCACGTGCTTGTCCTGTGGACTATAGATGCTGGTCCCATGAGCTGTTTTTATTTTTCTTACTTTTTCCCCCTTTCCCCCCCCCCGTTTTCCCTTTTCCCCCTTTTTTTCTATTTTTCTTTCATCCTTTAAAAAATTTTTCCCATTTTGGTCTGGAGTGATAACATAGGGGTAGGGCGTTTGCCTTGCACATGGCCAACCTGGGTTCGATTCCCAGCATTCCATATAGTCCCCTGAGCATCGCCAGAAGAAGTTCCTGAGTGCAAAGCCAGAAGTAACCCCTGAGCATTGCCAGGTGTGACCCAAAAAGCTAAAAAAAAAATCTCATTTTTCATTTTTCACTTTTTTCTTTTTCTCTTTTATTTTATTTAATTTTCCCTCCATCTTGCTCTTTTTTCCTTTGTCTCTTTTTTCTCTGTTTTTTCCTTATTTTACATTTTTTTCCTTTTTTACTTTTTTGATTCAATTTTTTTACTTCCTGAACATGTGAATTGCATGTATTGTTCAGGTGGACTGCACACGCTGGTCACATTGACTCCAGGTGCTGATCATGTGAGCTTCACATACTGATCTCGTGGGACGTAGGTGCTGATACCTTAGCTGCTTTTATCCCATATTTTTAGTCTTTTTCTTTTTTTTTTTTACTTTTTTTCTAAATTTTCTTTTTTTTCCCTTTTCCCATTTTTTAAAAAACCTGGCCTGCACATGCTTACCACCTGGACTACACTTGCTGATCACATGGGCTGCACGTGCTGATCACATGGGCTGCATGTGATGATCACGTGGACTTCAGGTGCTCATTGCTCATCAGTTGGGCTGCAACTATTAGTCTCTTGGGACATAGGTCCTGATCCCCTGAGCTGCTTCTTTTCTGTCACTTTTTAAAGTTTTTTCAATATTTTTTTAATTTTTTCATATTTTCCTTTTGTCTTTTTTCCTTTTTAAATTTTTTAAAAATATTTTTAGCTTTAGTTGTTTTTTTACTTTTCTATTTTTTTGTTTTAGTTATTTTGGCTTTTTAAATTTTTTCTTTATTTCCTTTTAATTACTTTTTTCATTTCTATCACTTTTTTCTATTTTTTCTTTTTATTCATTTTTAAAACTTGCTGAACATGTGGACTCCATGTACTGATTATGTGAGCTGCATGTGCTAAACCCATGGGCTCCAGGTGCTGATCATGTATCCTATATGTTCTGGTCCTGTGGGCTGTAGTTACTGATCCCAAGAGCTGCTTTTTTTCTTTTTTCTTTTCTAATTTTTACTTTACTTTTTATTTTTTTCAAGTCAGCTGCACATACTGACATCGTGGCTCCAGGTGCTGATCATGTGGAGTGCAGGTACTGATCTGGGCTGCATGTGCTGGATTCCTAAGATGTAGAATGATCTCATGAACTATTTTTTTGTTTTATACTTTTTTTCATTTCTTTTCCTACTTTTTTGTTCTATTTTCCCTCTTTTTTTCCATTGTTCTTCCTTTTCATTTTTTTACATTTTTTCTCGTTTTTCTTTTTTCTTTTTTCAATTTTTCTTTTTTTTTTTAAATCTTTTTTTCTGTTTTGTTTTGTTTTGTTTTGTTTTTCTTTTTTCTGTTTTTTTTTTTTTTTTTACTTGTTGAACACTTGGGCTATAGGAGCTGTTCACGTGGTCTGCACGTGCTGAGTAGTCTGGTGGATTGCTAATTTTATTTTATTTTCTTTTTTTTTTTTTTTCGCTTTTTGGGTCATGCAATGCACAGGGGTCACTCCTGGCTCTGCACTCAGGAAAATTACTCCTGGCCCAGGTGTGTGTAATTCCATCAACAGCTAACATCCAGAGACTTAAAAGCGAGCTCCCAGAAGAGAGTGATGCAGAGAGTCTCTTGCCCGCGTGCCTGGCTGTCTTCCCTGGGGCTTCCTCGGAGGTGATGGGCTCCAGCTTCCCTCCCCACCCCAAGCAGAGCTCCCAGCGACCGAAGACCTCTGGAGCCTAGCCACAGCCATGCTCAAGGTCCCTCTCCACACGTTCTGACAAGCCTCACGCATGAAGGAACCGGCAGAGGAACCCACGTGTGTGGGACCCGTTGCTGAGACCTCCAAGCCTGCTCTGATGGGGACTGGGCATGCTCCGCCCAAATTCCCATTTCCCAGGGACTGCCCCCAGGGCCATGTAATCCTGTCAACGGCTGGCATCCAGAGACTTAAAAGCAAGCTCCCGGAAGTGCTATTATTTAGGCTACTTCTCCCTTTGGGAGAACCTGTCAAACTGCTGGGAGTTTCCTGCCCACATGGGAGAGCCTCGCAAGGTTCCTATGGTGTATTAATATGCCAAAACCAGTAACAGGCTGGGTCTCATTCCTCTGACCCTGATAGAGTCCCCAGTACAGCATCATTCGAAGGATGAGTAGAGAGAGGCTTCTAAAATCTCAGGGCTTGCTGAGACCACTCGAGAAATTCGATGATCAACGGGATGATGATGATGATGATGATGATGATGATGATGATGACGACGACGACCAATTGGTCTATAATTGCTAATAACGTTGGCTGCTTATGCTTTTCATCTGGGCTGCACGGTGTGGTCAGATGGGCTTTCAATTTTTTTCATTTATTCTTTTTTGTTTTTTCCCATTTTTTCCTTTTTTTAATTTTTGGGTCACACCTGGCAATGTATAGGGGTCACTCCTGACTCTGCACTCAGGAATTACTCCTGGCGGTGCTCAGGGGACCATATGGGATGCTGGGAATCGAACCTGGGTCGGCCATGTGCAAGGCAAATGCCCTACCCGCTGTGCTATCTCTCCAGCCACCATTTTTTCCTTTTTTAAAATCTTTACCTTTTTTATTTTAATTTTTTAAGTGTTGATCACATGGGCTGCACGTTCTGATCACATGGGTTGCACAGCATTGTCTGATGTGCTAATTTTTTTCTTTTATTCTTTTTTGTAATTTTTTTTGTTCTTTTTTGTTCTTTTTCTTTAAAAACTTTTTTCTACCATTTGGGTTCTTTTTAAAAAACTGTTCCCTTTTTAACTTCTTTATTTTCCTTTTTAAAAATTTTGCATTTTTAAAAAAATTTTTATTAGTGAATCACCATGAGGTACAGTTACAGACTTACAAACGTTCATGCTTACGTTTCAGGCATACAATGATTGAGTACCCATCCCTCCACCAGTGCCCATTCTCCACTATCAATGTTCCTGGTACCCCTCCCATTTCTGCAGCCCCCCACCTCTGTGGCAGGGGCATTCCCTTTTACTCTCTCTCTCTCCTTTAGGGTGTTGTGGTGTGCAATGCAAGTATTGAATGGCCATCGTGTTTGGTCTATCGTCTATTCTTTTGGCAAGCATCTCCATGCCGAGGAGGCCCTCCAAACACTCTTTACTTGGTAGTCCCTTCTCTATCTGAGCTGCCTTTCCCCCAGCATGTGAGGCCAGTTTCCAAGCCATAGAGCCAACCTCCTGGTACTTATTTCTACTATTCTTGGGTGTTAGTCTCCTACTCTGTTATTTTATATTCCACAAATGAGTGCAATCTTTCTATATTTGTCCCTGTCTTTCTGACTCATTTAACTTAACATGATACTCTACATGTTGATCCACTGACATGCAAATTTCATGTCTTCATCTTTTCTAACAGCTGCATGGTATTCCATTGTGTATATGTACCAAGAATTCTTTAACCAGTCATCTGTTCTAGGGCACTCAGCTTTTTCCAGATTCTGGCTATTGTAAACAGGGCTGCAATGAACATACAAGTGCAGATGTCATTTCTACTATTCTTTTTGGCATCTCTGGGATATATTTTCAGAACTGGTATTGCTGGGTCAAATGGGAGCTCAATTTCTAATTTGTTGAGAAGTGTCCATACTGTTTTCCAAAAGGGCTGAACCAGTCAGCATTCCCACTAGCAGTAAAGGAGAGTTCTTTTCTCCTCACATCCACGTCCACACCGGTTGCTTTGGTTGTTTTGGATGTGGGCCAGTCTCTGAGGCATGAGATGATATCTCATTGTTGTTTTGATCTGCATCTCCCTGATGATTAGTGATGAAGAGCATTTTTTTCATGTGCCTTTTTGCCATTTGAACTTCTTCTTTGAGAAAGTTTCTGTTCATTTCATTGCCCCATTTTCTTATGGGATTGGATGTTTTCTTCTTGTAGAGTTCAACCAGTGCCTCGTATATCCTTGATATCAACCCCTTATCAGATGGGTATTGGGTGAATATCCTTTCCCATTCTGTAGATTCTCTTTGTATTCTGGTCACTGTTTCTTTTGAGGTGCAGAAGCTTATTTTTTCTTTTTTTGCTTTTTGGGTCACACCCAGCGATGCACAGGGGTCACTCCTGGCTCTGCACTCAGGAATTACCCCTTGCAGTGCTCAGGGGACCATATGGGATGCTGGGAATCGAACCCGGGTCGGCCGCATGCAAGGCTAATGCCTTACCTGCTGTGCTATCGCTCCAGCCCCAAGGTGCAGAAGCTTCTTAAAGATAGTTCCATTTGTTTATCTCTGTTTCCAATTGCTTGGTCAGTGGCATGTCATCTTTGAAGATACCTTTAGCTTCAATGTTGTGGAGGGTTTGGCCAACTTGTCTTCAATGTGCCTTAGGGATTTTGGTCTGATGTTGAAGTCTTCAATCCATTTTTATCTTACTTTTGTGCATGATTTTAGGACTCCTACTCCTGCCTCCTAGACAAATTCTAAACTTACAGAAGCCAAACATTTTCACCATTCTGTATCTAATCCTAGCCAAACCAAAAATTAGACCGAACCAAACACTTTTATACTACACTTAAAGTTAAACCCACCCCTAATTTGGAAACTCCAGACATGATATAAACTTGTTATAACAGTAAGTCTGGCTTTCAGCCAGAACTGCCAGCGCCCAGTAAATCGCAAAAATGACCAACACAAAGGGAAAGAGGAGGGGCACTCGCTATATGTTCTCTAGACCTTTCAGAAAACATGGAGTTGTTCCTTTGGCCACATACATGCGATTATACAAGAAAGGTGATATCGTAGACATAAAGGGAATGGGCACAGTCTAAAAAGGAATGCCCCACAAATGTTATGCAAAACTGGAAGAGTCTACAATCCTACCCAGCATTGCTGTTGGCATTATTGTAAACAAACAAGTCAAGGGCAAGATTCTTGCCAAGAGAATTAATGTCCACATTGAGCATATTAAGCACTCTAAAAGTTGAGACAGCTTCCTGAAAGGGGTGAAGGAAAATGATCAAAAAAAGAAGGAAGCCAAAGAGAAAGGGACTTGGGTTCAACTGAAGCGCCAGCCTGCTCCACCCAGAGAAGCCCACTTTGTAAGAAACAACAGAAAGGAACCTGAGCTGCTGAAGCCCATCCCCTGTGAATTCATGGCCTGAGAAGTGTTCATTTAAAAATAAAGAGACTCCTGGACTATAAAAAAAAAAAACAGTAAATCTGTCCTGAATTCTCATGAGAGTGAGGCTTTAGTCATAAGGCATAAACCAGAGAATGTTACCTATGCATGTTCATATACAAAGTGGATCTTCGAACAAGGTACAAACCTAAAACTATAACCATAGTTCAAAGTGAACTGTGGCTGATAAACTCTGACTTCAAAGAAACGCACTCACCTAAACGTTAGCCTAACTTCAAGGCCGTCTTAACCTTAATGTAACATTAACTAAAACCCTTACCCTAAATTAGTTGAAGCAAATGCCTTAGTATTACTCTGTCTAACAAACACGGTTGTGTACTTAAACCTAAGATGTCTGTAAGCAAACACTGAGATTAAAATATTGCACAAATTGTTACCTAATACCTTAAGACCGAAGCCTAACTCCTAATCTCACATACAACCTTAATGCTATCTCTCAGTATGCTATAGATAGCCATGTAAGTTAACATAAGAAAGGTGTGGAAAACACTCCAACTCGCTGTATCATAATTGTCAAAAATTTTATCTGTTGTATAGTGTTTCTAACAAATCCATACCCAGACAGTCACTGCTCCCCAATCTGTTTGCTACTCACTTCAGTCACTTCTGAATTCAGAGACCTATGCGTAGTTGCTTATTCTTTCCTGTCATAGTGGTGGACTTGTGAGTTCTGAAGCTGACCTAGTGGAGTTGTTAGAAGGGAGAAGGCTACAGATTATACACTATGATTAGTATTAGGCTAGTTTTCAGGTGAGGTCTACAATTAGGTTTTGGTTCTCATTTAATGTTAGAGATGGGCTAGTGTTAGGGCTGGACTGAGCTATCAGGGCAAACCCATGTAGACTGTACCGTACAACAGACAGGAACATAGGGACCCATGAAAATGGGCGAGATTTCTCGTGTGTCCTGACTGGTTTGGATGAAGCTGAGCATTTTCCCTCTTCAAACTGCCTTCAGAAAATAATTTCAGTATATTGATAGGGGCAGTTTTCCTTTTCTCAAAGAAGCCTGGGTGGTCTTTGACATGCAGATCTCAGGTGCTAGCCAGGCCTGATCTTTGACATTGTAGATCCAGGCTCAGGCCCAGCCTAGTGTTTGGGATGTAGATTTCAGGTGCTGGCCCAGTCTTGTCTTTGGGATATAAATCCAAGTGCTTGTAGCCCAAGAAAGGTTTCGGTTTCAGTTTTGGTTTTGTATCTTCTTTCTGGAGGCCAAAATTACTGGCATGCAGATGCAAGCATGTTTTGCTGCCTCAAGTGATCTTTCTGCAACTTCTTTTGATGATGTCATAGTATTGAGCCCTTTAGAGGTACCATGATCAATAAAAGGAGATTTCGGGGCTCTCTACTTCTGGGGCCCTCAGAATCTGAGAGAACCTGGACCCTTCATGACATAAATTTCTTTTGTGTTCCTTGTCTCAGCGCCTCCGAATGAATGAACGTTCACGCAAGAGCTAGTGTTCAGGATTGGTGTTGGTATTAGGTAGTCATAAGTTTAAGGACAGTTTTGAATGTATTGTACAGCAAATATTCAGGATCTGGTAGGACACGGAGTAATGAATTGTCTTTGTTTTCTAGTTTCCCTCTAAAGATTAAGCCAAATATCTGATGTCAGTTTCAGGATTATTTTAAGGGTACAGATTTCCGTCTTATGAGTATAGTTGCTTTCAGAGTTTGGCTTAGGCTAAGTGGGTGGCATCAATTTTTCCCAACATCCACCTCTGCTGGTGGCAGATAACCTTAAAATGGTGATGATCCAAAGTCTCATTATTAAATTATTGGAAGTGAGCACAAAATGACTCGCCATAGTCATGCCACCAGAACTCGAAACAGGCTATTTCATTTGGGACACCTCACCCTACCTCGGGTGAGGTAGCCGCCCCCCTCTGGGTCAATGACCCAGCCACCACAGCAGGAAACCTCCAGAACTGTGCATTTTCGAAGGCCGCGTGACAACACAGATATTGATGAGGTTTTACGTTAAAGGCAGCTAATCTTAGATAAATAATGTTTACAGATACATACGTATATTATATATATGCATATTTAAGCACATAAGGTTCAACCTTTAAAAACATGTTAGAAAAAAATAAAAAATAAAAACATGTTAGAAAAGATGAAACCAAGAAATTTGCATATAAGTGGATCAACATTGGAAATTATTATGCTAAGTGAAATGAATCAGAAAGAGTGTGACAAAGAACAACTGCAACCATTTGTGAAATATAAAGTAACATAATAGGAGCATAACACCTAAGGATATTGGAGATAAAGGCCAGGAAGGTGGTCCCACAGGTCAGAAGCCAATTTCATGTGCTCGAGAAAGAGGCAGGTGGGATGGAAAAGAGACCACTAAACAAATGATGATTGGAGGGATCACTCGGGATGGTAGATGCCTGCTGAAAGTAGGCTGTAGACCAAACATGATGATGACTGCTTAGTGCCTAGGTTGCAAACCATAACACCCAGAAGGAGAGAGTAAGAGGGCCTATGTCTGCCACAGAGGCAGAGGGTAGGGAGAGGTGGGGGTGCGGGAGGGACACTGAGAACATTGGTGGTGGAGAATGGGCACTGATGGAGGGATGGGTGCTCGAACATTGTTTGATTGAAATGTCATCACGAGAATTTGTAGGCCTGTAACTGTATCTCACGCTGATCTATTAAAATAAAAAACAAATTTTAAATACCATGTCAGTAATGTCATAGAAGGGTTAATAGTCTCTGAGTGAAATACAGCAATCTTCACGCACTTTTCTGTAAGGAAAATTATGGATTCTTCAGCGGTTTTTCATAACAAACCATAGAAACTCAAGTATTTTGGTTCTACTTTGGCACTGTGGTTCGTGTTCAGAATGAAAACTCCCAAAATATGGTGCTGAGTAAGTGGGACCAGTGTGGTAATATTGAATGTAATAAATTTTGTGAACTATTTTATAAAATCAAAATTAAATTAAAAACATCTAGAAAGAAATAGAACATCGAGGCTTGTGTTTAAGGGTTTTCTTTCTGAATGTTAGTTATGGCTAATGTCAGATAGATTTGCCCGAGATAGATAATTGACCCATTTTGATTGTTCTGAGGTAGACTAACCAAAGATTTATTGGCCCAAGGTAGATTGGCCCCTGACAGATTGACCCCATAGAGTCTGCCCCAAGTCTCCCTAAGACAGTCTGCCCCAAGATATATAGGCTCAGTATTGATTGGCCCAGGATCAATTTGTCTAGGATAGAATGGCACAGGATGGATTGGACCAAGAAAGATTGGCCCAAGATATATTGATCCAAGATATATTGGCTAAAGATATATTGGCCTAAGATATATTGAACACACCTACATTGGCTCCAAGATATATTGGCCAAAGTGAGATTATCCAAAGTTTCATTGGCACAAGGTAGATTGACCCAATAGAGTTTGGCACAAGATAGATTGGCCCAAAATTGACTGGGCCAAGATAGATTGGCCCCAGACAAATTGTATTGAGATAGACTGGTCCCAGATAGATTGGCCCCAGGGAGAATGGCACAAGATAGATTAGCCCCAGATAGCTTTGCCCAAATAAATTGGCCCCATTTAGACAGATTGACCAGCGATAAATTGGCCGTAGAGAGATAGGTCCAAGATAGTTTGGACAAAGTTAGATTGGCCCTTCAAGAGAGGTTGGCTCCAAATAGTTTTGCCTAATCTATTTTGGCCTGACATAGATTGACCCAAGAGAGATTGGCCCAAAGGAGAAAGGCCCAAGGTAGATTGGCTCATGATTTACTGGCCAAAGAAAGATTGGCACCATATCTATATGCCCCAGATAGATAGACCCAAGATAGAGTGGCACAAGATAGATTAGCCCCAGATATATTAACCCAAGATAGTTTGGTCCAAGACAGAATGGCTCAAGAGACACTGACTGAAGATAGATTGGCCCAAGATAGATAATTGGCCCAAGATAGATTGGCCCAAGAGATTTTGTCTCTAGATAGATTGACCCAAGATATATTGGTTCCAGAAAGATTGACCCCACAGAGCCCAGCCCGAGATAGATTGGCCAAAGATACATTGGCCCCAGATAGATTGACTTCACATTGATAGGCCCAAAATAGATTAGCCCCAGATTGATTGGCTCCAGATAAATTGGTCCAAGTTAGATGGGGCCCATATAAATTGGCTCTAGATAGATCGCCCTAAGGTAGACTGTCCCAAGATATATTGGCCCCCAATCAATTTGCTGAAGATAGCTAGGCCCCAGATGGTTTTGCCCCAGATAAATTGGCTTCCATAGGCAGGCCCCAGAGAGATTTGCTAAAGAGAGATTGACCCAAGATACAGTGGCATAAGATAGATCGGCCCAAGAGAGATTGGCCTTAGTAGGATTGATCCAAGATTGCAGATTTATCTTGGGTCAATATATCTTTGGCCAATCTATCTGGACCAATTTTTCTGGATCCAATGTATCTGAGATTAATCTCTATGGGGCCAGTCTGTGTAGGATCAATTCATCTTGGGCAATACTCTCTTGCACTAGTCTCTCTTAAGCATTCTTTTTTTAAAAAATTTTTAATAATTTATTTATTTTTAATTAGTGAATCACCGTGAGGGTACAGTTACAGATTTATACATTTTTGTGCTCATGTTTTCCCCATACAAAGTTCGAGAACCCATCCCTTCACCAGTGCCCATTCTCTACCACCAGTAAACCCAGCATCCCTCCCACCCTCCCCAGTCCCGTCTCCCCACCCCCCCAAACTGCCACTATGGCAGGGTATTCCCTTTTGTTCTCTCTCTCTGATTAGGTGTTGTGGTTTGCAATAAAGGTGTTGAGCGGCCATTGTGTTCAGTCTCTAGTCTACATTCGGCACGCGTCACCCCTCTCCCGCATGACCTCCGACCACATTTTACTTGGTGTTCCCTTCTCTGAGTTGCCCAGAATGAGAGATCAGCCTCCAAGCCATGGAGTCAACCTCCTGGTATATATTTATACTATTATTGGTGTTAATCTCCTAGTCTATTATTCTATATTCCACAGATGAGTGCAATCTTTTTATGTCTGTCTCTCTTTCTGACTCATTTCACTTAGTATGGTACTTTCCAGGCTTATCCACTTATATGCAAACTTCATGACCTCATTTTTTTCTAACAGCTGCATAGTATTCCATTGTATAGATGTACCAAAGTTTCTTCAACCAGTCATCTGTTCTAGGGCACTCGGGTTTTTTCCAGATTCTGGCTATTGTAAACAGTGCTGCGATGAACATATAAGTGCAGATGTCATTTCGACTATACTTTTTTGCTCCTCTGGGATATATTCCCAGCAGTGGTATTGCTGGGTCAAATGGGAGCTCAACCTCTAATTTTTTGAGAATCGTCCATATTGTTTTCTAAAAGGGCTGAACTAGTTGGCATTCCCACCAGCAGTGTAGAAGGGTCCCTTTCTCCCCACATCCTCTCCAACAGTGGTTGCTCACTCTTGGATCTTAGCTCCAACACAGCTCCTGGCAGTTCTGGGGTGGGGAAACCTATGTGCTCTTGCATATAAAACCTGGCTCAGCTGCTTGAACGAAAAGCACCCTATCCACTTACTATCCCTGCTAACGCTATGATTTTATTTTTTCCCAGAATAAGAGTTTGTGCCCACCTGTCAAGTTTCAGAGTATTCCCTCATTGTCGGTTTCTCCTGGGCCAGAGGCCCCCTGTCTTTTCGGGTGAGTACTTGCAGAAACGGGGTTTGCAGACCCGTTGTAGTAGGTTATAAATGTCTCACTGTAGGGGTGGGAGCCTTAGACAGGAGGGCACTGTCTCAGGATGAACCTGGGTTCAATCCTCCCATACCCCATAGGATTGTCTGAGCTTCAAGATGTGTGGCCCAAATACCACAAAAGATAATCCAGAAAGAAAAGGCCAGAGCAATAGGAGAGCAGACAGGGCACTTGACTTAACTGCAGCCAAGCGGTTCATTTTCCCATACCACATAGAGTTCACTGAGCACTGCCTGGTGTTTCCCAAATTATTTTCGGCTGTTGAGGAATTCTCTCCTGCCTCATTTTTTTGTTTTCCCGTTTTTGCTACAAACTTTCAGCTGGTCAGGGACTCTGCCCCTCTGTCCATGTGTCTCTGGATGCAGGGGAGCCATTCTGTGTCTCCCACCAGTAAAGCAGGTGCTCTGCCCTTGAGCCCTTTCCCTTGGTCTATCTCACTACTCGGGGAGCAGATGGGCTGGGATTTGTCAGCACACCTGGCAGTGCTTGAGGGCTGTGCCCTGCTCTGCTCACAGTACCAGTGACAGTGGATATTGGTGAAGGTCCCCGAACTTCCATGTAAGTTCTCAGCATTGCAGGGTGTGTCCTCTAAACATAAACAAACCAAAGAATTGACCCTTGAGATATATTGCTGGACATCACACATCACTGTTGGCAGATGACTTCCTCTGTTCCTTTATTGTAGGGGAGGGGAGTGAAGATGTCAAATCCAACAGTGCCCGGGGATCACTGCTTAGGGATTCAGGGTGTGAAGTGGAGTCTGCTGCATGCATAGCAAGTGCCCTGCCCACTGGTCTCTCTCTCTGGCCCCTGCCAGCCTTCGAAATTGCAGCCTGTGTTTTTGGCTCAGGGTCTCATCAGGAGCTTCAGGTGTCAGCAGCCCTGCCATGGCCTCTACCAGCTGGGCTTTATCCCACCCTCCTCGGCATGCCAGTCTGTGTCCTTATCACAGGATTTACGGGATTTATATAGAATTTGAATCCCTGGGTTCAGAGGTAGGCCAGGAGTGCAGGCCCTGGCCTAGCAAGCAGCCTGCCACAGTATAATTGGTTCATTTTTAGTTGGCTGCCCTGCCCAGCAATGCTAAACGGTAACTTCTGGTTCTGTTGATTGATCACCCTGTGGAAGATGAGGGGAACCTTTGGCTGATTAGGATTGAAACTTGTTTGAAGTGCGTGCCAGGCAGTCACCCCAATGCTATGTGCTGTCTCTGTGGCCACCATAACAAAGCATTTACTCTGGGCCAATTCCAGAAAGTTGTGATAATAGATGTTCTTTTTTCTGCTAAGTACACAACTCACATTTGTGGAGTTTGTTTTTGTTTTGGGACCATACCCAGCATTAGTCTGGGCTTCCTCCTGACTCTGAACGCAGGAATCACTCTTGGTGGGCTTTGGGGACCATACGGACACAGAAGGTCAAACCAGGGTAGCTGGTGGCAAGGCAAGTGCACTCCCTTCCCTGTCTTCTATAGCTCTGGCTGCAGGACCTGGTTTTCATCCACTGAGCTAGATATGTCTGTTCAAACATTATAAAATTTTCAGTGAGAGTGAATTCAAGGGCCCTGAGAAACAGGACAGCAGGTCAGCTGCCGGCTGTGCTATCCCTGAGAGCGATGGGCAGCCAGGATCCTAACCCACTTATGTGTCCCCTGGAGAGGAAGGAGCATCTGACACCATTTTTCTGGGCGGGTCTGTGAGCTGGTACCTGAGGGTGAGGCTGGTCAGTGCCTTTCTGGCTCCTTCCCGGCCCTCCTTTCCTGTCAGGGCCATGAGTTGTGCTCCTCTCTGGTGCTCACAGCTCTGACTTCTCTTCCATGTGATTCCACAGAGCCAGTCTGTATTCCTCTCACAAGGCTCATAGGATTTATATAGAATTTGAATTCCTGAGTCAGAGATAGGCCAGGAGTGCAGGCCGTGCCCTTGTCAGAAGCCTGCCATGGGGAAATCTCTGAAACAATGCAGGGTCCCCTAAGCACCTCATGAATAATCCCAAACTTCTGCCACTTGTGGCCCTAAATCCCAAATCTGTGTGCTACAAAACCAGATGGAGCGGGGGCATTGACCAATACAATTATTTTTTTATTTGCTTTTTGTGTTTGATGCATATGGTACCCAGTGGGGTTCCAGTGACTGAACCCAGGTCAGCTGTATGCAAGGCCAACATCCTAGCAGACTGTAGCTCCGGGCCATAAATTTATTTATTTTTGGTTGGAGGCTATGCCGGGCATTGCTCAGCAATTACTCTGGCTCTGTGCTCATTGATTCCTTCATGCACGGCTTCAGAACCTGTGGGTTATGGGGAATGAAACTGGGGTCAGCTATGTGCCAGGCATGCACCCCGTGCTCTGTGCTATCTCTGTGACCATCATAAAAATGCTTTTACTCTGGGTAAAATCAAGAAAGTTATAAAATTAGATGTTCTTTTTCCTCATAAGAACAAAACTCTTTGATTTGTGTGTTTTTGTTTTGGGCCCTGTCAGCAGTGCTGTGGGCTCACTCCTAAATGTGAGATCAGGAATCACTCCTGTCACCAGGAGACCTAATGAGATGCAGGGGATCCAACCAGAGTCAGCCACATGCACGACAGATGCCCTCGCAGATGTGCTGTCACTCTGCTCCCAGACCTAATTTTCATCTGTAGCCCTGGATTCCTGTTTAGATTTCATAGTATTTTCAGTAGAATGGCCCCAAGTCGCCTGAGACATAGGACAGCAGCTCAGCTGCTTGCCATATCTTCACCCGGATACCAACCCAATTCTGCATCCCCTGGAGAGAAAGGAGCATCTGGTAGTGTCTCCCCTGGGTGGGTCTGTGAGCATGTGCCAAAGGGTGAGGCCAGTCAGGACATTTCTGGTGCCAGAGCAGGGACTTCCTGTTAGGGCCTGTGGCGGTTCTCCTCTCTGATGCTCACAGCTCGGATTTGTCCTCCAGGTCTTTGGGCAGAGCTTTTAGAAGCAGGAGACAATGGTAATGCGCCACCCTGCAGACCATTCCCAGGTAGGAGGAGAGTGACAAGATGACAAGATGACAGAATGCAGTGACGGGAGCACACAGGCTTCCAGGGCCCTCTCTCTCTCTCTGAGTTGATTCTGGAAGGAGCCCTGGGATATGGATACTGGTCAGAGTGACCAATGCTCTGCTGTTTGATGACATTTTTCTCCCTGTTTTATTGGATTTAGAGTTAAGAGCCGTACCCAGGGATGATCAAGGAGTACTCGCAGCTCAGTGCTCAAGGATGCTCATGCAAGATCTTAGGAACCCTTTGATGTGCTGGAATAAGGGGATGATTTATTCAGGTTTGTTTTGTTTTGTTTGGTGATGTGAGGAGATGGGAGGGTCACACCCAGGTCGGCCGCATGCAAGGCCAGTACCCTACCTGCTGTACTATGGCTCGCTTGCCTGCCCTTAGGCCCTCCTCCAGTACCCACTACCCGTAGTTCTGACGGCCCCTCTGGACTCCTAGCTCCAGTCTTAGGGATTCAGCTGTTGCATTCTTTGTGTGTTTATACAGAGTTTGAACTCCTTAAAGAATGCTATAATTTGGGGAGATTTGTTGGTTTGCTTTTGGGGTCACACTCAGCACTGCTCAGGGCTGACTCCTGGCTCTGTGCCAGGGAACTCTGGGGTGTGCCGGTGATTGAACCCGATCCAGCCATGTATAAGGCATATGCCCTGCCCTCTGTGCTGTTTCTTTCCGCCTCCAGTGATGGCCGTTTCCACATACAAGTCTCTGTCTCCCCTGGTGAATATATTTCTGGTTACTTCTTGTTTACAATCAGGAGGAGGCGAGCAGAACCACAGTAGAGTGGGGAGGGTGCTTGCCTGGCATGCAGCTGGCCCGAGTGTGATCCCTGGCATCCCCTAGGGTCCCCACAGTGTGGCCAAACGTGATCTCTGAGCGTAGAGCTAGGAGTCAGCTCTGAACACCGCCAGGGTGGCCCAACTAAAAATTTAAAAAATAACTTAGTTAATTCAGTGGAGATGGTGGGTCCCCCCAACTGTTGATTAAGGCTGCTGAGGTGGCCTTGTGGGGATTCTCAGCCATCAGTTGAGTACGCTGTGAATTCAGTGTGTACATCGAGACTGTGGGGGCCCTTCCAGTTGCGGGTCACCCTGGCAGTAATTGGGGTTTTCCAGGGCGGCATCCACATCTTTATTTTTGCTTTTTTTTGGGGGGAGTTCACACCAAGCGATGCTCATGGGTTACTCCTGGCTCTGCGCTCAGGAATCACTCCAGACAGTGTTTGGGGGACCATATGGTTGCCGGGGGTTGAATACAGGTTGGCTGCGTGCAAGGCAAATGCCCTTCCCGCTGTACCATCACTCCGGCCCCTATTGCATCCAAATCTTAAAGGACTATACGGTACCTTGGGACTGAACCAAGATTGGCCATGGCACGCCTGCACCTTCACCTCTGCACTGTCTTTGGTCCTCTGATTGTTTCCATAGGGGACTACACTGGGCAGTGCTTGGGGATCTTGAACCACTGGCAGTGCTCTGAGGCCACACCCGGAGACCTCACTAAGCGCCAGGGATCAAACCCAGAACCTCACAGGTGCCAGGCCCGTGCTTCAGCATTCACGCCATTCACACCCTTCCCCGGCCCAGTGCCCTGCTCTCCACTATGATGTCAAATATGGCCGTTATCTTCCTTTCTTTTCTCGTTAATTGTTGGTGAATGGAAACGCAGCCATTGGTTTGTTTCTTTCTTTGGACCCTTACCCAGCAGTGCTCATACCTGACTCCTGGCTCTGTGCTCTGGGATAGCTCCTGATCGGGCTTAGGGAACCCTGCACATGTGTGTGAGAGCGGTCACGTCCAAGGCAAATAGCCGCCCACCCCGGGCTGTGCCCCCAGGTCCAAAACATATTTTTGTCTGTTGATTTCGCAACCAGCCGCCCGCTGTGCTTACTGGTTCCACTGATTCTCCACAAATTTCCCTCCGTGGATTAGCAAGTGGGAAGGTAAATCGGTTTAGTCTCGAGGGAACCAGTGTGAAGCTGTCTCGGAGAATTAAAAGTAGAACCACCAGATGATCTTGCCCACTCCACTCCCGGGCATCCATCTGAAGAGCCCCAAACCGCATCTGAAATTTCGTCAGGTGTGTGTCTGCCTTCTGTCCACACCACCTACCACAGACAAGGTTTGGAACCCAGAGGGCTGGAGCGATCGTCCAGTGGGGAGGGCTTTTGCCTTGCACGTGGCCAACCCAGGTTTGGATCCCCTGAGCAGTGCCAGGGGTTATCCCAGAGCTCAGAGCCAGGAGTAGCCCCTAAGTATTGCCAGGTATCCCCCTCAAGAAAAAAAGAAGATTTGGAAATCTTCCAAGTTCCCACTGATATCTGGGAGTAAAGAAGCTGAGGAGTGTGTCCAGGACTTAATGAGATTCAGTTGTGGGAAAAGAGGAAATCAGGAAATCTGGCCTTTTGCACTGTCACGCATGGAGCCAGGGTTTGTGTTGAGTGAAATAAGTCAGAAGGGGCTCGCTGGAGTGATAGCACAGTGGGGAGGGCATTTGCCTTACATGCAGCCAACCTAGGTTCAATCCCCAGCATCCCATAGGGTCCCCTGAGCACTGTCAGCAGTAGTTCCTAAATGCAGAGCAAGGAGTGATTCCTGAGCATCCACCAGGTGTGGCCCCAAAACTAAAACAAAAATAAGTCAGAAGAGGGCCCGAGTAACAACAGCTGGCAAGGACCTGGGTTCAATCCCCAGAACCCCCTGTGGTTCCCTCAGGCCCATCAAGAGTGACCCCTGAGCACCACCAGGTGTGGCCCCAAACCAAGCAAAAACGTTAGAAGGAGCAAGATAAAGGATAATCTCACTTGGCTGTGGGAGACAGAAAAGCAGAGGTGGGCGTGGGGAGACAGCGCAGGGTTTCAGGCCCCCCCACACACACACCAGGCATATGGCAGAAACCGGTTCAATCCCCGGCTCCCCATGTTTCCCAGAGCCCCACCTGAAGTGGCCCCAGAACACAGAGCCAGGAGTGGTCCAAGGTGGTTGTGGTGAAATAAAAATTTAATAAAAATGAAAATAAGGGCTGAAAAGATAATACAGCAGGTAACTTGTGTCGTTTATGAGGGCAATTAGAGCTCAGCCTCCAGCGCTGCCTAAGATCCCCCCAAGCAATGCCAGTGCTCCCTGAGCACAGAGCCAAGAGTCAGCCCTGAGCCCCGTCATGAGTGCAGAAAATCACTGAGCCAGAGGTAGGACAGCACGTACCAGCAATTGCCTTGCACACAGCTGGTCCGAGTTTAATTCTTGGAACCTTATAGGGTCCCCTCCTTGAGCCCCACCAGGAGTGATCTCTGAACACAATCAGGAATTAAGTGCTGAGCACCGTCAGGTGTGACTCAGAAACAAACCTAACACTCTTATGCTCGCTCTGCGCTAACCTCTTTTCACAACTAGGTGTCGCCGCAGCTCCGCTTGGGCTCACCCCGCCCCCCCTCCCCCCAAAGGTTCTTACAAAAGGAGCCAATTCCTGTGCTGAAAATCCTCACGATTTCCTTCTACTTCTCGCCCTTTGAGACATTCCGAAGAGGCCTGGGAGAACAGAGTTTTACCCCAGCAGCAGTGCCCTGGAAGGATAGAATTTTAGTCATGGGGCCCAGAGCCAGAGTAAAGCGGGGAGGGCACTTGCCTGGCACATGGTGGACCCGAGTTCCATATCTGGCACCTCACAGGGTCCCCCGAGCACGCCAGCAGTGATCCCTGAGAACAGAGCCAGGAGTCATCCAGAGCACCGCTGTGTCTTCCCCCAAAACAAAATAATAATGTAATATTATTATTTCAGGCATGGAAGGTGTTTTTCTCCTGATGTGTCAGGGCCAGGAGCTGTCCCTGACATGAGGTGGGGATGTTACGGGTTGGGTGGGGAGACTCTTCCCCCCAGTTCTCCCTTGGCAGAGTGGCCCAGGATGTGAGACGGAACAAGCCCCATGCTCCCATCCATCCATTCCTGCAGCTGGCCTTGCCGCTCACCTGCCATGTCTCAGACGCTGCTGGGGACAGTGGAAACCCAAAGAAACCCTGCTCAGTGCTGGTGAGCCTGGAGGGAGGGCATATGACAGCCAGGGAAAAGAAAACCTAGAGCTCTTGGAGTTCAGTGTTGGAGGTGGGGAGTTTATTTGAGATAGCTAATCAGGGAGGACTTCTTGGAGGAGGTAACCTTTTGGGGCATTGGGCATTTTTGGTTTGTGTGGTTTTTATGTTTTATTTGTGCATGTGTGCTCGTGGTGCCTGCCGTCTGCAACCCAGGACTTTATACTGTAGGGCATGTGCTGTGCTACTGGGTCACATCTGCAGAGGAGGTGACATTTAAGCTGATGAAAAGAGTCAGGCAGTTGGGGAGGGGAGGGTTCGTGGCTCCACAAAGGCAGGGGGGTGATGCTGATTCGGGTGATGACAAAAATGTGGCTAGATCTGAGGGGGGTTCCCAGTGTAATGAAGAAGCACATTTCCTCTAGGGAAGCTGGCAGGTCCCCATGACCCCCCGCCTCTCCAGCCTCACCGCCCCCTGGGGTACCCTCGTACCCACCCTGGTGGGCTCCACTTCTGGGTCGTGGTCCTGTTGAACACCCCCCACCATCCAGTCACCACCCATTGCCCCTGTCATTCTTCATTCTCCGCACCACCAGTCCCCGATTTCCGTGTGGATCGACGTGCTGACAGTGACACATCACCAGTCCTTGGCTTCAGTCAGTGTCTCAGGTGGGCACCAGGGCAGGGCAGGGGGTGGAACGGGAACTGCCTGGCTGGGTTTAGCATCTGGTCTCCGTGCTAAATCATGGCAGGATGTATGAAGAGGATGAGAAAGGGGTGCTGGGAAGGAGGGTGGAGAGTGGAGCGGAGAGGGGACAGAGCGTCCATTCTCCAGATACCGCCTTGACAGGGGGCTGGGCTGGGTGGGTATCAGCACCTGCAGTAACAGTGGCGGCCACCAGGAGGCACTGCAGCCCGTGGCAGGGCCCCAGCAGCCAAGCCCTCCAGGGAATGACCTGGATTGACCCCGTACTCGCCCCGCCCTCTAAGGAATGACCTCGACTGGCCCAGCCATGCCCTCTATGCCAGTCTGAGCTCTTAGATGCTAGCCAGGCCCAGAGCACCCCAGGGAGAGGGGTCTCCCAAGGCCATTCTTAGAAGCCAAGCCCCACTCCCAAACCCCACCTCACCCCTACACTCCCCGTTCCCCTCTCCCTGCAGCTTCTCAGAAACTCATTCTTTGCTGGTTCCAGGGGCTCGTGCATGCATTAGGCACCTACTGCATGCAGCCTGGTGCTATTGGGCACGCACAGCTCCCATGCCGCCACTGTGGAGTGGGACAGAGGCCCACATGCTTCCATCTGCAGTCAGGGCTCGATCCCTCCCACTGAGTCTCCTAGGAGGGAGATACAAGGGTGTCTTTATTCTCAATACCACCACCACCAACCCCCCACCCCCAGTCACTGGGGCACCCAGTGAGTGGATTCCGTGTGTGTGTGTGTGTGTGTGTGTGTGTGTGTGTGTGTGTGTGTGTGTGTGTGCGCGCACAGGCTCGTGCAAGGAGGGGTGGGGACAAACCCGGCAGTGTTCAGAGCTTCCTCCTTGACTCTCCTCTGGGATCACTCCTGGCAGGATTGGGGGACTACGGTGGGGTGCTGAAGCTGGGATCTGGGTCAGCCAGATTGCCGGGCAAGTGCCTCAGACCCTAGAGTGTCTCTCCAGACCCCCAGGGGGTGACTTCTTAGACAAGAAGGTGAAAATGTGGCTGAGGCTACCCCCTCCCCCTGCTGCCAGAGGTGGCTGCCCACTGCGGCCCGACTTCTCCTTGCCAGTGGGAAAGGGGGAGCAAGAGTGCCCCTGGCTAGGCAACAGCCCCCTTGCACAACAGCTGCAGGGTGCGCAGGCTCGAACCCACGCCCCAGACATAAGCAGCCTCGCCAAGGTCCCAGTTATCTTCGATCCCAGTGTCCGGTTAGTGAGTGCCCACACATCTGAGAATTCAAGGGGACCCTTATACACCCCACACAAGATGGAGGAAGGAACAGGTTTTACCCAGAGCAGAAGAGAGCTGGTGCTCCCACCCCCAAAAAGGGAAAAACACCTAAGGCGTGGGGTGCCCTGGATAGCAAGGTGTGTCTGGAAAAGCATGAATGGGGTGTGCGAGAAACAACGCATGCACGAACCATACATGTCTGCACACTTTTTTTAAGGCACCGACAGGGTCCCTCCTTCCGAGGTTGACAACCCCTGGCAGGATGAAGGGGAGTAAAGGGTCAGAGAAAACCCACAAGGAGCTTCAGAGTCCCCTTTCCCACCCCACTCAGCTCCGGCCAGACGGAGGGTCACCCAGGACCTGAGCACTCCAAAGCTGAGGTCAGATAGTCACCCTAAGCCACGCATGCCTGAAGCCGGGTTCAGAGCCACACACACCTCCCCCGAGCAGGGGTGGTTGCCACTGCCCAAGTACCCCGCCCCACACATACCCTGTCTGTAGGGGAGCCTGCGGGATGCCCACCTCGGGCCCACAAGTCCCCCATACCCCTGCATCTGAACCGGCCCCGGGGGCCCCCACCTGTCCGTCGGGGCTTGAGTGCAGCAGCGGCAGCAGAGGAGGGACCATGAGCAGACACGTGACACTGCCTGCCCGAGATCACGCCACCTGGAAGCCCTGGGCCTGCTGCCTGGATCCCACCCCGTCCCCTCATGGCCTGGGTCTTTGTTTCAGGCTCCAGTCACTCACAGGGCCCTGGTCTTTGTAGCGGCCCCGCCCACAGCCGCTCGCCCTGCCCCACATCTAGAGCTCCGCCCACCCCCCCTGTCCCTTAGAGCCCCTTCCCCCTCTGCCCCCCCCCACCACACAGAGCCGCTGTTGCCTGGGGCTGGGGGGGCCCAGCTAGGGCCCAGCTCTGTTGGGTCCTAAACATGTGCAGCACACAACCCACATAGGGGCGGTTGATGGGCTGTAGGGAGGGGTCAAGCCTTCAGCAAACAGTAGAATCTCTCTCTATGATCCCCCTTTTCCAACGGTTCCTGTCCCGGTCATCCCCACACCTTGGCGCTTTTCCGTGGAGGAAGGTGGTAGAAGCAAGAGTCAGCTCGGCCTCCCCGAGTTTGGCGTGAAGGAATTCTCCCTGAAAGGCTTTTGTTTGTGTTTCGGGGACCACACCCAGCGATCTTCGGGGATTAGCCCTGCTCCTGCACTCAGAAATCACTCCTGACAGTGCTCGGGGAACCTATGGGTGCAGGGATAGAACCCAGATCGCCTCATACAAGGAAAGTGCCCTCCAGGCTCAGTTTTCAATCCATGACCTTGCTCTGTGTGCTTAATCCTTAAGCACACTCAACATACTCAACCCATACTCAACGTGAAGCCAAGAAAAGGGCTGCAAATCTTAAACCTGGGAAAGTCGAGCCAACGGCAGTTCCGCCGAAACGCCACGAGATGGCGGTGTGGGAGTCTCCATCTCTTCCCAGATCCGTTTCTCTTAAGAATTTTCCACTTAGAAAATTTGGGTTGTCCCTAGCAGGAAACATTTAAAGGGCTCAATCACAGACATCGCAAGGGGGCTTCAGAATTTGCTCAGAGTGAAGAGAATAAAAATTGTAAGAAAATAACCTTGCCTTACGAATCCAGCCAGGTTCAATCCTCTGCACCCCTCGACGTCCAGAGCAAAGCTGGGGCAACCCACTATACCCCCCAAGGAGATTCAGCAATGTATCCCACAAAGTTCTGAAGGCTGGAATCGAACCCAGATTACTCAAGTGAAAGACAAGCACCCACAGGCTCTCCTACCGCTGCACCTGTGGAAGCGACTTGCTTGATCCTTAGTTACCCCATACTTAACTGTCATCCCCGTTGTCATCCCCTTGTTCATCGATTTGCTCGAGTGGACACCAGTAACGTCTCCATTGTGAGACCTGTTGTTACTAGTTTTGGTATATCGAATATGCCACCGGTAGCTTGCCGGGCTATTGACCATACGTAACCCTGAAGCAAAACTAAGGGTGGTTTAAATTCTTACAGAAAGGGGCCTAGGCAGGGAAGGAAACAGCTCCATCTTGTGGCATTTCGGCAGAACTACCGTGGCCCAACTATTACCACGCTTAAGATTCCCAACCCTTTTCTTTGCTTCTGTTTTATTTTGTTTTGGAGTCACACCTGGTCATGTTCGGAGCTTACACTTGGCTCCATTCTTAGGGATCACCCTGGTGGTGCTCAGGGGGCCTTCTGGGGTGCCTGAGATCAGCCCAGAGTTACCTGTGTGCATGACAAGAACACTCCCCACTGTCCTGTCTCCAGCCCCAGTTGCCTAGAAATATCTAACTAGAGCCTCATTTCTTCAGCTCTTCAGATGGACAGCATCGGGGCATGGCTCAAAAGGCTGAAGCACATGCTTTGTATTTGGGATGCCTGGGCTTGATCCCTGACACTGCAAGGTCCCCTGAGCACCTCCAGCAGCAGTCCTTGTCACTGAGTAGCCCCGAGCACTGTTGGGCATGCTCCTTTTTAAAAAGGGACAATATCATTGTGTGTGGGCTGGAGCAATAGCACAGCGGGTAGGGCATTTGCCTTACTTGTGGTCATCCAGGGTTCGATTCCTCTGTCCAACTCAGAGAGCCCAGCAAGCTACTGAGAATATCCTGCCCTCAAGGCAGAGTCTGGCAGGCTCCCTGTGGCGTATTCGATATGCCAAAAATAGTAACATCAAGTCTCACAATGGAGACGTTACAGTGCCCTCTCAAGCAAATTGATGAAAAATGGGAGGAGAAGTTACAGCGCTTCTTTGCTTCACTGTTAGGTATAGGACCATTAAGGATCAAGCAAGCAGTTCGGATCGCTGCAATGTGAGAGCGATCACGTTGTTTTGCTGTCACAGGTTCTTTCTTTGGCTCTCCATACAGCCCCACCATCATGCCAGAGTGATTCCTGAGTGCAGAGGCAGGAGAACCCCTGAGCATTGCTGGATTTGTGGCCCCCAAACCATGAAAAAACAAAATAAAACCAAAACAGCCTCAGTTTTGGTTGATGGCGGATTCCCTCACCCCAGCTTGGTGGGTTCTGAGCTGTATCCTGCTGTATTCCTGTATCTTTGTAGAAGGAGGTTGGGGCACCCTCAGAACGTGGGGTTGACTATAACTGGAAATCTTACCAAAGAGCTTGGTCACAGACAGAGCAAAGTGGGTTCAGAATTTTTCTTGTTCAAGGTGAACAGAACAACAAAATATTCTCACCCTGCTTGTAGCCAACCAGGTTCAATCCAGGTACTCAATGGTCCCCAGAACCCTGTGGGCCCACACTAAAGCACCCCCTCAAAAAATCCTCAGAGTCAGAGCTATAACAGCGGGTAGGGTGTTTGCCTTGCATGCAGCCATCCCTGGTGCGATCCCCAGCATCCCATATGGTCCCCTAAGGACCACCTCCTGCACTCAGGAGTAATTCCTGAGTGCAGCGCCTGGAGTAACCCCAGAGTATCGCTGGGTGTGGCCCAAAAAGCAAAAAAGAAAAAAGCAAAAAAGGAATTCCTCGGCAGAAGTGTTCTATTTATAATATCCAGGGGGGAGATTGCCCGGTCTTAGGCTCATTATTCCTGCGTTAATTAAAATTCTTAACCCATTCCTCTGATGGCTGTTACCTTCAGCCCAGACATCTGGAGATGCCGGAATTGAATCTGGCCTCTGCCACCCTCCTCCACGGAGAACAGAAGGCATGGGACTTCCCATGTGTATAGGAGCCCCAAAACTCTCAGGACGGCAGATGGCACCTTCAGCAAAGTGGGGTCTATGGTGTGGGGACGTGGGGTCTGGAGACCTTTAGAACTGAGTTGGTCAGAAACATACTGCGGGGAGGCACAGCCTCTTCTGAGTCACCCTGTTTGCTCTCAGGCAGCTGGCTCTGGAGCACTGCACACTGGGTGTCCCTCCACACAGAGGGTGAGTGGGGCGAGCCCCAGGCAGCTCGTACACCCCAACACAGGTCACCAGTTTATTCTCTGACCCGAGGCCTGGCAATTGAGGAGGGGAGCGGTTTGGGCTCCCCTGGGGGCTGAAGACCGAAGGAGATTCCTCTTTCTGACCATGAGGCAGTTGCAGGGGAAGATAAATAGGGCAGCTCGAGGCCTCAGCACCACTAGTGCCCCCGTGGGGGTCCCAACTGTCCCCCTCCCTCGACCCCCAAGACTCCCAGCTACTGAAGCAGATGGGCCTCAGCTGGAAGCCGGACTTTTGGGTGGGCTGTCTGAAGCCGGCAGCCCCACGTCTAGCAGCAGCAGGACTGTCCCTGGCAGCGCTGAATTCCAGCAGGTCTCGGCCTGGCCCTTCCTGAGCTGCGGGTGCGGGCAGGGGGTGAGGGGGGCACGTGGGGACACCCCCCCTGTGTGCTCCAACAGCCTTCAAAGCATGCCGTGAGTTTGACTCTAGGTACTTAGATAAAGCATTGACAGAGGGGGATCCAGCCATCAGGCTTCTGGGCGCTGCATTGGGACCAAAGACTGGACTTGTCTACTGGCTTGCCTCATTGCCAGGCGAAAGGGAACAGGTTTATAAGACTTGGTAGACACTACCTAACCAAGAGACAATTTAAATTGATCAAAATAACACGATATATGTTGAGAAATACATAACTTCTCTGTTGCTCCAGTAAAACACCTTAATCTTCCTGAGTATTACATTGAGGGTATTAACATACAGCATGCCTAGAGCTATGAGCTTCCTACAAACCACTTTCTATTCACCTCAAAAGATTTCAAGATCAAAATGCAATCATGAAAGTTTCTAAGTCTGTAACTATCTCGTGGTGGTTCATTAAAATAAAAAAAAAATAAGATTTCAAGATCAAAGTAAACAAAGATGGAGGCGCTGTGTGTATTAGTTTGAATGTAAAATTCTGGTAACTGTCAGTCACCTTTTGTTTTGTTAGCCTGCATCTGTGAACCAGAAACGCTAAGGAGAGGCAGGGTTGTCTGAGATTCATTTTTATTTCAGCTGTAGTCACTGGGTTTCAGAGCCACGTTTGTAATGGGTACATCAACACTCACTGTGCCTGCTGTCAGCTTCAAAGTCCTGGACTGGTCACATGCACGCTTAATATAAATATATTAAAATACGTTTTGTAGAAAGTTCCTCAATTAGGAAGTGGTAAACCCCCCAAATACAAATGTGGCAGGTGGATCTTACGGAACCTTGGACAGATCTCTTGTTGGCTTAACTTAAACTTTCAAATGTCCTGAGATTGTCGCCTGCTTGTGAGGGGGTGGCATCGGCGAGGAGAGCCAGGGACCAGGCAGCCAAGGTTTTACAGCTGTTTGCACAGGACCAGACAAGAAGGTTTTGCACAGGACCAGACAAGAAGGTTTTTTAAATGATGTCAAAGCATTATGCACAGCCAGAATAAAGATAAATGAAGAATTCAAGAGTAATAAAAATGAAACTTCTCCTAAGAAAATAGAAGAGCTAATGAAAATGGGCTCCGATGTTTAATTGTTACTCAGAACATCAGTTATACAAGGTGTTCTTGTGGAAAATGTGCCGTACTGTGATTTGCCAACTCAGAAACACTGACTTTTCTAGGATAAAAGCAAGTCTTTGTACTTTGTAATTTAAAAATAAATAATTCTGACAAAAGCCCTGGAAATGTGAATTTTTTTCTAAGCTGACATATTGAAATGAGTTAACTAAATAGTAGTTTTACAGTTAAATTTTACATTTAAAAAAGACATTGCAAAGAAATATAGCACTTAATGATTTCTAAAGGCCATCTATTTTTATTGAAATTCAAACCTTAAAGTGAATTAAGTGCTTGGAGCTGGAGAGAGTATGTACAGTGGGTGGGTTTGGCCCTGCCTTGTACACAGTTGATCCAGATTCTATCCCCAACACCTCCTATGGTGGTCCAAGCCCCAGCAGGAGTAATCACTGAGCTCAGAGCCAGAAGTAAGCCCTAAGCACCAGCGAGTATAGTCCAAAGCCCAAAAACAAGTAAATAAAGTAAACTAAGCGCTTAAGGAAGTATAATATAGTCACTTCTATTTGCTCTTTGCATTACTAAATAGGGTAAAAACATGATTTCACAAATTAGTCAATTTTCTTCCTTTGTGAAATTAATTATATTAAAATAATGATTAAATTGTTGATTACCAAAACATTAAAAAATGTCCTAAGATTGAATTTAATTTCTAAAACTGACATATAGGTTCCACCCAGGCCTTCTAATGAGTGAGAGCCAAGGTCTGGGTATTTGTTCAGAATTTTGCAAAACATGCGGAAAAGCTTATAAACAGGCATTGGAGGACTAGCTCCCATGATGAAGCACAGGGTCTGTAGCCTTGTATTCTAGTTTCTGGTGAGAACCATAACCAAGTTTGTTACCCAAGGGCATCACAACAGAAAGAAAAGGAGGGACAAAATTAACAGAGACCCAGAGACTTTTTTTTCCTTTTTGGGTCACATGGGCAATGCACAGGGTTTCCTCCTGTCTTTGCACTCAGGAACCACTCCTGGCAGTGGTTCCATATGGAATGCTGGGAATAAAACCTGGGTCAGCCGTGTGGAAGGCAAACACTCTCCCCGCTGTGCTATCGCTCCAACCTCCACCTATATTTTTTTAAACAAAAAGTGTAACTTTTGATCCCTAGCACCACGTGTCTCCTGAGCCCCACCAGGAGTGATCCCAGAGCAGAGAGACAGAAGTAAGTCCTGAGCACTGCTGCACTGCGTGTGTGACCCTGTAAAAAAAGTTGGCTCTCTAATGATAGTTCCCTATCCTTCCTGTCAAATCCTGAGTTCCTAGAAGTTTTACTCTACTATCTTCAAGGTCCTGCTAAGAGTCTCATCAGAGGGCTTACTTCTTCAGTCAAGCTAGCTTCTAGATCTTTCATTTTGCCCACCTTGTGTTGTATATATTTCCCTTGATTTCCCCACAGTTATTCTTTGGCCACTGGTTTTTTTATTTTTATTTTTTATTTTATTTTTATTTTATTTTAAGTTGTTTTAAATTGGCAGAGAGTCTCTTGCCCGCAAGACTGGCTGTCATCCCCGGGGCCCCTTGGAGGGGATGGGCTCCAGCTTCCCTCCCCGCCCTGAGCAGAGCTCCCGGCGGTTGAAGACCACTGGAGCCTAGCCACAGCCATGCTCAAGGCCCCTCTCCATATATTCGGACAAGCCTCATGCATGAAGGTACCAGTAGAGGAACCCAGGTGTGTGTCATCCCATCAACAGCCAAAGACTTAAAAGCAAGCTCCCAGAAGCGATATCTTATAAGCGATATAGATATCATATAAGCTACTTATCCCTCTGGGAGAAACTAGCAAGCTACTTAAGTTTCCTGCCCACATGGGAGAGCCTCGCAAGCTTCCCATGGTGTATTCATGTGCCAAAGCCAGTAACAAGCTGGATCTCATTCCCCTGCCCCTGAAAGAGCCTCCAATGCAGCATCATTGGGAAGGCCAAGTAGAGAGAGGCTTCTAAAATCTCAGGAATAGGACGAATGAAGAGATTACTGAGACCGCTCAAGAAATTGGATGATCAATAGGATTTCATGACTCGTGACTATTTTAAATTATTTTAAATTTTAAATTTTATTTCATTTCATTTTGGCTTTTTTTGGTCACACCCAACGATGCTCAGGGGTTACTCTTGGCTCTGAACTCACTCAGGAATTACTCCTGGCAGTGCTTGGGGGACCAACCAACCACTTGGGATGGCGGGGATTGAACCCGGGTTGGCTGCATGCAAGGCAAATGCTCAATCAAATGTACTATTGATGCCGGTGGGCCCCACGGGTGACTTATGTGAAGCGGGGAGGAGAAAGACGGCCACTTTCTCCCCAGCCACCTCTACCACCCGGGACCAGTTCTTTGAAATAATCTGACACTTGTGCTTATTTCAATCAAATGACAAACCACAGTAGTTCACCAATGTGAAAAATAGGAATTTCTTTAGTTTTTGAACATACTGATTTTCTCCCCAGTGGGGCTACAGCCCCTTTACTTCCAGAATTAGTCTCCAAGTTCCACCCTGTCATATCCAGAGATTGTAAACATGATGACAGGATGAAGCTTGAACCCCCACCTTTCTAATCCTATGCTTGCTCCACTGAGCTATGTAGCCAGCGTAAAAATACTTATTTTGAGTGTGCGAATCTTACTAGCTCACTCGTATTCGATGATCCCTTTCCCAAATCAAACTGTGGCAGTGCCGTATCCTGAAGCTTCGGGTGGAGTTCTGAAATCAAACACAATCCACAAGGTAGGAATTAGTCGAATGCAAAGCAGCTGAATAGGCAGAGCAGGTGGAAGATCTATCTAGAGGATCACCATGAGGTTCTTGGCAATCACACACTAGCTTTCTTGGCTTTTGTTTTTAGACCAGACCCAGGAATGCTAGGGAACCATATGGGATGCTCGTTATTGAAACCAGGTCAGCTGAGCGTAAGACAAGTGCCCTTCCCACTGTCCTATAGCGCTAACACTCTGGCTTTGTTATGGTGTCAATGATTCACAATTTGAACATGAAAGCAGAAACTTTTTTTAGTGGCATGGAGAGAGAAAAGCAGGTCTGGCATTTGCCTTCTGTGAAGCTGATCCCTGTGCACTGTTAAAAGTAACCCGAGAGTTACTGGAGCGATATTAGAGTGGATAGGACATTTGCCTTGTACACCGCTCACCCTGGTTTGATCTGGAGCATCCCATATGGTGTCCCGAGCACCGCCAGGGGTAACGCCTGACTGCAGAGTATCAATCAAAAAAGGGAAAGTAACCTGAGACTCCCAGGAAAAGCCCTGAGTGTCACTGAGCACCCCCCAAAAACAAGTGAGAAATTCTTACTGTATTTGATGACCAGGACTGATCTGAGGGCAAGGATATGCAGGACAGAGAAGTCAAAGAATCACCAGATGCTCCTGGAAAGGGCACCCGAGGCTGTATATTGGAGGCTGTCCAGCCAGGCTGGTGAGACACAGATGAGGGGTGAAAAGGGCCCTGAATCCCCTGGACAACTCTACATGCATGAAAGATGAAGGAAAATGGTAAAGGCAGAAACCAAAGCAGTTGGCCATTCTGTGATTGAAATTCCAAGGGGATGAAGAGCAGTGTGAGCACAGCACAGACACCTGGATCCAGGATCCCAAATCCCTGGACTTAGCCACATTTGACACTTGCTCAGGACACCCATACCCTGCCAAGCAGCCAAGCCAGGGAGGGTCCTCGACACCCACCTGCACACACCTCTCCTCTTCCTGTTCCTGGAGTGAGCAGATATCACTGGGCTACCCTAGCACGTGACAGGGACAAATGGAAACATTACTGGCTCCCACTCGAGTAAATCGAAGATCAATGGGAGGATAAGTGATACAAGTGAAAAAAATCAAGAGGTCTGGACAGAGCCCAGTAGGTGGACATTTGCCTTGATCAAGGTCAATCCCAGTTGAATTATTAACATCCTGTATGGTCACCTGAGGGGTGATCCCTGAGTGCAGAGTCCAGGAGCAAACCCTGAGTCATTCTGAAGTATCATTATCTCAAGAAATACTGCGAGTGACTCCAAACAATGAAATTAAGTAGGACCTGATGACTGAATCCCTAAGAAATAAACAAACTTGTGTTGAGGAAGATATTACAGTGGGTAGGACACCTGTGCTGTGCACAAATACGGGTTTGATCCCCTGCAGCCCACATGCTCCTGGAGCACAGCCAGGAGTAATCCCTCAGCATTCTCAGTGAAACCGCCAAACCAAATCAAAACAAAATTCTTGAACTTGACGGCATGGTGTGATTGTACTGGAGGTAATGCTCCGACCATTGGAGCTGGCAACCACGTCCAATTGTCAGCAGCCCCCGGGTCCCTGAGCACCCCGAGAAGTGATCATTTAACACACAGCCAGGTAGAATATGTACTTGGCTGGAAAATAAAACCAAAACAAAGCAAAACACACAACATAGAAGAAGCAAATGGACTTAGCACTGGAAAGAACTACTCAGATCACAGACCCTGTTGAACACACAGACCCAGCCACACCCCAGGAGTGCAAGGAGGTCTGTGCTGGCAGGGTGCACCCCACGAGGCTCTTACTGATGGCCTGCACGTGCTGATAGTCTCCAGCATCCGTCCCTGTACCGCTTTCGCTGAGAGGCATCCAGATATGTCCACTCTTCCGGGGTGAAGTTCACAGACACATCAGAGAAAGTCACTGTGTCCTGAGCAGACACACACAGGGGTGGGGAATCAGGGCCTGTCCACACCGTTTTCTGGGCCATAAGCACGGCCCTACAGGGGCTCAGGACATCTCCCTGTCCCCTTGGGAGGAACCAGCCACCATGCACATTCCTGGCTGACTGGCCCAAGAAATCACAATAAGGCAGCCACATCTGCAGCAATGTCAAGATGTTACACTTGAAGGTTCTTGGAGGCACTGGCCTTGCACAGACACCCCATGGCCAAGCCCAGCACCACTGGTCCTGTGAGTGCTTCAGAGAGTAAGATCTGAGAACACCCCCTGCAGGACCAAAAAGAAGCAACACTAGGTTGGACCAAAACACTAGGCACGCCCTCCCCTATGATACACCTCACATTCCTGTTCCAGGGACGAGAAGGGGATACTCAATGTTCAGTCAGAAAGTCAAAGTTGTGGGTGGACATATGTGCTGGTGGGACTCTGGAATCATGGTTCAGGGCTGGGCCAAATGTCTCTAGGAGACAAAAGTTACTTGACATCCAATAACTCAGTCGGCCCCAGAGATCTTCTGACCAGTCTCCCTGGGAACAGCGCATGGTTGTAGAGACACACAAGCATCATTTGAACCCGAGACTGTGTCAGAGCAGCTGAGGCTCTTCAGAGTGGGAAGAATAAAATATGGGAATCTCAAGTTATGGGGTCTGAGTCATTAGAGGGTCCAGCACACCCTGGGGTCCCTGATGCCCATCGGGTGGGAATCCCAAGCTCTTTCTGTTAGAAGCCCTGAGCACCTCCACTGTGGGAAGACAAAAATATGAAAGGAAACAAAGCAGAAGGCTGGAGTAACAGTACAGTGGGTATGGGAACACCGGGTAGGTCTATCGATAACCCTGTCCCATATGGTCCCCCAAGCACTGCAGGTGCAAAGCCAGAGTGGGTCACTCCAAGAATCACAAGGTGTGGACCCATCCCCTAATCACT
The DNA here is from genome assembly GCF_027595985.1 of Sorex araneus. Lineage (NCBI taxonomy): Eukaryota > Metazoa > Chordata > Mammalia > Eulipotyphla > Soricidae > Sorex > Sorex araneus. Next base: position 111,520,157 of record NC_073304.1, read on the forward strand.
CACATCCCCAACAAAAAGCAAAATCTCCAAGAAGTCAACCTGGTCTATCGTCTGTAAAGCCCTGGAGACCTGTCGTGACTGACAACTGACCACTAAACTGGGAGCCCTCCTTTAGAGCCACTCGATGTCGCCCCAAAGCCAAACATAAAAAACAAAATGAACATGGACAAAAGTGGCCTCAGACAGCAGAATCAGGCACTCCAACAGGAGCAAGGCAAACGCCCTACCCGCTGTGCTATCACTCCAGCCCCTCAAATACTAATTCTTAACTATTTAATAGCCCTTTAACCTGATCACTGTCATCACTGTCATCCTGTTGCTCATTGATTTGCTTGAGAGGGCACCAGTAATGTCTCATGTGTGAGACTCATTGTTACTGTTTTGGGCATATCAAATATGCCATGGGGATAGCTTGCCAGGCTCTCTGAGAGGGATGAAGGAATCGAACTCGGGTCAGCCGCATGCAAGGCAAACAGCCTACCAAAAATATAGTTTTCCTATACGCAGATGCCACCCACACAGTCATTAATTCAACATGCTTCCTTACAGATGGGGAGAGTGAGGCTCTACCAGGTGAATGTGATCAACCCTGATCAACAGAGGCAGCAGCCCGGAAGCTGGGAAGTACCTGTAGGAGCAGATCTCTCAGAGGAGCGAGGACTACCTACTCTTTAAAAGGCATGGCGACTCTGAGATTCTTTGTTCTATCAACAACCCTCACCTTATTCTACAATAACTGTCTTCATCAAATGACCAGAAAAACTTGTCAAAAGAGAAAATGCCATTGGATCTTTTAAAGTGCAGGGAACTGAAGACCTGGGAACCACTGGTGTAGATCCAGCTCAGGGACTGAGGGATGAAGGGACAATGATGCTCACTTCACAAAGGAGGGTAATTCAACAGAGAAAAAGACATCTGAGCAGTCCTGGACCAAAGCCTACTGCTCGGTTACCCCCCTCAGGAGAGCATGACTTTTAGAGGTTTCCACGGAACACAGACCTTATGCTTCCTGACTATGGCTTTGGAGGGCTGAATACAGAGTGGGGTACTGCGAATAAGAGCATTTTGGGAAGATTCTAGAGTGGTGCTGTGTAATGCAGTAGTCACTCATCCCATAGGGCTATTTTAATTAAAATTAAATGCAATTAAAAATTTAGTGGTTTGGTTCGAACAGTCATATTTCAAATGCCCAACAGCCCCACAGGGCTAGCGACTGCCAAATTGGATGGTGCTGATATAGAACATTTCCATTAATTCAAAAATGCTGTATTGCATTAATACTGACTCAATTCTGTCACTAAGTATTGCTCTGGACAGGTTATTTAACTTCTGTATGTCTAACCATTTTAATAGCAAAAAAATGAATAAATTATGTATCATACTTCCTTTTAGAGGTTGCATCATAGGGCTTCTACATGAAACAATGAAGGCGTAGCTCTAGAGCAGATGATGCACAATCAAGGCACAGTCGTGCTCCTCTATGGTCAGGAGGAAGACCTAGAATCTCTACTGTGGTTCTTCACAAAGTGTTGGTCTTGTCAAAATAACATACCCCAGGATCACCTAATTTTTTTGTTGGTTTTTGGGTCACACCGGCGATGCACAGGGGTTACTCCTGACTCGCACTCAGGAATTACTCCTGGTGGTGCTCGGGGGACCATATGGAATGCTGGGATTCGAACCCGGGTTGGCCGTGTGCAAGGCAAACGTCCTACCCTCTGTGCTATTGCTCCAGCCCCAATCACCTAATTTTTATAACTTAAAATTATAGCTTCTATCACTGTCACCCCGTTGATCATCGATTTGCTCGAGTGGACCCGTAATGTCTCCATTCATCGTAGCCCTGAGATTTTAAGAGCCTCTCTTTACTTGTCCTTTCCAATGGTGCCGCATTAGAGGCTCTACGGGGGTCAGGAGAATGAGACCCTTCTTTGTTACTGCATTTGGCATATGAATATGCCACGGAGAGCTTGCCAGGCTCTCCCCCGTGTGGGCAGTAAACTCTTGGTAACTTGCCAGTTTCTCTAAGAAGGAGAACTAGATTCTCAGATGTCGCCGCCATGTAATCCCATCAGTGGCCAACATCCAGAGACTATAAAACTTTTATCTCAAATTACTAAAAACTCAAGACAACTTGGCTGGTCTATTCTCTTCCTTAGTTTCTATTATAGTCTTTACTCCTATCTCACGATAAAGTTAGTCCTTATTTTAGAAGATGTCATTAAAAAATTTCTAACTTCTAAGTTTTGGGGGACACTTAGAACTTAGAAATTTGGCAAGATAGAAATGGTTTTTACAGACAATATTTTTAAAAAACAAAAATAATATAATTTTATATTTATATTTCACTGTCATCCTGTTGTTCATTGATTTATTTGAGTGGGTGCCAGTAACGTCTCCATTCATCCCAGCCCTGAGATTTTAGCAGCCTCTCCTTACTTATTTTTCCCAACTATTGGAGGCTCTTTTCAGGGTCAGGGATATAATAGGGATGAGACCTATTATTGTCACTGTATTTGACATATCCAATACACCACGGGGAGCTTGCCAGGATCTTCCGTGCAGATGGGATACTCTCGGTAGCTTACTGGGCTCTCCGAGAGGCATATATACATATACATATGAATATATATGCATATATACATATACATATATACATATTTCCCTTTATGTGATTTGTCGACGGTCGCTCATGTGTGAGGCTTGGCCTGAGTGTGTGGAAGCAAAAATTAAATTCTTCAAAACTTGAATCAGTGGTCAAGAAGAACTGTACAGTGGGTGCATGAGAAAGTCTCTTTTTCAGACATGTTGAGCTATTGTTCAGCTATGATATTTTGTTTGTTATAGTAAAATATGACATTTAGTTTAGAAGTTTACTTTTTACTTAGTGGAGTTATTTGATAACTGTACACGTAATTTGTTGTAACCCCTTCAGAAGGACACCTACCAGTCACGGAATAAAATAGGAACAATGGCTTAGGGTCCACAAGAGTGACCTGGTTAATAAACAATACTTGATTCCTTTGTGTAATCACTTTTTCAGTCTTCTATATCAATGCTTGCTTCACTATGCTACATAAATTTACTGGGTCCCAGGACATGGGCCCAGTGAGTTAAGCTAATTTTGTGGGTGTTTATGAAAATGACAGGTATGGCAGGATGTGTTTTTTCCTAATAAAATCCTGTGCTTCTGCTGAGAAGCTGCTGCTCTTGCCTTCAGGACAGCCCGCCAGCTGGTGTGAATACACTCCTCCAAACTTTATTTGATGTCTTCATGTCTCCTTTGATTATGACCCCAAAAACTTTGATCATGACCCCCAAAACGTGGGATTTGATGGTGGACCCCAACACAACAGGTCCCTGGGACAGCTGCAGAGATTCTTTTTTTTTTAATTTATTTATTTTTAATTAGAGAATCACCGTGAGGGTACAGTTACAGATTTATACACTTTTGTACTTATACTTCCCTCATACAAAGTTCGGGAACCCATCCCTTCACCAGTGCCCATTCTCCACCACCCGTAAACCCAGCATCCCTCCCACCCTCCCCAATCCCATCTCCCCCCCACCCCACCCTGCCACTGTGGCAAGGCATTCCCTTCTGTTCTCTCTCTCTAATTAGCTGTTGTGGTTTGCAATAAAGGTGTTGAGTGGCCGCTGTGCTCAGTCTCTAGCCCTCATTCAGCCCGCAACTCCCTTCCCCCACATGGCCTTCGACTACAATGTAGTTGGTGATCGCTTCTCTGAGTTGACCTTTCCCCGGAACGTGAGGCCAGCCTCGAAGCCATGGAGTCAACCTCCTGGTACTTATTTCTACAGTTCTTGGGTGTTAGTCTCCCACTCTGTTATTCTATATACCATAGATGAGTGCAATCTTTCTATGTCTGTCTCTCTCTTTCTGACTCATTTCACTCAGCATGAAACTTTTCATGCCCATCCACTTAACTACAAAATTCTTGACCTCCTTTTTTCTAACAGCTGCATAGTATTCCATTGTATAGATGTACCAAAGTTTCCTCAACCAGTCATCCGTTCTGGGGCATTCGGGTTTTTTCCAGATTCTGGCTATTGTAAACAGTGCTGCGATGAACATACATGTGCAGATGTTGTTTCGATTGTACTTTTTTGCCTCTCTGGGATATATTCCCAGCAGTGGTATTGCTGGGTCAAATGGGAATTCAATATCTAATTTTTTGAGAGTCGTCCAAATTGTTTTCCAGAAAGGCTGAACCAGTCGGCATTCCCACCAGCAGTGAAGAAGGGTCCCTTTCTCCCCACATCCTCTCCAACAGCGGTTGCTTTTGTTCTTTTGGATGTGTGCTAGTCTCTGTGGTGTGAGGTGGTATCTCATGGTTGTTTTGATCTGCATCTCTCTGATGATTAGTGATGCAGAGCACTTTTTCATGTGCCTTTTGGCCATTCGTATTTCTTCTTTGGTAAAGTTTCTGTTCAATTCTTCGCCCCATTTTTTGATGGGGTTGGATGTTTTCTTCTTGTAGAGTTCAACCAGTGCTTTATATACCATTGATATCAACCCCTTATCTGATGGGTATTGTGTAAATATCCTTTCCCATTCTGTGGATAGTCTTTGGATTCTGGTCACTGTATCTCTTGCAGTGCAGAAGCTTTTTAGTTTAATGTAGTCCCATTTGTTGATCTCTGTTTTTACTAGATTGCTTAGTTCCGTATCACCTTTGAAGATACCTTTATCTTCAATATCGTGGAGGGTTTCGCCGACCTTGTCTTCAATGTACCTTATGGTTTGTGGTCTAATGTTGAGGTCTTTAATCCATTTTGATCTGACTTTTGTGTATGGTGTCAGGTCAAGGTCTAAACCCATTTTTTTGCATGTGGTTGTCCAGTTGTGCCAGCACCATTTGTTAAAGAGGCTTTCCTTGCTCCACTTCACATCTCTTGCTCCCTTATCAAAGATTAGATGATCATACATTTGGGGTTGTGTGTAGGGATATTCCACCCTGTTCCATTGGTCTACGGCTCTGCCTTTGTTCCAGTACCATGCTGTTTTAATTGTTACTGCTTTGTAGTAAAGTTTGAGGTTGGGGAGGGTGATGCCTCCCATCATCTTTTTCCCAAGAATTGTTTTAGCTATCCTTGGACGTTTGTTATTCCATATGAATTTTAGGATTGCTTGATCCATTTCTTTGAAGAGTGTCATGGGTATATTTATAGGGATCGCATTGAATCTGTATAATGCTTTAGGGAGTATTGCCATTTTGACAACATTGATTCTCCCTATCCACGAGCAGGGTATATGTTTCCATTTCCTCATGTCCTCTTTGATTTCATGGAGTAGCGTTTTGTAGTTTTCTTTGTAAAGGTCTTTTACTTCCTTGGTTAAGCTGATTCCGAGGTACTTGATTTTCTGGGGCACGATTGTGAATGGGATTGCTTTTTTCATGTCCCTTTCCTCTGCCTCATTGTTTGCATATATGAAGGCCATGGATTTTTGGGTATTGATTTTGTAGCCGCTGCAGAGATTCTTTAAAGGACCACTTTGCCTTTGCTTTCTTCAAACCTTTGCCCAGTTGCCCAGGGGTCAGCTGAACTGATGCCCCCAAATCTCTTAGATTTGGTTCTCAGGAATCCTCTGTTCCTCACCGGGGAGTCACTGATGATTTTCTCTCTGGGCCTGTAAGTCACTATCCAGGACTGTGTGGAAGGTTGGATGCAGCGCTACTGCCCTGAGCAGGCCCGGACATGTCAAGATGGACCACAGGGGCCATTTAAAACATCTCAGCACAAGTGCATTACTCTCAGGATCAGTGAGTTTTTTGCTCTTTTTGTTTTTCTTATTTGGGGAGGGGGCACACCAAACAGTGCTTGAGGATGAGTCCTAGTGGGGCACCGGGGATCATACGGGGTGTTGGGGATGGAGCCCAGGTTTCCACTTCATACAAAGCAAGTGCCCTTCCCACTGAGCTATCACTAGGATCCAAAGACCAGTTCTTGGAAACAATTAACACTTGTACTAACTTTCTATAGAAGTCAAACTCACAGTATTCCATTAGTATGAAAATAGAATTATTTTAGGTTTCAAATTGACTAATTTCAGTCCCAGTGAGACCAAGGCCCTCCACTCCCACCATTAGGCTCTGGATTTCCTCCTGAGCTGTCAAGAGACCATTTGTCGGGGATGGAGCCTGGACGCCCACCTTTCAAGTCACATGCTTGCTCCACTGAGCTATCCCTGCAGCATAAATATATGTCTATTCCATTGTGAATCTTGCCAGCTCACTCGTATTTGGTGACCTCATACTCAAGTGAAATTGCAGTAACGCCAAATCCTGAAGCTGTGGCTTGAGTTCTGAAATCAATCACAGCAAGCAAGATAAGAATCAGTTGAATGGCCCCTGGTGGATAGACCAAGCAGGTGGAGGACATCTCTATGGTTCTCACAGTCTGAACAGGCCTACAGCAAAGGGAAGGCCCTTTGGGAGGATTGCTGTGAAGATCCTGAAAATCCTCAAACTGATTTTTGGGCTTTTGTCTTTGACTAGAACTGGTGATATTTGGGGGAGCCTGTGGCATGGTGGGGATCAAATTCTGGTCGGTCATTGATAAGATCAACACTCTCCCTGCTATATTGTCACTCCATCTAAAGTAGCTTTGTTACAGGCTCACTCATTCATTTTTTTTTAATTTGCTTTTTGGGTCATACCTGGCGATTCACCAGGTTACTTCTGGCTCTGCACTCAGGAATTACTCCTGGCAGTGCTCAGGGGAACATATGGGATGCTGGGAATCAAACCTGGGTCAGCTGCGTGCAAGGCAAATGCCCTACCCGCTGTGCTATCACTCCAGACACCTCAATCATTCACTTTTTTTTAATCATTTACTTTTAAACATAAAGGCGAAAGAAAATCTCTTAGTGGGTCAGAGAGAGAACAGCACGTAGGCACACAGGGTAACGGGGGCTGATCCCTGTGCACCGCCCAAAGGAACCAGAGAACCGCCAGGAAAAACCCTCAGCAACACCAGGCCCCACAACAAAATAAATGTATTTGTTTCAGTATGCTCAAAAATTTCTGAGTGCAGAGCCAGAAGAGAGTGATGCAGAGAGTCTCTTGCCTGCATGCCTGGCTGTCTTCCCCAGGGCCCCTCGAAGGGGATGGGCTCCAGCTTCCCTCCCCACCCCGAGCAGAGCTCCCAGCAGCCGAAGACCTCCGGACCCTAGCTACAGCCATGCTGGAGGCCCCTCTCCACACGTTCAGACAGGCCTCATGCATGAAGGTACCGGCAGAGGAACCCAGGTGTGTGTGATCCCATCAACGGCCAACATCCAGAGACTTAAAAGCAAGCTCTCAGAAGCGCGCAGCCTCAAAGCGGCCACGCGACATCATGTAGCCTGCTTCTCCCTCTGGGAGAAACTGGCAATCTTCTGAGAGTTTCCTGCCCACATGGGACAGCCTTGCAAACTTCCCATGGTGTATTCATATGCTAACTCCAGTAACAAGCTGGATCTCATTCCCCTGACACTGAAAGAGCCCCAGTGCGACATCGTTGGGAGGGCCGAGTCGAGATAGCCTTCTAAGATCTCAGGGAAAGGACGAAATGAGAGGTTACTGAGTCCGCTCAAGAAATCAGATTAACGGGATTTTCGTGATTCATGATTCGTGATGCTCAAAAAATATCTCAGGGCTGGGATGAATGGAGATGGTACTGGCGCCCACCTGAGCAAATCGATGAACAACAGGATGACAGTGATACAGTGATACAGTGATGCTCAAAAACCATCCTAATGATCCAAAGGCAAACACAAGCATAGTGACAGAGTGGGCAGGGTGGGAGGTGGATCTGCTGCTCCTGAAAAGGGCACCCCAACATTGCAGGCTGTGCAGCCAGGCTGGTAAGGGACAGAGGGGGATGGGGCACGTAGGGTCCCAAGTCTCAGGGACACCTTTCAGATGAAGAAGAATGGAGCAAAGCAAAGAAAGCAATGTGCAGGATCATTCCATGGCGGCCAGTTTGGGTGAAGGAACAGCAGCATGAAAGCGGCACAGATGCCTGCATCCAGGAGCCCGAAGCCCCCGGGGTCAGCAGCACATCTGACACATGCACAGGGCACTGACACACTGCCCAGGGTCTGAGGCAGGGATGGTCCTCAGAAACTCACTGTAGGATAACACTGGTTTGTCATTTATCCCTAGCCAGAATGAGCTTAGATTTATTGGTTTACACCTTTCACAGTGCTCCCCAAGCACTCCCATTCCTCTGTGTTTATATTTAACCTTTTCTTGTTCTCTCTTCCCCAACCAGTTAATCACCATTTCCCCCTAAGCAGTACCTGTGACTTGTAAAGTCAAATTCCTCAGAAATCTCATATTTGTATTTAAGTGAAATATTGCTTTTTTCCTTCTCTTCTCCTCTTTGCATAGTTTACTTTAGAGTAATGTCCTTTCTGTAGAGACACAGGAAGACAGTTAAATCTATGCTTTAGGAACTTGGAAGTCCTTTAACTCTGAAGAATATTCACTCCTGGGCATCAGTTTTCTCGAGGCACTTAAGCCTCAGTTGTCCATAGTTCCTAGCACCTCAAAAACAGGGTCCTGATGAGGGACTAGATGGACCCAGGGCAAACTGTGAGCTACCCTGGCGTGGAAACAGGATAGGCCAAGTGCTATAATACTTAACTATAAGAGCACTATAAATTAAGAGCATGGACAAATTCAGTTATGATCCAAAAGTAGCAACTGGATTAGGATCCTGCTAGGGTTAGGAAAGACTAAACTGGCCTGAGCACTGGAGTCTGGGATCTATAGCAAGATGTCCCTAGGACAGCCACCCTATAAGCTTCATGTAGCTCTGTGTTCACACAAGTTGATGAGAAAGATTATGTAGAAGAAAATCTAAAATGGCTATGGGACTAAGTAAAGGAGATACACAACCCTAGGTGGTATTCTGCCCTTCAGAGGATCTCCTGGCTACAGAAGATATTTCTCTTAAACTTAGACTATGTTGATTGTGCAGCCTCACCTGGGTGTAGTTGCTATCAGGGATGCTTGGAGGGTGGGTGTGAGACCTAGGCTGCAAGACAGAGTGTGGAGAGACTAGCATGGGGGGGCAGGAGGAGGTGGGAGTGAGGGCCAGGGTGAGACTGCAATGGGGAGCTTAATCAGACTGGAACAGGCGTGTGGGGAGAATGAAATAAACTGATCACCAACCCGCCTTGTGGCCCTGTTCCTTCCTTCATGCGTCTATTGGCGGCGGCTGCAGACCAGGGTGGGGGAAGCAGCTCATGGCCACCGAAAGCATGTGGTGGGTGAGAGACCACGCCATTGCCACCGCAGCTCACTACTTTATTTTGTGAACTTACACAACTCACCAGCACACACACCTCTGTTCCCTGGTCTTAGGGTTCCTCCTTCCAGTCAGAAAACCGCAGGTTTCACCCTGGAATGCCCTAAACCCCACAGACACATTGTATGAGCCTGCATCCAGCATTCACTCCTGTTGTGCAGGAATATATTTGAAAACCGCACAAACAGTATGCTGGATAAGAAAATTATCCTAATGTCCAGGTGTTTACTATACACCAGGATGTGAACTATGTCTTACAGTTGGAGCATCTGGAGTGAGTCTGCTTTTTAGAGATAAGTATTATACTTGGGGCCAAGGTGGTGATACAGTAGAGAAGGTGCTCGCCTTGCACTTGGCTGACCCAGGTTTGATACCCGAGCACCCGAGATGGGCTCCTGACCCTTGGGAGAAATGATCCCTGCACTTAGAGCCAGGAGTTAGCCATGAACACTGGCCCCCAAATACTGCAACAAAAAGGGTAACTAACAAAGAAAAGAAACCCAAAATTAAATTCATGTGCAAAGACAATTCTACAGTAGAACACTTAAAGAATTGAACAGTGGATCCTTAAATCCAGTGTCTTTGGACTTATTTTATGCTGCAGAAGCCCACATTTTATCCTGAATACTTATTCTTTGTTCTCTGCTCTCACATCCTCTGTGTGTGTGTTTGGTTTTTGGGCAATAACCAACAGTGTTCAGGGATTATTCCTAGCTCTGGGATGAGGTAGTCCTGGTGGGGTTCGGGGACCAGATGAGATACCGTAGATAGAACCTGGGTTGGCCACTTGCAAGGCAAGTACTATACTTGCTGTATTCTGGCCCCTTCTAAATAAATTATTTCCAGCACACCAGGAGTGAGCCCTAGGCGAAGCTTCTACTCACCCCCGACCCCCATCAAAAATTAATATCTTCCTTCAAATATCTTACTTTACCAGCACTACTCAAAACAATACTGTGGGTAGCCTGCTAAGGGAGAGACGAAACAAGGGGGGTGCTTTACTTTAAGAAGCACATATTCCTACATATTCCTTTTTCCCTTTTGGGGTCACACTGGTGGATGCTCAGGGTTTTCTCCAAGCTCTGCACTCAGAAATTACTCCTGCAGTTGCTCAGGGGACCATATGGGATAGCAGGGTGTTGGGGACTGCTCAGGACCCTGAACAAAAGAGGACCCCGAAACCTTTACCCTGGACAAACCGGAAAATTCCATTACCAGCTTTGCATGACCTGAGGCACAGGTGCCCTTGTGACAAAGGAAATAGCTAAACTCTAGAGGTAAAAGTAGCCCAGGGCAGTTAACTAAGCGATGCCATAAATCCCTAAAGTAGAATACCTTCCTCTACACTAAAAACCTTGTGCATTCCTCCTGCCAGATGCTCCTGTCAGATAAACCCTTGCCTTCCTCTCCCCACTATTTCTCAATCTACTCTTGAAGAATGTTGTAAGCCCACCTAATACACCCCGAACCTTTCCTTATTTGGTCTGAGAAGACACTTCCCTGATGATTGACAACTTATGTACCAACCTCCTGCTAAGAAAAGTATAAAGCCAGCGTGGCAGTTAATTAAAGTTGCCCTTGATCGGCATGTGTCGTCTTGGGCCCCCTGTTTACTAACCTCACTAGTCTTATTTCAGGCCGGGACCCTCACAGAATCCACCCAATTAGGAGCGCTTTCCACTGTTGTCTCTCCGCGGTCAGGAGAGATCTCCGGGGGAACGCGCAGCAGGGATCGAACCTGGATTGGTCACGTGCAAGAAAAATGCCCTACTCACTGTACTATCACTACGACCCCTGAAGGAGATATTCTTTTTTTTTTCTTTTTGGGTCACAACCCAGCGATGCTCAGGGGTTACTCCTGGCTTTACACTCAGGAATTACTCCTGGCAGTGCTTGGGGGACCATATGGGATGCCGGGGATCGAACCTGGGTCGGCCGCGTGCAAGGCAAACGCCCTACCCACTGTGCTATCGCTCCGGCCCCTGAAGGAGATATTATTGACTGGGGAAAAAAGAAAAGAGGTTGGAGGAAGAGATAGTAAAGCGGGTAGGAAGCTGCTTGCACAGTCAACCCGGGTCAATCCCTGGTGTCCCTTAGGGTCCAGTAAGTCCGCACACAGAAAAACCTGAGCACAGAGCCAGGAGGAAGCCCTAAGCATTTTCAATGTGGTACAGAAATCAAAACAAAAATATAATAAAAAATGAGTTTCATTCTGAAATCCCACCCACCTGTCAGGTGGCCGCACCCACCATGGCAATCAATGAAAGGACAAGCGATAACTAAGTCTAATGCTTTAGGGGTGTGGCCCTGCTGATTAGAGTTTGCAGGTTCTACCCTTGTGATGTCCAGGCCAAAGACTCCCGTCAGGGACCAGAGCAACCTGGTTGGGAGGGTTGGCACCACCCAGCCCCCCATCCTGGGCAGGACCCAAAAACCCAAGGCTTGACATACTTCAAAAAAAAAAAACAACCTTTACCCACAGTACTCATTCCAATAGTCTGAGTCGCATGATCCTGGCAAGATGAGAAGTGCAGGAGGCTTTGCAACGTGATGTGAGACAGCAGAAATTCCTGATGTACGAAAACACCAACATTGGAATGAGACAAACAGTAAAGCGGTAGGGTGCTTGCCTTGCTCACCTGATCAATCCTCAGCATCCCTTATGGAGCCCAGAGCACCGCCAGGAATAATACCTGAGGCCAGAGCCAGGAGTAAGCCCTGAGCTTCTACAGGCATGAATGCCCCCCTTATACCCCCAAAAAGCACCAAAATAGCCCCAAAAAGTAAATTTTCATTTGTAAACCATAAGCACCTGTGACGACCACGCCCTCAGGATGGCCTCGGACATCATGGAAATACATCACCAACAGCAGCACGGTACCTTGATTTTGGGGAGCTGCCACCCTGTCCCTCAAAATAAATCTGCCTTTTATTTTATTTTTTTGGAGGGCACACAGCTGATGCTAAGCAGTTATTCCTGGCTCGGCACTCAGGAATCAGTTCTGGTCGTGCTCATGGGATGGACCTTGGGTCTGAAACAAAACGTGGAAAGCAAAGGCTCTAAGTGCTCTGATATTGTTCCAATCCTCTAAGTAAAACTGGTGGATCTACAGTAGCGATGTCGTGGCCAAAGGTTCTGGACAGGGTCCATCGTGGTCCCATCCTGGGAGGGTTGGGACAGCCACGCCCCCTTGTTCCTGACAGTTCCTGCACCCCCAAGACCCGCAGACCCATACTCAGCCCTGCACTCACCTGCTGCTGTCCCATCCTGGAGCTGGAGGCGATGGTGGCCAAAGGGGCCTCCCAGTATCACGTCCTGGAACAATGCCCACCACATCCCTCTAAAGCCTCCACCGAGCCTCAGGAACTGCCTGGGTATCGGGGAACAAGTGAAAAACAAGCGGGAAAGCACCCTCCAACCTGCGCAGCCCCATCACTCAGTGTAGAGACGGGGAGGAGCGAGGCTCTCACTGGAGGTCTCATGTCCTGCCACAAAATTGGCCTTCACAGTCCGCTTTCCAAGAAGAGACCCTACTTTGTCCTTTATCCACGTGAGCAATGACTGCTGTATCCCGTGTCCAGGATACCAGCTACTGGAGGCCTTGAGTTCACTCTCACTGAGTCAGGAGTAAACGCAAGCACCCAAGCAAGGACAAGGACGGCAAGCCTCCCAGATTTATAGCAAGCAGGATCAACCAGGTAGGAGGAGATGCACAACCGAGCAAGCAAGCGCACTTTGGCAAGCCGCTGCCGGGGCTGGAGGGGGGCGGGGAGAAGGGAGAACCCAACGTTAGCCCGGCCACCGACATTGCCAACACGCACCGCCGTCGGATGGACGGGGGGGGGGGGGGGGGGGGGTGGCGGGGGAAAGGGAGGGACCAGGGACCGACGCCAGCTCGCGAGTGGAGGAGGACACCGCAGGTGCGGGGGAGGAGAAGACCCGGCGGACGAGCAGGGGCTGTCACCACCCCACAACCGCCTGAACGCCAGAGCCCGCTCGGGCACCAAAGCAGCGAGACGCGCAGCCCGATGGGAGGGTAACGGCACTACCCGACCCCCTACTGCAGTCGGTGGGGGGGAACCCCAAGGGGCGTGGCACCACCACGACCCCGGGTGGCGGCGGCGGGGACGCGATGCGGAGAGACGGGGAGGGGACGTGAACGTCGGCACGTGGCCTCCGGAGACCCCCACAACGCCGACCACCCCGAAGCCTGCGCGGCGGAACCCCTCCCGCCTCACCAGGCCGGCGGAGCGCGGGGCAGGCCGGACCAGCCCCCCACCTCCCCCCCAATCACGACACCGCCCCCTGGCGGGACGGGGGGCACAGGAGGGGGGGAAAGGCGGAGGACCGGCACCGGCCCGGCCGGTCACCGCTCACGGGAAACCGGGACAGGAGAGGGCCCGGCGCGGAGAGAGGACAGGGTCGCCTGGAGCCGCAGGGTGAGCCGGCCCCGGGCCCCCCTCGGCCGACGGCAGCGCGACGCCTGGGTCCGCCGAGGGCTGCCTGACGGCGGCGGGGACAGACCGCAACCGGCAACGGGAGGCGCAGACGGCGGGCGAGACCCCCGAGCGCGGGGAGCCGCGGGGGCCGGGACGCGGGCAGCAGCCCGGCGGACAGACGGGAAGCGGAGGAGGCCCGCGAGAGGCCAGAAATGCCGGCGACCCTGGCCGCCACTCGGGGCGGGGCCGGAGGAGGGGAGGCGGCACGGAAAAGGGCGGCGGCGGGAGCGGGGCGAGCCGAGGAGCACGGGGAGGGAGAACCCTCCACGGCCGGGCTCCCCAAAAGACGGGGAGGGAGACCCCCCCACGGCCGGGCTCCCCGAAAGACGGGGAGGGAGAACCCCCCACGGCCGGGCTCCCCGAAAGACGGGGAGGGAGAACCCCCCACGGCCGGGCTCCCCGAAAGACGGGGAGGGAGAACCCCCCACGGCCGGGCTCCCCGAAAGACGGGGAGGGAGAACCCCCCACGGCCGGGCTCCCCGAAAGACGGGGAGGGAGAACCCCCCACGGCCGGGCTCCCCGAAAGACGGGGAGGGCCTCGGACGCCGCCGCCGCGGCCACCGCCAGCGGCGCACCGCGGGAGCCTCACCGCCCCAGGCCCCGAGCACAAGGGCGGTCCCACGGCAGCCACGGACGGACGGCCACCACCGCCACCGAACGGGCAGGACTCGAGCTTCCCCCGGCCCCGACCAGCCGCCATCGCGGACGGGTCAGACGCCCCCGACGAAACGTCCCTCCTCTCACTGCTGGAGTCCACCGACGTCGCGACCGCCACCCCGCACCGACAGAACGCACGCCACCCTCCGACCGGATTCCCCCTGGGCTAATCGAGGCCCCATTCCAGAGGCACGGCGGGTCCCAGGGGCAGGCACGACCTGCATCGGGGGAGAGAGAACGGCCACCGCCCACGGGCGACCACGCGAGAGAAGGGCAACGGGGGCCGAAGCGCCTTCCTGGCGCCGCAAGGGCACACAGCCTCCCGTGGGGAGCGGGCCGAGGGGCCGGGGATCCACGGGCACGCGCCTCAGGCGGGCTCCGAGAGGACAGTGAGAGCTGGAGGCGCCCATCCGGACGATCAGGCCACTGGGAAAACAACGCACGGGAATCCCACCACCCAAGTTTATATTAAACTAGAAACAAAGGGGGAGATGGGGGCTAGGGAGATAGTCCAGCGGGTGGGGCAGTGATCTTGCCCATGTCAACCTCATACTGTTCCCCACCAGCCAGGCATGATCCCTGAGAGCAGAGCCCAGGAGCAAACCCTGAATCCTGCTGGTTTGGCCCAAAACAAATTTTAAAAATCTGTGAAAGAGTCCAATGTGAAAGGGCAACAATGCACGGGATTGGGGAACATGCTTCGCACGTGGGAACCTTGGATTGATGCTGGGCACCACCTGGTCTCCCAAGATCAGTTGAAGTGACCCCAAGCACTGAGCAAAACAGTGGCTAAGGGGGTGAGACTCTAAGACATTAATGGTCTTAGAGGCTGGAATGACAGCATAGCGGGCAGAGCATTTGCCTTGCACACAAATCATCGGGGTCCCAATCCAAGCATTCCATATGGTCCCTGAACACTGCCAGGAGAAATTCCTGAGGGCAGAGTCAGGAGTAACCCCTGACCACCACTGAGTGTGACCCAAAAGCCAAAATATAAATGAATGGAATTTTAAAATTACAAATAAAATGAAAATGCCGAGTGTGTCCCCCAAACAATACCAAGAGCAGAAGCAAAGCACTCAAGTTAAGTGTGGAAAGAGAAGTAAATTTATTTGGTTTGTTTTGGGCCACACACAGCAATGTATAGGGCTTATTCATGGCTCTGGGCTGAGGAAATACTCCTGACTGTGCCTGGGGACCATATTGGATGCTGGGGATCGAACCAGAGTGATTCCTGAATGCATATCTAGGAGTCACCCATTGCATTGCCAGCTGGGCCACAAAATGAAACAAACAAAGCAAAAAAATTAAGTTGAACTCATAAGACATAAAGCCAGGGGCTAGGGAGATACTCCAGCAGGTTGGGGCTTGCCTGTACCCTGCACAAACTTAGCCTTCTGACCCCTGTTCATTCCTCCGGGGTGAAACTCAAGACCACATCGGAGAAGGTCACCATGTCCTGAACGACAGACACAGGGGGCAGGGGTGATGTCATCCCACCCCATGCTGTGGTGCGTGAGGATGAGACACCCAGCACCCTAGAGGAGCTCAGGGCTCTCTCCCCTCCCCACTCCCATAGGGAGGAACCAGCCTCCACCCACATTTCGGGCTGATGAGAAGCCAGATCTACTACAATGACACTAGACCAGAAGGTTCCCGCAGGTTATGGACTTGCACGCAGCCACCCCAGGGATAAATCCAATGAACACTGCAGAGGGTAACACCTGAGCACAGACCCAGCAGAACCAAAAATAGCAACACTGGGTTGGACCAAATCACTAGATGTCACACCCCACCAATGCCATATCCCACAGTCCCTGTTCTATGTTCTAGGGATGAGAAGGGGACACACAGTGTACAGCAAGTGACTCAAAGCTGTGTGAGAACACACGTGTAAAAAAATTTACAAAGGCGGTGCGCATGCGGGAGGGGGAGACGCAATGATGTGTTGTGTTGTTCTGTTGTCCGAGGGCTCTCAGGGTAGTTCTGTCTTGCATGCGCTGCTCAGCTCCTCCTTGTGCTCTGCTTCTGTGTGTGCTGCTGTGTTCTCTTCTGTCTGTCTCTCTGTCTCTGTCTCTGTAGTCTCTCCTCTGGTCTCTTCCGACCTCTCTCTGTTTCTGCTTCTGTGTCTTCTGTCTGTGTTGTCTCCTTCACTTCTGTGTCTTCCCATGTGTCTTCTGTGTCTTCTCTTGTGTCTTCTTCTGTCTCTCCTGTCTTCTGTCTCCCATCAGTGCCCCCATCTTCTCCTTCAGTCTCAGTTTATATAGCAAATTACATAGGGCGGTAACACAAAGGTGGGTTGAATATTAACAAATCAACAAAGAAGGGTAAGAGCATTTCTCCAGGAGATTAACAAAATCTCATCTAAGGAACTCACATCTAAGGCAATCCACTCAAGGGTAGGGTCCAAACAAGGGTGTGTCCAGGTGTGTCCCTTTCTTCCTTCCTCAGCTAGTAATCTGCTTAAATAGTTATAGTGAATTTACTTCTAATATTTCTAGCAATGTCATTCTGTATGAGCACAGTCAGAGATATATCAGACTTAAAGTTTGGTTCTTCCTGAGGACATTCACTATATATTCCAGACCACAGTCCTCAGGCCAGGTTAATCTTTCTAACCCCAGCAGGGTCCTAGTCTCATTACTTTTGGATTATGACAGCATTTGTCTATGACCATGGTCTCAACTTATAGTTGAGTATTGTGGCGCTTTGGCCTGGCCCATTTCAATGCCAGGGTAGCTCACAGCTTGCCCTGGGTCTATTCCATCCCTCATTAGGACCCTGCTTTTGGGGTAGTAGGAAGTAAGGGCAACTGAGTTGAGAAAGCAGATGCCCGGGAGTAAATATTATTGGAGTCAATCAGCTCCCAAGTTATTAAGCATATTATTAACTGTCTTCCTATGTCCATACAGAAAGGACATTGCTTTAAGGTAAACTAAGTTCCCTGCAGCAAGGCTAAAAGGACAAACCCATGTTATCCTACACACGTGCCTGTAGAACTCGGAACTCCTGTTTCAGGGCCACCCGAAATCCTTCCTGAGGCAGGTAAAA
The DNA here is from genome assembly GCF_027595985.1 of Sorex araneus. Lineage (NCBI taxonomy): Eukaryota > Metazoa > Chordata > Mammalia > Eulipotyphla > Soricidae > Sorex > Sorex araneus. The sequence goes on from NC_073304.1 coordinate 111,537,683, forward strand.
GTGACTTGACCCCAATACCTCGCCAGCCCCAGAGATCCTTTGCTCTCAGGGACAGGTGCATCCTCAGAATTGCAAACACTGCAGCAAGTGAACGAGAGACTGTGACTGAGCAGGCAACACTCTCCAGAGTGGAAAGGACAAAATAGGGGAAACACATGTCCTGGGGCCAGAGTCACTGCAGTTGCCAGGTCGCATACAGGGCCTGCACACCCTGGATCCTGATGACAGTCAGGGGGGTGAATCCAGAGCACAGAGCTAAGATTAAAACATGAGCATCTCCACTGTGGCACAAAAACAAATATGACAGAAAATAAAGCATCAGGATGGAGAAACAGGACCGTGGGTCCAGGAAACCCGGGTAGGGTGGTGATCCCTGCTGTCCATATGGTCAACCAAGAACCCTGAGGTGCAATGTTGGAGTGCAGAGCCAGGAATAACCCCAGGAATCACTGGGTGTGTACCCCTATCACCTCCCAAAACAAAACAAAATACCCCAAGAAGTTAATCCTGGATCACTAGCACCCCATATGATCACTGATTATGGACAGGAGTGATCCTTGAGCACTGAGGAGTACTTCTTGAGCACCATCAAAACTAAATATAACAAAATGAACAGGGACAAAAGAGGCCTCAGACAGCAGTTAGTCACCTCTGCCAGGAACCCAGGTGCTTAAACTCATCAGCACCCCCTGACCCCCCTCCAAGGCTGACTTCCTGAGTAAAGCTCCCCATCTCCACAAAACACTATCTTCCTTCAAAAATTGTCTTCTCTAATGGCACTGTTCTGAACTTAGGGATAGTTAAGAGGGATCGATTCATGCAGTGTGCATCTTAGGATGTCTAAAAGCCTTGCGAGGTATGCAAAGGCCTCCTCACATTTAAAACCATAAGATTTCTCTCCAGTATACATTTTCATTCAGTTAGAAAGGGTCACGGGTTGAGCGAAGGCCTTGAATATTCCTTACATATATAAGACTTCTCTCCACTATGACTATTCAAATACGTAGTAAGACTGAAGGGCAGAATGAAGGCCTTCCCACATGTCAATCATTTATGTGGTTTCTTACCGGTATGATTTTATTTTCTGTCCTTAATAAGATACCAAGTCTGAGTGAAGGCCTTCCCACAGTCTTTACATATGTAGAGTCTGTCTCCAAGATCAATTTTCCTGTGATTCTAAGGCTTGAGGGCATAATGTACACCTTCTCGCATTGTTGACATGTGTAAGTTTTCTTCCGTTATGAATATTACTATGTGTAATAAGGAGGAGTAAGTGAACACAATCCCACAGTCCTTACAAACATAAGGGCCGCCCCCTATCCATCTCAAAGTAGGTAAAAGTGACTCGACCCTGAGGTCCTTTGCTCCAACTCCCTGGGACAGGCGCATGCCCAGAACTGCACATGCAGCAGCGTGTGATCATGAGACTGTGTAACCAAGCAGGCAAGGCTCTCAGAGCCAGAAGGACAAAATAGGGCAAACACAAGTTCTGGGGCCTGAGACATTTGTAGCCATAGGGGTACATACATACCCCACACACCTGGGGTCCCCGGATGCCTGTCAGGAGTGAATCCGAAGCACAGAGCCAGAAGCCCTGAGCACCGCCAAAAATAAGCATGAAAGAAAACAAAGCAGCAGGATGGAGTAACAGGACAGTGGGTTTGTGGACAGCAGGTAGGGCCGGCGATACCGCCATCCCATATGGTCCCTTTAGCAATGCCAGATGGAAAACCTGCATAAGAGTCAAAAATAACCTCCGAGAATCACTGGGTATGGCCACTCCCCTTCAGCACCTTCCCCCCAAAAATCAAAACAAATAAGTCTAATCAGCTTTGGACGCCTGGCCCCACAAACGGTCCCCCAGTCCTGACAGGAGTGATCCTTGAGCACCGCTACTATGACTCATTCAAATCAACAAAATAAAAAGGGGCCTCAAACAGAGAACTGGTCACTCAGGCCAGGAGCCACATCCCAGGTCTCCTTCCTGAAACCACCCGAGACTGTCACCCCAGGAAGCCTGTGTGACCTGTCACTGCACTGTGTCATCTTGTCACTCTCCTCCCTGAGGGTGGTGTGGCAGAGGGTGCATCACCATCTCCTGCCTCTGTTTTTCCTTCGGATCAGCAGGAGGCTCCATGTAAAGACTTGAGCTGTGAGCACCACAGAGGAACACAGCCAGCCCCGCCCCCACCTGACCAGAAATCCCTGCATTGGCGCCAGAAATGTAGTGAATTGCTGGATGCTTGGACACTGGCCCACAGAGTCATCCGCAGGGATGCTCCTGCCTCTCCAGGGGACAGAGAAGTGGGTTGTGACCCGGCTGCCTGTCGGGATAGGAGGGCTCGTCTCAGCCTACAGGGGAGGAAACCACAGCCCTTCTCAGGCCTCAGGAATCCACTCTGGGCCCCCCAGGAAGGTCCCTAAGGCCAGGGACTAACTCTGAGGCCAGGAGCTTCCACGCAGAGGCGGCCCCTGTGGGCCCCAGTGACCACAGCCCCATTAGTGGCTCTGCCGTGGGGGCAGCCACAGGGACTCAGGGTGGACAAACCTTTCAGCTGCCCTCTTGCAGAGTCGATGGGGACATAGGCCTGGGCAATCTCTTCCAGGGACCAAGGTCACATCTAGGCTCGGGTGAGCCCCAGGCAGTCCTATCTCTGACCTGCTGGACCTGGACCCATCCTGGTCATGATTTACTGTAATCCCGAATCAGCACATGAGCCTCATCCAGCACTCGCTCCTGTTGTGCAGGAATAGCTCTGAAAACCATGTAAACAGTGTGTTGTATCACAAAATTATCCAAATATACAGGGTGTTTACTATGAACCATGATGTTACCTGTGTCTGACAACTGGAATTTCAGGAGTGAGTCTACTTTTAAACCATGAATATTGTATCTTGGGGATTGAGGTGGTAATACAGAGGGTAAGGCATTCACCTTGCACTTGGCTGACCCAGGTTCAATACCCGAGCACATATATGGGCCCCTGACCCCTGCCAGAAGTGATCCCTGAGCTCAGAGGCAGGAATAAGCACAGACAATGCAGGGAGTTTACCAAAAATACTACAACTTCAAAAAGTAACTCTAATGAAATGAAACAACAACAACAAAAAATACTCAAGTGTGAATTCTGAGGCACCCTCTCTGGGTTGCCAGATGTGAAGATTAGTGAGGAGGTAGGTCCCACGGTATGACACATTTGATGTTCTGTCTCGCCAGAGAAACAAAGACATGGGGACGACAACAACTGATGGCCAATGGGCAGTGCATAGTGAGTCCTTAATTCAGAACTGAATAGCATACTTATAGAACATCTGATGGAGTTTGAGGTACAGGACTGCATGTACTGTGATCTACCATTTACAGAGGTCAAGTGTTTCAACAGAGGCAATTCTGGAGGAATTAACTCAAGGAGACGTTCTGTCTGAGACTATACTGAGAAATTTGCTCAGGGGCTACAAGCATCTGTGTTACTTTGCTCTTTACCTACTTGTACATATTTAACAATTAAGTTTACTTCTTATTAATATTTATAGTTATCTGGATACACACAGTAAGTAACATTCCAAAACTTGTTCTCTGGGGTTCAGGAGCTAAAGTTAAAAGCTGGTTGTGCTTTTACCATAAATTCTACATGGAGTGCTCAGGCTGGTTTAGCTTCCCCTACCCCATGGGGTCTGGTCTTTTAAGTCATGACAGCTTAGAAACAAAACCATGTTTTATGATTTCTGGACTGTCCCATATTGAAGCCAAAATAGCTTTGCTGCTTGCCCCAGGTCCATCCAGAGATTCTTGGTGGGATCCAGCTTTCTGGGGTTAGAAACTATGGCAACTGAAGCCTGAGTCAAGTAATTATGATGGATGCCCAGGAGTAAATATATTCTAAAGTGAGTAAACCCTCAAATAGTAAGCGCTTAGCATGAACTCTTTTCCTTTTTGAAGCAAAGAACATTGCTCTATAGTAATAGATTGTAGATTTTATAGTTTATAGGGGAATGAGAAATACAAATAAATGACTACAGATACAAAGTCCAGATTCACCAGAAGTTTTGATTTTATGAGTTAAAGATAAATTCAGGGGATTAGGAGAGCTCATAAAATCACTATAACCTATGGGAGAAGAAAACTGGCAATTCACGGATCAAGCCTAAAACGCTTACGGTTAATATCCAACACTCATGTGTAAAGACAAATTCTAGAGTGAAACATTTAAAGCAGGTCCTTAAGCCCTCTTTTCTGTTTTTTCCTACGCTACAGAAATCCATATTTTCTCTTGAATTCTAGTAATCTCTTTCATTGCTCTCACATCCTGTGTACATCTGTGTGTGTGCATGTGTTTCGATTTTGGACCACAACTGGCAGTGCTCAGGGGTTATTGCAGCTCTGGGATCAGGGCTCAGCCCTAGTGCAGCTCAGGGACTATATGGAATACCAGACGTAGATTGAACCTGGGTTGGCTGCTGCAAGGCAAGCACCCTACTTGCTCTATTTGCTCTGGCCCTTTCTAAGTTAATTATTTCCACAACAGGAGTGACCCTGAGCAAAGCTTCCCCAACAATACCACCCACCCCAGAAATCACTATTTCTCTTTAAAGAAACCCAAAACTTTAGCCCCACTACTCACCATAACGGGCTGGAGAGATAGCACCGCATAGGGCGTTCCCCTTTCACGCAGCCGAACCATGTTCAATTCCTCCGCCCCTCTCGGAGAGCCTGGCAAGCTACCAAGATTATCGCACCCGCACAGCAGAGCCTGGCAAGCTACCCGTGACGTATTGGATATGCCAAAAACAGTAACAATAAGTCTCACAATGAGAGATGTTACTGGTGCCCGCTCGAACAAATCGATGAGCAACAGGATGACAGTGACAGTGACTCACCATAACGATGGTGGTAGTCTGGTCAGGAGGGATTACATGTGTGGGGTGCTTTGCAACTAAACTTTAAAAAGCAGAAAATCTTGACATAGGGAAAAGAAAACACAAAAGTTGGGATGAGAGACAGTAAAGAGGGTAAGGAATTTGCCTTGCATGCAGCCAACCCAGATCAATCCCCAGCATCCCATGTACCCCGAGTACCGAGTACCATCAGCAGGAATTCCCGAGTGCAGAGCCGAAAGTAAACCCTGAGCATCTCCTGATACGGTACATAAGCCCAACCAGAACAATAATGAAAAAGATTCACTTACAAACTCCACCCCCTCCAAGGGACCAAGACACGGGCAGCCGCGCCCCACCACGGCAGAGGACAGAGGACAACTGGGTCTCCTGCTGCAGACGGCCCTGCCCATGGGAGTGAATCTGAAGGTTCTACACTAGTGATGCTAGGGTCTAAGGCTCCGGACAGGGCCGAGCACAGTCCGGTAATGGCAAGTTCGGGAGGGCTAAGCCCCGAGCTCTGCAGGCCCCGCAGCCCTGCACCCACCGACTCAGACCCTTTCCAGAGCTGGAGGCGATCCTGGCCAGGGGGAGCCCCCATGATCAGTCGCTCACACCCACAACCCCTGCACCCCAGCACGGTCCCCACTGCACCGCCCAAAGCCTCTGGATACCCCGAAAGCCTTCGCTGCACCTCGGGAATCACCTGGATATCAACAACGAGTGAAAAAAAGGCGCAAAAGCGCCCCTGAAGCTGGCGGGCCCCCGCCCCTCACAGTGCAGAGCCCGGGAAGTGCGGGGCACTCACCAGAGGCCACTCCGCTCCTGCCACAATATCTGCCTTCACAGCCCCCCTGCCACGGCAGCCGCCTATCCTCCTCTACCCACAAGACCAACAGCAGCCCAGCCGGAGCCAGGCAAACACAGCTAGACTAGAAAGGATTCCTGAAGGGCCCGGGAAGTGTCATTTCCACTTCTGCCAGGGGCCTTAAAGGGCCATAGCCCAGATTTAGAGAACCCAGGCGAATTGGTGTTGCAAGGGGAATGGACTAAATAAAGGAGTGGAGAGGCAGCTGATGGAGCGGTGGGTCACAGAGTGGGGAGCTGGGGGGATAGGAGAAGACCCCTAATCCTGTACTGGTCAGTCAAATATTGAACCAATGCTCTCACACAGTCCATCAGGAAAAACGCAGGTGAGGGGCTGGAGTGATAGCACAGCGGGTAGGGCGTTTGCCTTGCACGCGACTGGCCCGGGTTCAATTCCCAGCATCCCATATGGTCCCCCGAGCATCGCCAGGAGTAATTCCTGAGTACAGAGCCAGGAGTAGTCCCTGTGCAACGCTGGGTGTGACCCAAAAAGGAAAAAAAAACGCAGGTGAGATAATTGAAGGCAAAACAGGCAGGTTGGTACAAGGCATCTGATGTTGGGGAATTAATCAAGATGGAGTGAAAGCAGTGACTCCGAAGCCAGCCCTGGAGATGCAGAGAGGAACTGGCCTAGCAGCAGCCCAGAGAGCTAAACAGACACTGGAAAAGGGAAAAGGCTGGGAAGAACACAGTCTTTTGAAAAAGCCCAACCACTGGATGCTTGCCTACAAGGGAAACCACAGGAGGCAGTTTCAGAAACAAAATTTCAAATCCAGAGTATGGGGCAAAAGGGGTAGTACAGTGGGCTGGGCACTTAACTTGCATGCAGGCAATCTGGGTTCACTCCTCAGAATTCCGAATGGCCCCCTGAGCATCATCAAAGGGCAAAGAAAGGAATCAGCCCTGAGCAGTGCCAGCTGTGCACCAACAACAAACAGCACTGTAGCACTGTCGTCCCGTTGTTCATTGATTTCTCAAGTGAGCACCAGCAACGTCTCCACTGTGAGACCTGTTAATATTTTTGGCATATTAAGTGCGCCACAGGGAGCTTGCCAGACTCTGCTGTGCGGGCAGGATACTCTCGGAGCTTGCTGGGCTTTCCAAGAGGGACAGAGGAATCGAACCGGGTTCAGCTGCATAGAAGGCAAACACCCTACCTGCTGCGCTATCGCTATCGCTCCAGCCAAACAACAAACATACACACACATATTATTTGTGTGTTATATGTAAAATAAATAAATCACTTGTATCACTTGTAGTCCCGTTGATCTTCAATTTGCTCAAGAGGGCGCCAGTAACGTCTCATTTGTCCCTGTTGTGAGCTAGTGCAGCCCAATGATATCTGCTCACTCCAGGAACAGAAAGAGCATCAAATCTTTCATTCAGAGATTTGACGAAGAAATCTGACCATCTAGTTGGTGGGCGGCCACGAGGTCTTCTGACGTCCCATGGAATCCAGTCGGTAACAGCTCTAGTCCAGCGGTCGTCTCTGAATCGCATTACATGACCGGCCCATCTGATTTTTGATGCCTTGGCAAACGAGACAGCATCCCTGATTTTTGACCACTGACGGAGGTCAGAACTCCGGATTCCTTCTCTCACCTGAGTGATACATGATATTCCCAGCATAGCTCTTTCGATTCCTCTTTGGGATACCCTAATAGCATTCTCATCCTGTTTGCGTAGGGCCCAGGTCTCTGAGGCAAATGTTAGTGCAGGAAGAACGGTGGAATCAAAAAGATGTGCCTGGAGTCGGAGGTTCTTCGTTCTCTTAACCACCTCTTCAATGCTCTTGAATGCATCCCACGCTGCTCTCTTCCTCCTGCGCAGTTCTGGTACCAAGTCGTTCCTCATGTTGATTTCTTGAGCCAGGTACACATAGCTGCTGCATTCGGAGATATTCGTTCCATTGAGGGCAAATGGAGCTTCAGGGACCAGTTCGTTTCACATGAACATCGTCTTGTTGAGATTCAGCTGCAATCCGACCTTTCCACACTCGTGGTCGAAGTCGGTCAGCATTTGTGCCGCTTGACTAATGTTTGGTGTTATGAGAACGATGTCATCAGCGAAGCGGAGGTGGTGTAATTGCCGACCGTCTATCTTCACTCCCATTCCTTCCCATTCCAGTTGCCGCATGATGTTCCCAAGGGCGGCACTGAAGAGTTTCGGTGAAATGGTATCACCCTGCCGCACCCCTCTCTTTACATCAATGATCACTTCCTTGTAGAATGGTGAGATCCTGGTGGTGAATCCACAATACAGCTCGCAGAGGATTTTGGTATACTGAGTTTGAACGCCCTGTTTGGCTAGGGCTTCAATGACCGCCTCAGTCTCAACAGAATTGAAGGCTTCTTTAAGTCAATGAATGTTAGACAGAGCAGCATCTTGAACTCTCGCAAAACTTCAATGAGTTTGGTCACTGTGTGGATATGGTCTATCGTGCTGAATCCCTTTCGGAACCTGGCTTGCTCGCATGGTTGTCCTTCGTCTAGTGTTCTGCCTATTCTATTCAGGATGACACGAGTGAACAACTTGTAGACAACATACATCAGGCAGATTGGGCGATAGTTGCCAATTTCGTGGACTAGTTTTCCACTGAGATGGAACCTTGCATAAATAAATAAAATATATCATAAAGATAAATATATCATATAAATTACGTATATATCAAATTTACATATTTTTATATTTACGTACATGTATGTATATATAAAAACCTAGAATATATTCCAAGAATGGAGAATGGAGGCTAATGGGCAGCAAATAATATTGGTCACCTTGTAGCCTTTAGGCCTTTAAACAGATCTGAATCATTTTATCATTCTGGTGACTACTAGATTAATGAGACTTTGCTAATTTCAAATACAATACTTATTTTTTGGTCTAATATTATTGAACTGACAGGTGGGTTCCAAGAACGTGATCAACCTTGTGAGTAATCCCAGGTAAACGGAACGTCCTGTTGGGATGTGGGGAGCTAGGGGAGCTGACCCATATTCCCAACACTGTCAGACATTTGATTCAAGGGGCCCCTTCCATCCTTTCAAACACCTTTCTATGCACAGTAAAGTTCACTTAAACTGTTTCTAGTAGGGGCCAAAGAGATAGGACTGCACGTAGACATTTTCTTGTACCAGGTTTAGCAGGATCCCAGAGCACCACCAGGAGTAATCTGAGTGTTCATCAGTGTGACCCAAAAAGATGGGGAAAAAGTTTAAAAATGAAAAAACCAAACTCTTCTTTTCACTCCATTAAAGAACCTTGCCAGGGCCATTTCCCTAAGATGAGACTTTCAAAAATACTTATCCTGTATACTTACACAATGCTAATCAGTACCTGAACATAAGGGAGGCAGAGATGACACAGGAGATAAGGAGCTGATGACACACGGCAGACCTGGACTCCAACCTCAGTACCCCATAATGATCCTGAAGTACAGATCCTGAGCTCAGAGCCAGGAGTAGAGCTCAGTGGGGCATGGCTCCCCAGAACACGAATCAGGAGGACCTGAAGAATGAACGTGTGGCTGTTTCTCTGCCATAATCCCCCAAACCCAGGGCCTCCCAGCCAAGGCACTGGGGCTGGAGTGATACTCCAACGGGAAGGGTTTTTGCCTTGCACGTGGCCGGCCCAGGTTCAATCCCCACCATTCCATATGTTCACAAGCCAATTTAACTGCTTGCTAATGCAAGTTTTGATTTCTCCTAATACTACTCAAGTGAGAGGGTGGAATCCAAAATGTGATCATGCTTTACTTTAAGAATTTTTTTTTTGCTTTTTTGGGTCACACCCGGCGATGCACAGGGGTTACTCCTGGCTCTGCACTCAGGAATTACCCCTGGCGGTGCTCAGGGGACCATATGGGATGCTGGGATTTGAACCCGGGTCGGCCGTGTGCAAGGCAAACGCCCTACCCGCTGTGCTATCTCTCCAGCCCTACTTTAAGAATTTAGGAATCACAGCTGAATGGAAATGACAGCCGAGGTGGGGGGGACCAGGGGCTTTCCCAGGTTCCCATCCTCTGGAAAACATTTGACTCAAGGGGCCTCTTCCATGGTTTCAAAGTCACATCAAATGACTTTCTGGCACAGTTAATTTCAACTGATTTCAATGCACTCTATTCAAGGGCCTTGCCAGGACCACTTTTGTCAGATAAGTATTGTGAGTATTAATCTTCAATGCATAATCAAATTTTAAAAATATTTAAAAATAAATGATACTTTTTGTATCATTTCAAAAAGTATAGAAATGATACAGAAAACAAAGTACTTTCTTGCACAGGGCTGATCTGGATTCCAAGCCCCCAAAAGGATACCTGTGACCACCAGGTATGGATACCAGGGCCATCAATAAGACCTGAGCCCGTGGGGTGTGACTCCCTAAAACCTAACACAGGAAGCCATGGAAAATGAAGGTTTGCCCATTTTTAAACTTAAAACTTACAACACTTTACAACCACACTAGCATCGTGGCTGATCTCTGCCATAATTCCCGCAAGCCAGTGCATCTGGGCCAAGCCAGAGTGAGAGCAAACAATGATGCAGTGATGAGCCTTGACATCTCCAAGCAAGGGCCATTTTTGTACCTGTTTATTTAGTAACCTTCCTCCTGCTTCTGTCACCAAGACCCATTATTTAACAGTTAACATACACGGAAGTCCAAGCTCAAGGCAACTGGCATAGCTGCCCCTCGGGTGATAATCAGCATGTGAATTTCCCTTATAGAACTGACCTCATGGGAAGGCTGTCCCATGAACGCAGGATTATGACCTTCTTGGATGTACTTTTGTAGCACCCCTGATCCCATTGTCCAAAGAAAATTGCTGTACTGATTGATTCTGTTCTGACCTTAGAGATTGTTATGAGGAGATAAAGTCATCCAGTATGAATTTTTCTGTTTACTAAGACCTGATGGGAACGTGAAGCCCTTCCACATTTCTTACATATGTGAGGGTCCTCTCCAGTGTGCATTTTCATATGCCTTTTAAGGCCTGAAAGCTCAGTGAAGGCCTGCCCACATTCCTTACATACATACGGTTTATCTCCACTGTGGATTCTCCTATGTAGAGAAAATTTTGAGGACGTAAAAAAGGCTTTTCCACACGCCTGACATATGTATGTTTTTGCTCCAGTGTGAATTCTCATGCACAGTAAGGTCAGAGCATAGAGTGAAGGCCTTCCCACATGTAGAACATTGATGAGGTTTCTCTACACCATGAATTTCCCTGTGCTTAGCAAGGTACCATGATTGAGTGAAGGCCTCCCCACATTCCTTACAAACATAAGGTTTCTTGGGGCTGGAGCAATAGCACAGAGGGTAGGGTGTTTGCCTTGCATGCGGCCGACCCGGGTTCGATTCCAAGCATCCCATATGATCCCCCAAGCACCGCCAGAAGTAATTCCTGAGTGCAGAGCCAGGAGTAACCCCTGAGCATCACCAGGTGTGACCCAAAAAGCAAAAAACACAACAATAACAACAACAAAAAACAAAACATAAGGTTTCTCTCCAGTATGAATTCTAATATGACAAGTAAGGTTTGAGGAATAAACGAAGGTCTTCCCACATTCCTTACATATATAAGGATTCTCTCCACTATGAATTTTCATATTTCTAGTAAGGTATGAGGGGAAAGTGAAGGCCATCTCACATTTCTGATATTTATGAGGTTTCTGTTTACTATGAATTTTCCTGTGCATAGAGAGATCCCCTGATTGAGAGAAGGCCTTCCCACATTCCCTACAAACATAAGGTTTCTCTTCAGTGTGAATTCTCTTAAGTATAATAAGGCGTCAGGATCGACGGAAGACCTTCCCACATTCTTCACATGAATGTGGTTTGTCTCCTTCGTGGATGTGAATATGGTCATGACAGGGTAACTTTTGACTCAACTTTTGTCCTTGCTGCTGACACTCCTGGAATTTCTGTCCACTGTGGGCTTCTAAAGGAACACCAGGGCGCCGAGAACACGGGAAGGCTCCCCCACAATTCTTACATGTGGACGGGTTCAGGACATCGTTAATTTGCTTGTGAGCCTGTCGTCGTAAATGACTCACTATGAACAGTGCTCCTCTCCCACAGTCTATGGGCTGTGCCACTGGGGTGGGGGGGCTTTGGGCTCAAGGTCTGTGAAGAACAGACTATGAGGAGCTTCTCCCAGGGAAGGGCTTCTTTGGAGCAAGATCACTCTCTTACTTCCGGTCACCCTCAGAGGACATCCCGTCTGTCTCAGCATCCCCAAGGCGATGAACACCGGATTGCTCACTTGAGAATTTGTCACAGTGCGCAGGATCAGAGACATTCCACTGGGGCTGGCTGCTTCCCTGCAGAACAGCAAAGAAGGATTCCATGTCTAAAACAATTGAACTAGGCAGTCTCATGTTCTGAGTCACCGTGCCGTGGTGTCCTGTGCCCTTTGGTGCATTCTAGGCTGATGAGTGCCCATCACTCTCCATTAGACGAATAAATGGGGCCACGGCTGGTTGGTAATAAGTGGCCATTTATTCCTATCTTAGAATTATAGAGAAATCATGAAGGCTTACAGGCAGCAGTTACATACACATGTGGTGGAATATTTACATAAACAATGAACAGATGTAAAGAAACTTCAGGGGAAGTTCCTCTAGCACAGGCACCCGAGGACAGAATATCCTCTGGGGCTCCAGCACTCTAGAATCCACTCTAGATTCCTCTTGGAGATCTGCCCAAGGGCGGGAATCCACCTAAGGGTATAATGCTTTTTCTGTTTCTTTGCTAGCAATCCACTCAAACAATTGTATTAGATATACTTCTTTATAATTGACCAATGCAAGGTCATAAGTTGTGTAAATGTAAAAGAGCAGATGACTGGTTTAAGAAACTGGTACACAATGGAATACTATGCATCTGTTGAAAAGATGAAGTCATGAATTTTGCATATTAGTGGATCGATATGGAGAGTATCACATAAGTGAAATGAGTCAGAGAGAGAGGGAAAGACATAGAATGACTGCACTCATAAAGACTGCATTCCAGTAACATGGTACAGTCTATGGGTAATGGTACTGTCCCGTCTGTGCTGGTAGAGTCCAGGGGTGATGGTAAAGTTCTGTGTTTTGGAACAGCCCACGGGGAATGTTACAGTATCATTTCTGGGTAAAAACCAGTGGTGATGGTAACTCCTTCATTGGTTGTAGAGTCCACTTGTAATGATACAGTCACATGTCTGTTCATACCCACGTGTGAAGTGGTACAGTTCACAAGTAATGGAAAGTCCTCTTAGTGGTTGTACAATCAAGGGGTGATTGTACAGTACTGGATTTTTTGACAGACCATTCTTAATGGTACAGTCCCATTTGTGGGTAAAACCAGCAATTATAGTAAAGTCCTTGTGTGGCTCTACCATCTTGGGTTATAGAGCCCATGCAAGATGGTACAGCTTCATGTCTGGTGGTCCCCCTGTTTGAAGTGGTATATCCCAGGGTTATTGGTACAGTTTTATGAGTGGTGGTACAGAACATGGGTGATGGTACTGCCCCGTGTAATCAAAGGGCCTAGGGTTGATGGTACAGGCACTTGTGTGGTGTTTAAGCCCATGGTGTTTTGGTGGAGCCCACTTGTGATGATATACTCCCATGTCTGGTGGAACACCCCCATAATGGTAATATAGCCCACAGATTTAATGGTACGGTTCCATGAATAGGTAAAGACCAGGAGTGTTGGTACAGTCCTTCTGTGGTGGTAGAACACACACATGGTTGTAGAGCCCTGTGCCTGGTCATTTCCCCTTGTGTGAAGTGGTGGTACAGACATGGATAATGGTAAAGTCCCATCTGTTGTAGTACTGCACAGAGGTGATAGTACAATCCTGTGTTTTGGTATAGCCCACGAGCAGTGGTACAGTCCATTTGTGGGTAAAGGACAGTGGCCATGGTACAGTCCAGTTCTGATGGTAGAGCCTACACATGATAGACAGCCCCGTGTCTGGTGGTACCCCCATGTGAAGTGGTACAGCCTGCAGATACCAGTACAGTCTTATGACTGGTGGTAGAACCCATGAGGGATGGTACACTACAATATGTGCATAAATATCAGTGGTGATGGTACACTCCTTATCTGCTGGGAGAGCCCACTCATGATGCTACAGTCCCGTGTCTGGTTGTACACCCCCATGTGAAGTGAAAAAGCCCACAGGTATTGGTACAGTTCCATCTGTGGTGGTTTAGCCCAGGGGTAATTGTACAGGCCTGTGTTTTTGGATAGCCCACGGATAATTGTACAGTCCCATTTATGAGTAAATACCAGTAGTGATTTTACAGTCCTTTTGTGGTGGTAGAGTCCATGATGTTACAGACCCATGTCTGGTGGTATCACCCAATGTTAAGTGTTACAACCCACTTGTAGTAGTATACGTCCATCTGTGGTGGTACATCCCAGGGTTAATGGCACAGTTCTGTGTTTTGGGACAGTCCGTGGGTAATTGTACTGTCTGATTTGTAGGTAAAGATCAGTGTTGATAGTATAATCCTTGTGTCATGGTAGAGCCCACATGTGATGATACAGCCCTGTGTCTGGTCGTATCCCAGGTGTGAAGACGTACAGCCCACGTTTAATTTTAGTCTCATCTATGGTCTGTGGTGTTATAGAGATGTTACAGGGTTGATGGCACAGTGCTGTGTTTTGGGACAGCCAGTGTGTAATGGTACAGTCCCATTTGTCGTAAAAGAAAAGTGTTGATAGTACCATCTTTGTCCACTAGTAGAGCACAGGCGTGATGATAAAGCCCTGTGTCTGGTGGGACTCGCTCATGTGAATTGGTACAGCCCACAGATATTGGTAGCCTTATGAGTTGTGGTATAACATATGGGTGATGTTACAGTCAGGTCACGTGTACTCAAATAGTCTAGGTTTATGGTACAGCCCCTCATGTGGTGTTCAAGCCCATTATGTGTTGGTACAGCCCACTTGTGATGGTACACTCCAGTGTCTTGTGGAATACGTGGTAGTATAGTCCATGCATAATGGTACAGTCCCCATGTGTGGGTAAAGTCCAGGAATGTTGGTACAGTCCTTGTGTGGTGGTAGAGCCCACTCGGCACGGTACATCCCCATGTCTGTTCATACCCCCATGTGAAGCAGTATAGTCACAAGTAATGGTACAGTCACATCTGTCTTGGTACAGCCCAGGGTTGATGGTCCTGCATTTTGGAATGTCCCACTGGTAGTGGTACACTCCCATTTGTGGGTAAAGTCCAGCAGTGATGTACAGACTTTGTGTTGTGGTAGACTCCACAGTTGATGGTACAGTTCCATATCTGGTTGTACCCCCACCTCGTGTGGAGTAGAAGAGTCCTTGGGTAGTGGTACAGTCCCATCTGTGGTGGTACTGCCCAGTGGTGATGGTACAGTCCTGTGTTTTGGTATAGCTTAGGGCCAATGTTAAAATCCCATTTGTGTGGGGCCGGAGCGATAGCACAGCGGGTAGGGCGTTTGCCTTGCACGCGGCCGACCCGGGTTCGATCCCCGGCATCCTATACGGTCCCCCAAACACTGCCAGGAGCAATTCCTGAGTGCAAAGCCAGGAGTAACCCCTGAGCATCGCTGGGTGTGACCCCAAAAAAAGCAAAAAAAAAGTTACCAATCAGGGTTTTATGCACAGCCTCCTCTATGATCCCTTGCCATCCCCGAAAGACCCCTGAGTACTACACGATGTAGCCAAAAAACAAAACCAAAATAAAATAAAATAGATATTATTTCAATTTTAAAAAAACATTGCCTGGCCACTAGTTTGAGAGGGGGCCCAGCCCTGTGTCTGCCAGCACCCCACTCCTAGTTCACTGCACCACTGTGGTCCACAGGGAGAGTCAGCTGGGCTACCGCTGTGACTGAAGATCTGGACGAGGAGACCGACAGACATAGGTGCCACCTGTCACTAGTACTCCCATCCCCTGGCACCAAAGTGAATTCAGGGAGAGTCAGCTGGGCTACTGCTGTGACTGAGGATCTGTATGAGGAGACCAATGGTCATGGATGCCACCTGTTACTAACACTCCCATCCCCTGGCACAAAACCAAACTCAGACACACAGAAGGCATGCTGCCAGTCACTGCTGTTTAACTGTCATTAATGACAAGAGAATTGTAAGCAAGCACCACATAAGGGACACACATAAGTGCACATGCATGCACACACACAAATGTGGACTTCAATCAACAGTAAAGAAATTCATTCATTTCAATCATGAAGTGCGAAATATTAGCTGATGTAGAAAATTCTATCCACCCTAATCTGATAAGTAAATGTTTGTGGGAAATTGTCTAACAAAAACTCCAAGGTCAGGATAGTCCCCTGGATATTTATTTTAATTTAGCTACAACAGCAGCAACTATGAGCCAGGCAAGAATAGAATTAAAAATTATCATAACTTTAAATGCTATAAAGTTGCTTGCTTAAAGGAAAAACTTGCCAAAAAAGTTTTTTAACAATAAAGTTGATTGTTGACTGTGTATCATCATATGGCCATAGCTATGTAAATATCACAGTCTTTGCTCTTTTTTTTTTTTGCTTTTTTTTGGTCACACCCAGCGATGCTCAGGGGTCACTCCTGGCTCTGCACTCAGGAATTACCCCTGGCCGTTCTCAGGGGACCATATGGGATGCTGGGAATTGAACCCGGGTCGGCCGCGTGCAAGGCAAACGCCCTACCAGCTGTGCTATCACTCCAGCCCCCACAGTCTTTGCTCTTAATGCACCCATTAATTGTCCTTAACGGTGAATTTTTTGGAGATTTTAATGAGTTAAAATGAAATTAATAACCATTCATCAAATAATAAGTTAATATTCTTACACTTAAAAATTCACTAACTTTACAAGAAGAGCATAAATAGTATTGACAGATTGAATTTAAAGGCTGAAAAATATGTCTTTAAATCTTCACAATTTTTTTAGAAATTGAGCTTCCATTTGACCCAGCAATACCACTCCTGGGAATATATCCCGGAGAGGCAAAAAGGTATAGTAGAGATGGCATCTGCATTTCTATGTTCATTGCAGCACTGTTTACAATAGCCAGAATCTGGAAAAAAACAGAGTGCCCCAAAACAGATGACTGGTTAAAGAAACTCTGGTACATATACACAATGGAATACTATGGAACTGTCAGAAAACACGAAGTCATGAAATTTGCATATAAATGGATCAACATGGAAAGTATCATGTTGAGTGAAAGGAGTCAGAAAGAAAGAGACAGACATAGAAAGATTGCACTCATATGTGGAATATAATATAATTGAGAAGTGCAAGCTTGCAGTGATGCAATTCCTGGCAGATCTTTCTCTGGACTTAGTTACCAAAATACTAAAATACAGAAACCCAAAACCGTGAGGCCACTAGGTGCGGTCACTCGACCTCATACCTCTTCATTCTCAGCAATGGAAAACAAATTGTCAAATGCTTCCTTTTCAGCAGGTCTGACTTTAGGGGGGAGACTCTCCAAACAATAATAGTGAGTTTTGTTGAAATATTGAATGCAATCAAAGTGAAAGTAAAGTGAAATTTATTAGTTACACAGGCAAGGGGGGGCTAGGGGTGGCGGGGAGGACTAGGGGTGTGGGGGGCTAGGGGTGTGGGGGGGACGGGGTGGAGCTATACTGCGATTCTTAGTGGTGGAATATGTGCACTGGTGAAGGGATGGGTGTTCGAGCATTGTATAACTGAGACTTAAATCTGAAAACTTTGTAACTTTCCACATGGTGACTCAATAAAAATTTTTTTTTAAAAGTCTTCACAATTTTAATAAATCTAATATTAATTTCCTTAATAGACCTCTTAACAGAAAGCCCAGAAGTCAGGATCTTTGAGCATAATTTGTGTTCAATAAATGGCCAGTCCATCTATTTGTTTGGGCCTGTCAAGGTTACATTATAAGTTGGACAAGCCACTGCATCCACTGTTTTATTCTTTGCAACAGAAAACCCTGCTGGAAAGAGGTAGAAAGAGTCAATTCCTTTGACTTTATTGTGGTAAATAGCCACAAATGTTAAAAGAGATTATAATCAAAATTACATGAATGGCTGGAGCGGATAGAGAGCTTGCCTTGCAAGTGGCCAATCCAAGTTCCATCCCTGGCACCCCATATAATCCCCTGAGAACTGCCAGGAGTGATCCCTGAGCACAGAACCAGAAGTAAGCCCTGACCACTGCTGGGTGTAGCAGAAAAAATGCTTGAGAATAAAAGTAGAAAGATGCAGAAAGAACAAAAAATATGAAGATTTTAAAGCTAAATTTCAATTTAAATTCACAAGCTTGAGTCTGCCACCCCTGAGTGGGACCTCAGTCCAAGTGGAACTACCACCTCATCCCTCAGATCCAAGCCTCTTGGTTTAGAACAGAACCAACATCACAAAACCTTCAATATAGCATCTACTTTGGCCTGAGTGTGTATATTATTATCCTAGAGGGAAAATACTAGAGATAAAGTGCATCAGCTTTTACATTAACTTAAACATAAACCCAGTTACAAAATTAAATTAGGTAATACTCAGCAAAATGTGACTTCATAATCAGATACATGAAAGAACTCAATACCTTTGCTTGTTTAACTGAAAATTATCAATTTATATTAGATTTGTAATTTTCATTTGAAATAATAAAAGAATTTGAGCAAGACTGTTTATAGTATTTTAAATGTTTGGAAGAATAATTTACTCTGTTTCCAGTTGGCTTATTAGGTTTCAAAATGTTGCTTAAGCATGTAGAGCAATCTGTCTCAGTAGCTTTGGGCCTCATTGGGTTTTGAAATGCTATAGAAAAACATAGATATATAACATTTATCAATAAAACTTATACATAATGTAAAGTTTTTAATTCACTCAGTTGTAAATTTACAGTGAATTGTTTGGAGATTTTAATGAGTTAAAATGAAATTAATAAACCATTCATCAAATAATGAGTCAATATTCTTAGACTTAAAAATTCACTAGCTTTACAAGAAGAGCATAAATAGTATTGACAGATTGAATTTAAAGGCTGAAAAATATGTCTTTAAATCTTCACAGTTTTATAAATCTAATATTAATTTCAAAAATTGGGAAACTCTGATTCTATTCATGTGTAAAGCAAAACATTTTTAAAAGCATGGGATTGAATGGTTATTCCACTGTCCCTGGTTCTACTGGAGGGGGTGGGGGGCTCCAAGCAGTTCTCAGAGACAGGTAGGGGACTCCTAGTGATTCTCAGCCAGCCAGGTGTGAGGGTAGTGTATGGGATGCTGGGGACCACCAGGGCCCCCAGCGGCGGAGTCATGTGGTGCAATGACAGAACTGGGTTTCCTGTAACATCTCCCCCACTCCCCCACCCCTCCTGATTCTTCTTCTTTTTTTTTTTTTTGCCTTTTGGGTCACACCCGGCGATGCACAGGAGTTACTCCTGACTCTGCACTGAGGAATTACTCCTGGTGGTGCTCAGGGGACCATATGGGATGCTGGGAATCAAACCTGGGTCGGCCGTGTGCAAGGCAAATGCCCTACCTGCTGTGCTACTGCTCCAGCCCCACCCCACCCCCGGCCTGATTCTCAAGGGTCAGCCTCTCCCACCGCACATGGTTCCCCTGAACACAGAACCAGGAATGGCCCCTGAGCATCACTGGATGTGGTGGCACAGTAATAGCAATAATAATGATGACGATCAAATCCTGATTATTAAGCAGTAGGGGACAAATGAGGAGAAGGAGATGAAGATGAGACATAGGGACAATGGGTGGAGATGTCTGTCGGGCACACCAGCGATGGTGGGTGTGATAACTACATCAATACCATAATCTTAACACTGTTGTGACCAGGTTACCTAAATTATAAATTTTTTAATTTAAAAAAAAGTACACCTCTCTCTTCACAGTGTCCTGGAGAATCTCAGAGTCCAATCACATGAAAAGATCACACATTAGAGTGGACCAAATTCAGGGACCACAGGAAAGCTTCCTGAACATTTCCTAAACAGAACTTTAGGATGCTCCCTAAACTTCCTAACTTTAAACCCAAAACAACTAGGAACGATCGGGGCTATTTTTATTTTTATCTGTTTGAATTTCTAACCTAAAGCCCAGAGGAAGAAGGTTGTGGCCTACCCCACCTGCCTACAGTCAGGTTGTCACAAGAGCAAATCCCTGATGTTGTCATAAGTGCCTGGCATGATCCTGGTGGCTCTGCTCTCCTCAGCCTGGTGCGTCGACCTCTGGTTCAGTGCTCACCAGCACCACGAAAGGCCACTGCCCAATGAGCCCTGCGACTAAAAAGACATGCAGAAGCAAGTCCAGGCATACGGCTGGGGGCACCCGGTGTGTGAGCACTGCAGGATGCTGGGTAAGTATCACAGTTGAAGGTTGGCACTGCACTCAGAATGTCAGCCACAGGCAGCGAATGTGCGGCATCACACTAAGGGCTGCAGGTTTCATTGGGCACAACAACCAAGAAACGTGGGGTCAGCACGGTAATCCAATGGATGACGCCCTGTGGGGACCCATAGCCAAAGTGTGGGGATGCCACAGTCAATCCCCGTCGCTGAGACAAAATCAACGACAAAGGAGTGGCCAGAGCACAGGGCACGTGCCTTGCATGCAGCTGACCCGGGGTCCATCCCGGGTACCACATGCAACCCACACCCCGCCTCTATCCCTGAGCACAGAGTCAGGATTAAGTACGCCTGGTGTGGCACCAAAACAAACCAAAAAAATGAAGGGAAGGGTAAGGGAGAAGGGAATTTTAAAAATAAATCATTGACTGTTGAAGAAAAATATCCAACCCCAAGAAGCATTGTCTTCATCCTACCAACTCTAGTGACGCCATAGAATTGGCAAATATTTTGAATCTGTAATCCCAGAACCCATATGTCATTAGTGGGGTCACGTAGGACACTCACTCATCGACTTGGCTGAGCAAAGAAGTCCCCCTCTCTAACACAGGGACAGTCCAAGTTAGTAGCTGTGGCTAGGATCTGTTAGGGAACTGCTAAGCAATGACTACATTTCTTCATATAGCCACTAGGTGTCCCCTGCCTTTCTTCATAAAACAACTAGGAGTCCCCTGCGCTTCTTCACAAAGCCACTAGATGTCCCCAGAGTGAATATAAACCCCAAGGACCAATGTAGCACATATGACATTTTCAATTTCTGTATTTTTGTATAAAGTCTATTTCTATATCTATTTAAATATGTACCAATAACGTTTGACTAAGACCAAGACTATGAAGTAAAAGAACTTGAGTATAAGAGAAACCACCACTTTTAACACCAAAAAGTGTCAATTTATACATGACAATTTTGATTTTAACATCTGTGAATTCATAAAATGTGAAAATATTGGAAAGGATTTTCTGAATTTTAGTATATTTTATTCTTAATTTTTAATTGTATATAACCTGTAATGCAGAGAGCGATGCAGAGAGTCTTGCCCCCGAGTCTGGCTGTCTTCCCCGGGGCCCCTTGGAGGGGGTGGGCTCAGCTTCCCTCCCTGCCCCAAGCAGAGCTTCCGCAGCCAAAGACCTCCGGATCCTAGACACAGCCACGCTCAAGGCCCCTCTCCACATGTTCGGAAAAGCCTCACGCATGAAGGAACCAGCAGAGGAACCCAGGTGTGTGGGACCTAGGGCTGAGACCTCCAAGCCTGCTCAGATCAGGACTGGGCTTCTTCTGCCCACTTTCCCCATATTCCAGTAGCTAGGCGGTCACATCCAGGGACTTCCTCCGGCACCATGCAATCACCAACAGCCAACATCTAGAGACTTTAAAAGCAAGCTCCCAGAAGTTCCCAGACATCTTATGGCCTAGTTCTCCCTCTAGGAGAGCCTGGAAAGCTACAAGAGATTCCTGCCCACATGGGAGAGCCTCACAAACTCCCCATGGCATATTCATATGCCAAAACCAGTAACAATAATGGGTCTCATTCCCCTGACCATGAAAGAGCCTCCAATACAGCACCATTGGGAAGGATGAGTAAAGAGAGACTTCTAAAATAACAGGGCTTGGGGCTGGAGAGATAGCACAGCGGGTAGGGCGTTTGCCTTGCACGCGGCCGACCCGGGTTCAAATCCCAGCATCCCATATGGTCCCCTGAGCACGGCCAGGGGTAATTCCTGAGTGCAAAGCCAGGAGTAACCCCTGTGCATCGCCAGGTGTGACCCAAAAAGCAAAAAAAAAAAAAAAAAATAACAGGGCTTGGACGAATGGAGATGTTACTGAGACCGCTCAAGAAATTTGATGATCAATGGGATGATGATGATGATGATAATAATAATCTATAAATATTAATAAAACATTTATGTGAAAGAATATCAAATATAAAGAATATTCAGACAATATGCCAATTGCATGTTTTGGCTCCTCAGGGTCCAAGGGACTGAGACACACAGGTGGAAACTCCTAAACAATAACTCTGCTCAGAGACCCCTTTCCATTTCTGAAATAAAACTCAAAATCATTGATTGACCCAAGTTTATGCAACATCCCAGTGGCAGTCACAAACACAATGAAATGCCTTCCCTTACAGCATGCTGCCATGACCTATGCCTGCATGAGCATATAGAGAAATTCAATACAAATGATCACATAACCAGGCCACTTTTGCCCTCCTTCCACTAACCACACTATTCTCTCATAATTCTAGATTTCAAAGAATTTCAGTTAACAATATCGGCCGTGCTTAAGATCTCAGTGATATTTCAGGGATTGGAAATCATGAGATAAACATGGTCCATCTCCCTAAAAAATTAATCGTACACTAGGATCTTTGTTTTGTAGAAAATTGACAAGGATATTTAAGCTTGGTAAAGGGTCTGAATCCTTTCTTTTGAATTCTTGGTTATATCAGTGAAGCTACAACAATAGGAACTTTCTCTACTGTGCTTAGGGAAATTCTTATACTTTTGTGTTTCCATTAAAAATGTATTACTGGTCATGTTAAGTGAAATGAGTCAGAAAGAGAGAGAGACAGACATAGATCGAAATCATCTGTGGAATATAAAGTAACAGAGTGGGAGACTAACACCCAAGAGTAGTAGAGATAAGGACCAGGGGGTCTGCTCCACAGCTTGGAAATTGGCCTCACATGCTGGGGGAAAAGACAGCTGAGAGAGAGAAGGAAACACCAAGTAGAGGATGTTGGGAGGACCCATTCTGGTTGAAAGATTAGAGCTGAAAGTAGACTATAGACCGAATATGAAGGCCACTCAATACCTCTATAACAAACTACAACACCCAAAAGAGAGAGAACAAAAGGGAATGCCCTGCCGAAGAGGCAGGGTGAGATGGTGGGGGATGGGGTGGGGGTGGTGGGAGGAATACTTGGATCATTGGTGGAGGAGAATGGGTACTGGTGGAGGGATGAGTAAATGATCACTGTATGACTGAAATGCAAATGAAAGTTCATAAGCTTGTAACTGTACCTCACAGTGATTCACTAATAAAAAAATTTTTTTAAAAAGTATCACTGGGCAGAGAGACAGGACGAGAGTAGGACATTTGCCCTGAATACAGCTGACCTAGGTTCAAGCCCTGGCACTGCATATAGTCTCCCAAGCACTGCCAGGAGTGATCCCTGAGCACAGAGCCAGGAGTAATCCCTGAGCTGTTTCAGGTATGGGGGCCCCCATCCCGCTCCAAAAATATTTTAATGTAAATATAAACAAAGAATGTATTTCTTCTTTGGTGAGTGGATCAAAAAGCCACTGTTGGGCTAAAATATGTTAGTCCCAAGTGTTGGTCTGAAGATACTGCTGTTATTTCTCAGCAAGATTAATAAAAACATGTAGTGCTAGTTTTTTTTAAATGGCTCGTTAACTAACATTTCAGCTTACATTTACTTTTGTCTACTTTAAGTTATTTTAGCTCCTCAAATCCGTTTTATCTTCGTGATGAAATTTCACTCCATCATAAGCTTTATTTATAAACTCCTGGTTACAAATAGCATACACCCCAAATCGAGATGTTCACCATTACAATAAAATTAAACTAAATTAAAAGTCTGCCCTTTTCACCATTCTGTTGGTTTCTTAGCATAATATACTTTGGTGGATGCTGTTGAGAATCAAATCCAGGGCCTCACATATAGGAAGCAAGGGCTCTACCACAGAGCCATGGCTCTGGTCCTCGGGGTTTGTTAACGTTTAAATAGTGCTTTTATCTTGGGACCTGTGGTTGGAAAAAGCAAACTTGAAATGCAAACCTGAAAGCAGTAAGAAGTGAAGATGCATGAGCACTGGCCACTCCTGAGGCAACGGTCAGAGGAAGGGAGGGAGGGGCAGGCTGAGTTCAGTGCCACTGGCCTCTGATGCTTACAGCGGCATTTCTTACTGGGTAGAAAAGTCAAACAGCCTTTTCGGATGTGTAACTATTGGGTATGATTTTGAAAAATACACCCTACCAAAACCGAAGCTTTCTGCTCAATCAATTTCAGAATTAAATCTGTTGGAGGTAATTCATTTCCAATATAAGAAAAACTGTTGAATCAATGGACTGTAGGCAAAACTGAATCAAGAAAGAAAGAAAGAAAGAAAGAAAGAAAGAAAGAAAGAAAGAAAGAAAGAAAGAAAGAAAGAAAGAAAGAAAGAAAGAAAGAAAGAAAGAAAGAAAGAAAGAAAGAAAGAAAGAAGGAAAGAAGGAAAGAAAGGGAGGGAGGGAGGAAGCAAAGAAGGAAGGAAGGAAGGAAGGAAGGAAGGAAGGAAGGAAGGAAGGAGGAAGGAAGGAAAGAAGGAAGGAAGGAAGGAAACAGAGAAAGAGAAAGAAAGAAAGTGAATAGGCTGACCTAAGAATATTACAGCTTCCACATCCAAAAAAAAAAACAAAAAACAAAAGCAACCGGTGTTCGCGCAGATGTGGAGAGAAAGGGACTCCTTCACTACTGGTGGGAATGCTGACTGGTTCAGCCCTTTTGGAAAACGACATGAACAATTCTCAAAAAAGTAGAAATTGAGCTCCCTTTTGACCCAGTAATACCACTCCTGGGAATATATTCTATAATGCAAAAAGGTATAGTAGAAATGACATCTGCACTTGTATGTTCATTGCAGCACTGTCTACAATAGCCAGAATCTGGAAAATAACGGAGTGCCCAAAAACAGATGACTGGTTAAAGAAACTTTGGTACATCTACACAATGGAATACTATGGAGTTCTTAAAAAAGATGAAGTCACGAAATTTGCATATAAGTGGATCAACATGGAAAGTATCATGTTGAGTGAAATGAGTCAGAAAGAGACAGACATAGAAAGATCGCACTCATCTGTGAAATATAAAGTAGCAGAATGGGAGACTTAACACCCAAGAGTAGTAGAGATAAGAACCAGGAGGTCTGCCCCACAGCTTGGAAACTGGCCTTACATGCTAAGGGAAAGGCAGCTCAGATAGAGAAGAAAACACCTAGTAGAGAATGTTGGGAGGACCCACTCGGGTTGAAAGCTGAGTGCCGAAAGTAGACTACAGACCAAACATGATGGCCACTCAATACCTTTATTGCAAACTACAACATCCAACAGGAGAGAGAACAAAAGAGAATGCGCTGCCGCAGAGGCAGGGTGGGGTAGTGGGGGTTGGGGTGGGGGTGGTGGGAGGGATACTGGGAACATTGGTGGAGGAGAATGGGCACTTATGGAGGAATGTAAATGAAATGCAAACATGAAAGTTCATAAGTTTGTAACTGTACCTCACAGTGATTCACTAATAATTTTTTTTAATAGGACATGGATTTTTCAGCCTTCAGGCTCTAAGATCCTTTCAGTGGTTGGATGATTTCATTTGGTCAGACTGGCACAGGGTTTGCTGCTTTGCAGCTATAAATGAGGTGCCACCTTTAAGCAATACAAGACATGGTGGTGGTGTTGAAAAAATATAACGAATCACGAAATCCCGTTGATCATCGATTTCTCGAGCAGGCTCAATAACCTCTCCATTCGTCCTATCCCTGAGATTTTAGAAGCCTCTCTCCACTCGGCCTTCCCAACAATGCCCGCATTGGAGGCTCTTTCAGGGTCAGGGGAATGAGATCCAGATTGTTACTGGCTTTAGAATATGAATACACCATGGGAAGCTTGCTAGGCTATCCCATGTGGGCAGGAAACTCTCAATAGCTTGCCAGTTTCTCCCAGAGGGAGAAGTAGGCCACAAGATATCTCACGGCCGCTTCACGGCCTCGTGCGTCTGGGAGCTTGCTTTTAAGTCTCTGGATGTTGGTCGTTGATGGGATTACACACACCTGGGTTCCTCTGCCAGTACCTTCATGCGTGAGGCTTGTCCAAATGTGTGGAGAGAGGCCTTGAGCATGGCTGTGGCTAGGTTCCGGTGGTCTTTGGCTGCTGGGAGCTCTGCTCGGGTTGGGGAGGGAAGCTGGAACCCACGCCCTCCAAGGGGCTCCGGGGAAGACAGCCAGGAGTGCAGGCAAGAGACTCTCTGCTTTATTGAAAAATTAAAGCAACAAAATTGAAAAAAAATTAATATTAGGGCTTCTTTTGGAAAACAGTATGGGTGGTTCTCAAAATATTAGAAATTGAGCTCCCATTTGACCCAGCACCACTTCTGGGAATATATCCTGAAAAGGCAAAAAAGTATAGTATAAATGACATCTGCACTTGTATGTTCATTGCAGCACTGTTTACAATAGCCAAAATCTGGGGGAAAAAAAAAACGAGTGCCCAAGAATAGATGACTAGTTAAAGAAACTTTGGTACATCTACACAATGGAATACTATGCAGCTGTTAGAAAAGATGAAGTCACAAAATTTGCATATTGTGGATCAACATGGAAAGCATAATGTTAAGTTAAATGAGTCAGAAAGAGAGGGATAGACATAAAGATTGCACTCATCTGTGGAATATAAAGTAACAGTGGGGCTGGAGCAATAGCACAGTGGGTAGGGTGTTTGCCTTGCATGTGGCCGACCCGGGTTCAATTCCCAGCATCCCATATGGTCCCCTGAGCACTGGCAGGGGTAATTCCTGAGTATAGAGCCAGGAATGACCCCTATGCATCGCCAGGTGTGACCCAAAAAGCAAGATAGATAGATAGATAGATAGATAGATAGATAGATAGATAGATAGATAGATAGATGTGTACATATTATATATAAAGTAACAGAATAGGAGACTAACACCCAAGAATAGTAGAAATAAGGACCAGGAGGTTTGCCCCATGACTTGGAAGCCAGCTTCACATGCTGGGGGAAAAGGCAGCTCAGATAGAGAAGGGAACACCAAGTAAAGGGTGTTTGGAGGATCTGCTCGGGTTTGGGAGATGCATGCCGAATGTAAACTATAGATCGAACACAATGGTCATTCAATGCCTCTACTGCAAACCACAGCACCCAAAAGGAGAAAAAGAAGAAAAGGGAATGCCCTGCTACAGAGGAGGGATGGATGGAGTGGGGTGGTGGGAGGGCTACTGAGATCATTGGTGGTGGAGAATGGGCACTGGTGGAGGGATGGGTACTCAATCATTGTATGACTGAAACGCAAACAAAAAAGTTTGTAAGTATGTAACTGTACCTCACGGTGATTCATTATTAAAAAAGAAAAGAGGGCCGGAGCGATAGCACAGCGGGTAGGGCGTTTGCCTTGCACGCGGCCGACCCAGGTTCGATCCCCGGCATCCCATATGGTCCCCCAAGCACTGCCAGGAGCAATTCCTGAGTGCAAAGCCAGGAGTAACCCCTGAGCATCGCTGGGTGTGACCCAAAAAGCAAAAATAAATAAATAAATAAATAAATAAATAGAAATAAAAAAAAGAAAAAAGAAAAGAATATTAGGGCTAGAGTGATAGTACATTGAGTAGGGTGCTTGCCTTGTATGCAGCTGACCTGGGTTGGATCCCCAACAACCCATATAATCTCCCAAGTCTCACCAGGAAGGATTACTGAACACGCAACCAGGAGTAAGTCCTAAACACCACCAGTGTAACCCCAAAACAGAACAAAAGCAAAGAAATATTAATAACAACAGTAATACTTACTGGACATAACTACCTTGTTTTCATCCCAAAAGTTAGGCAAAAACCAGAATATGGGTAATCTTAATTTATTTATAGTTATTATGCCTTTATAAATTTTTTCTTTGCAAAGTAAGTACTAGTAAAAGTCTAGAAACCTTTATATCAGGAAAGCACTTGTTTTCTGCGTTGCACATCACCAAAATGGGGGTAAATGGGGCCAATGTTAGCAGCAAGAGCCAAGTCTCTACGAGGCAAGAGACAAGGCCCAGAGAAAAGAGAACGGCGACTGATCAGCTGTCCAGTGTCCTGCCTGGCTCTCCGAGACAGCAGGATCAGGCTGCTTCTTGATACAAGAGATAAAATGATGACATGCAAGCACACACACACACAACACAGAGACAGAGAGAGATAGTGATAGAGACTGAGACAGAGACAGAGAGATAGAGACAGAAACAAACAGAGACAGAGTCAGAGAGACACAATGCTCTGGTGAACAGTAAACCCGAGAGGAAATAGTGAGGGACAGAAAGTTTGTTCCTAAGGGGAAGCTTACAGACTTCCTGACTCAGGAGTCCTGTGCAAAAGGAGCAACTTGTAAAGCACCTAAACCACCCATGAAAAGTACTGACCAGCTTATCTGAATCTTCCGGTGGAAGTGGACAAGAACAGACACCATCCCTGTGACTATCCTCTACCCCACAAAAGCAGGCATAACGGGCACCACTCTAGCGTTTCCCTGGACCTTTCTAGAGCGAGCCTGTCTCCCCACCTCGTCACTGCATAAGTCAGAAGTCTTCATGGAACATGGGAGGTAGGTTTCAGGGCTTCACAGTAACTGCTCCTACCCTCTTATCAGAGCCTCCTCTGAAGAATATGGTACACTTCTCTAGAGTCCCAGTTACTGCTCATCTCTGCAAGGGGACCCATCCTTGCTACCAAATCCAAATATGAACAGGATTTACAATTGCAAGTTCTTGTAGCACTGTAGCACTGTCTTCCCGTTGTTCATCGATTTGCTCAAGTGGGTACCAGTAATGTCTCCATTGTGAGACTTGTTGTTACTGTTTTTGGTATATCAAATACACCACGAGTAGTTTGCCAGGCTCTGCTGTGCGGGATTGCAAGTTCTTACACACATTAAAACCCTATACCTGAAGGGCTAATCTTCAGTTATTCCAAAACTAGGTGCAAAAGGAACTCCCTCCTTTTGGAACACCACCAGCAATGGGGACCTATCAAGAGTGAACAAGGCCGAAGAGACCACTATGATAATTATAGTTGGAAATAATCACTCTGGACAAGAACTGCATGCTGAAAGGAGGAACAAATATGATAAACTCTCAGTACCTGTATTGAAAACCATAATGCCCAAAAGGAGAGAGAGTGTGTGTGAGAGAGAGAGAAAGAGAGAGTGAGAGAGAGAGAAGAAAAATGTGTAGGGGTTGGCAGAGGGAAACTTGGGATATTGGTGGTGGGAAATGTATACCAGTGGAGGGATGAGTGTTGGAATATTGTATAACTGAAACCCAACCATGAAACTGCTTTGTAACTGTGTATCTAAAAAAAATGAAGAGTAAACAAGGACTTCTAGTAGAGGCCGACTGGGGGAGGGAGGACAAGCATTGTTGGAGGGAAGAGGGCATAATGAAGGGACTGGTATTAAAACATTGTATGCCTGCCAAATGCAGCCTGACACACAAATTCCATATTAAATAGCGCGCGCACACACACACACACGCCTAAACTAAATTAAAATCACAGAGAATAGATTGACTCTTACCAGAGTGTCAAAAAGTAAAGATGAGGTGAGATGGGTGAAAGGGATCATGAAGAAATTTCCATTTAAAAATGTCCGGGAGAGGGGGCCGGAGCGATAGCACAGCGGGTAGGGCGTTTGCCTTGCACGCGGCCGACCCGGGTTCGATCTCCGGCATCCCATATGGTCCCCCAAGCACTGCCAGGAGTAATTCCTGAGTGCAGAGCCAGGAGTAACCCCTGAGCATCGCTGGGTGTGACCCAAAAAGCAAAAAAAAAAAAAATGTCCGGGAGATCAGAGAGAAGACAGCTAGGAACGCCCTGCCTTTCACACCAGTGACTCTTGCACAGCATAAGGCCAATGCACAGTCCCCAGGCCATGCCCTGAGCACAGAGCCACCACTGGTTTTCGCCCAACATCCCCACCACCACCACCAAAATTTCAAGGAGATGTAATATATTGAGGGTACTAAACAAAGAATAAGGTATTACAAATTTTAAAGTTTCAAAAAGATGGTAAATATGGTGATCATTCAAAATGCTTACAAACACTGAATCCTATTGTGCACCTGAGACAATTTTGCATTTCCATTTTAAAAAATACATCAGGACAGTCCAGCCCTGTGGTCCCCAAAGTCTACTGCCAGGACCTCAATAGGTCTGTGGACTGGGGCATTAACACCTGGACTGGCCGGGGGTGTGGCCTCCACTGAAGGGGGCGTGGCCTCATCAAAAGTGGGCGTGGCCTTCTGTGGGGCCATCCTCCCAGCCACGGTTATATTTTCCATTCCCAGCACTCTCGACTCACATCCCAACCTTTATTATCTAATTCTGTGGCAAACATTCTGGCTACCTCAAACACAATATGACAATAATCTACTGGCCTACTCCAATTCCACCAAAAGACCAGTGTATACAAGAAGTTGTACAAAGCCCAATATGAAAGAGCTCCTCCAATTCTTCACTAGATGCCTATCATAAGTCACAGAATAATGCCCAGGAGGAAAGACATACTCTAGACGAGGAGAAGGTTGACCACCGCCGACTGGGCTTATTCGGAATTCTTTCCGCAATAAGAGGGAACAGTGCCAGTGAACTTAAAGGTTTTACCCCTATATATCCATAACAACATGAAGAAACAGCGCAAATCTCCACTACAAGTAGAGGACAAAGAAAAAAGTCCCAAATCCTCAACAGGGGGTACCCACAAATACGATCTCTCCGACAAAGAATTCCGAGATGAAATGCTGAGGATGTTCAAGGAACTCAAAGAATCAATGGAACAGACAAACAGAAAACTAAAGGAAGAAATGAAAGAAATGGGGGAACGGATAGCTGAGAAAATACAGGAAGAAATGAGAGCAGAAATAAGAAAGTTACAAAAAGAAATGTCACAAATGAAGGATTCAATAGATGAAATTAAAAACTCAGTAGGTGCCCTCAACAGTAGAATGTCTACGGCTGAAGACAGAATCATCGAACTTGAAGATGAGCAGCAGAAATCGTACAGGCAACAACAAACAATGGGAAAAGATCTCAAAATAGCTCTAAGATGAATCAGAGACCTAGGAGATGACTCCAAGAGGAACAACACTAGAATCATCAGAGTACCGAAAGAACAGGGAGGCAACCCGAATGAAAAAAAACACAGTTAAAGAAATCATCACTGAGCCCTTTGGACCCGGCTGTGGAGCCAGCATGATGGAAGAGCCCAAGGAAGCGCCCTTGGACTCCAAGCAGCCCACTGAACTAATTCCGGCATGGGACCAGAGACCCCACGGTGCACTGAAACAGTGGGAACCGGGCATCCCCCAATTCTTTTAACCTCTCTCTCTCTCAACTCCTTCCTCCTGAGCACAGCGCAGGGGCCGATGTTTTCCTGAGCGCAAAATGGAGACGCCGAGCCTCTCTCTAGGTTTCTCCATCTTATGAGCACCATAAAATGGTAAAAGTTTGTAGTGATGTTATTTCTGGTTGTACTTTCTCTGGACTTTATACAGAAACTCAAAACCGCGCGGCCTAATGTCATCTTAGCATCAGCAATATGTAATGGTTCCTTTTTAATGGGTCGGACTTTTGTGGGAGATCCTAACAAGAATAGTAAGTCTGTTGCTGAAATATTGAAGGCAATCAAAGTGGTAGCCATCTCTCTAGACTGAACTAAGCTATATCCCCACGCCGGCTGAGAAGAAATTTTCTTCTTTCTCGGGAAGAAACGCGGCATGTCGTCAACTACAGTGTGATGTCCATTAAGCAAACAGACCTGGTGGCGTGGGAATGGGATATAAGGGGAAAAATTATGTACATGGAACAGTAGGACGCTGGTGGAATCTCGAGCCGGAGCCGATACCAGCGCAAGACCTTCGGTTCCAGAGACTGCTTGCAGACACTCTACTAGTCTATCAACTAAGCCAGAGCCCCACGCCTCCTGATGACGGGAAATAACCATCCTTTTCGGTTTTTTTTCCCTTGTCAGGCAGCGTGGCGATTACTAAACAGGCGTGAACTCGGTGGCGCGGGGCAAGGGGGAAAAAGAAAAGTTATGTAACAAACAGCGGGACTTAATATCTCTATATTCTTAGCAGTGGAGAACTATCAAATGCCTCCTTGGCATAGGACTGCTTTTCTTTTTTGGGGGAAACCCCAACAACGGTAGTGAGTTGTGTGTTGAAACATGGAATGTAATCGAGATAAGGCGTAAACGAAGTGAAACTTATCATGTACAAGGGTGGCGACTGGGGAGGTGGGAGGGGGCGGCAGGTATACTGGGGTGGTTGGTGATGGAATAGGGGCACTGGTGAAGGGAAGGGTGTTTGAGAATTGTATAACCGACATAATCCTGAGAACTATGTAACCCTCCACATGGTGATTCAATAAAATTTAAAAAAAAAGAAGAAATCATCACTGAAAAGTTCCCAGAGTTAGAGAATGCAAGTATCCGGATCCAAGGAGCCAGAAGGGTGCCAGCTAAAAGAAACCGTAATCAAAACACTCCAAGGCATATCATAGTCAGGATGATGGATGCTGCAGATAGAGACACAATACTGCAAGCAGCAAGGTCAAAGAAAGAAATCACATACAAAGGAGCACCCCTTAGATTAACCCTCCAAGTCTGAAGACAGTGGTGGGATATAGTGGAAAAACTCAATGAAATTAACACCTCATCAAGAATACTTTATCCAGCCAAACTCTTACTCAAACTCGATGGAACAATACACCATTTTATAGGTAAACAACCGCTCAGAAACTTCATAGACTCAAAACCAAATTTTAAAGAAGGACTAAAAGGGCTCCTGTAAGACAGGAAAGAAAACACCCATAAGCACAATATACCCTTATAGAAAGATGGCACAAAACTCCATGACAATGATCTCTCTCTCAATGTCAATGGTCTAAATGCACCTATCAAGAGACACAGAGTAGCAAAATGGATCCAGAAACTGAAACCAACATTCTGCTGCCTACAAGAAACACATCTGAACAATCAGAACAAACACGGATTCAAAGTTAAAGAATGAAAAAAAGTCTTGCAAGCAAACAACTCCCTCAAAAAAGCTGGGGTGGCCATACTAGTATGTGACAACATAGATTTCAGGTTCAAAACGATCAGAAAGGACAGTGAAGGCCATTTTCTATTTATCAAGGGTTATGTACACTCTTAAATGTATATGGAGAGCTGCAGACCAATGGAACAGGGTGGAATATACCTACACAGAACCCCAAATGTATGAACATCTAATCTTTGATAAGGGAGCAAGAAATATGAAGTGGAGCAAAGAAAGCCTCTTTAACAAATGGTGCTGGCACAACTGGACAACCACATGCAAAAAAAAAAAAAAACGGGTTTAGACCTCGACCTAACACCATGCACAAAAGTCAGATCAAAATGGATTAAAGACCTCAACATCAGACCACAATCCATAAGGTACATTGAAGACAAGGTTGGCAAAACCCTCCATGACACTGAAGCTAACGGTATATTCAAAGATGACATGCCACTGACCAACCAAGTGGAAATAGAGATAAACAAGTGAGGCTATATTAAACTAAGAAGCTTATGCAC
This sequence comes from Sorex araneus, assembly GCF_027595985.1. NCBI lineage: Eukaryota > Metazoa > Chordata > Mammalia > Eulipotyphla > Soricidae > Sorex > Sorex araneus. The sequence continues at coordinate 111,571,185 of NC_073304.1, forward strand.
CGCAAAAGATACAGTGACCAAAATACAAGACAATCTACAGAATGGGGAAGAATATTCACCCAATACCCATCAGATAAGGGGTTGATATCAAGGATATACAAGGCACTGGTTGGAATCTGCAAGAAGAAAACATCCAACTCCATCAAAAATTGGGGCAATGAATATCCCTCTTTCTCGGTTGTTTCCCATTTTCGGGGAGAAACGTGGCATGGTGTCCACCATACTATGAGGCGCGGGAAGGGGGATGAGGGGGGGAAAAAGGAAAAGGAAAAAGGGGGAAAAAAGGAGTTGTGTACTTGGAGCAGTAGGGCTACATATCTCTTCATTCTAAGCAATGGAAAACTAATTATCAAATGCTTCCTTGGTAGATGGGCTGTCCTTCTTGGGGGGAAACTCCAACAACAATAGTGAGTTTTGTGTTGAAATATGGAATGTAATCAAGGTAAAGAGAAAATGAAGTGAAATTCATTGGTTATACAGTTGGGGGTGGGAGGCGGGGGCGGGAGGTATACTTGGGGTTTTGGTGGTGGAATATGGGCACTGGTGTAGGGATGGGTGTTTGAATGTTGTATAACTGAGACATAAGCCTGAGTACTTTGTAACTTTCCACATGGTGATTCAATAAAAAAAATTTTTTTAAAGATTTTAAAAAATGGGGCAATGAAATGAACAAAACTTTCTCAAGGAAGAAATACAAATGGGGAAAAGGCACATGAAAAAATGCTCTTCATAACTAATCATAAGAGAGATGCAGATCAAAACGACTATGAGGTACCACCTCACACCACAGAAACTGGCACACATCCAAAAGAACAAAAACAACCGCTGTTGGTGTGGATGTGGGGAGAAAGTGATCCTCCTACACTGCTGGTGGGAATGCTGACTGTTTCAGCCCTTTTGGAAAACAGTATGGACACTTCTCAAAAAATTAGAAATTGAGCTCCCATTTGACCCAGCAATACCACTCCTGGGAATATATCCCGGAGAGGCAAAAAAGTATAGTAGAAATGACATCTGCACTCGAATGTTCACTGCAGCACTGCTTATAATAGCCAGAATCTGGAAAAAACCCAAGTGCCCGAGAACAGATGACTGGTTAAAGATACATCTACACAATGGAATACTATGCTGCTGTTAGAAAAGATGAAGTCATGACCTTTGCATATAAGTGGATCAACATGGAAAGTATCATGCTAAGTGAAATGAGTTGGAAAGAGAAAGACAGAGATAGAAAGATTGCACTCATCTGTGGAATACAAAGTAACAAAATGGGAGATTGGCACCCAAGAATAGTAGAGATAAGTACCAGGAGGTTGGCTTAAGGCTTGGAAGCTGGCATCACATGCTGGAGGAAGGAGCAGCTCAGATAGAGAAGGAAACACCAGGTAAAGCGTGGTTTGAGGATCCGCAGGGGATGGGAGGTGCGCGCTGAAAATAGACTATAGACCAAACACGATGGCAACTCAGTGCCTCTATTGCAAACCACAACAGCCAAAAGGAGAGAGGAACAAAAGGGAATGCCCTGCCACAGAGGTGGGGTGTGGGGGGGGGATGGGGTGGGAGGGTGGGAGGGATACTGGGATCATCATGGTGGAGAACGGACACTGGTTGGGGATGGGTACTCGAGCATTGTATGACTGAAACACAAGCACGAGGCCTTTCCACTGCTGCAGGAGCATGATCCCAGAGGCCAACTAAACTACTCTGGACACCAGCAGCTCGCAGAAATGCCTCTAGACTGTGAACTGAGCCACTGCCCCATGCGGCGCCAGGGGGGAAAGGTTTCTCTCTCTTGGCTTTTCCATCTTATGAGCACCACAAAATGGAAGTAAAAGCTTGCAGTGATGCAATTTCTGGCAGAAATTTCCCTGGACCTTATGCAGAAATCCAAAACCGTGTGGCCACGCGACTTCATATCTCTTAATTGTCAGCAATGTAAAACATTATCAAACGGTTCCTTTTTAGCAGGTCTGACTTTAGGGGGAAACTCCAAACAATAATAGTGAGTCATTTGTTGAAATATTGAAGGTAATCAAAGTAAAGTGAAACCTATCAGCTACACAGAAGGGGGGTGGAGGGCGGGGGTAGGGGGAGGTACACAGGGGCTCCTGGTGGTGGAAAATGTGCACTGGTGATGGGATGAGTGTTGAGCACTGTATAACGAAGACTTAGACTGAAATCTCTGTAACTTTCCACATGGTGATTCAATAAAAAAAAAGAAACTCAAGCACGAAAAGTTGTAAGTCTGTAAAAAACAAATAATTAATTAAAAATTTAAAAATTTTAAATAGATAAAAAAACATCAGGAAGAGTGTGATGAGAGCAGATGGCGATTGAAGAAACGAGAATGGCAATATGCTGAGTGGGGTTGAGTGAATGGTACAGAAAAGTTTCTCACATTATTCTCTCTACTTTGCATATGTCTCAAAATGTGCATAATAATGATTTAAAAATCATCTTTCAGAAACACCAAAATTTCCTAAATTAGCTTTCCAGGATCCCCATTTCAGCAAAAGGAGTTAGTAAGAGTCAATTCAGATTTTTTTCTGCTGTTGTTTTCACTGAAGTTTCAAATGTAGAAATACCATCACTGCTTTCCACATGACTAAAGATAAAAACTATTGAAAGTACAACTGACGTTAATGGGCCAACACTGTTTTCATACATCCTTCTAGTAATTGTTGGTACTTTTACACTGGATTCCACTGACTTCCAAAAGCTCAATTTTTAAATACTGAAAATTTAAAGCCAACCAAGCAGGCATGTCTGACTCTCCTTGGCTCACCTACTGTAGGTCCCCAGTGGAAATACTAATGATGGAAGTTGGGATAATCATGAAGCAGGCGTTATAAAAAAGCACTCCGTATTTGCCTAGTTCCTGGAAACTAACAAACAAAAACCACATTTTAAAAACAGGAAACATGGGGCTGGATCGATAGCACAGTGGGTAGGGCGTTTGCCTTGCATGCAGTCAACCCAGGTTCAATTCCCGGCATCCCATATGGTCCCCTGAGAATCGCCAGGAGTAATTCCTGAGTGCAGAGCTAGGAGTAACCCCTGAGCATCGCCAGGTGTGACCCAAAAAGAAAAAAAAAAACAGGAAGCATATTTTCTAAAGTTAATTAACCAACTCTAGTTTAATGCAGATTAGAATGTATGTACTAACCAACTCTGTACTAGAATATTTTTAGCAAATTTCTGATGGAGAATGCTTGATGTCAGATATACTGTGATTTTATAATAAACTTTGATCTTTCCCAAAAAAACTAAAACCAAATTATGGGTGGAGATGGATAGTCTGACAGGTTTTATCCATTTCTAATAATCCAATTGTTTTTTAAGAAACACTACTTACTATTCAAAATGAGAAATCTGGAATAGAATTAAGAAATCTTTACAATGTTAGTATAAATAGAACTCCTTAAACACATCTGCTCTTTTTATTATTATTATTAGTGACTCACCGTGAGGTACAGTTACAGTCTTACAGACTTTCGTGCTTGCATTTCAGTCATACAATGATCGAGTATCCATCCCTCCACCAGTGCTCATTTTCCATCACCGATGGTCCCAACAGCCTTCTCACTATCCCTACCCCATCCTCCCTCCCCCGACCCCGCCTCTGTGGCAGGGCATTCCCTTTTGCTCTCTCTCTCTCCTTTTGGGTGTTGTGGTTTGCAATAGAGGTATTAAGTGGCCTTTATGTTCTGTCTATAGTCTGCTTTCAGGTTATGTCGCCCATCCTGAGTAGATCCTCCTGGTACCATTTACTTGGTGATTCCTTCTCTAACTGAACTGCCTTTTCCCCCAGTATGTGAGGTCAGCTTCTAAGCTATGGAGTAATTCTCCCAGTACTTATCTTTAATAATCTTGGGTGTTAGTCTCCCATTCTGTTACTTTATATTCCACAAATGAGTGCAATTTTTCTATGTAGGTTCCTCTTTCTGACTCATTTCACTTACCATGATACTTTCCATGTTGATCCACCCATGTAAATACATCTGCTCTTACTATTAAATAACAGCTGTGTTAAAACACCAGGTACCCCATTTTTCCTCCAATCTTGCATAAATTTACTTTTCACTAAAAAAGCTACATCACTTATTCAGCATTTTCCTTAAAGGGTGACATATTGCAAGTTCCCAAAGACAACCACTGTTTTTGTAACGGTCACCATTAAAAAAAAAATGGCCAGACGGAAAAAAGTCAGTACAGATAAAATTTAAAAACAAAAACAAAACACTCTTAGAAATAAGCCTGTCTGTCAGAGAGAAGGACGTCCCTCAACGCTGAACAAAGAACACGGAACAAAGAGACATATGCCTGGCTGATTCCTCTGAGTTTCAGGATCAGCTGGTGTGGGGCTGAAGACTGGGAGCTCAACCCAGATGCAGCCATATAAAAGCAAAGTTCATTTTATCTTCTCATGACCAAGGGAGGCAGTTATGGCTGGACTTATTTTATATTACTTATTCTCATAATCTCTTTTCACTAATGAGGAAACAGAAGTTTGCAGAAGTTGAAGTTCAAAGTTACAATGTCCAATAATCAACCAAACTTATCTGTAAACCATGTCTTCAGATTGCCAAACTACTAGGCACTCTTTCAGACCATTTCTTATTTCACCTTGGTCATTAATAGCACTGTAGCACTGTTGTCCTGTTGTTCGTCGATTTGCTCAAGCGGGCACCAGTAACGTCTCCATTGTGAGACTTGTTACTGTTTTTGGCATATTGAGTACACCACGGGTAGTTTGCCAGGCTCTGGCGTGCGGGCAGGATACTCGGTAGCTTGCCAGGCTCTCCGAGAGGGATGGAGGAATCGAACCCGGGTCAGCCGCGTGCAAGGCAACTACCCTACCCGCTGTGCTATCACTTTTTATTTTTAACTTGCCTTTCATAACAATCCCTGTTGAGATATTCTAACTTTATATCTAAAACAGTGACATCTTTTCCTTGCCTGGCTAATTTTCACTCCAAACTTTGCAAGATTAGGTATAACAACAACCTATTGAGACAAGTACTTGGAAAAAATCAGTAATTTTAGAGCATATTATGTAAATTAAATTATATGCCAACTTTGTAAATTAATTTTCCTTTCTCATGTAACAAGAGTCAGATTACGAAGCCTAAAAGCCAGATGAGTGAAGATCTAGTACCTTTGGATCCATCTTCTGTCTGGTATAAACTCCAAGCTGCTGTGAAGATATCATTTAGGGGGCTGGAGAGATAGCACAGCGGGTAAGGCGTTTGCCTTGCACGTGGCCGATCCGGGTTCAAATCCCAGCATCCCATATGGTCCCCTGAGCACGGCCAGGGGTAATTCCTGAGTGCAGAACCAGGAGTAACCCCTGTGCATCGCCAGGTGTGACCCAAAAAAAAAAGCAAAAAAAAAAAAAAAAAAAAAAAAAGATATCATTTAGGAAAACAAAAATATATCCTTCCAAGTTGAAAGCAAGGTCAGAACTGGAAAGGCAAACACAACAGAGGGGGGTCATTCAGAAACTCACATGCTGATCTCAAAGTAGGCTTATTTTCTCTTTCCCCAAGCAAAGATTCCTAGCAAACCTTTTCTTTGGCACATTTCCCCTCCCACCCCCAACTTGTGGTAATGAATAGTTATTTCCTCAGCTTAGCCTCATACTAAACCCAAACCAGGACAGCAGGTGCTTCAAGTTAATCATGAACACTTTAAACCCGAAGACCATTATCATGTATATCCCTTTACCTACTTATAGCACTCAATTCTTGTCCAGAGTCATCACTATAACCTTACAGTACCTGTGCCACAAACTATAATGACCAAAAGGAAAGATTGAGAGAGAGAGAGAGAGAGAGAGAGAGAGAGAGAGAAAACGAAAAAAAGTATCTGCCATAGAGGCAGACTCAGGGTGAGGGTGGGGTGGAAGGAGGAAAACTAGAGACACTGGTGGTGGGAAATGTACACTGGTGAAGAGACAGGTGTTGCAACCCAATCATAGATAACTTTGTAAAGTTTATCTCATGGTGATTTGATAAAAAAAATTGAAAAACACAAAAACCAAGCAGACATTACGATGATGTTTTAAGTTAAAAAATTCTTTAATTTGTTAACTTATACATCAGCATAATTATTGAACTCCCCAAAGGGGACTGTCATTCTGGTTTTTTTCTGATTCATCAGTGGCTGTGCTTATTGCAATAAATAGGGACATCCCCAGGGTACAGTTCTGTGGAGATAGCTGAGCAGTGAAGGGCAAAAGCAGATAAATGAGGGAGTGGCTTGTCCATCTGGTGCTCAGAGTCACCTCATTCATTAATGTCTTCACTAATCTGGTACTCAGAGTCATCTCAGTCACAAACACCTTCACTACCTGATGCTCAGAGTCACCTCATCACACGTGCCTTCACTGTCCTGGAGCTCACAGTCATATCAGTTACAAAAGCCCCCACTACCTGTTGCTGAGTCACCTAGGTAACAAATTGCCTTCACTACCTGGTACTCAAAGTCACTTCAATTACAAACATTTTCACTACCTGGTTCTCAGAGACCCCTCAGTCGCAAACACCCTCACTACCCTGGTGTTTAGAGTCAACTCGGACACAGATGCCTTAACCGTCCTATTGTTCAGGAGTCACCTGAATCACAGATGCCTTCACTACCCTATGCTCATAGTTATCTCAGTCACAAACATCTTCAATAACACTGGTGTCCAGAGTAACCTCAGTGACAAAAGCCTTCACTACCTGGCACTCAGACATCACCTCAGTCACAAACTCTTTCACTACCCTGGCCCTCAAAAGTCAAGGCAGGAATTCTTTCACTCTGAAATCCTCTCAGACTTCCTTCTACCTATCCTTCTAGAACATATTCTCTTCAGTTCTCTTCAAATAAATTTAAATGCTTATGGTAGTGGGGCATGGGAGAGGAGAGGAGAGAGAAATCTCCAGCAGAGCCAGGAAGCAACTTGTCAACCCGTACCTGCTGCTGCATGACCAAAGTCATTACTCAGAGCATCTTATCTGCCCTCACAGGTTCAGTAATGGGAGCCTGTGAAATTAACTGATATTGGACATACTGATGGGGAGGAAATACAGACCATACTATTTCGCAATGCAGGCCACAGAAATGGAATTGAAAGAAGTGGTTAGATTCTGGGGCTAATACACTATTGCCAAAAAGAAATTAAGAAGGTTTTGCGGAAGAAATTGTATGGGAAAGGGACTAGGGAATATATTGGGGAACGAGAATAACTAACGGGTCATGTTGGTAATGTTTGTTTAGACAGAAGCACCTCAAGTCTGGCTCCCTGTTGCTTACTGCTATGAACAACAGGAAACTTCACAAAGAAAATGTGTACCTTGATTTGACACATAAAAGATGGTCAGGGGAGAGCATAGAACTCTTCCTACATTCATCGGTTCCCAATTGCCTTCAGCTCAAAATAATGCTGATGTCACTGTCACTGTCACTGTTATCCCATTGATCATTGATTTGTTCGAGCGTGTCCAGTAATGTCTCTATTCATCCTAGCCCTGAGATTTTAGCAGTCTCTCTTTACTTCCCAATGGTGCCGCATTAGAGGCTCTTCAGGGTCAGTGGAATGAGACCCATCACTGCTACTGTATTTGGCATATGAATATGCCACAGGGATCTTGCCAGGCTCTCCCCTGTGCGGGCAGTAAACTCTCGGTAGTTTGCCTGGTTCTCCAAGAGGGAGAACTAGGCTAGAAGATGTCACTTCTGGGAGCTTGGTTTTATAGTCTCTGGATGTTGGCCGTAGATGGGATTACACGGAGCTGGGATCAGTCTCTGGGTGTGACTGCCTAGCTACTGGAAAATGGGGAATCTGGGTGGAAAAGGCCCAGTCCAGATCCAAGCAGTCTTGGAGATCTCGGCCCCGGGTCCCGCACACCTGGGTTCCTCTGCCAGTTCCTTCATGCGTGAGGCTCATCCTTCAGCATGGCTGTGGCTGGGTTCCAGAGGTCTTCAACTACAGCTACAATTGCTGATGTCAATTGTAATATTTTGAGATACTGTATTCTGATCCCCTTCAATATCAAGCAGATTTTTTCCTTTGGGATGGGCGAGTTGGGCCATGCCTTGTGCTTGGGAATGACAGTTTATTGCAAATGAGAAAAAATAAACGAGGGAAAATTGCATCAAAATCTGAACTCAAATTAAGAGTTCACTAAAAGCTTTCATTGGCATTATTATCTTCAAATTAATTTGTAAAATACATATTATTTAATAATTAATTTTACTTTTGTTTTGTTTTGAGACCACAACTGGTGGTACTCGGGGCTTACTCCTGGCTCTGTGCTCAGGGATCATTTCTGGCAGACTCAGCACATATGCTGTCCCAGGGATCAAACCTGGGTTGGTTTCATACAAGGCAAGTGTCCTACCTGCTGCGTTATCACTGCACACTGTAAACTAATTTTAAAACATTACTTTTTTTAAAATCCTAAATTTATGATATACTACAAAAAATAGAATCTCTATTAATAAAATTTCTAAATTGCTTGTCTAGCCAATGTAGTACGCAGTACAAGATATTCCAAGGAGGTCACAGAATGAGACCAGGGGCCAACCAGCAAGGCCAGGAATAAGGGCACAGAAAGGAAACAAAATCAGAAGGGAATCACAGAATGACTGAGAAACACTGTTAAATCGCAAAAAATGCATAGCACTACATCCCATATGGTGTAAGAACAGTATAACTGGCTCTTGCCTTGCACACAACAGACCCGAGTTTGATCCCCAGCATCCCATGTGGTCCCCTGAGCCCTGCCAGGAGTTATTTCTGAGTGCAGATCCAAAAGTAACCCCTGAGCAACAGTAGGTTTGGCCCAAAACCCAAAATAATAATAATAATAATAATCGTTATTAATATTATAATTGGGCTGGAGCGATAGCACAGCAGTGGGTCATTTGCCTTGCACACGGTCAACTGGGTTAGATTCCTCGGCCCCTCCTGAACAGCCCGGCAAGTTACCGAGAGTATCTCGCCTGCAGGGCAGAGCCTGGCAAGCTACCCGTGGCATATTCGATATGCCAAAAGCAGTAGTAAGTCTCACAATGGAGATGTTACTGGTGCCCACTTGAGCAAATCTATGAGCAATGGGATGATAGTGACAGTGACAGTATTATAATTGTTGCTAATATCTGTTCACAATCTCAAATTCTATTTTTAATCTGTCTTTTGCAAATTGGAGAAAAGTACAGCAGGTAGGGTATCTGCCTTGCATGAGGCTGACTGGGTTCAGTCCCTGGCATCCTATATGGTTTCTTAATCATCAGCAAAGTTATCATTGGGCTAAACCTCTCAGCCCCCCCAAAAAATCTGTCTTTTGCCTACTGTCTGTCTGCACTAACTGGAATGAAAGCTTGCCTTAGTTATTAACTTTTAGGATTCCCCAGCACTTAGACAGCATTTGGCATAAGGCAAGTGTTCAGTATGTTTGTTGAATTTAGACACCCATTTTCATAAATCCTCATTTATTATCCTATTTCTTATAATGACCCCATTAGATAGGTACTATTTAGTTCCCATTTTGCAGCTAAAATAAGTAGGATTCTATGAAGCAAATAGTAGATCCTATGAAGCAAATAAATATTTAGTTCCCATTTTGCAGCTAAAATAAGTAGGATCCTATGAAGCAAAACAAATAAAATAAGTGAAAAAACTAGAATAAGGTCCCATGCATATAAGCTCTGTAGTTTATCTCCTTATTTAATTTGCAATTAATTGTCCAAAACTCGTGTTTCTATATGAATTAAGGGAATCAAATTGTTTAACTGAAATCTATCCAACCTTTTATCTTATCCAATCACTTATCCATTCCTTATCCAAGCAGGTTTTCTTTCCTTTTATTATTCTTTCTCTGTAAAGAAGGAAACAGGTAAAAAGAGACTGAGAAACAGTTGACAAAGGGGCAGAGATAAGTTTTGATCCTGGAACTGTGACCCACATAGAGCTATTAAAGATCACTCTATGAAAGACAGGAATTTGAGCATCACCCTTTCAATGCAAACTGGACTCCTCCTTCCTGATCCTGCATATGAATAAATAAGACAACCATGCACCGTTATCAGATGCCAAACATACAAATATTATTAATGATAATCTACCTCTAGAAATATTATATAAAATGATGATTAAAAAATAAAGTTAAAGAGCATATAAGGATTTTACAATTTATTGTTGTAAAATTCATTATTTGCAAAATCCTGTGTGCCCAGAACTGCACATACAGCAGTCTGTGAACCTGAGACTGAACAGGCGAGGCTCTCCAGAGCGGGAAGGAAACATCTGGGACAATGCATGTCCTGGAGTCCAAGTCATTGTAGCTGTCAGGGCATATATGGGGCCAGCACACCCTGGGCCGTGCTTGATTCCTGTCGGGTGAAACCGGGCACAGAGTCAAAGGAAGCCCTGAGCTCCTCCACTTTGGCACAAAAATTAATACCAACGAAAACAAAGCAGCAGGATAGAGTAACAGTATAGCTGGTCCAGGGACAGCAGGAGGGCTGGAGATCTCTGAAGTCCCATCTGGTTCCAAAGCACTGCCAGGTGCAACAGCATAGTGCAGAGCCAGGAGTAACCCCGGGAATCACCGCTGTGGCCCCCGTTACTTTCCAAAACAAATCCAACAAAACCAAACCCCAAGAGGTTAGCCTTGGACCCCTGGAACCCTATCAAGACCCGGAGTTCTGACAGACCTGATCCTGGAGCTCTGAGTACTCCTTGAGCACCAGGTGAGGCCTCAAGTCCAATACAACAAAACAAACAGGGTCAAAAGCAGTTTCGGATAGTGAGAACCAGGTACCCCTGCCAGGAGCCACATCCAAGGGCTCCTTCCTGAAACAACTCGACACAGACAAGCCTGGAAGCCTGAGTGCTCCCATCACTGCATCATGTCACCATGTCAATCTCCTCATACCTGGGGATTGTGTGTCAGACGGTACATCACCATCTTCTCTCACCTCTGTAATTCCCAAAGGTCAGCAGAGAGCTCCGTGCAAAGACCTGGAGAAGTCAGCGTCACAAGCACTAGAGAGGAGCACACCCCCCTGGCTCTGACCAGAAGGCCCTGCATTGGAGCCCGGAAACACTCTGACCGGTGGAACCATTCGGCACCAGATCACTCTCCCACCAGCAAAGGCACTGCCAAAAGCTCCTTCGTCTCCTTTGGATGCAAAAGTGAGTTGGGATCTGGGCTGTCTGTCCGGTCAGGAGAGCTGGGTTCAGGCTACAGGAGAGGAAACCACAGCCCTTCCTGAGCCCCAGTACTCCCCCTTGAACACTACAGGAAGGTCCCTAAGGCCCAGTCAGGATGAACTCTGAGCCCAGGTGTCAAATGCATCAGCGCCCCCTGCAGGCCCACATCAAGGCTGCCCCCAGGGACTACAGCCCTCAAAAAGGCTCTGCCATGGGGGCAGCCAAAGGCACTCAGCATAGACGAGCCACCCTCTTGCAGGATGGATGAGCGCCTGGGCGCTCTCTCCCGGAGACTAGGGTCGCTTTTGGACCTGAGCCAACCCAAGGCACAGCCTCTGCTCCATCCCTGGACTCAGGCTCCTCTGGGTCCTGGTTTACTCTAATCCCAAATCAGAACATCTGCATGAGTCTCATTCCAGCACTTGCTGCTTGTTGTGTGACTATTCTTTCAGTCAGGGACGCTGAGGTAAGCGATGTGAGAAAAATGAGATTTGCTGGAGAGGCTCCTTGCTCGCTCTGGCAGAGAAGCATCCTTCAGCCCCTTTTATTTACTATCCTGCGTACACACATCTAATGCACTCAGTACAAAGAAATCATTAACAGGGAAAAGTGTTTACAGGAGGGACATCAAGACATCAAGTCCACATTGTTCTATCACGTCTGCAAGCCCAACGGTCGCAGCCTCCAGAGAGGAATGCAAAGCCAAGCAGTCTGGCGCCATAGTTACAGCCCCTTGCACCTGGAGTGATAAGGGGGATGTAAGGATGTCTGTGTTTCAAAACTGAGCTGGGTTCTCAGTCTATGAGAAGAGGAAGATTGCTTCTAGGTAATATTAAGAGCTAAAAGGTAGCCAAAGGAAGAGATGTCAACCCTTTCCAAATCAGTTCCGGCACATGAGTCATGGCTCACCCATTTTCATGGGGCCTGTGTTTCTGCCCTCTTGTGGGTCGGTCTCCACGGGCTCATCCTAACAGTTATGGTTGGGCACCAACAGCTCCTGACTTGCAGAAAGAGATTTGAAAACCGTGAAAATTGTGTTATATGGCAAAATTATCCTCATATGTAGGTATTTATTATGGATCACGATATGAACTGTGTTTGACAGTCAGAACTTCTGGAGTGAGTCTACTTTTTAACTACAAATATTCTATCTTGTGTGCTAGGGCAATGCTACAACATGTATGCTACAACAGCTTGCAGTCAACTGACCCAAGTACAATCAATATACGGGAAAAACTTATGGTCCACTGACCCGGGCAGCACTGTTCAATGAGTTGAGTCAGGAGTAAGAAGAATTTTAGGGTGTGGCCCAGAAGTACACCTACAAAAAAAAGGAAAACTAACTAAGCAGGAGAAAGGGAAAAAAAAGAAAAAAAATTCCTGTATCACTTGTATCACTTGTAGTCCCGTTGATCTTCAATTTGCTCGTAACGTCTCCATTTGTCCCTGTTGCGAGCTAGTGCAGCCCAATGATATCTGCTCACTCCAGGAACAGAAAGAGCCTCAAATCGTTCATTCAGGGATTTGACGAAGAAATCTGACCATCTAGTTGGTGGGCGGCCACGAGGTCTTCTGACCTCCCATGGAATCCAGTCGGTAACAGCTCTAGTCCAGCGGTCGTCTCTGAATCGCATTACATGACCGGCCCATCTGATTTTTGATGCCTTGGCAAACGAGACAGCATCCCTGATTTTTGACCACCGATGGAGGTCAGAACTCCAGATTCCTTCTCTCACCTGAGTGAGACGTGATATTCCCAGCATAGCTCTTTCGATTCCTCTTTGGGATACCCTAATAGTATTCTCATCCTGTTTGCGTAAGGCCCAGGTCTCTGAGGCAAATGTTAGTGCAGGAAGAATGGTGGAATCAAAAAGATGTGCCTGGAGTCGGAGGTTCTTCGTTCTCTTAACCACCTCTTCGACACTTTTGAATGCTTCCCACGCTGCTCTCTTCCTCCTGCGCAGTTCTGGCCCAAGTCGTTCCTCATGTTGATTTCTCGACCCAGGTACACATAGCTGCTGCATTCGGAGATGTTCGTTCCATTGAGAGCAAATGGAGCTTCAGGGACCAGTTCGTTTTTCATGAGCATCGTCTTGTTGAGATTCAGCTGCAATCCGACCTTTCCACACTCGTGGTCGAAGTCGGTCAGCATTTGTGCCGCTTGACTAATGTTTGGTGTTATGAGAACGATGTCATCAGCGAAGCGGAGGTGGTGTAATTGCCGACCGTCTATCTTCACTCCCATTCCTTCCCATTCCAGTTGCCGCATGATGTTCCCAAGGGCGGCACTGAAGGGTTTCGGTGAAATGGTATCACCCTGCCACACCCCTCTCTTTACATCAATGATCACTTCCTTGTAGAATGGTGAGATCCTGGTGGTGAATCCACAATACAGCTCGCAGAGGATTTGATATACTGAGTTTGAACGCCCTGTTTGGCCAGGGCTTCGATGGCCACCTCAGTCTCAACAGAATCGAAGGCCTTCTTTAAGTCAATGTAGTGTTCTGCCTATTCTATTCAGGATGACATGAGTGAACAACTTGTAGATGACAGACAGCAGGCAGATTGGGCGATAGTTGCCGATGTCGTGGATGTCTTCCTTCTTGTACGACAGAACGGTCCTACTGGTTTTCCACTGAGACAGAACCTTGCATTCAGACAGGTAGCATGTGAAGAGTCGGGCCAGTGTATTGATGAGTACTGGCGGCAGATTCTACAGGTGTTTGGGTCTGACCTTGTCCAGACCAGGTGCTGTTCGCGTCTTTACCAACGAAATGGCGTGTCAGATTTCAGAAGGGAGAACATTGGGAACGACATATACATCCTGCGGAATTTGGTATGGGGGCAAGTGGACATGGCTGTCAAAGAGATCTGAGTAGAAGTCGTGAATAATTTTCTCCATTGCCTTTCTGGAGGATGTGATAGATCCATCGGGATATCGGAGGGCAGTCATCTTGGTCTTGTAGTTGGCGAAGGACAGGTGGGCGTTGCGAATACTTTTCCTGGCTTCTGCTACACTGGCCAACACTGCTGCTCTTATCTCTTTGAGGTCTTCCTTTATCGCATCTCTGCACAGCTTTGTGAGCTCAGACGTTAGCTTGTGGTTGCCTGAGGCTCGTGCCAAACTACATTGACGAATGAGCTCCAGAGTTTCCAAAGACAGGCGTCTCTTTGTGGCTTTCTCACTCTTGGCATTCTTTACACAGTCATGGAGGTGCTGAACCAGTCGATCCTATTCTTTGTTGATGTTGTCAAGGACGGCATCTTCCCACGTTGCTGCAATAGTGCCAAAGAGCTCCCAGTTGGTGGTCATTCTGGGAGTTGTCTTCTTAAACTTAAATTTTTCAGACTTTTCTTTTTTTTTTTTTTTTTTCTTTTTGGGTCACACCCGGCGATGCACAGGGGTCACTCCTGGCTCATGCACTCAGGAATCACCCCTGGCGGTGCTCAGGGGACCATATGGGATGCTGGGAATCGAACCCGGGTTGGCCGCGTGCAAGGCAAACGCCCTACCCGCTGTGCTATCTCTCCAGCCCATTTTTCAGACTTTTCTCCCCGCTCTGTGAAGTAGAATTTCGCACGAAGGAGACGGTGGTCTGATCCCATTTGGAATTTTGGGACAACAGCGACATCGGTCAGGCAAAACCTTCGATTGAATATAATGTGGTCAATTTCATTGTGGAACTGTCCACCGGGAGACTCCCATGTCCAGCGTTTAGATTCGGCCTTCTGGAACTGTGAGTTACCATGGATGGTCTTGGTTGACATGATGAATTCAGACAGTCTCTCACCCTGATTGTTCCATTCTAGGCCATGTGTCCCAATGTGGAGTTCTTTGGGCGACCTTCTCGGACCTATCTTGGCATTAAAATCACCAACAATGATCTTGTAGAAGGTGTGATCTTCTTTATAGAACTTCTCCAGTTCCATGTAGAACCTCTCAATTTCTTCTTATCGTAGTTGGAAGTTGGTGTGTAAACGATAAAGATAGAAACTGCAGGCAGTGAGCCTCATCTATTCAAGCATAATCATCCAGTTCAGGTTGTTAGGCACTCAAGTGAATCGATGCTCATGGCCAAGTTCGTGTTGACAAGGACACCAACGCCACCAACGCCTCTGTTGTTGCATGTTCCGAGGAACAATTCTTCTCCAGTGTCGAAAATGGCGTGATGTGATTGATGTCTCCTCGTTTTGGTCAGACCAATGATGTTGTACTTGATCTTCTGCACTTGCACCATCAGGTCCTCAATGGATGCTTCTTATGTCAGTGTCGTGCTTTGAAAGTACAGACAATCATTTTAGTCTTTCTTTGTTTTGGCAGTCCAGTTCGTCCCCGAGATTTTTTCAGCCTCTCTTTGCTCATCTTTCTTAACGCTGCCGTTTTGGGGGCTCTTTCGGTGACAGGTGAATGAGGCCAATTGTTGTTACTGTTTGGCATATCGAATACACGACAGGTAGCTTGCTAGGCTCTGCCGTGCGGGCGAGATACTCGCGGTAGCTTGCCGGGCTCTCCAAGAGGGACGGAGGCTTTTAGGGCGGCCTCCAATCGCCCTTAGAGGTGTTACCATGGTTCACACTAAATTTGAACCCTATCAAATATGGTGTGGGAATAATGGGTACTATTTTTTTTATGGTGTGTCACGAGGCCGCAGTCCGGAGAGCAACCTGGAGGGTGGCGGTGGCTGGGTAGTGGATCAAAGAAAAAAAGAAAAAAATTCCTGTGCAAAGAAAAATTCTACTGTGAAACATATAGAGTCAAACAGCTTGTCCTTAAAATCCCTTTTTTCAACTTTTTCTATGCTGCAGAAGTGTATAGTTTCTCCTGAATATTTGTTCTTCTCTCTCTATGCACTCACAAATCTCGTGTGTGTGTGTGTGTGTGTGTGTGTATTAGGCCAGAAGCAATAGTGCTCAGGAGTGGTTCCGATCTCTGCACTCAGGGATCAGTCTTGGCAGGATTAAGGAATCCTGGGATGCAGGGCTTAGACTTTGGTTGGTCAGTGCAAAACAAGCGCCCTAATCACTGTACTATGGCTCTGGCCATTTCTAAGTGAGTTTCTTTCCCAGCCCACTAGCAGTGATCCCTGAGCAAAGCTCCCCATCTCCACAAAGAAATCATCTTTCTTCAAAAAATAACCAAAAACCAAAACCCCCAAAAAACAAAACAAAACAAAAAACCTTTCATCCACTGTACTCACCCAATGGCCAGTCTCCAGGGGTCTCCTGGTCAGGGAGAGATGAATAGTGAGGGGTAATTCGCTTCTTGACATGTGGAAGTAGAAATTCCTGATCTGAAAAAAATAGCCAAAGTTGGGTAAGACAGAGAGTTAAGCAGGTAAGGTGCTTGCCTTGTTGACTCCGACCAATCTCTTGCATCTGATATGACCCCCAGAGCATCGAGGGAATAGTTCTTTTTTTTAATTTTTTATTAGAGAATCACTGTAATGTGTATAGTTACAAACTTATGAACTTTTGTGTTTGCATTTTACTCATACAGTGATCGTTTGGCCCAGCAATACCACTCCTGGGAATATATCCCAAAGAGGCAAAAAGGTATAGTAGAAATGACATCTGTATTTCTATGTTCATTGCAGCACTGTTTACAATAGCCAAAATCTGGAAAAAATCATAGTGCCCAAAAACAGATGACTGGTTAAAGAAATTTTGGTACATCTACACAATGGAATACTATGGAGCTGTTAGAAAAGATGAAGTCATGAAATTTGTATATAAGTGGATCTACATGGAAAGTATCATGTTAAGTGAAATGAGTCAGAGAGGGACAGACATAGAAAGATTGCATTCATCTGTGGAATATAAAATAATATAGTGGGAGACTAACACCCAAGAGTTGTAGAGATAAGGATTAGGAGGTCTGCCCCACAGCTTGGAAACTGGCCTCACATGCTAGGGGAAAAGGCAGCTCAGATAGAGAAGGGAACACCAAGTAGAGGATGTCGGGAATAAGTCTTGAGCGCAAAGCCAGGAGTGAAACCTGAGCATCTCCGGTGGACCACCTCTGAAAAAAACTAAACAACCAACCAAAAACAGGGTAAAATGTAAATTTTCATTGGTAAACTCCAGTCACTTGTGGCCATGCCTTGCACAGCCCCGCCATTTTACTGCAACCAATGAAAAAGACAGACAAAAACCTGGCGTCTTGCCAGTGGGGGCCGAGGCAATGCGAATCTGGAGGTTCTATGTTGACTCGTCATGTCAGGGCCAAAGGCTCCAGGACGGGGCCCAGCTCAGTTCCACGCTGGGGGGGTTGGGATGGTGAATCCCCTGTCCTCAGCAGGTCCCGCACCCCAAGGCCCGTAGGCCCCGCACTCAACCCCGTGCCCACCCGCCGCTGCCCCATCGTGGAACTGGAGGCGATTGTGGTCCAGGGGCCCCCCAGGATCATATACTCACACCTGTGACCCTTGCACCCTGGAACAGCTCCCACCGCACTCCCCAAAGCTCCACATCCCCCTAAAACCTCTGCTGCACCTCAGGAACTTCCTGGATATTGGGGAACAAGTGAAAGTGACTCCAAACAATATTCACTTTGGGGCTTCTGTTCTCTTGACTTAAGCCTCAGCTGCCCTTACTTCCAAATAGATCCCCAAAAGCAGGGTCCTGACAAGGGACTGGATGGACCCAGGGCAAGCTGTGAGCTATGTGCTACCCTGGCATCAAAATGGGCCTGGCCGAAGTGCCATAATGCTTAACTATAAGTTAAAAACATGGTTATGGACAAATGCTGTCATGATCCAAAAAGTGATAACTAGATTCAGACCCTGCTAGGGTTAGGAAAGATTAATCCAGCCTTAGTACTGTAGTCTGAATCTGTGGTGAGATGTCCACATGAGAGCCAACCTACAAGCTAAATGTATCCTTACTGTGCCCATACAAAATTAATAATAAGTAGAATTAAGATGTTAACTAAGACCTTTTCCACTGCTGTACGAGCTGGACCCCAGAGGCAACTGAACTACTCTGGACACGAGCAGCTCACAGAAATGCCTCCAGACTGTGATCGGAGCCACTGGCCCATGCGGTGCCAGCGGGGCAGGGTTTTTCTCTCTAGGCTTCTCCATCATATGAGCACCACAAAAGGGAAGTAAAAGCTTGCAGTGATGCAATTTCTGGCAGAATTTTCCCTGGACTTTATACAAAAATCCAAAACCACCTGGCCACGACCTAATATCTCTTAATTGTCAGCAATGTGAAACGGTTCCTTTTTAGCAGGTCTGACTGTGGGGGGAAACTCCAAACAATAATACTGAGTTTTTTGTTGAAATATTGAAGGTAATCAAAGTAGCAGCCATTTCTCTAGACTGTGAACTAAGCCATAGCCTCACGCCGGCCGAGGAGAGGAAATATCCTCCTTTCTCGGTTCTTTTCCCTTTTCGGGGAGAAACGTGGTATGGCGTCCACCATATCATGAGGTCTATTAAGCAGGCACAAACTTAGAGGCGAGGGAATGGGAGGGGGAAAAAATTATGTACTTGAAACAGCGGGATGCTTGGGCAGTCTCGGGCCGATACCAGCGCATGCTCCGCCGAGATTCGACCCAGGTGGCCACACTTTTGTGCAGCCGCGTTGCTGCTAATCAACCAGAATCCGGAGGCCAACTAGATTACTTTTGGTTCCAGAAACTGCTTGCAGCCATGTCTCTAGACTGTGAACTAAGCCATAGCCCCACACCGGCCGAGGACGGGAAATATCCTTTTTTCTCATCGGGTGGTGTGGAGTCAGCCATAGTATGAGGACTATTTATTAAGCAGGCATGAACTCGATGGCGCGGGAAGGAGGAAAAAAAATTCTATGTACTTGAAACACCTGGACTTCATATCTCTCCATTCTCAGCAACAGAAAACTAATTATCAAATGCTTCCTTGGCAGTAGGGCTATCTTTCTTGGGGGAAAACTCCAACAATAGTGAGTTTTGTGTTGAAATATGGAATGTAATCAAGGTAAAGAGAAAATGAAGTGAAATTTATCAATTATGCAGGCGGGGATGGGGTAGGGGGCGGGGGTTGGGAGGCATACTGGGGTCTTTGGTGGTGGAATATGGGCACTGGTGAAGGGATGGGTGTTTGAGTATTGTATAATTGAGACATAAGCCTGAGAACTTTGTAACTTTCCACATGGTGATTCAATAAAATAAATAATTTTTTTTAAAAAAAGATGTTAATTGGGGCTGGAGAGATAGCACAGCAGGTAGGGCGTTTGCCTTGCACGCGGCCGACCCGGGTTCAAATCCCAGCATCCCATATGGTCCCCTGAGCACGGCCAGGGGTAATTCCTGAGTTCAGAGCCAGGAGTAACCCCTGTGCATCGCCGGGTGTGACCCAAAAAGCAAAAAAAAAAAAAGATGTTAATTAAGGACCACCCTCAGCCCCGTCCACCCGGCCTGAAGGAGCTCTCTCGCTGGCCCCCACCCGGTCTGGGATCCCGAAGGCCCCCAGCATCCCGTTTTCCAGCCACCAGACTGTCCCGCACCACCCCGGTTTCTGCCGGGCTTCTCCAATAGGTTGGTGGGGGGGTGTCCTCTACATCAGGGGGCGTGGCCTCAGGGGGCGTGGCCTACTGTGGGGAGGAGTTATTTTTCCCCCTTCTCTGAACTGCGCACTTAGGTCACAATCTGTATAACCTATTTCTCTGAAGAACACCTCGGCCATCACAATCACTATATGCCAATAGTCCATTAGCTTATCCTAATTTCACAAAAACTGTCAGTGAACACAAGAAGCTGCACAAAGACCTTCATAAAGAGATCATAGCCTCAAGTCTTCACTAGAGGCCCTACATAAGCTAGGAAGAGAGCCTGAGAGTAAGGAACTATTCTAGAAGGGGGAAAAGGCTACCATCATCGACTTAGCTCATCTAGAATCCCCTCTTGCAGCAAGAGGGAATAGGGATAGAGAATTGGAAGGTTCCACCTCTATAGTCCCATAACAACATGAAGAAACAGCGAAAATCTCAACCACCAGGAGGGAATGGATAAAAGATTTCAGAAGCCTCAATAGGGGCTACCCACAGATACAACCTCTGATAAAGAATTCAGAGAGGAAATCATAAAGATGGTCAACAAACTCAAAGCAACCATAGAACAGACATCCAATAAATTAAAGGAGGATATGAATGCAGCATTGGAATGGACCACCAAGAAAATACAGGAAGAAATGAGAGCAGAAATTTCAAAGCTACGAACAGAAGTGACACAAATAAAGGAATAGGTAGATGAAATAAAAAACTCAGTAGGAGCCCTCAACAGTAGAATGGTTACAGCCAAAGACAGAATCAGTGAGCTTGAAGATGAGCTGCAGAAAGCTTACAGGCAACAACAAATAATGGCAAAAGACCTCAAAATGGCTCTAGGGCAAATCAGAGTCCTAGGGAATGACCTCAAGAGGAACAACATAAGAATCATTGGAGTACCAGAAGCACAGGGAACTAATCCCAACGTAAAAACCGCAGTTAAAGACATCATTGCTAAGAAATTTCCAGAGCTGGATAATACAGACATCCAGATCCAAGGAACCCAAAAGGTGCCAGCTAAAAGGGATCCTAATAAAAAAGAACTCCAAGGCATATCATAGTCAGAATGATGGTTGCCACAGATAGAAACACAATACTTCAAGCAGCAAGGTCAAAGAAGGAAATCACATACAAAGGAGCACCCCTTAGATTTACAGCAGACCTACCCTCTAAGCCCGAAGACAATGGTGGGATATAGTGAAAAAACTCAATGAAATGAACGCTTCACCAAGAATACTTTATTTGGCTAAACTCTCACTAAAACTCGAAGGAACTATACACTATTTAACATGTAAACAACAGCTCAGGAACTTCATAGACTCAGAACAAAACTTAAAAGAAGGACTAAAGGGGCGACTGTAAGACAAGGAAAAACCCTACAAGAACAACAAACCCTACAGAAAGATGGCACAAAATTCCATGACAATAATCTCTCTTAATGTCTACGGTCTAAATGTACCAATCAAGAGATACAGAGTGGCAAAATGGATTTGGAAACTAAACCCTGTTTCTGCTGCCTATCAGAAACACACCTGAACAGTCAGAGCAAACACAGACTCAAAGTCAAAGGATGGAAAACAATCCTGAAAGCAAAAAAACTCTCTCAAAAAAGCTGGGGTGGCCATACTAGTACTCGACAACAGATTTCAGGTTGAAAAAGATTAGAAGGGACAGCGAAGGTCATTTTCTATTCATCAAGGGATAGGTACAACAGGAAGAAATCACACTCTTAAATGTATACATAATTAATGAAGGACCAGCTAAATACTTAAAACAACTCCTAACAGACTTTAAGAGGGACATCGCTAGCACCACAATAGTAGAGATTTCAACACTGCTTTATCACCTTTGGATAGATCAACAAGAACAAAACTCGGCAAGGAAACAATAGTTCTGAAAGAAGAAATGGAAGAGAGAGGACTAATAGACCTATACAGGGCTTTACACCCCAAAAAGAAAGAATACACATTCTTTTCTAGTGTACACGGAACATTTTCCAAAATAGACCATGTGCTGGTCACAAAACATACCTCAATAGAATCAAGAAGATAGAAATTGTATCAACTATCTTTTCAGACCACCATGCGCTGAAGATAGAAGCTAATCACACACAGACGCGGGGCACCAAATCTAACACCTGGAACTTGAACAACTCATTGTTGAACAATGAGTGGGTCAGGAAGAAAGTCAAGGAAGAAATCAAAAGATACCTCAAAACAAATGAGAATGAAATACAAGCTACCAGAACGTATGGGATGCAGCTAAAGCTGTGTTAAGGGAAAATTTATAGCTCTTCAAGCATTCTTCATGAAGGAAGAAAGGGCCTACATAGATAGCTTGACTTCACAGCTCAAGATATTAGAAAAGGACCAGCAAAAGGAACCCAAACCAGACCAAAGGAAAGAAATAATAAAACTTAAGCAGAAATAAACGACATGGAAACTCAAAATACAATCCGAAAGATCAATGAAACAAAGAGCTGGTTTTTTGAGAAAATAAACAAGATTGATAAACCACTAGAAAGACTCACAAAGAAAGAGAGAACCCTAAAAACCGAATCAAAAATGAAAAAGGGGACATCACAACAGAAACCAGTGAAATTCAAAAGATCATCAGAGACTACTTTGAAAGGTTCTACTAAACAAGAGAACCTAAAAGAGGGGGCTGGAGCAATAGTACAGTGGATAGGGCATTTGCCTTGCACGCGGCCGACCCGGGTTCGATTCCCAGCATCCCATATGGTTCCTGAGCATCTCCAGGGGTGATTCCTGAGTGCAGAGCCAGAAGTAACCCCTGAGCATCACCGGGTGTGACCCAAAAAGCAAAAAAAAAGAGAGAGATAGCCTAAAAGAAATAGATAAATTCCTTGATTCCTACAATCTCCCAAGACTGAACCAAGAAGACTTGGAATACCTGAATAGACCCATGAATATCAAGGAAATTGAAACTGTAATCAAACATCTTCCCTACCCGCCTTCTCCAGATGAAGTCCCGGCAACACTGAGCTTCTACTAACATGGCTCCAGTATGTGGGACTGGGACAATCTCTCCTAACCGTGCAGCCGCTCACATGGCTGCGTGACCTTTCCTGATATACCAAAAAAAAAAAAAAAAGGCTCAGGAACTGCGCCGCCAGCCCTGAGTGGCCATTATCCCAGAGGCACAGAAACCAATCTCAGAACACAGTGGCTCCTGGCAGATATACTCCTGGACTGTGAACTAAGCTACAGCCCCATGCAGCCCCGGGAGGGGAAGGATTTTTGTCCCTCGGCCTTTTCCCCTTTGTGGCAGCATGGCGACCACCACCATTCAGAGCCAAATGGACAGAGAGGTAGGAGTTTGCAGTAATGGGACGGGATGCATTGGGAGTCTTGCGATGGGGGAGGCAGAACCGGCCCTGCCTCCTGCCCAAATGAGACCCCGAGCAGTCGTCCATGTACAGCTCCTCCGCTCCTAAACAGCCATGATCCTAGCGCCACAGAAACCAATCTCAGAATGCAGCAGCTGCTGGCAGAAATACCTCTGGACTTAATACCAGAATTCCAAATCTGGGCGGCCGCTTTCTCGACCTTCCAACATCATATGTTCTTTATTATCAACAATGGAAAACATACAATCTAATGATGCCATTCCGACAGGTCTGGCTGTTGGGAGGAAAACTCCAAATAATGATAGTGAGTTTTCTGTCAAAAATTGAATGTTATCGGGGCTGGAGTGACAGCACAGTGGGGAGGGCGTTTGCCTTGCACGCGGTCGACCCGGGTTCGAATCCCAGCATCCCATATGGTCCCCTGAGCACCGCCAGGAGTGATTCCTGAGTGCATGAGCCAGGAGTGAGCCCTGTGCATCGCCGGGTGTGACCAAAAAAAAAATTGAATGTTATCAAAGAAATGAGAGCGTAAAGTGAAAATCATCTGCCACATAGGCAGAGGGGGAAATGGAGGGGAGTATGCTGGGGTTCTTGGTGGTGGAACATGTGCACTGGTGAAGGGGTGGGTGTTTGATCATTGTATGACTGAGACTTGATCCTGAAAGCATTGTAACTGTTCTCATGGTGACTCAATTAAGATAAATAAATAAATAGATAAATAAATAAATTATTTTTTAAAAACGTCTTCCCAAAAACAAAAGCCCAGGCTCAGATGGTTTCATTAGCGAATTCTTCCAAACATTTAAAGAGGACATGTTGCCAATTCTCCTCAAGCTTTTCCAGGAAATTGAAGAAACAGGAACTCTCCAAACAGTTTCTATGAAGCATATATCTCCCTAATACCAAAAGAAAATAAAGACACTACTAACAAGGAAAACTACAGGCCAATATCCCTGATGAACATGGATACTAAGATCCTCAACAAAATATTAGCAAATAGAATCCAACAACTCATCAAAAAGATCATACATCATGACCAAGTGGGATTCATCCCGGGGATGCAAGGATGGTTTAACATTAGGAAATCAATAAACATAATCCATAATATAGCTGAGTAGTATTCCTTTTTGAATATGACCATAATTTCTTTACCCTGTCATTTGTTCTGGAGCACTTGGGCAGTTTCCAGACTTGACTGTGGCTGCAGTGAATATAGAGTACGTATATCTTTTCTGAATACAGTTTCCTTTGGGAGATTTTTGCTTCTACTAGAAATCCAAAAGGGAACTGAAGGTCTGGAAGAGCCATTATTCAATAGCCCTTGCATGGAATTGCAAGCTTTCTAGCAGCCCATTAGACAGCACAGGGGTAAGTCCATTTCAAGCACCACATATGGTCCTCTGAGCTGCCTGAGGAGTGATTTTTTAAACTTTTTTTTATTGAATCACCATGAGATTGACCATTACAGAGCTGTTCATGGTTGGGTTTCAGTTGGGTTTCAATTACATAATGTTCCAATACCCATCCCTCCATCAGTGTATGTTTCTCACCACCAATGTCCCCAGTTTTGGGGGTTTTTTGGGGGGTCACAACCGGCAATGCTCAGGGGTTCCTCCTGGCTCTGCACTCAAGAATCACTCCTGGCGGTGGAGGTTGGCTCCATAGCTTGGAAGCTGGCCTCACACACTGGGGGAAAGTCATCCCAGATAGAGAGGGGAACACCAAGTAATATGTGATTGGAGATCCTGCGCGGGAAGGGAGATGCATGCTGAAAGTAGACTAGAGACTGAACAGGATGACCATTCAATACCCCTATTTGGAACCACAACACCCAAAAGGAAAGAGAGATATCAAATTGGAATGCCCTGCCACAGAGGCGGGGTGGGGTAGGGGGATAGGACTGGGGGGTGGGAGGGATACTGAGTTCATTGGTGGTGGAGAATGGACACTGGTGGAGGGATGGGCTCTTAAACATTGCATGAGGGAAAAACAAGCAGGAAATTGTAGTCGAGCAAGTATGAATCCTAAGAGGAGAAGAGTTTGTGAGTCCAGGGCAGCCTGAGACGTTCACTCCTGCTCCCACCCCACCCCCATTCTCCAGTATAAGCATATAGCAGAATTCTTAAGTCTCAACATTTAAGGTTACAATGTAGGTGCTAGAGAGGTAGGATAGCAGGTAGGACATTTGCTTCGCATGCAACAGCCCTGAGTTCTATCCTGCTACTGCATATCGCTCCCTGGGTCCCACCACCTGTGGTCCCTGAGCAGAGAGCCAGGAGGAATCCCTGAGCATCTTCAGGTGCGTGACCCAAGCCCCCCACCAAAAAAAAAAGATTTAAAATCTTGACTGGTTAAAGAAACTTTGGTACATCTATACAATGGAATACCATGCAGCTGTTAGAAAAGATGAAGTCATGAACTTTGCATAAAAGTGGATCAACATGGAAAGCATCATGCTAAGTGAAATGAGTCAGAAAGAGAGGGACAGACATAGAAGATTGCATTCATCTGTGGAATATAAAATAACAGAGTAGGAGACTAACACCCAAGAATAGTAGAGATAAGGACCAGGAGGCTGACTTTATGGCTTGGAAGCTAGCCTCACATGCTGGGGCAGCTCAGCTAGAGAAGGGAACACAAGTAAAATGGGATTGGAGATCCCGCTCGGGAAGGGAGATGCATGCTGAAAGTAGACTAGAGGCTGAACACGATGGCCACTACAATACCCCTATCGAAAACCACAACACCCAAAAGGAGAGAGAGAACAAAAGGGAATGCCCTGCCACAGAGGCGGGGTGAGGGGGGATGGGGTTGGGGGGTGGGAGGGATACTGGGTTCATTGGTGGTGGAGAATGGACACTGGTGGAGGGATGGGCTCTCAAACATTGTATGAGGGAATAACAAGAACAAAAATGTGTGAATCTGTAACTGTACCCTCACTGTGACTCACTAATTAAAAAATAAATTTAAAAAATCACTCCTGGCAGTGCTTGGGGGACCATATGGGATGCTGGGGATTGAACCCAGGTCAGACACATGCAGTTCAAACACCCTAACCACTGTGCTATCGCTCCGGACCCCAATGTCCCCAGTTTCTCCCCGCCACCCCTCCCCACCTGCCCCCCACTGCTTGCCTCTATGGCATCTCTCTCTCTTCCTCTCTCTCTCTCCCCTCTCTCTCTCTCTCCTCTTTTTCATTATGGTTTGCAATACAGATGCTAAGAAGTCATTGTGTTTGTTTAGGGCGTTCACTATTTTTATTGGAAGGGCACATCTGAAATAGCCTTTTTTAACGGGGTGGCAACTTTGGGGTGTGGACATGACTGTTGAGGCTTCCAGAAGTTCAGGGTGATGGGGGGAGGTAGCCCATCCCAATCACAAAAATCCCTGGAGATTTCTTTTTTTTTTAATGTAGGAGTACTGCTATTTATTCAGCCATTGATTAAGCTGATTGAATTGGTTATGAACTACACATTACTTTTTATTTTATTGAATCACTGTGATATACAGTTATGAAGCTTTCATGTTTGTACAATGATTTAATACCCATCCCTCCATCAGTCCACACTTTGCACCACCAGTGTCCCCAGTATATTCCCCATCCCAGCCCTCACCCTGCGTCCATGGCAGGCAATTTCCCCAATACTATTGCTCTACTTTGGGGCATTATGTTTTGCTCGAATTTTCCCTCCACCATTCAAGCCTGCCTGCCAGGGGCAGATACTAGATCATTTATTGTCCATTGCTCATTTTGAATATTATGGGTGTCATGACTGCACGCTTCTGGAATCCTAGATTGTAGATGGTTGGGTTCCAGAGACATTTCTGTAGGGCACTAATCCATTTTGGGATTCAATTGGGAGTTTCTGGACCAGGGCTGTTGGTGCGCTAAGATGGTGCCCAGAGGCACACTGTGGGCTGACAGCCAGGCCAACAAGCAGGTGGAGAGCTGGGGAGGAACAGCCCTGTGCCTCCGCTGTCATGCTGCCTGGAGATTTAGTCCTGGAACCCGCATACCTGGGCCTTGATTGAGGAAGCTCTTGGCCACTGGGATTCCATCTGGAGTAGGCGGGGAGACTGCACCTGCTCCATCTGGGGTGTCCCAGTGAAATTAAGCCTGGAGTTTCAGTCACAAAACCCACATACCCAAATTTTCAGCAGATTGTCTTGTTCAGATCTGCCCCAAGAGAGTGAAATCTGGCCCGGGGCCTGGTAGCAATTTTGGATTGTGGGAGCAAGCAACTGCCAGGGGCTCTGCTTGAGTGGGAACCAGGCTGACCCACCTTGCCCCCTCCAGTTTACCCTAGTCTGTTCAGCCTTGTGGGTCCAAGATTAACTGTCATCTTTTATGTCTTTAGAAATTCATTTATGGGTCTCTGAAGCAAAGCCAGTACAAGAGCTTACATGATAATGCTGGAGTTGGTTTCTGGGGGTAACTGCCAATGCTTCCAGGAGTATAGGGAAGTGGGGAGAGATAGCCCATTGCTTCTGAGAAAGCCTGGAGATTTCAGTCACAAAATCTGTGCACCTGAATTTTCAGCAGATTGATATCTCAGTGAGGTCTGTCCTGAGACAGTGGAGTATGGCTGGGGGCATGGAGGCGATTTGGATTGTGGGAGCAAATGGCTACCAGGGCTCTGCTTGGGGGGCAGAGGCCAATTCACCTCCTTCCAATCTACCCTGGTCTGCTCAGCCTTGCATGGGTCCAAGATTAACTGCATATTTTGATCTCTTTTGAGAGTTATTTATAGATCTCTGGTACAAGGCCAATGAACTTGTATGGCTGAGAGAGAGGTAGTTTGTGGGCATGGCTCCCACATACCTAACTTTTGGCATTTTAATTTCTCAGAAAACTTGGTCCTGAGCTGATAGAGTCCAGCCAGAGGCAAAGCAGCAATTTTGGGGTGTCAGGAAGGTCGAGGACACCATCAGGCTGTTGATGCCCTCGCCGACCCCCGTGTCCAGGTTGACCCACCGGTGGCACTGCACCCTCTGGGCCCCAGTGGCTGTGGCAGTCGTGTTCCAGCAGGGAGCAGAACGGAAGCCAGGGCTGCTACCATTTGCGGCAGAACCTGCCTGGGGTACACACCCCACCCTCAGCCTCCAGATAGCTGGTGCTCAGGGAGGTTTCCGTAATATGCTGCGGGGCAGGTCTGGGAAGAAATGGTGGCAGGGACACCCTGCTGGAGGGGATCTGCCTGAGCCAACCTCCCATGATGAGAACCTGGGCACCCCCTCAACTCTCGGTAGAGCCAAATTGGACCTGAAGAGCCCCACTCATGCACACTAAATTTCTGGCACCACGCGCCAAGAGCTGTGGTAGCTCCATCAGCTTCAGAGCCGGCGCCGGCACCATCTACATGAGGCCCACTCCGGCCCTGCTCCACCACGGGCGCAAGAGTGGTTCCCCTTAAACCACTCTTTCTGAGAGGAAAATATTTAATGGCACTTAGAGTCATTCACACAGAAAATTTATGACCCCATCACTGTGCTCTGAGCTGCTGCAACACCGACATCTCTTCTCTCTGCCCCAGGAGTGACTCTTGGGCAAAGAGCCAGGTGAGCAGCGGCAAGTGTGGGCCTGAATCTTCTCTCAAAAATAAAATTAAAACAGGGGGCTGGAGCATAGCACAGCAGGTGGGGCACTTGCCTTGTATGCAGCCAACCTGGATTTGATCCCTGGCTTCCCGTATGATCCCCCAAGCCCACCAGAAGTGATCCCTGAGCACAGGACCAGGAATAATCCCTGAGCAGAGCTCAATATGGCCCAAAAAAGCAAAAATTAATTAATTAAATGAAAACAGAGGCTGAAGAGACCCTCCAGGGGTTAAAGTACTTGCTTTCTTGCCCTCAACTCCTGAGTAGGGTCAGGAGTAACCCCTGAGCATGGATAGGTGTAGCCCAGCCCCTTCCCAGAAAAAAGAGGTGAATTTTATTTATTATTGTTTTGGGGGTCATACCCAGCAATGCTTAGGAGTTACTCCCGGCACTGTGCTCAGGGATCACTCTTGACAGGGCTCAGGGACCATATGGGGTGCCAGAGAGCCAACCTGCAGAAGCTACATGCAGGGCCAGGGCCTTGCCCACTGTAGCATCTCTCTGGTGGGAAATGAACTTTAATCATATTTAATCTAATGTGGGGCTGGAGCAATAGCACAGAGGTTGAGCATTCGCCTTTCACGCGGCCAACCCAAGTTTGATTCCTCCACCCCTCTCGGAGAGTCCGGCAAGCTACCGAGAGTATCGAGCCCACGCGGCAGAGCTGGCAAGCTACCAGTGCGTATTGGATATACCAAAAACAGTAACAATAAGTCTCTCAATGAGAGATGTTACTGTTGCCCGCTCTAACAAATCGATGAGCAACAGGATGACAGTGACAGTGAATCTAAAGTGATTTATCCAAGTCATTTGAACATATAATCATGAAAATCATGAATATTTTTTTCTTCCTTTTGCATTTGTTTTACAATTTTTTCTCAGTGTTTTTGACACCCTTGAATCTTTATATTTAGTTTTGGGGGATGGGGTCACGCATGGCAGGGCTCAGGGGGCTACTCCCGACTCTGTGCTCAGGGCTATGATCAGGCAAGGTTGGCCACTTGCACAAGAGCCACCTTTGTGCTCTCTGACCTGGGTTTCCTCACACTACACGAATTGATTTGGATTTGCCAAGTCCAATTCTCAGCACATACGTGGCTGGCAGTGAACTGCCAGACTCTGGAGATCTCTAGAGGTCCTTGGGCCCCAGCAAATGTGAATGAATGAAGAAAAGGACCAAGCAATCAGCGCTCAGCACTTTGGCACACAGTGAGTGCCATGTGTCCAACGGCCACCAGGGGGCAGGCGGGGTAGGAGCCTTTGATGTCCATTTTCTGTTCCTTGTTTGCTGTCTGGATTCCCACAGCAGAGCTCTGGCAGCAGGTGTGGACATGTAAGTACGCCGCCTGGTGGCGTCTCTGTCCTAGGAACACCCTATACGGCCACCTCTGACCCTCCTAGGAAGACTGGTGGGTATGTCCCAGCACCCACAGCAGCTTTTCTGGGCCAGAACAAGCGCCCAGCTCCAGGAAAATAAAGATAGGCTGGATGAAGAAGAGTTTCCTGGAGTTTTTCTTCCACACCTGTGGGGCAGAACTTGCCCCAAACCAACCTTAGAAAGTATTTTTGGAATTTTCAAGCACTTTCACATACAACACGCTGTGTTTGTTTTGGGGTAACACTGCTCAGGGCCTACTTGCAGGCGGAGTTTGAGAGACGTTTCCTGGTGGGCCTCGGGGATCACTCGGTACCAGGGGTCTGATCCAGGCCTCCAGGGGCAAAGCAAGTCCCCGGGCAGTGCATTGTCTCCCCACCCCTGAGACACACGGTCCTGTCAGGGCTCAGGGGACCATATGAGATAACTTGGGATCCAACCCAGGTTGGCCACTTGCAAGGCAAGAGCCCTCCCCACCGTGCTGTCACCCTGGCCTGTAACGTTTGGTCTGGACAGCTTCTCTTTGCCTCCAGGAAAGCAGGAGGTGGAGCAGCGGGGTTGGAATTAGACTTTAGTCTGTGACTAGTGTTTACCAAAGGTGTATTCAGAATGAAACTTCCCAAAGCTGAGCTGGAATGATGAAATTCCGCAGTTCCTGGGTTTGGTGTTCTGGATTTGATCCTCAGCACCCTTTATGGTCCCCTGAGTTCACCAGGAGTGATCCCTGAGTGCAGAGCCAGGAGTAAACCCAGAGCACCACTGGGTGAAAATAATAATAATTATTATTATTATTATTATTATTATTATTATTATCATAGTAATAGTGTAGTAAAAAATTAAAGGAAAATTATCAAATAAAATTTGAGGGAACGTGCAGACACAAAGGAAACAGTTCGAGCTCCAAGAACTCACAATGACAAGCCCTGCAGATTTCCTCAGAACTACATCCTTAGGCACCACTGGAAGACAGAGTGGGAATGGTTTTGCTGCTGCCAGAAGAGCCAGGCGGGCGGAGAGAACTTCTGTTTCAATATGCCACGTGGCAGTAGAGACAGGCAAAGGTAAGGAAGGACCTTGTCTAGCAGGCAGCTGCTTCGGATGCAGGTTCAAATCTCAGCACCACAACTGGCCCCCAAACCAACAATACACAAAACCCAGCAATAACACACTGTCAGGAGCTCAGCACAGTAATCACAACTTAAAGTAGAATGAATGTTGTTAGGAACTGGGAAAGCAGAAATGGGAGTGGGAAACCCAAGTGTAGCAGACTTAGGTGCATGCAGCTGAATCAGGTTTGATCCTCTGCATCCCATATGGTCCCCCGAGCACCACCAGAAGGAATTCCTGAGTGCAGAGCCATAAGTAACTCCTGAGCATCACCAGGTGTGACCAAAAAATAAGTCAAAACAAAGTTCCCTTAGTAGAGGCCTAGTAGTAGTACAGTGAGTAGGGAGCTTGCCTTACACTTGGCTCACCAGGGTCTTATCCCCAGAACCCCATTATGGTCACCCCAGCCCCTCAGGAGTGATCCATGAACACAGAGTCAGGAGTTAGCACTAAGCACTACAGGGTATAGCTCAAAACCCAAAAATTAAGGAAAAAAATCTCCTTGGTAGGGGCTGGAGTGATAGTAAAGCAGGTAGGATGCTTGCCTTCCATGCAGCTGACCCAGGTTTGATTCCTGGCTCCCTATATGGCCTTCTGAGTACCGCCAAGATTGATTCCTAAGCACAAAGCCAGGAGAAAGCCCTGAGCATCGCTCGGTATGGCCTCAAAACCAAATAAATGAATAAATAAATTTCCCTTAACGTTGTAGTTGGATTATAGTGTATCATACTTCAAGACTATTTCTGTCTCCTGAAATTAAGTGTGTGTCACAGCAGCAGCTTACCCCGAGGACAAGGTGGTACCTCAGACAGGTCATAGCTGAACTCTGGCATGACAAAACCTTCCTTTGCCCACTGCAGAGGCATCACCAGGCATGTTTATGACTCTGGTCCCTGACTCCGCCTGTGCAGACACCTGGTTGACTCAGTGTTAAAGACAGCTTGGCTGAATATCTTACCAAAGTGAATGAGGGGTTCCCCTGCAGCAGAAACCCAGAGGAGAGCAGGGGAAGGTGACCAGACAACAAGGCCCTGATCCTCAGGAGCTGCTAGTGGTGGCAGGTGGGAGGAACAGAGGCCCTGGACAGTGACTCCATCAGTACCTGCTCGACAGGAATCTTTCCCAGCTTGAATCCACTTGTTGATGGTTGAACTAAAATGATCATTATATGCCTTCTCCAGATGAAATCCTGGCGACCATGAGCTTCTACAAACATGGCTCCGGTATGTGGGGACCAGGACTATTTCTCCAAACCGCATAGGGGTACTGGAACCAGCTTCCAGCCCACCCTGACCCCGGAAGTCACGCCCTCAACCCACCCCCGGTGCCATCTTGCCACACTCAGCAGTGAAGAATCCTGGCCAGCGGGCACTACAACTCTGGAGAATGTTCGAACCCCAAACCAAGCCAATAACACCGGGGTGCCCCAGATAGAGCAGGTGCAGTCTCCCCGCCTTCTCTAGATGGAATCCCAGCAACCATGAGCTTCTACAAACATGGTTCCGGTATGTGGGGACCAGGACTATTTCTCCAAACAGCGCAGTTGCTTATGCAACCTTTCCTGAAATACAAAAAAATGCTCAGGAACGGCTCCTCTGCTCCTAAATGGCCATGATCCCAGAGGCACACAAACCAATCTCAGAATGCAGCAGCTGCTGGCAGAAATGCTCCTGGACTGTGAACGAAGTGATGGCCCCATGCTGCTCTGGGAGGGAAAGGGTTTTTGTCCCTCGGCCTTTTCCCCTTAGTGGCAGCATGGCGACCACCACCTTTCAGAGACAATCGGACAAAGAGGTAGGGGCTTGCAGTGATGGGGCACGGAAGAAATCTCATGATGGGGTAGAGGAACCAGCCCTGCTCCCCGCCCAGACGAGACCCCGAGTGGCCACCCACAAACAGCTCCTCCGCTCCTGAACAGCTGTGATCCCAGAGGCACACAAACCAATCTCGGAACACAGAGGCTGCTGGGCTGCTGGCAGAAATACCTCTGGACTTAATTACTAGAATACCAGAATTCTAAAACCGCGCGGCCACTTTCATGGCCATGCGACATCATATGCTCTTCATTATCAGCAATAGAAAACAAATGATCTAATGATGCATTTTTTTTTTTGCTTTTTGGGTCACACCTGGCGATGCACAAGAGTTACTCCTGGCTCTGCACTCAGGAATTACCCCTGGCCATGCTCAGGGGACCATATGGGATGCTGGGATTTGAACCCGGGTCGGTCGCGTGCAAGGCAAACGCCCTACCCGCTGTGCTATCTCTCCAGCCCCTAATGATGCCTTTTTGGCAGGTCTGATTGTTGAGGGGAAATTCCAAATAATAATAGTGGGTTTTCTGTCAAAAATTGAATGTAATCAAAGTAAAGAGAGAGTAAAGTGAAAATCACTGCCACATAGGCAGGGTGAGGGATGGGTTGGGGGGTATACTGGGGCTCTTGGTGGTGGAACATGTGCACTGGTAAAGGGATGGGTGTTTGATCATTGTATGACTGAGATTTAAAACTGAAAACTTTGTAACTGTTCTCACGGTGATTCAATAAAAAATAAATAAATAAATAAATAAATAAATAATCATTATAGAAATTGTCTGGGAAGAGGAGAGACTCGCATGAAATGACACTTGTCAGGACATGAGATGCTTGGGTGGCTGGCAGACTGAACTAAGCCACAGGAAGGAGGAGAGGGGGAGGGGACAGGGACCGGAGGAAGGGGACAGGAAAAGGAGGGCACAGGGACAGAGGAGGGCACATGGACAGAAGGGATGGGAGGGAGATTTCAGCAAGCTTCTCCACCATGGCTGTTCTCCTTAGCACATGGTTCATTTAGATGCAGTTTCCTCACTGTTTCTTCACCCACATCTGCTGCTGACTCCGCCACATAAGCACATTTTCTATTTCTGTTCAGTCAGCAGCCTCTGAACTCTGGGAGTGAGCCACAGTTCTCCATGCCAGCCACACGGAAACCTAGGGGGCGCCTTTGTGCCAGTCTAGTGCTGGTCACACCCACAAGGCTGCTCTCTGAACACACTGCAAAAGTGTCCATGCTCCTGGTGCTGGTGCTCCTGCTGCTGAAACTCTTAGATACTGGTGCTCCTGGGTGCCCATGCTAGACACAGATGCTCCTGAGTACTGATACTCCTGGATTACTGGTGCTCCTGGGTACTGATATTTCTGCATACTGATACTCCTGGGTGCTGGTGCTCCTGGATGTTCATTCTCCTAAGTTCCTATTCTCCTGGGAGCCCTTGCTTCTGGGTGCTGATATTCATGAATGCCCATGCTCCTGATTACTGATATTCCTAGATGCTGATGCTCCTGGGTGCTAATGCTCCTGGGTGCCCATGTAGGTCAGGATTGTGAAGTCAGGGCTCCACCAAAATACTGCATTGTGATAGTCAGTAACTCTCACAGAATATTATCAGAATACCTTTTTAAAAGTGAAAGACAAGCTACAAGTGGGAAAAGACATGAGCAACAAAGCCTGCATATATAACCTATGTACGGGTGGAGAGAGAGAACAGCGAGTAAGACTTACCTTGCACAGGAAGGACAGGAGTTCTTCGATCCCTGGCACCATATATGGTCCCTTGAGCCCCACCAGGCGTGATCCCTGAGCACAGAGCCAGGAGTAAGCCCTGAGCATTGCCAGGTGTGGCCAACTCCCCTCCCGCTAACCTAAAGAGAGCTCAGCCCTACAGAAACAACCCAAGCCACAACTCAACGTGTCACCCAGGAAGAAGAGTTTTTGCAGTGGTGCAGCGAGACAGACGCAGGGCATCTCAATCATCAGCACGTGGAGACCAAGGCACTAGGAGATAGTCAAGGGCAGAGTAGACCCTCTACACCGGAGGGTCAAAACTGGTGCCTCCAAGGGGACTCAGGGACTCACACACCGAGACCCAAGACAAAGCCTCAGACATCTACTCCCAGAAACGAGCCCTGGAGAATACCCTGTCTGTGTTTGGCTACACCCTGTGCACTGTGCTGTGGAGTGTGGTTGTGTATCAGCAGGCTCCCGAGCTGTGAGTTGATGGTGCTTCTCTAATGGTGCCCCATTTTCATGTTTTGATGGCTAAAAAAAATACGGAGAGCTCTAGGTCCCAAATAATGATTCAGAGGAGTAGAGGGGTGCACTCAGCAGTGTTCAGGGGCTTCTTCCAGCTCAGTGAGGGGGGCGGCTGCTGGCTGCAGTGTTCAGGGGACTTTGTGAAGATAGGGAGCGAATACAGCCTCATTCATGCAAGCACGTGCTCAGTACTTTGAGCCTTTTTTCAGCACTTCATGGCCCGATTCACCTGGGCTTGTGAGTTTTGTCATCCATAGTGACAATCAGTTTCTTTCTCTCTGCCATGGCTGACTCCGTGGTGAGATAGTGGCTTAGCGATCTAGCTTTCTTGCTTCTGGAACATACTTCCCAGGATAACTGGGCTGCTTTTGAGCACACTTGGGCCACTGTGTGCTGGGAGGCACATGAGGAAGACTCTGTACTGTTAAAATTTAAGTCTGGTTTCTAGAGAGAAAGTACAGAAGGGAAGATGTTTGCCTTACCAAAGGCAGACCCAGGTTCAATTCCTAACACCCCATATGGTTCCCCTGAACCCTACCAGAAGTCAGGAGTCAACCTTGAATACAATTAGGTGTGGCCCCCAACACAAGATAAAACAAAAAACCTTGTTAGACAAGGCACAATGCCTGGTCTCAGGATCCTGCTGCACAGTAGGGGAATGAGCCTGTGGAGATGACTGAGCCCAGCTCCAGGCTGGGAGCAATGGGAAATATCGGGGTGGGGGGCTGGTCTGTATGTTTTGGAGGAAGCAACAGGAAGCTGACGGAGATGGCAAGGGAGAATTCCGGGGGGCTACCAGTGGAACAGGGCAGTGGAAATGAAGGGGGCACGGTGGGACAAAGAGAGAGGATGTTCATTTTAGAGGATCTTTTAAGTATCTCAACACATTGAAGATTTTCTTTCACCCTCATTTGAGTTTTGTAGAAAAGAACAACACAAAGCATTCCTATATATCCACCACATGATCTCCAACTGTTAGCATGTTCCTATGTTTGTTCTATCACCCTGGACATGTAAACACCTTTTTCCTAATCATCTGAGGATAAATTACAGCCATTATCCCTTTTTTATTTCTAATCATTTGTGTGTGTTTTCCAACATGAGAAATTTCTCTTGTATAAGCATATGTGCAATGATCAAAGTCAGAAAATTGCCCTGAACCCAGTATTATTCTCTGATCTACAAACCATATTTGAATCCCACAAATGATATTCCTGTGAAAAAGAAATACTGACCTCATGTGTTGCCAATTTCACATATTTTTTTGTTTTTGTTCTTGTTTGGGGGGCACACCCGACTGGGCTCAGGGCTTACTCCTGGTTCTGCACTCAGGAATTGCTCCTGGCAGGCTCGGGGGACTATATGGATGCCAAGGATCAAACCAGAATCAACAGCATGCAAGGCAAGTGCACTTCCCATTATACTATCGCTCCAGCCCCCAGCTTTACCTCTTAACTCTATTGATCTGCAGGTGTCTGTTGTCTTGGTTTCAGGACTTTGTGTTGGTTCCGGCAGATTTTGTATCCTGGGATCTCTAGGTCCTCTCCTAGGATGGCCTCTGCTGCACTTGGGGGCAGGAAGAGTGCTGAGGAAAAGTTGTACCAGCTGCTCCCAATCCTGGGACAATACCCATGATGAAGGCAGTGGCCCAAGTATCCACTGTAGAATTACTTTTTCCCTCTTGACACTTGTAAATTCACAAAATAATCCTCGGGGCTGCTGCTGCTGCTGGACATGTGTGTGCGTTTGGTGGCCCTCAGCCGCCTCCCTGCCGCCCCCCCCTCCCCAGGGCCCCCCAACAGAGACACAGAGAGATGGGGAGACAGGAGACGGGGAGGCTGGGGAACACAGTCTGGTGGTGAAAATGGTCCATTTAATGCAGAGTTGCTAGCATACTTATAGAACATCTGAAGGGGGGTTGAGGTAAGGACAGGTGTGATTGGTCATTTACATA
This sequence comes from Sorex araneus, assembly GCF_027595985.1. Taxonomy (NCBI): domain Eukaryota; kingdom Metazoa; phylum Chordata; class Mammalia; order Eulipotyphla; family Soricidae; genus Sorex; species Sorex araneus. The sequence continues at coordinate 111,608,392 of NC_073304.1, forward strand.
GATAAACATTTGGCAGAGGAAATCCTCACAGGGAGATCAACTAAAGAAGACACTCTGTCTCCCAGAGACAACTACATTGCTTTTATGTTTCCCTCTAATTATATAAGTTATCAATACTTGCAGTTGTTTGGATAAACACAGTAAGAGACAAAGACCTCCAACACTTAGTTGTCTGGGCTGAGAGCAAGCAAGGCCTTTAAAACTTAGTTGTCTGGGCTCTGAGAGCAAGCAAGACTTTTACCGTAAATCCCAGACTAAGTCCTCAGGCCAGTTCAGTTTGTCCTTCCCCATGGGGGTTCTGTCTCTTAGGTTGTAACAGTTTGCATCAAGACCATGCATTTACGGGGGCTGGAGCAATAGCCCGATGGGTAGGCGTTTGCCTTGCCAACTCAGGTTCGATTCCCAGAATTCCATATGGTCCCATGAGCACCACCAGGAGAGATTCCTGAGTGCAGATCCAGGAGTAACCCCTTGCATCCCCAGGTGTGACCCAAAAAGAAAAAAAAAAGACCATGCATTTATGCTTTCTAGAATGTCCCATTTCAATGCCGGATAGTTTTACCACTTGGCCCAGGTCCATCCCAGTCCCACAGCAGGACCTCCCTTTTGGGGAGTTAGGAACTATGGAAACTGAAGCCTGAGTCAAGTAGTTGACCAAGTAATTATGCCCAGGAGCAGGTATATTTCAGCGTCAATCAACTTCCTAATATTAGGAACATAGCAGTAATGGTCTTTCTGTGTTTAACCGAAGAACATTGCTCTATAGTAAAATATAAAAAGGCTATAGGGGAAATAGAAAAGCAGGTACAAACATATAACACTTCAAATACAGAGCAGAACAAATACAAGTTCAGAATTACCAGAAAGTTTTAGCTTACAAGTAGTCAAGACTGACTTGGGGAACTGTGACAAGGAGAGGTAAAATACAAGGGAAAGGTTAAAGATAAACTTTAACTAAGTTAGGGATGCTAGCAAGGGCATGTTAAACTTCTCAGGGAGGAAGAAAGGGGGCAATTGATTGATAAAGCCTAAAGCATTTAGGGTTAATATGCAACACAAAGAAAAAGTTGAAGATAGACTTTAACCAAATTCGGGATGTTAGCAAGGGCATGGTAAGCTTTTCTGGGAGGAGGAAAGGGGCAATTCACCGGTGAAGCCTAAAACACTTAGGGTTTTTTGTTGAACTATTGAATGTAATCAAGGTAAAGTGAAAGTAAAGTGAAATTTATCAGTTACACAGGCAGGGTGAGGGGCTGGAGAGGTGGGGGGTGGGGGGAGGTATACTGTGATTCTTGGTGGTGAAATATGTGCACTGGTGAAGGGATGGGTGTTCAAGCATTGTATAACTGAGACTTAAACCTGAAAGCTTTGTAATTTTCCACATGGTGATTCAATAAAAGAATAAATTAAAAAATAATAATTAAAAAATAAAATATGGTTGATATTCAGCAACACTTACTTATAAGGAGATTCTTTGAGGCTGGAGCAATAGCACAGAGGGTAGGTCATTTGCTTTGCACACGGCCAACCTGGGTTCGATCCCTGGTATCCCATATGGTCCCCATGCACTGTCAGGAGTGATTCCTGAGTGCAGAGCCAAGAGTAACCCCTGAGTATCGCTGATTGTGATTCAAAAAGAAAAAACAAAAAAAGGAGATTCTTTGAGACTAGATAAACATTCACCTTACTTAGCAAAATTTTACTTACTGATTTTAATATCCACTGATAATTTCTGTGTGTGTGTGTGTGTGTGTGTGTGTGTGTGTTTGGGCCACACCAGGCAATGCTCAGGGGTTATTTCTGTTTGTTTGTTTGTTTGTTTGTTTTTGCTTTTTTGGGCCACAACCAGCATTGCACAGGAGTTACTCCTGGCTCATGCACTCAGGAATTACTCCTGGCGGTGCTCGGGGGACCATATGGGATGCTGGGAATTGAACCCAGGTCAGCCGCGTGCAAGGCCAATTCCCTACCCACAGTGCCATCACTCCAGCCTCACCACTGATAATTCTTGCCTGTATAAATCATGACTGATAATTGCTAGATTAACAGTTTTCAAAGTTCATCATTTTAAAAAAAAAGATCAAAAAAACTGAGTCTCACAGTGAGAGTGATCCACTAGTGAGCCACATCAGCAGTCCCTCAACATTACTCTCCTCTTGGGGGCATTCGGACCACACGTGGCAGTGGCTCAAGCTCCCTCACGTCTCTGGGCACTGATAGTTCTCAGTGGTGTCAGGGATCAACCTGGGTTAGCTGTGGACAAGGCAAGCATCCTCCCCGTTCTAGTATTTTCTCTTCATTACTGGATCTCCTACTGAAAAAAGTGTCTGTCTTTCATTTATTTAAATCAGCAAGGTATACATGAGTTCTTATTTTCTTCTGGGACTGATACTCCACGACGCCCCTAGCACTATTGTGATTTGTTTGTTGTGCTGGGTGTGATGGAGGGCGGAGTCTAGTCCATAGAAAGGCTCACACGGGCGCTTTTTCCACTCAGCCTTGCCCCAAAGAAGTCTGGCTGAGGCCTGAGAATCCCAGCTTAGGTGAGAGAGAGAGACAGAGACAGAGAGAGAGATACAGAGAGAGAGACAGAGAGAGAGACAGAAAGAGAGAGAGAGAGAGAGAGAGAGAGAGAGAGAGAGAGAGAGAGTACTTGAGCTTTTGCAGAGGGGGGAAAAGCTATATTTTTTTTACAGGGGCTGGGAATTTTGGCTCATATCCATCAGTTCTTAGGGTTTATTCCTGGCTCTGTGTTCAAGGATCATCCCTGGTGGGTCCTGGGGTCATATGGGGTGCCAGAGACTGAACCCAGGTAAGCACCCTACCTGCTGTACTGTTGCTTCCCGATATTGGTCTACTTCTTTTGCTCATTTTTATTTCTCACAGTTCCAGAGCTTGAACCCAAGATCTCGATTATACCAAATCGGTTCCATCCTGACAAGTCACACCCTGACTGTGTATGCCTGTTTCTATACGAATCTTTGGGTATCTATGTCAGTGTATTATTCCCGTGTATGTTTCTGTGTCTACGTGTATTTCTCTATGTATCTTAGGTGTTTCTGTGTTTCCTGTCTGTGTGTTTTCTATATCCGTTTGTCATATGCTGTTTTGTTGTTTGTAGTGCCACAAGTGTGTATTGAAACAAGTCTCATGCATGTGCTCAGCACAGTGAGCCACACCCCCACGATGACCTGTATATAATTTCTCTCTCTATCTGGTGGGGGGGCATTGTATGCATGAGTATCTGTACTCATTGTATGCATGAGTATCTGTAACGAACTCATGCTCTTACCTCCAGTGCAAAACCCACACCACAGGGGCTGCTTGTGAGTCAGAAGAGTCTTCTGGAGGGGCTGAAAGAATTCCCGCTCCATAGACAGGACACAAATGGCCAAAGGGGCAGGTGAGCCTGGGAGCAGTCCTGACTCGGGGGTTGGTGGGCACCACAAGGGCTGCTGGCTGAGGCACTTCACACCCTGAGGCTGCCCTGCCCCTCACTTTCCAGCACTTCTATTAGTGAATCAAGCACAGGCAGCCTGCAATTGGGCCCCTAGAATGAGTTGACTCATGATCAGCTGGCACAAGACTGCCAGTCTTTTCTTGCAGTTCTTGAGGCTCCAACTCCCCTATCCAACAAGTTTTCCCCCCAAAGAACAGCAGGCCCAACAACATACAGCCACTTTCTTTTTTTAATTTTTTAATTTTATTTTCATAAAGTCATTCACAATAATTGATTACATTCAATAGTTCAATACCAATCACACCACAATTACACATTCTCACCACTATTATTTTGAATTTTCCCACCACCACCAAACCTGCCCCACAGGCAGATGCTAAATAATTTGTTTTGTATTGCTTGTTATGAATAATTGATCCAAAAAGGTTACAGTAGAGGAAAGTATGTGAAAATTGTTGTATCTCATCTTGGAACCATTAAGCCTCTGTATAAGAGATTATTAACATATTATTAGAGTTTGGGCCTTGTGTGCTAATATATAAATGTGTATAAATATATTTTTTATCAATATTGGTTGTCTTCTACCTTACACCCCATCAAATGTGGTGTGCTACTCTTTGTATATCAGTGGCATAAAGTCTGCGGCCATGCGTTCCTGAAATTCTAAAATTTTAAATAGGATGCTAGAGCTGGAGTTAAATTTTTTAACTGGATGGTGATTTGAGGGTCCAGAGGCATCTCTGCAGCATACTGCTCTATTCAGGGATTCATTTGTGAGTCTCTAGACCGTGGCCGTTAATGCTCTTAAAACTAGAGGGATATATGGACTTGACAACCAGGAAACAGGAAGGGCAGGAGATAGGGAAAAAGCCCATTCCCAACTTCCTGAAGCCTGGAGATTTTGATCACAGGTCCCAAATACTTGGGTTTACAACGGGTTCATTTTCATGTGTGGGGGGCTCAGGACAAGCCTGTAAAGGTTGGCTGAACAAACGGCCACTTTTTGCTGCTACAGAGGACATTTAGCAGGCCACTTGCCACACTCCAAGTCAGCCCGAGCCATGAGAATGTCAGAACTGTGACCTAGAGTCCATGGTGACTGTGCTGGCTGGCAAGAGCCCGCTTTCAGGGAGAAGGCTAAGACGCTTACTGGGCAGCAGGTCTGGGCTATGGAATTGTACTTAGGGGTACACGCGGGCTTTTCCTGGCTCGATGTTCAAAGATCACTCCCAGCACATTCAAGGGAACCTGGTGCTGGATCAGCTCAGGCCTGCTTCAGACAAAGCACAAGCTCAGCCAGGAAGCCCACCTCCCTGCCCCTGCCCCTGCCCCTGCCCTGCCCCTGCCCCTGCCCCTGCCCTGCCCTGCCCCTGCCCTGCCCTGCCCTGCCCCTGCCCTATCCCTGCCCTGCCCTGCCCCTGCCCTGCCCTGCCCCTGTCCCTGCCCTATCCCTGCACTGCCCCGGACACTGCCCTGCCCCTGCCCCCTGCCCTGCCCTGCCCTGCCCCTGCCCCATCCCTGCCCTGCCCCGGACACTGCCCTGCCCCTGCCCTATCCCTGCCCTGCCCTGACCCTGCCCTGCCCTGCCCCTGAGACTGTCCCTGCCCCTGCCCGTGACACTGCCACTGCCTCTGACCTTGATGCTGCCCCTGTCCCTGATGCTGAAATACTTGAAGGGCCTGGGTCTGCATCCTCCTCTCAGCTAGTCCAGGAAGAAGAAGGACACACATCGAAAGAAAGATGATGAAGCAAATGGGGCAAAATACAAACATTTGGGAGATGTGGGAGAAGCATGGTGCACACTCTACCTAAAACTGTTCCAGGAGTTTCCGTCTGAAGTGTAGCAGGGGAGTGGGGTCAGTAGAGGCAGCACGCTCTGCAATGCCACACTCTTCCTCCTCTTCCAGGCCTAGAAGAGAAGGGGCTGACCCCTGGGTCCACCGTATCCAGAACCCTGGAGTCTATTCAGCCCTGGCAAGGCCTGTGGCCATCTGCTGCTTCCTGCCCAGCTCAAAGTAATTGGACAGAGCACGACACTTCTGGGCCATCTGCCCTGCACTGCTAGAAGCTTTTAGAAGAGCCTGCTGGCCTGGGACCTGAACTGATGGGGCAGGGGCAGAAGCAGCACAGGAATAATAATGACTGTGATAGAAACTCAGGGTCTCCCGAGCAGCTGCCCACGAATAGCTCCTCCACTCCTGAACGACCATGATCCCGGAGGTACAGAAACCAATTTCAGAACCCAGAGGCTTCTTGCAGAAATTTCTCTGGACTTAATTACTAAAATACCAGAAATCCAAAACTTCATTATCAGCAATAGAAAACAAGTTATCAAATGATGACTTTTCAGCAGGTCTGTTGGGAGGGGGGGTGATATTCCAAATATAATAGTGAGTTTTCTGTCAAAACATTGAATGTAATCAAAGTAAAGGGAGAGTAAAGTGAAAATCATCCACCACATATGCAGGGGGAGGGGTGGGGGGAAGTATACTGGGGTTCTTGGTGGTGAAAGATGTGCACTGGTGAAGGGATGGGTGTTTGATCATTGTATGACTGAGACTTAAACCTGAAAGCTTTGTAACTGTTCTCATGGTGATTCAATTTAAAAAAGAACGAAAGAAAGAAAGAAAGAAAGAAAGAAAGAAAGAAAGAAAGAAAGAAAGAAAGAAAGAAAGAAAGAAAGAAAGAAAGAAAGAAAGAAAGAAAGAAAGAGAGAAAAAGAAAGAAAGAAAGAAAGAAAGAAAGAAAGAAAGAAAGAAAGAAAGAAAGAAAGAAAGAAAGAAAGAAAGAAAGAAAGAAAGAAAGAAAGAAAGAAAGAAAGAAAGAAAGAAAGAAAGAAAGAAAGAAAAAGAAACTCAGGGTCTCTTCTCTCCTCTCTGCTCCTGCCTTCACTGAGGGGCAGGACCCCTTCCCCGGGCGCTAAGCCCGACCAGCCGAGTTAGCAAGAACAGCTGCCTCTCCAGAGCAGCTGTCAGCTGTGGACTGTTTCTCGCCTTTGGTCCCCCCCCCGCCGCCTTCCCCAGGCAGCAAGGGATGGCTGGTGCCCCTGCACCCAAAAAGTGACTGTGTCAGAGGCAGGGTTCAGAACCGCAGGCCTGAACTGCAGTCTCTGCCCACCCCCACCCTGGTGCGAAATGCCTGGAGCATTTACAGGATGGTGGGACATGGCCCTCACAGGTCCGGCTCTCCTTCACCTTGTGTCCTCCCAGCCCTGCGCCCACAGCTCTCTGGTCCTGTACTTCACCCCTCCATCTATGGGAGGCTCTCCAGCTCACAGCTGAGTGACAGCCCGTCCTCTGGACAGCTGTTGGCACAGAGCCAGCACCTCACACTTCACACCCATACCTCAGCCGAGTCCCGGCTGCACCGGATCTGCCAACAGGCCATAAGAGCAGGTGCTCCAGCGCTGTGAACTTAGGCTATGGCAGAAATGCAGGAAACTGCCCCTCCTGCCGTGCGCCATCTGCACTGACTGCCTGGTCCAGAACCACAAACATTTGCTGTTTCTGTGGCTCCCAACTAAGCTCCACGGTGCCTTCCATGGAAAATTGGTTTTCCCCAGGAGCCCAGGCTCCATCACGCACAGCACTTCATAAGGGGTCTGGCAAAAGTCCCCTGGAGTCTGCCCAGCTTCAGTCCCTGTCTCAAAGGCCTGCCAGGCTGAGCCTGAGCCTACTGGCACCATCAGCGGTGCCCGGGAGAGGCCTCATTTCAGCTCTGCCCAGTTCCTACTCGGTCCTGCGTCCCCTCCTGTTCACTCTCCTCCCAGAGTTCATCCAGGGAAGAAGAAACTTCCTGCCCATTCAGTGAGAGACACACAGAGTAAAAGACTCCCCAGGATGCTAAGTAGGCCTATCCCTGGAGGTCTCTGTGGGCCAGTCTTTTTTTTTTTTTTTTTGCGGGGAAAGGGGGCAGGCACAGCCAGCAGTGCTCAGGGCTCACTCCAGGCTCTGTGATCAGGGATCACTCCTAGTGAGCCCAGGAGACCCTGTGTGCTTCCCTAGGGATCACACCCAAGTCAGCCATATCAAGGCAAATGTCTCACCCACTGTACTGTTGCTCCAGCCCAAATCTGGTAAATTCTTTTTTTTTCCAGCCCACAGCTAGGCTGGGACCCTCAGGGCCTGAGTTCGGGCTCCTCTTCCTGTTCTTTCTTCTCTCTAAAGCCACCCATAGCCCTGTTGTTGAGGTTTAAACTGCTTCTTCTCCTTGCCAAAAGCAGGGCTCACTTGCTCTCTCTCCCCTTCAGCCAGTCCTGATGACGCTGAAGACCTGGATCTAAAATATCATGGCCGGGGCTGGAGTGATAGCACAGCGGGTAGGGCGTTTGCCTTGCACGCGGCCGACCAGGGTTCGATCCCCGGCATCCCATATGGTCCCCCAAGCACTGCCAGGAGTAATTACTGAGTGCAAAGCCAGGAGTAACCCCTGAGCATTGCTGGGTGTGACCCAAAAAGCAAAATAAAATAAAATATCATGGCCCCGGAGCCCCATCCAGCCTCGCCAACCTCTGCTGTGCCCTCATAGCTTCTATGTCCAGAGCAGAGGTGGACAAGCCCTATGCACAGCCTCCCTGGACTCAAGAAGTTAAACTCCTAAGCTCTGGTCCAGCCAGCCCCCCCGTTACTGTCTGACACCCTCTCTTCACAGACCCTGGCTCCAACAAAACTGGCACTTTGGCATCTGTGAACACATGCTTCCTCTCCCCAAAATAACCGACATCTGTCTCCACCTGTTGAGATCTGTCCTTGAAAGGGTTATTCAGGAAACAGAACTAAAACAATTGGTCATTAGAAGAAAATTTTTCAGATTCTCCACTTCACACTCTCCACCAAAATAACTTCCCTATATGTCAGAGTTCAACATAAAATAGGACACAATCAGATAGATTAATAAAATCAAAGGCTGTAAGACATATGTGATCAGGGGTTTGAGAGACACCGAGAGGGTAAGATGCTTGCCTTGCATGCAGCCGGCCTGAGCTCAGTCCCCTGAGTCCTACCAGGTGTGATGCCAGTGGAACAGAGCCAGGAGTAAGCTTTGAGCACTACCTTGTGTGGTCCTAACCACCAAAAAATGAAATATATTATTTTCACATCCTTGCCTGTGTAGAAGAGTCTGCACTAAAAAGCAAGACTTATATTTCCCAAGAGGCAAAGCAACAAATAAACTTCGTTCAGTGGAATCTGGCTCATTCCAAGAAAATTGCCCAAAAAATGAAGAGAATCCTCCTCATAAATTTAACATTGGGGTTCCCTACACTGGAAAGTGGTTTGGTCAGCAAGAAATCTGAGGAACTGCCTGGCCATCTTCCACAAAGGCCAAGAGAGCCTTGAAGTTCATTTGCCCTTTTCTAATCACTTAAAAATAGCCAAATCCATGTGCTTGCTTTGGAACCACATATACTAAAAATATCCAAATCCTCAAGATTAATAAGCCAAAAGACATTGCTCAAATGACACTCAAATTTGATGTCTTTCCTTGGACCCCTCTAGATTTGGCTGATAGCTGTTACTCTAACTCCGTGTGACCATTTTTCTCATGCAGGCAGACGGTCATTAATATTTACGGGGTACTCCCTCTGTGTTACACCGTTTATATTGTTTAATTATTTGTTTTTTTAATTCTGGGACCATACCTAGTAATGCTCCTGGACTGCTCGCAGCTCAGTGCTTATGGGTCACTCTCATAAGTGCTGAGATCAAACCTGGGCTCCCATATGCAACATGAGTTCCAGCCCTGTGGACCATCTCCCTGCATGATTTTTTTGTGGGTTTTTTATTTTTGCTCTTTGGGTCACACCTGACGATGCACAAGAATTAATACTGGCGGTGCTCAGGGGACCATATGGGATGCTTGGAGTCGAACCCGGGTCGGTCGCGTGCAAGGCAAACGCCCTACTTGCTGTACTATCGATCCAGCCCCTCCCTGAATGTTTTTGCCTGTTTGTTTTTGACAAACAGACCTGGAAGTGTTCAGGGCTTACTCCTGGCTCCGTGCCTAGGGAACACTCACAACACTCACAGTGGGCTCAGGGGACCATATCGGGTTCTGGGGACCAAATCTGAGCCAGCCATTTGCAAGGCAAACACTATAGCTGCTATGCTATCACTCTGGCCCTCTCTCATTAGTTTTCAGGAGCCAGAATCTTAATCAGGGAGCCCCTCATGCAAGGCAAGCCCCTCATGCAAGGCAAGACTCTGAGACATATCCCCGGACTATAAAGTAACATTTGGGTGTTCATTTGTTTCTTGACTTCTTTTACACAGTCAAATACTCCCAACATCCTCCCTTTCCAAATTCCTCTCTCTTGAAGGAAAACTTGGGGAGCTGGATAGATAGTACTGTCACAACAGCAGCGACCCTGGTTCAGACCTTCGGCATCACACAGGACCCTCCAATAATTGCCTTGGTTTGCCCCCAAGCACGGAGTCAGGAACAGTCCCAAGTAATGCCAGGTGTGGCCAAAAAAAGAACAAAGCAGAACTATTGAGGCCTAATTTCCCTACAGTCAATTTCACTTATAACTTATTTGAACTGTACATACAGTTCCTTCTCTTTAAAAAAAAATGTTGAAACTGGAGAGATAGTACAGCAGGTAGGGGTGCTTGCCTTGCACATGACTGACCCCATTTTGATTCCTGGTACCCCAGATGGTCCCCTAAACCTTGCCAGGAGTAATCTCTGAGCACAGAGCCAAGTGCAAGCCCTGAGCATCACTGGGTGTGGACCCAAAACAAACAAAAAATATTGTGGGGCCCACCCCCACCAGTGTTGGGAGGGTTGGATGGAACCCAGGGCCTCACACATGCAGAGTATGGACTCTACCACCACAGCATGTCCCTGGACTAAAGTGTCTCTTTCAGTGAATTTGGCCACACCCGTGAAACCACCACCACAGCCAAGAGTTTGACTGTCTCTTGTCACCCTGAAAGTTTCCATAACCTCCTATCCAACCTATTACACTCACTCTCCCAAGGCCTAAGCAATTACTGATTTACTTTCTGACATATACATAATTTTAAATGCATTTATATGCATGAAAACACGCATACAGTATGTGGATATACTGGGTAAATCCCAGAAAGTGGAGCAGATAGAGTAAGAGTATCCAAATATTCCCAGCCACAGCATCCAAGGCCAACTGTGCTCCAAACAATTACATATAGTAAAATATTCTGAGAGAAACCACGTAACTTTATTGATTTTAAGCTCTTTATGTGCTATTCAACCTTACACAGATTATGTATGCACTGGGAAAATGGCATATAAAGGATTGGGACTATCTGTAGCATTGGACATTCACATGGGGGTCATGGAACACATCTCTATCGGCTAAAGGGGAACTATTTATATAATAAAGAAATTGGACCAGAGCTATAGTACAGTGGGGAGAGTACTTGCCATGCACGCTGCAGACCAGGGTTCAATTCCTGGCATACTATATGGTCCCCTGAGCACTGCCAGGAGTAATTCCTGAGTGTAGAGCCAGATGTAAGCCCTGAGAACTGCAGGGTGTGCCCCACCCCCAAAAAAGAAAATGAAAGGAAAAAAAACCTGCCAGACCAGAGATGTGGTCTGTGCTCAAGCAGCAGAGCAGGAGCCTTGCATGCATGAGGTCCTGGATTTGGTTCCCAAGTTGTGGTAATGAGCACCAGTGAATGTGCCCCTCCCCACATCACCACCACAAGATTATTTTCCAGGGCCTTTATACTATTTCACATTTCAACTAGCAGTGTATGAGAATGTTTCTCCTTACCAATAGTTGATGACAATTTAAATCTACCCATTGTAGTGGGTGTTTTATTTTGAAATTGAAATTTTAACTTACAAATTCTCTAATGACACTGAACATATGTTGATCTTCTTTGGTGCATCATTTGTTAAAACTTTGTCATTTCTCGGGGCCGGAGCGATAGCACAGCGGGTAGGGCATTTGCCTTGCACGCGGCCGAACTGGGTTCGATCCCCGGCATCCCATATGGTCCCCCAAGCACCGCCAGGAGTAATTCCTGAGTGCAAAGCCAGGAGTAACCCCTGAGCATCGCTGGGTGTGACCCAAAAAGCAAAAAAAAAAAAAAAAAAAAAAAACTTTATCATTTCTCCTATTTTTATCATTTTCCTTATCTTTTATTGACTTTTTTTTGTTTCAGTTTTGGTTTTGAGGCCACACCTGGCAATACTGAGGGCTTAAATCTGGCTCTGAACTCAGGGTCCATATGGCAAGGCAGGGAGGGAGCTTGGGTGAGCCTGTGCAAGGAAAACACCCTATCACTGAACTCAGGCCCTCTTATCGTTGAGTTTTAAGCTTTAAATCTTTTATTTGTTCATTTTTGGTGAAGCAGGGTCGTTTTATTGAAAGTTTAGAAAGATATGAGAGGAGAAAGTATGTGTTCAAGGGAGAACACAGGCTTCTCCAACGTGGAATTAGGCAAGCAAAGAAACAAAATGGAGTGAGATACATGTTCAAGGGAGAGCACGGGCTTGAAGAGCAAGCCTATTTTAATCATACTGATGTTAAGAGTAAAGATACATCTTTTCGGGGCTGGAGCGATAGTACAGCGGGTAGGGGTTTGCCTTGCACGCAGCTTGACCGGGGTTCGATTCCCAGCATCCCATATGGTCCCCTGAGCACCACCAGGGGTAATTCCTGAGTGCAGAGCACACCCTGTGCATCGCCAGGTGTGACTCAAAAAGAAAAAAAAGAGTAAAGACATCTTTTCCTTTTGGTATATCATGTATTAATAGTTGCTTTGTTGGGTTTGGTACTTTCATACTCAGTGAAAGGACCACTGCGACTCCATTGTGGAAAGTCAGACTCCACTTTGTGCTTCAGGGTCATGAGTTAAGAGCCTAGTAAGAACACAACAGACCCCCATGGGCATGGACATAAAGACCCAGACACCTGACCACAGATAGCGATAGCAGAGTTGCTTCGGGTCGATGTAAGACTTGTTGACCACGCTGTTTCGCTTTTGGACCTCCGCTTGCTTGCTCAAGGCTGTGAGAATGCTTCTGGCAGGGGCACAGGGCTTACAAACCTCTCCCAAAGCCATCCGGTTCCAAGTCTCCTCGGCTTGCAAACCCAGCGCCGAGTCCCCTGTATGAGTGTGTTTTGGTGTGTGAATATAACATTGAAAAATCCGTGCTGGGGTTGGAGTGATAGCACAGCAGGTAGGGTGTCTGCCTCGCAAGCAGCCGACCGGGTTCGATTCCCAGCATTCCATATGGTCCTCTGAGCATGGCCAGGAGTAAGTCCTCAGTGCAGGAGCCAGGAGTAACCACTGTGCATCACCAGGTGTGACCCAAAAAGAAAAAAGAATTTTGAAAAATCTGTCCTGTCTCTGTAGGCTCAGGCTTGTGGCCCCCTAGCCGAGGTTCCACCGAGATCTCTGGCACCTAACACTCAAGGGTGCTCAGAGGCTGCATCCGTGTACTGAGGGGTGGGCGTTGCACACCGGCCGCAGGGGCAAAGCTGCTCTCCGGCCTTCTGAACCACCTCCACTTTAGTTAACTGCTGTTTGTGAAGGGTGGGAAAGGCCTGTATTGACTTTCAGAGTGACTGGTCACGATTTCACATTCAAAACCAGACAGTGGTACGCCCGCAGAGCCTACACTTCATTTTTCTGGATGTTTTCGGACACACCGGCAGCGCAGTGCCGGGGGTGGGGGCAGGCCTCAGCTGTGTGCTCCCCGGGACCAGGACCTGCACCCGAAAACACCCCGTGTCCACGCTCCTTCTCACAGCCAGCAACAAGCCCCTTCCCTGCGTGCCCCTCCTCCGCCGCCGAGCGCGCGAGATCCGCCGCACCCCACCGGCCCGGCCGGCCCGCGCGCGGCGCTGACGTCATCGGCCCGCGCCGGCGCCGTGACGCGGGGCGCGGGGCGGCGTCACGGGGCGCGCGCGCCGGAAGGCGCGGCCGGGGCGGAAGCGGAGGGGCGGCGCGAGGGTGATGGGGGGCGGCGGCGGCGGCCGGCGATGAGCGGCGGGAGCGCGTGAGCAGCCGGCGGGCGAGGCTGGGGGGCCCCGGAGAGCGAGCCGCGGGCCGGAGGGCGGGGGCGCGAGCGCGGCGGGCGGCGGGCGGCGGCGGCGGCGGCGGCGGCGGCGGCGGCGGGCGGCCGGAGAAGATGGCGGACGGCGACAGCGGCAGCGAGCGCGGCGGCGGCGGCGGCGGCAGCGGCGGCGGCTTCGCTCCCGCGGGCCGGGCGGGCGGCGGCGAGCAGGAGACGCAGGAGCTGGCGTCCAAGCGGCTGGACATCCAGAACAAGCGCTTCTACCTGGACGTGAAGCAGAACGCCAAGGGCCGCTTCCTGAAGATCGCCGAGGTGGGCGCGGGCGGTTCCAAGAGCCGCCTCACGCTGTCCATGGCCGTGGCGGCCGAGTTCCGCGACGCGCTGGGCGACTTCATCGAGCACTACGCGCAGCTGGGCCCCAGCAGCCCCGAGCAGCTGGCGGCGGGCGCCGACGAGGGCGGCGGGCCGCGGCGCGCGCTCAAGAGCGAGTTCCTGGTGCGCGAGAACCGCAAGTACTACCTGGACCTGAAGGAGAACCAGCGCGGCCGCTTCCTGCGCATCCGCCAGACGGTGCACCGCGGCGGCGCCGGCGGCTTCGGCGGGCCCGGGCCCGGCCTGCAGAGCGGCCAGACCATCGCGCTGCCCGCTCAGGGCCTCATCGAGTTCCGCGACGCGCTGGCCAAGCTCCTCGACGACTACGGCGGCGACGACGACGAGCTGGCGGCGGGCGCGGGCGCGGGCGGCGGCGCGGGCCTGTACGGGGAGCTCCCCGAGGGCACGTCCATCACGGTGGACGCCAAGCGCTTCTTCTTCGACGTGGGCTGCAACAAGTACGGCGTGTTCCTGCGCGTGAGCGAGGTGAAGCCGTCCTACCGCAACTCCATCACCGTCCCCCTCAAGGCCTGGGGCAAGTTCGGCGGCGCCTTCTGCCGCTACGCCGACGAGATGAAGGAGATCCAGGAGCGGCAGCGGGACAAGCTGTACGAGCGGCGCGGCGGGGACGAGTCCGAGGGCGAGGAGGTGGACGAGGACTGAGCGGCGCCGCGCCCGCCGTCCCGCCGCCCCCGCCGTTCCTCTCGGGGCCCGGCGGAGGCCCGCGAGGCCGAAGGCGAGAACTAAACCGTAGTCCCATCACCCTAAGAGAACAATCTCCAGCGATTAGAGAAACGCGGCGAAGCATCAAGGAACTGACAGCGACCTGCTCGGAGAGGGCGACGGCGTCTGTGATTTCCCAGCCGAGGTTTGTGAACCCGTCGAGAGAACTGGGGGCGGCGGGGGGCTGGGGGCAGAAACCCAGAGTTGCCCGAGGAACACCTGTGGGTGACCCAGACCCGCGGATGGCAGCTGCCTCTGTCCTGCCAGGGCAGCGTGGTGGAAAGAGCTCTCCAGACCTCACTGTTGCCGTGTCTAGTATTTCACCTCCATTGAAATCAGCATTTTGGATCCCGGTCTTTATGAGATTCCTGAACGAGGTGTACTTGCGCTTACCCAGTAACGAGAGTACTGTTTCGTGAAAGGAATGCAACTCGGGGTTTCCGTGACAACGGAAAATCAGAACGCGAGAAGCCATTGGGGAATGCAGAAACACCCAAGCCGTTTGGCTTTAAGATGGTTTTGCATGGAACCTGGACCAAGGCCCCGTCTTTTCTTTGCAGAACTGCCCTTTTGTCTGGGATGCCCGTGGATTCCTATATCAATCCTTGAACTAGAGCTAGTTCCTAAGATTTTATTTTAAAAGCTGGCAGTTTTATTCCCGAAGATAAAAGGAGCAGTTTGAAGTTGGGGTTGCTGAGGTAGCACAAGAGAAAAATCAGGCCTAAAGCACAAGGAAAACTGTTGGAGTGGGTTGGTAGCTGCTCGCTAAGTTCTTCCCCTGATTTCCATATATGGAGGTCATTACCAAGAAATGGTTAGAGATGAGTGAGAACTAGATCCCCATGGCTCCACCTTTCGAGCCAGTGAAGTATGGCTAATTCGGCTGTTTCAGCCACTGGTTGGCTGTATTTTAAACCTTAAAACTTGAAGATAACTACAAAAGGAACAGTGTGGCCACAAGCTTGAGCTTTAATGGATTGTATGTCCTCATGGAGAAGTTGGAAATAACCAAAACTGAAGTCTTCATCTACCTTCAGTTTATTCTGTGGATTTTTTTTTCAAATACTAAAGATCCTCAGGTTTAGAATTCCAGCGTCATATATTCTTTTAAAATAAATTTTTAAGAACTTGATCCATTGTTTTAGTACCTCACAAAGTTGGCAAATGATGGGTGTCTCAAGTAGCTGTATCCTTTGAAAGCTGATATCCACCTGAATGGAGCTGAAGTGAACTATATTCTGGAAACATTTTTTATACCATCTTGAGATTTCAACAAACTGATTTTCCCAGTTTAGCCAGCTGTCTTTCAAGAATAAAAGTTGGGGTTTTTCAAGGATCACCGCTTATATATTTTCAATGGATTTTCAGTAGAAGTCATTTTTACTAATCAAGTTAATCACACCCATCAAAAGGTATTCCTCGAAATGATAGCCCTAGGTAACTTTGAATTGAACCGGAGCAAATGGTCTTTACAAAGTTTTCGGGTATTCTTGTGCGACTCCTCAACCAGGAGGCAAGTAACCCCACCTCCGTAATCTTGGTTTTTTTTTTTTAATTGCATGCCTGCCCTTTATTTGAGCTGCCTTTTAATTTATTGCATACCATTTTTATTATTTTGGTATTATCCAATCTATACAATCTTTTTGTATTTATTGGGAAATAAGTAATATACAAAAAGTTCATTTTGTGCATTGTGGCTGAAGGGGAGGGAAATAATTGTGTATATATAATTAGGCTTTTAAAAAATTAGGCTATGATTCAATTTTGTTGATCTTAGATATTAAAAATAAATGGAAGAGCCACGAATATTGGTGCCCTTTTCAGACTATTTCTCTACTTTCATCTTCCACAGTAGACTTTTTGAACAGGTTTTTTTTAGTCTTTTTTTTTTTTAATTTTTCTCCGTTGCAAAGAATGTTTCCTAAATTGTATGGGAGCAATAGTATTTTTTGATGTTTTAATGACATCCGTATTCTTGTACTGTATTTTGTACTACAAGGCAGCTGTTTTCAATAATGTCCTGCTGTATTTACTTATGTGTTTTGAGTGTTTATTTCTTTGCTGCGGAGAACAAATCCTTAGTTGTAGTAAAAGCTGAGAAGTTAGCATTAAGTTTTGGGGAACTGTTTAAGTTTCAGACTCTGAGGCAGCAATGAAAATTAGGTTACAGCTACTAGTTGATTGCTGTAACTTTTTCATTTTCGAACCATGTACAATTCCTGTATAGACCAACTTGTTTTCTTGCTTCAGTGGTGGTTCTGTTGCTCAACTGCAGTGAGCCAGTTCAATTTTGCAAAGGTGCAGTACCTCTCCTTTTTAAGGGGTGGATTTAATTCTTTCCTTCCTTTCTGTTTGGCTGAATTGCAGTAACTAGCCTTGCCTTTCTAGTCTGTAGAAATGACAGGGTCTTCACAATCCTTTGCCAGTGGCTACTAAGCTATAATTAGCTGAATAGGAAAAATGTGGAAGTGTGTCTGAGGCATATAGAGTATATGCCAAGAACACTACCATATATGGCATCAGCTTTGGTTACCAGAGAAATTGTCTTAGTCATTAGACCATGTAACAGTAATATATCATATGTAAATCTTTAGATGTCAATTTGAGAATTCTCCCAAAACAGGAGCTAAGAATGCATAAGCTATGTGTTGGAAAAAGTAATTTATATTAAAATTTTGACCTGCCTATGTAGGATTAAGTGGTAAATGTCATAGTGGTGGGTTTTTAAGTCTTAACCAATCTTAGAGGTTTGTCTCCTGCCAGGGGTGGTTCATGGCCTCTTCTCACTGCAGGAAGAGTACAGAAGGGTGTGGATTAATTGTTGCATTGTACTGATCCTCATTTCGGTCATCTAGGGACAATAGAAATCTGCAGAGCGCGGGACTCTCTACTTTTTGGTATATGTTTCGTTAAGGCAATATTAACAGACAGCCTTCCCAAGCCTGCGAGTAAGAACTGCTAATTAAATGATCTTTCTTAAATCTAGTCAGAAAACGGCATTGTACAGGCTATGGAAAACAAACGGTTTGTTTTGTTTTTCAACCACTATTACGAACAGTGATCTAGAGCTTGTCTTTTTACTTTGGCAAACATCCCAGTTAATCACGTGTTCAAAATAGTTATATTCCTGAGAAGTAGAGATTGAAATGCCTTTATATATAATTGCTAGAATGTTCGGTTCTCAAACACACAGAAGTCTAATTTTAGGAATATATCAAGAGGAGAAAAAAATTGACAAGATGCTAACATTCCCTTATAGTTTCTATTGTCCCTACCTACCATGCAGTGAGGAGAGTGACAGTTCTCCCTAGCAAAGAACGTTTTTGGTGCATATGCTACACATAACAAAATGCAAAAATCTATATGGCACCAAAAGAGTGAAAACTGAACCAAAAACCCAGACACCCTATGATACTATAGAAGGCATGTAGGTGGTATACATGACTAGCTGTGATGCACACATGGCTAATTGTCAAGTCACTTTCCATAATTATTGCAAAATGATCCAGAGACTTTTGGTCCAAGCAGCCATTAGCCTGCTTCCTTTACCACCTCTTGATCACTTTGCAGTAAATTGCAGGTCATTTAGGAGAATCAAGCTTCATTTTTATCAAAACAAAACAAATTTTCCTGTCTTACCTGAAAATGCAGGGTTGTGGGCAAAAGAGGCTGGTTATAATAATGCCCTCATATTGAGTGGTCTGTAAATGGCTGCACACTTCATGCTCTATAGTTACTGAGGATGCTTTGTTAAATGTGACCTTGACTGACTTTACAGGGGGCTAGACTATGATCTACACAAGGTATTAAAAGGTGACTATTTTGCATCTACCTTGCTCTTCAGGTAGATGAAATTAAGGACAAGCTTGAGTGTGTAAGCCATGCACATAAGTATTCTTCACTGTAAATTTTGTTTTCTTTTTTAACCCAACTATGGTACTTTGTTCAATCAATGCACAACTGATCTCTCAGTAGATATTCATCTGAAAATAGTGTGGCCTTGATCAGTGAGAAGGGAAAGGAGAGAAGTGACTTTCGCTTGTGTAGAAATGACTCGTTTGCTGAGTCTTCATTCTGCAGCACTCTTCATATCTATGCGTTTGGGATC
The DNA here is from genome assembly GCF_027595985.1 of Sorex araneus. Lineage (NCBI taxonomy): Eukaryota > Metazoa > Chordata > Mammalia > Eulipotyphla > Soricidae > Sorex > Sorex araneus. The sequence goes on from NC_073304.1 coordinate 111,627,069, forward strand.
GGTCTCCTTTTTGATTGGGGGAAGTTAATGTTTGTGACCCTGGAGTTACTAGTTCACTTGAGTTGTCTTCTATTTTTAGGAAGGATTGCTCTGATAAGTAACAAAGTTGACTGCTTTGATGTCCAATCTCAGGTTTTAGAGAATATATATAGTGGTGTGAAATCCCACTAACTCTTAAAACAATTTTTATTTAGTACATCCTAAAATTGACATGCATAAGGCCTGTTTAGAGAGCAGAGCCGCCATCCTTTTGCTCCTTTTCCACTTTGTACTTGAGAAAGTGTCGATTGATTTTGCGTTGTATTTTAACCCTAACATTTTAACCCTAACATTCTCAAAGATAAAGCACTTTTTGATCATGAAATACATGGAATCATTGTGTAATGTGGATCATGGTTTCTCAGGCTCCCCTAGGTAAACTGCTTTATGAGTATTGTTCTAACTCTGTAAGAGTAATAGAAATATTTGCTAATGTAAGAAAGTTTGTATTGTTGGTCCAGAATGCATTTTGCTAGCTTCCAATGGATGGGAGAGTAAACAATGCTGCATTCACAATTTAATAGGTTACTTTCCCTTGAGCCTTAAGGTAACTTTATTTTCCTTCTTTTTTTGTCAGCAACAGCACTGAAGTTATACTAAATGAGATTACTAGTTTTTCAGGGTTGGTTTTAGAGTACTGTAAATCAATTAGCTGTCTTCCTTACGATTAATTCCCATTGAAGGAACTGGATAAATGGGTATGTGGGTGGGACTAGGGATTGAGGGGAGATAGTTTGTAGAAAAGAAAAAAGAATAAAAAAAAAAAAACCACATTTCCTTAAGAAAAATAGAGGTAAGAAATCAAAAAATACATCTTAATGCCCTTTTTGGTATTCCAGATAAGAGGTGGAAGTGGCAAAATATAACTTCACTTAACCCTTTTTTCACTTAGAAAAGCAAAGTCATCCATTTTCAATTGTTAGCCTCCAGAAGTTACGAAGTTTTTAATGCTGAATTCTCTTCATAGCTTAACTTCAGTATTTAAAGTCATTGTTCTTAGCCCTCAAAACTTAAAAATCTAGTTTCATTGAAGATGTAACATCCTTATTTAACAACTGCCCAGTTGTCACTATGGGAAATAAAATTTGGAAAATGCAAAAATAAAATTGTCAAGGACTGGAGAGAGAGTACAGTGGTTAGGGTGATTGCCTTGCATGTGACCAACCCAGGTTCATTTCCTGGCACTCCATATGGCCCCTTAAGCCCCACCAGGTGTGCTCTCTGAATGAAGAGCCAGGAGTTAGCTCTGAACACTGCTGGGTGTGGCTCAAAAACCAAATAATAATAGTAAGAATTGTGATAAAGTCTTGCAAACCCTACTAATTTCCATTTGGTAGGTGTACCCTGATCCAAATAGGACCTTTATTAGTGTCTATTTCCTGTTGAAATACGGAATGTAACATCTGTGTAACCAGTTTATTCACAATCTTTTTAACTTCCATTTGAAAATCTTAACACATATCTCATAAATTAGTCATTTCAATCAGGATAGGTGAAGCCAAGTTAAAACAGCAGCAGATGTCTTATTGGACATTTTACTGTGCACTAGAAGAGTGCTTAGAGACTTCACTTTTCCCCCCTACCAGTTTGATTCAAGAATCTGACTATCCTTAACATGAGATTTTGAGTCTTGGAGCAGATTTCATTACCCTTATGTTATATCTAAAATATCCCTTGACATGGACAAGAGACGGCTTGATTATCTTGGATGAATTGTGGGCCCAGACTATCATTGGAGAGAAAGCAATGGACTTATCCACCAAAATTGCAGGAGATATGAGTTTGTCTCACCCTCCCCCCCTTAAATAACTTCAGTGGCTAACTAAACATTGATTTAGGGCCTGGGAGATGGCTCAAGGGCCCTAAATGGCATACTCTGCATGCAGAAACCCAGGGTTTGGTTCCTGGCACTGTATAGTCCCTTAGCATCATCAGATGTGGCCCAAAAAACCAAAAGGGGCCTGAGATACAGTACTGGGATTTAGTTGCTTGCAGTCAACCTTGGTTTGATTTCCCAGGACCATATGGTTCCCCCAGGCGCCACCTTGAGCATAGCCAGATAGAGCTTTAAAAAAACAATAGAAATTAATTTGGATCAGAGCTATAACTACAGGGAGGAGCCTAAGACATTTGAAAGTTGGAATTCTATCACTAAGTACATTTGTGTTGTATAGGAACTTGAGGGTTTTATTTTGAACAGTTTACCATTAGCCCTTTCTCCCAGCCCACTGGTTACCTCTGTACAAAAGCTCTCTGAATTTCTAGAAGAGAGTAGATTGGACAAAAAGTATAGAAGCTGATCAGCACAGGGCATACTTAAAAAGAGTCTATAGTTTTGCACATGATGGTAGCAGGCAAGTATATTGAGTCTTTTTAAATATTTGAATAACAAAATTATCCGTGTATGTAGTTGGACTTTTTCCCCCGTAGTTCTGAAACACTTAAGACTGTTTGGGGTTTTTTTTGGTTTTGTTTTGTTTTTTTTACTTTTGTGCCTTCATGCAGATGATTTTCCAAGATGATTTTTAAAAGTCTTCATTTTCTGAAGTTTTTTTTCCATATAGCGCTTCCATTGTGTAAGGAACCTTCACTGCCAATCTAATCTACCAGGGACTTCTTAGATGAGATTCTTTACTCCAAAGTTGGGATTAATGTCCTACTAGTAGGGAATCTAATGAAGTAATTTGAATGAGTTCAAACCAAAACTTGATAGCAGGAGACGGCTTCCTGATCTAGATGTCCAACTAGAATTTAGGTTGGAAGTTACTTTAAAAGGAATTTTTGGAGATGTCTTCGGTCTGTGTAAATACCCACATGCTTGTGCATTGTAAACTTAAGTGTGTATTTGATGTATGAATTTGTAGAACTGATTCTGCTTCAAGAGAAGCTGCACCTTTAATTTTATAAGGTCCCCTCCACCTGTAACCCTATACATATTTGTAAATAGAACACTAAAATTTGTAGTAATAGGATCAATTTCAGAATATCTGCTGAGAGACCAAAAAGTTCATTTTTTTAAGTACCTTGGTTAAAGAGTAAAGATTATGCCTCTTATTTTTTAAAAGAAGAATGCACTTTAACAAACAGAGCTGCATGGGCAATTCAAACAAATCCGTGAAGTCCAGTACCCATTCACAAACCACACTTCCTGGAAACCGTTCAAAAGCAGATGGGCTCTTAATCTCACTGCCTGGAGGTTGAAGCTCAGATTCTGGTCGATTTCAAGATGAGCAGGGTTGCTTAAAAGAGCAATGTGAATATAGCCAGAAGCTTCAGACAGGTCTGTAAAGTGGCGGGTCCCGTATGTACCACTAACTAGCAAAACTGACAGAAAAACTCATAAGAAAAAAAAATGTTTAAGAATCCTTAATGCTGGTGTGCACTCCTTACAATAGCAGACTTTTGCAAATGGAGTTTTACAGTCTATATTTAAAAAATTGTATGTTTGTAACAAATAAAGTATGCGGAAAAGTGAATGACAATCTTGTGCTGTTGTGTCTGATTTAAGGAATTAAAGGGTAACATGATAGAGAAATACTGCCTGCCATCTGCTTAAATTCATAAATGTGTGAGGAATGGGTAAGTTCTCACTTGGAGTAACTTGGAAGCTATTGCATGTTTCATATAAAGTATAGCCATCTACTGGAACTGCAGTCTTCCCTTATCTAATTATCTTGTAACTTACTGCCCTCCTAAGTAAAGTTACCATTTTTTGTTTGTTGGGGTGGGCGGCCACACCCAGCAGCGTTCAGGGGTTACTCCTATGCTCAGGAATCATTCCAGGAGGGCTCAGGGGACCAAATGGGATGCCAGGAATTAAACCCTAGTTGATCGTATGCAAGGCAAGCACCAACTGTACATCAAAACCGTGTTAATACTATTGTAAACCTGTTATTTAAACTACAATTTTTTTTTTTAAGCAGTGATCCATTTGGGACCAGAGTGATAGTATCGTGGGTAGAGTACTTGCCTTGTACACGACTGACCCAGATTTGAACCCCCACACTCCATTTGTTTCCTGAACACTCCCATTAGTGTTTACAGGCACAGAGCCAGAAGTAAGCCCAGAGCACCACCAGGTGTGTGGCCCAAAAACAAGCAATTATTCATAGATCCCTGCCATGGCTCCCATACTTTTAGATCCTAGGAACCCCTTTTACACTTGAAGTTCACTGAACTCCCCAGGGAGTTTTGTGTGTTGGATTTAAATACTAGAAATAGAGCCACTTGGATGTGATAGGGTGCTCAGGAGCCGGGGCTGGCAACCAAGGTCATTACCCCTGCAAGGCATGTGCTCTGTGTAGTGCTTGATCCATGTTCCCAGCTCAAGAATTAAGAACTTGGTTTTGTTTTTAGGCCACCCCAGTGATGCTCAGGAGTTACTTCTGGTAAACCCATGGGACCATTTGGGATGCTAGGGATCTCAAATACCTAGGTCGGATGCATGCAAGACAAATAAATGCCTTACCTGTTGTTACTATTGCTTTGGCCCCTAGAAACCAGTTTTAGGGCACAGACATTCCATCTGCTCTCAGCAGTGACATTACATCATTCAGTCTCTGGGAAGCTGACTGGAGGAAAAGTGAACAATCTATGAGGACATTTTAGCAGGATTACCTAAGAAGTGACCCTCTAAGGAGCTAACCATCGATGGCATTTTTTTCTCAGATAACTGAGATACACGATTACAAAGTTGTTCATAATTGAGTTACAGTCATACAGTGTTCCAACACCCGTCTCTTTTTGAGATGACCTTTTTTTGGCGCCCCCCTAAATTTTTTTTAGTAGCTTCATGCATGTAAAATAGGTACACAAACCATTTATCAGTAATCATAATTTGTTTGGTTTGGGCCACACCTGGCAGTGCTCAGGACTTATTCCTGGCTCTGCACTGAGAAATTACTCCTGGTTTGCATTGGGGTTTGAACCTGGGTTGGCCATGTGCAAGGCAAGCGCCTTACCCTACTATACTATTTGCCTGGCCCCTAAATTAATTTTTTAATTGAATCACACCCTAAATTTTAAACCTTTTCTAAAGGCTAGGTGAGGGGCCGGAGCAATAGCACAGCGGGTAGGGCGTTCACCTTGCATGTAGCCAACCCCACTTCAATCCCCAGCATCTCATAGGGTCCCAAGAGCCCACCAGGAATGATCCCTGAGCACTGCTGGGTATACCCAAAAAACAATAAACAAAAGCTACATGACCCTGTATGTGTTTGCAACTGACACTTTAAGAAACCAGAACTAAGAAAACCCACCTGCAAGCTTAGGGCCTCAAGTACCATCCCAGGACTAGCACATTTGCCGAGCATGGTCCTGAGGGCTGCGTGTGTCCTGCAGCTTTTCGGTCAGTGATTTTCCCCCACGCGGCAGTCTGGTGTGCGCAAGCACCATGACTAAAAGGAGCTGGAAACAGCCAGCACCATGACTGGCTGTGGGAGCACAACCAGGCAAGTGTGTCACCATTGTCGACAGCGAAGAGAAGGAAAGCTGTGAGAGGACTCCCCCTTTGATCCAACAATCCCACTTTTTCTAGGAATCTCCCCAAAATATAGCAGCACGGTAGCTCCCTGGGACCTTTGGTCACTTTGCTCCCTGGAGTGAATTACCTGCAAGGAATTCTTAAGGCCAGAACATCATACTCGGACTCATTTTTGACCACATGTTTGTTGAATTATTCTAAACGTGCTGTAATCCTGATTTTTCTATAGGGAGGAGGGTTCCCCCATGAGGCACTTGGGACCCAGGGATTCGGTGCTGCTCCAGTCCTGCCCCACCAACGATTGCCTAGACCACTGTGGGAAGTGATATCCCAGGACCACATCCAGTGGCACGCAGGAGGCCATCTGTGCCAGGCACTCACCGGGTCCAGCATGCACCTTAACCACTGCACTCTCCTCCCACCCACAAGCTGAGAATTTTTTGCTTGAAAAAAATAAAAGCCTCTGGAAGCTGATCTCATGCGCTGGAGGGAAAAGTAGCTGGGTTGGAAAAAGAAGCAGGAAGTAAATGATGGTTGGAGGGATCACTCGGGATAGTAGATGTGTGCTGAAAGGTAGACTATGAACCAAACATGATGGCTGTTTGATACCTCTATTGCAAACCATAACACCCAAAAGGACAGAGAGGGAATGTGCCTACCACAGAGGCAGGGGGTGGGAAGGGGTGGGGGTGGGGGGAGGGATACTGGGAACATTGGTGGTGGAAAATGGGCACTGGTGGAGGGATGGGTACTTAAACATTGTTTGACTGAAATGCAATCATAAAAGTTTGTAAGTCTAACTGCATCTCACGGTGATTCATTAAAATAAAAAAAGTAAAAAATTTAAAAAACTATAATTGTTATCAAATTTGGGGGGAAGTAAAAGCCTCCTTTTCTTTCCTTTTTTTGAGAGGGGGCCACAGCTGGTAGTGCTCAGGGTTTACTACACCTGGCTCTGTGCTCAGGGATTACTCCTGGTGGGGCTTAAGAGAACCATGTGTGCTGCCAGGGATCAAACCTGGGTCAACCTACCCACTTTACTATTGCCCCACCCTCCAAAATTCACTTTTTTGTTTTGTTTTTGGGGTTTTGGGGAGGGGGTTCTGTTTTTGGTTTTGGACCACACCTGGCTGTGCTCATGGCTTACTCCTCGCTCTGTGCTCAGGGATTCCTCCTGATGGGGCTCAAGGGACAGTATGGGGTACCCAGAGGTGAACCTGTGTTAGCAATGTGCAAGGCAAGCACTCATCCCACTGTACTATCGCTCCAGCCCCACTTTTTATTTTTGATTTTGTTTTGTTTTGGTTTTGGGTCACACCTGGCTCTGCACTCAGGAATTGCTCCTGGTGGTGCTCAGGGGAACCGTATGGGATGCTGGAAATCGAACCTGGGTCAGCCACATGCAAGGCAAACACCCTACCTGCTGTACTATCGCTCCAGCCCCACACTTTTTATTTTTGAGAGACAAGTTTCTAACCAACTTTCAAATTATTGGGTTGGTTTCTACACTTTCTCAAAACATGCATATGCTAAAGTTAATTCACATTAAATAATTTTTTAAATATTTGTCTAAATTCTACATTTTACCTTGTATCAGTGCTAATTTTATTTTGTTTTGTTTTGGGACCAACCTGGCAGTGCTCAGGGCTTACTCGTGGCTGTGCTCAGGGATCACTGCTGGAAGAGTTTGAGGGACCCTGTGTGGTGCTGGGGATCAGTCCCGGGTCAACTGCATGCAAGGCAAGTATCTATCCGCTTGTACTATCGCTCTGTCCCTCTTTTCAATAATTTTTTTTATTGGATTTCCATCCTCAATCCTCTCGGAGAGCCCAGCAAGCTACTGAAAGTATCTCGCCTGCACGGCAGAGCCTGCAAGCTAGCCGTGGCATATTCGATATGCCAAAAACAGTAACAAGTCTCACAATGGAGACATTACTGGTGCCTGCTCGAGCAAATCGATGAGCAACGGGACGACAGTGATACAGTGCAAATGAAATACTGCTTTTCTTTCCTTTATGTCCTTTGCATATTTTTATTTTAAAGCAATGTCCTTTTTTTATAGACACAGGAAGTCAATGCTATGTTTTTGTAATTTGGGAGTTAATTGATTTCAATAATATTTACTCCTGGGCATTTGTCATATGTATCTGACTTAAGCCTCAGTTTTACCTTGATTTACCTTGGTTCCTTACACTCCGAAAGGTGGGTCCAACCAAGAGACTTGGATGGAGCCAGGGCAAACCATAAGCTACCCAGTCTTCTACATGGAACTGCCTAAGGGCCATAGAAGTATAATAAGTTAAGATCATGGACATGGAAAAAACTGACAAGCCCCCCAAAACATAACTGAATAGGGGCTGGAGTGATGGCTCAGCAGGTAGGGCGTTTGCCTTGCACGCGGCCGACCTGGGTTCGATTCCCAGCATCCCATATGGTCCCCTGAGCTCCGCCAGGGGTAATTCCTGAGTGCAGAGCCAGGAGTGACCCCTGTGCATCGCCAGGTGTGACCCAAAAAGCAAAAAAAAAAAAAAAAAAAAAAAACCTGAATAAGGACCCTGTTGAGGTTTAAAAAAAAACCTAACCTGGGGGCCGGAGTGGTAGTACAGCAGGTAGGGCATTTGCCTTGCACACGACCGACCCGGATTCGATCCCTAGCATCCCATAGCACCCTCCCAAGCACCTGCAGGAGTAATTACTGAGTGCATAGATGGGGGTAACCCCTGAGCATCATTGGGTGTGACCCAAAAAAACAAAAACAAACAAACAAAAAATCCTAACCTGGCCTGAGGACTGTAATCTGGGAAATATAACCAGATGTCCCCAGGAAGAGTCACCCTTTACCATGAATCCAGAGAGATCATTTAAGCTTAATCTAGGGTATATCGAGACTAACAGTGTGCAACCTTCAGTAAACATGTGTGTGGGCATGCAGCCAAGTCCATTAACCATGTGCTGTCTTCGCAAAGACACCAACAAAAAGCGTATAGATAAAAGTCTGTATCTCTTACTGTGTTTATAGAGAATGATTAGAAATGTTATTAAGAAGTAAATTTAATATTATTGCTTAAATGGATTATGAGTAAAGGAAAGGAGAAAGCAATATGCCCCTAGATGGAATGTCACCCCATGGCAGATCTCTTGAAGGAAGCTGCAGTGCTGGAGAATTCCGTCCTTGGGTGGACCCCCTAGAAGAATGTCCCCTGAAGGAGGGGATTTACATCTGTTCATTGTTAATGTTCAACCACATCTATGTGTAATTGCTGCTCCCCAACCCTTCATAATTTTTAATAATCCTGATTGATTTGAATAAGCTGCCACTGGCTACCAGCATGTGAACCCTTTCTTTCGTCCATTGGCCTGGGGGATGGTCATCAGCCCCAAACACAACAGGGAACATCATCACTGCAGGATGGTGACTCAGACACACAGGTTACTCCTAGCTCTGTGCTGTCGGGAACTGTGGGGAGTGCTGGTGATTGAACCCAGTTCAGCTGCATGCAAGGCAAGTTCCCTACCCACTGTACAATTGTTCTGGCCATATAACTTAAAAAATAATAATTTTGTTTTGTTTTTGGGCCACACCCTGCAATGCTCAGGAGTTACTCCTGACTCTGCACTCAGAGATCATGCCTGACATGTGCAGGGGTGCATACGGGATGCCAGCAATCAAACCCAGATCAGCTGTATGCAAGGCAAGCACCCTGCCTAATGTTCTATCTCTCCAACTCCAGTATAAGATTTTTTTCTTTTGCTTTTTGGGTCACATCCGGCGATGCTCAGGGGTTACTCCTGGCTCTGAACTCAGGAATCACTCCTGGCAGTGCTCGGGGGACCATATGGGATGCTGGGAATTGAACCCGGGTCAGCAGCGTGCAAGGCAAACGCCCTACCCATTGTGCTATTACTCCAGCCCCTAAGAAGATTTATTTTTACATAATCACTTTCGCTTCCTTTTTGTTGGTGTCTTTGCGAAGACAGCACATAGTTAACGGACTTGGCTGCATGCCCACACACATGTTCACTGAAGGTTGCACACTGTTAGTCTCGATATGCACACATGCTTGGTAATAGTGCACCAAAGATGACACTTGGTTGTAGCCCCAGAACTGCAAATGGCAATCCCACTGGTATTATACTCAGTGTGGGGGGTGGTGCAGGGATCGGTGCATTACCTCATAACTGTAAGGCAGGAGATCTGCCAACAACCTGTCCCCATGTCCTGCAGGCAAATCTGAAGAACCTCATTATTATTGAGAAACAATAGAAGAGTCAGAGCAATCGCATAGCAGGGAGGGCACTTGCCTTGCACATAGCTGACCTGGGTTCAATTCCCAGCACACAATATGGTCCCCCAAGCCCACCAGGAGTGATTCCTGAGCACAGCCAGGTGTAGCCCAAAATCCAAAAGGAAAAAGAAAAATATTACTGTCTCCAGAGGAGTCCGTCACAGGTGTCATTAACTTAGAAAAGTCGCCACAGGATGCAATTTGGAAGAAAACTGCAGACTGTCTCTGGTTTTGGTTTTTTCTGTGGGGAGGGGGCTTGAGTCACGCCCGGCATGCTCAGGGATTACTCCGGAATTACCCATGGCCGTGCTCAGGGAACCATATGGGATGCTGAGGATCAAACCTGGGTTGGGGGCTGGGGCTGGAGAGATAGCACAGCGGGTAGGGCGTTTGCCTTGCACGCGGCCGACCCGGGTTCAAATCCCAGCATCCCATATGGTCCCCTGAGCACGGCCAGGGGTAATTCCTGAGTGCAGAGCCAGGAGTAACCCCTGTGCATCGCCAGGTGTGACCCAAAAAGCAAAAAAAAAAAAAAAAAAAAAAAACCTGGGTTGGCTGTGTGCAAGGCAAACACCATACCTTCTGTACTATCACTCTGGCCCCCACCGCAGACAGCTTTATGAAAAACAAAAATAATATACCACAGAAGTGTTCTATTTCTTCAGAAAAAATATCTCCTCATGCTATTAAGACAGAAACACAGGTAGTGTTACAGGGAACTAGCTCGAAGGGCTGAAGCTCTAGGCCTCACGAGCTCTATACCCCAACTTCCCTCCATACTGTGGGTGGAATCCTGGGGGGCCACTGCACCGTGATCCAAAGCACTAAACTCTCAGGCTCTACCACAGGCTAAGTGTCCTGGGGAGCTACCGCCAGGTTCCCAAGCATTTCTGGGCAGGCACCTCCAAAAAAACAGAAAAGTCTAAAAAATTAAAATGTTGCTGAGGGGCTGGAGCACAGCGGGTAGGGCGTTTGCCTTGCACGCGCCCAACACGGGTTCGATTCCCAGCATCCCATATGGTCTCCTGAGCACCACCAGGGGTGATTCCTGAGTGCAGAGCCAGGAGTAACCCCCGTGCATTGCCAGGCATGACCCAAAAAGGAAAAAATAATAATAATAATAACAAAATGTTGCTGAATACAAAAAACATTATTCAAATATTTTTTAATTCTTATTTTTTCAATTTGGAGGCCACACTCAGAGTGTTTAGGGCTTATTCCTAGTTCTGCACTCAGGAATTATTCCTGGCAGGACTCAGAGAGCCATATGGGGTGCTGGGGAGCAAACCCAGATCAGTCATGTGTAAGGCAATGACCTCACTTCAATCTCCCTAACTTCTTGTTTATATACCTAAGTCCTCAATCAAATAATTTTTTTAAAAAACAAGAATCTGGAGCATAAGATAATGCTTAGGGTGCTTGCTTTAACCCTGGACCCCCATATGGTCCCCAAGCCCCATGGAGTGATCCCTGAGCTCAGAGATAGGAATAAGCCCTGACACAGCCAGGTGTGGGCCCGAAAACAATTTTTTTAATTTAAGACATTTTTTGACATAACTTTGATTTTTTTTTTTTTTTTGCTTTTTGGGTCACACCCAGCAATGCACAGGGGTCACTCCTGGCTCATGCACTCAGGAATCACCCCTGTCGGTTCTCAGGGGACCATATGGGATGCTGGGATTCGAACGCGAGTTGGCCGAGTGCAAGGCAAACGCCCTACCCACTGTGCTATCGCTCCAGCCCCCATAACTTTGATTTTTATGTGACAATTTTTTTCTTTTTATGTGACAGTTTTATAGTTTATTGTACAATCACTCTAGCCATAGTAAATAGTTTTTTTAAGTTTTTTAAAATTTTTTATTGAAGGGTTGAGGCCATGCCAGTGGTGATCAGGGGCTATTCCTATCTCTGAGCTTCAGAATGGCCCCTCGAGGTGCTCAGGGGACTATTTGCTGTGCTGGGGATTCCAACCAGGTTGGTGAGATGCATGCAAGACAAGCGTCTTCACCTCTGCACTATCTCTACTAACCAATTCTTAAAATTTCTTAATGATTTACTTGTTTTTCTCCCTACCACCCTACATTATATACACCCTGTGTGTGTGTGTGTGTGTATATATATACATATATATACATATATATATATATGGGGCTGGAGCGATAGCACAGCAGGTAGGGCATTTGCCTTACACGTGGCTGACCAGGGTTCGATTCCTCTGCCCCTCTTGGAGAGCCTGGCAAGCTACCAAGAGTATCCCGCCCGCACAGCAGAGCCTGGCAAGCTACCCATGGTGTATCCGATATGCCAACAACAGTAACAAGTCTCACAATGGAGACGTTACTGGTGCCCGCTTGAGCAAATCCATGAGCAACGGGAAGACAGTGATACAGGGGCTGGAGTGATAGCACTGCAGGTAGGGTGTTTAGGATGACCCCCACAGAGCTGGCGAGATAGTACAGTGGGTAAGACATTTGCCTTACAAGCAACCAACCGGGGCTCAATCCCCAGAATCCCATATGGTCTCCTGAGCCCCACCAGGAGTGGTCTCTAAGTGCAGAGCTAGGAGTAAGTCCTCAGAACAACCAGGGGTCACCCCCCAAAGAAGAAAAAAAGGTTTATCTTCAAGCCCATATTTCTCTTGACTACGTATTTCGCTTGCCTGTCTTGCTGCTTCTTTGCCTTTTTTTTCTCTTTGCCTTTTTCTGCTCTGGAGAACCTGTGTTTCTTCTCTCTGGAACATTTACTTCTCCCATTCTCCTCACATCTTTCTAAATAAGTTTCAATAAAAGGTTTATTTCCTCACCAAATAAAACTATGTGATAAAAATGTTTTTAGTACAATCATAAAAATGTACTTTTTTTTCCCAAACCATTGCTTCTTCAACAAACTGACTATAGGAGAAATTATTCTATTACATTATCATCCAGTTTTGAACGAAAAGACTTTGTGTGTGTGACAGAAAAATTCTCTAAACAATGGATGGGAAAATTAATTTTACGTAAATTAAAAGACTGAGAGTGATGGGGCTGGAAAAATAGCACAGTGAGGAGGGAGTTTGTCTTGCACATGGCCACTCTGAGTTTGATCCCCATTATCCCATATGGCCTTGAGCACTGCCAGGAGTAATTTCTGAGCATGAAGCCAGAAGTAACCCCTGTGCATCATCAGATGTGTCCTCCCAGAATGAAAATAAAATTAAAAACTGAGGGTGTAATCTAAAAGAGGAAATGGCCCAGAATCACACTCCTTGATTTGAACAACAGTAAGGAGAAACAATGTGGCGGAGAGATCTTCATATTAGGAGCCATATCATTAAAACACATTTATTTGGGGCCAGAGCGATACTACAGCTTGTAGATCATTTGTTTACCTTGTTTGCCTTGTACTTGACCAACCCAGGTTCAATCCCCGGTCTCCCTGTGGTTTCCCGAGCACCGCCAAGAGTGATCCCAGAGTACAGAGCCAGTAGTCACCCCTGAGCGTCACCAGGTGTGCCCCCTACCCCGGCAAAAAAAAAAAAAAAAAACTTGTTAACGTCTAAAGTGTAAAGAAAGAACTTTAAGGTTCCCAGGCTTCCCAGTTAACTGACCTTAAAGAAAGAGCCGGGAAGCCTAGGGAAGGCTGCCCTGGAGGAGCAGCTCAGGTCTCTGAGGAGACAGCTGGCTCATGCTGGTAAAGACAGTGAAAGCAGTGAGGCTGATCTCATGCGCTGAGAAATCTGCTAATGCTACCAGTGGAACTGCTGTTCCCCAAAGGAGACGCATTGTTGGGTGATGTTCAGAGAAGCAGAGAAGGCAAAATCTTCCGTCTTCGGTTTCCCTTTAGCGCCCCCTTCTGGCAAAGGTTAGCAAGGAAGCAAAAACAAAAATGGAAGCAAGGTAGCAAAGAAGACAAAGCAGAAATGTTCACTGTAAAGTTTAGCGTAAGTAGTGCAGATTGTATCCATATGACCATCCTTGAAACCAGGCAGGTTTTAGCCGCTGGGATCTGGCCTAAACACTCCAGGTGATGTAGGCAGGTAGACAGGGAAGGCCCCCTCCCAAGGCAATGGCAAAAGCCAGCCCTGCAGAAAACAGGAAAAAAAAACAGGAACTAAGGCCTGTTAAGACCTGACTCCAGCAACAGACCCAAAGAAGCTCCTGCAGGAACAGAAGGCCAGGAAAGGAATTTTTTTTTTTTATTGAATCACCGTGAGATAGTTACAAGCTTTCATGTTTGGGTTACAATCACACAATGGTCAAACACCCATCCCTTCACCGGTGCACATTCCCCACCACCAATATCCCCGGTATATCTCCCCTTTCCCACCCCAGGAAAGGAATTTCAAAGAAGACCATCACCATTCCCAACCCCCCTGGTAACCTCTTTAGCAATGGACTCTGGCCTAGGTAGAAGCCCCACGTGGAGGCAGGTTGGAGAAACCCTATAAAGGCCACCTTGAACAAAGGAAGGGCGCACATATGCTGCCGTGTGCTACTTGGACTTTCATGCTTTCCTGCCCAATGCTGAGATGTGTCTAGAAGCTCTCTCCACCCTTGGAGAAGCCCGAGTCTCTTCTCTTGAGCACATTATTCTCTCTCTCTCTCTCTCTCTCTCTCTCTCTCTCTCTCTCTCTCTCTCTCTCTCTCTCTCCACCTTCAAAAACCCTCCAAATAAAATCTGTTCACTTCGCTGCTTGTCTGCTCCTGAAATTCCTTTCTGCAAGGCGAGACAAGAACCCAGTAACCCTGGGTCCCAGGTGGTGGAGACGGATGGGGAAAGTGACTGTCTTTCTCCTCCCCGCTTCACATAAGTCACCCGTGGGGCCCATCAGCATCACAGGGATGTGAAAAACATACAAAAGGTAGAAAATTAGTACAGGTTAAGGCACTGGCAGCAGAGACCATATCAACTGCCTGTACTTCGCAGGGGCTCCAGGCCACGACCAGTACTGACCAGGCAGAGAGCAGGAGTAGCCCTTGAGCACCTTCAGGCCAGATGTGGCCCAAAACAAACCGCCCCCAGACATATATTTAAAAAGAAGAATTGGGGAAGGGGGCTGGAGCAATAGTACAGCGGGTAGGGTGTTTTCCTTACATGCAGTGGACCCGGGTTTGATTCCCAGCATCCCATATAGTCCCCTGAGCACCGCCAGGACTAATTCCTAAGTGCAAAGCCAGGAATAACCCCTGTACATCGCTGAGTGGACACACAAAATGGGTACCGAAAGGTAATATACTGCTTTGCCTTGCACTCAGCCGGCCCGGGTTTGACCTGTGGCTCCACATATGGTTTTCCCAGCACCACCAGGAGTGATCCCTGAGTGCAGAGCTAGGATTCAGCCCTGAGCACTGCTGGGTGTCGCCTAAACACCATCCCAAAATGAAAGAAAAATTAAAAAGGGGGAATTTTGGCTTGAGAGATAGCTCAATGTTTGAACACAGACTTTGCGTTTGGGAGGCCTGGGTTTGACCCCAAACACCGCACGGTTCCCTGTGCACCAAGAGGAGAGACACCTAGGCACAGAATTGGGAAGAGCTCTAAGAAATATCTGAATGTGGGGCTGGAGTGATAGCACAGCGGGTAGGGCATTTGCCTTGCACGCGGCCGACCCGGGTTCAAATCCCAGCATCCCATATGGTCCCCTGAACACCGCCAGGGGTGATTCCTGAGTGCATGAGCCAGGAGTGACCCCTTGACCCCTGTGCATTGCTGGGTGTGACCCAGAAAGCAAAATATATATATATATATATATATATATCTGAATATATATCTGAATGTGCATTCTGGAAAAAATAATTTGACTGCCCTTTACAAGAGTTGCCAACAAAAAATTGTCTCGGTGCCAGATCATACAATGGGTACAATGCTTGTTTGCTCACAACTGACCCAGGTTCAATCTTTGGCATCTCTTATGGTCCCCCAAGCACCTCCAGAAGTGATTCCTGAGTTTTGAATGAGGAGGAAGCCCTGAGCAATGGTATGTCCCCCAAAACTGCTTCTTGAAGGCTTTATCTTTTGGAGAGTACTTCAGCATTAAAAAGAAATTTAAAAAGAAATTTAGGGGACTGGAGAGCCAGTACAGCAGGTAGGGTTCTTGCCTTACACACAGCTGACCTGGTTTTAATCCCCAGAACCCCATGTGGTCCCCACAAAACCACCAGGAATTATACCTGAGCCCATCAGGTATGACCCCCAAACAAAAAGTAAAAATGACTTAAGTGCTATTGTAAATGATGATCACTCAATAAAATAAATGAATAATAAGCACTGTAGCACTGCCATCCTCTTGTTCATTGACTTGTTCGAGCGGGCACCAGTAACATCTCCATTGTGAGACTTGTTACTGTTTTTGGCATATTGAATACGCCACGGGTAGCCACACTCTGCTGTGCGGGTAGGATACTCTCAGTAGCTTGCCAGTCTCTCCGAGAGGGATGGAGGAATCGAACCCAGGTCAACCACATGCAAGGCAAATGCCCTAGCAAGAGACAATAAATGATCTAGCATCTGCCCCTGGAAGGCAGGCTTGAATGGTGGTGGAAAAATTCAAGCAAAAAATATAATGCTCAGGAGCTGGAGCGATAGCACAGCAAGTAGGGCGTTTGCTTTGCATGCGGCCGACCTGGGTTCGATCCCCGGCATCCCATATGGTCCCCCAAGCATTGCCAGGTGTAATTCCTGAGTGCAAAGCCAGGAGTAACCCCTGAGCATCACTGGGTGTGACCCAAAAAGCAAATATATATATTTGCTCAAAAGTAGAGAGAGAATACTGGGGAAATTGTCTACCATGGAGGCAGAGTGAGGACTGGAACGGGGAGGGGAGTATACTGAGGACACTGGTGGAGGGATGGGTGTTCGTTCATTGTATGGCTAAATCTTGAACATGAAAGCTTTTTTTTTTTTGCTTTGCAAGGACTTTTTTTTTTTTATTTTTTATTGAGTCACCATGTGGAAAGTTACAAAGTTTTCAGGTTTTTTTTTTTTTTTTTTTTTGCTTTTTGGGTCACACCTGGCGATGCACAGGGGTTACTCCTGGCTCTGCACTCAGGAATTACCCCTGGCCGTGCTCAGGGGACCATATGGGATGCTGGGATTTGAACCCGGGTCAGCCGCGTGCAAGGCAAACGCCCTACCCGCTGTGCTATCCCTCCAGCCCCAAAGTTTTCGGGTTTAAATCTCAGTTATACAATGCTCGAATACCCATCCCTTCACCAGTGCTCATATTCCACCACCAAGAATCCCAGTATAGCTCCACCCCGCCCCCTCACACCCCAACCCCCCCCCCACCCACGTGAAAGCTTTGTAACTGTATCTCACGGTGATTCAATTTAAAAAATTAAAATAAATTATCATTAATGAAGTAGTACTCAAATCTCTTACTTTGAAAAAACGTTATGTTTCCTTGCTGGTTAGAAGCCGTAACTGAAGGTCAGGAGACCTGTCATCACAGTGCAGGCATTCATAAAACTTAGGATCCTTATGTGTCAATAGTCAATAAAATTTAACTCCCCCTCAGCCCTTCCTCTCAGGATCCATTTAATGAACAACTTGGCTATTAAACTTCCTTTAACAAAGATACCTCCGGGCTGGAGCGATAGTACAACGGGTAGGGCGTTTGCCTTGCTCTCGGCCAACCCGGGTTTGATTCCCAGCATCCCATATGGTCCGCTGAGCACCGCCAGGAGTAATTCCTGAGTGCATGAGCCAGGAGTAACCCCTGTGCATTGCTGGGTGTGACCCAAAAAGAAAAAAGAGAAAAAAGCTACCTCCCTGGATCCTGGGGTTGCAGAATTTTTTTTTCTTTTTGGGTCACACCCGGCGATGCACAGGGGTTACTCCTGGCTCATGCACTCAGGAATTACTCCTGGCGTTGCTCGGGGGACCATATGGGATGCTGGGATTCGAACCCGGGTTGGCCGCGTGCAAGGCAAATGCCCTACCCGCTGTGCTGTCACTCCAGCCCCAGAATTTTTTCAAATTTTAAAAAATAAACAGGGGCTGGAGCGATAGCACAGCAGGTAGGGCGTTTGCCTTGCACGCGGCTGACCCGGGTTGGCTTCCCAGAATCCCATATGGTCCCCTGAGCACCGCCAGGGGTAATTCCTGAGTGAAGAGCCAGGAGTAGCCCCTGTGCATCGCCAGGTGTGACTCAAAAAGCAAAAATAAATAAATAAAATAAAAAATAAACAAAACATTTTTTTAAATTTATTTTTCTTTTTTTTTAAGATAAGATTGGTTTTATTGTGTCTAACTGTTGGTGAAGACTATAACAAAATATTTGAACAGCATCAGACACAAGGGTATACATGATTTTTCAAAAGAAATGCATGACGTTAAAAAAAAAAAATGCCTGCTCGTATACGATGTTGGCTGGGGAAATCTTACCAGAGTGCCTTGGTGAAGGATGGTAGGACAGAGATAAAATTTATTTTTCAATTGAATCACAGAAAGATACATAGTTACAAAGTTGTTCATGATTGGGTTTCAGTCATATAATGGAACTAAAGCTTTTGGAATCTATGTACTATGTCCTCTCTAAAATATAAAACTTCCAGTGCCAGGGCTGGAGTGATAGCACAGTGGGTAGGGCATTTGCGTTGCATGCGGCTGATCCAGGTTCTATTCCCGGCATCCCATATGGTCCCCCGAACACCACCAGGAGTAATTCCTGAGTGCAGAGCCAGGAGGAACCCCTGAGTATCGCCAGGTGTGACCCCAAAAAGAAAAAAAAAAACAACTTTCAGTGCAGAGATACAGTACAGTGGGGAGGGCACTTGCCTTGTATGTGACTGAACCAGGTTTATTCCCAGTAACCCTAAAACAAAAACAAAAAATACCCTACAGCTCTTACGCCCTCCTTAAATTAAAGCTAGTATTACTTGGAAAATTATTAGCAATATTGGTATTTTAGGACAAAAATCGCTTTGTTACATGTAAGTAGCTAAATTAATTTTATTATAGTATAGGTAACAGGTTTCACAGGTTATGGTGTTGAGGTAGTTATTGCACCTCACCATCACTCAATACCCCCTCCCACTCTCCTGTCCTTATGTTCTCATTCACTTTTTTTGAGGGGGTGACACCCAGCGATGCTCAGAGGTTACTCCTGGCTTTGCACTCAGGAATTATTCCTGGCGGTGCTCAGGGGACCTATGGGATGCTGGGAATCAAACCCGGGTCGGCCTCGTGCAAGGCAAACGTTCTACCTGCTGTACTATTGCTCCAGCCCCTTCTCATTCACTCTTACTGCTAAACTAAACTGACATCTTAATACCAAGCATGTAGTGTGCACTGAAATAAACAAAAGAAATATTTGAACAACTATGGAATCTTCAAATACAGAAAAACTGTCTTGAGAAAGTTGTTGCTATTAACAAAAAGTATTCACTTGCATCTTACAATACTTAATTATGAAAACAAAAAATCCCTGTGATTAATCTTGTATTATCTGCTGATATTTTAAAATCAGAAATGGGAGGTCAGGGTCAGAGCAATAGTACAGCAGGTAGGGTGTTTGCCTTGCACGCACCCGACCCAGGTTCAATCCCTGGCATCCCATATGGTCCCCCGAGCACTTCCAGGTGTGATTCCTGAGTGCAGAGCCAGGAGTAACCCCTGTGCATCACTGGGTGTGACCCCCCCAAAAAAAAAGAAATGGGGTCAATGATAGCACAGTGGATAGGGTGTTTGCCTTGCATACAGCCAAGCAGGGTTCAATCCCAGGCACTCCATATAGTCCCCAAGGCCTGCCAGGAGTGATTCCTGAGCAGAGCCAGGAGTAAGCCCTGAGCAGAGTTGGGTGTGGCCTTTCCAATTTTTTTTTAATATTAGAAATAGTTTTTTTGGAAAATAGGAAATTAAATGCATATAATTCCTTTATCAAATAATTGTTTTGTTTTTGTGTTTTGGATAACACTCAATGCCCAGGGCTTTGCTCCTGACTCTCCACTCAGGGCTCATTCCTAATAGGGTTTGGGGGACCATATGAAGTGCCGGGAATGGAACTTGGATCAGCCACATGTAAAGCCATCCCCATGTCCTCTATAGTGAGGTGTCCAGTTGGGTTTATTACTTTGTCTCCCTTTGAAAGGAACACATATCTGACTTTCTCACAGATAAAGATTTACAGTGAAAAAATTAGGTTGGAGTCTGTGTAGGTGATGATGAAACAATGATGGGCAAGAATGTTGGTTTTGCAGCAAGTTAAACCTGTGGTCATGAATGTCTATCACTTCGTGAACAGCATGATCCTTGAGGGAGTATTCACAGCCCCAATGTATCACCAACGTTGTATGTGCTTTACAATAATATCAAAATCATTCACGCTCATAAAAGCCACGTCCTTATTCTTTTGTTGTTGAGCATCAGCGGTGCTCAGGGGTTGCTCCTGGCTCTGCACTCAGGAATCACTCCTGGCTGGCTCAGGCGACCATATGTGGTGCTAGAGACCAAACCTAGGTCAATTTCATGCAAGACCAGCACTCTACCTGCTCTACTATCACTCTGGTTTCTACAGTGTTTTCTAATCTTTGTAAATACATGAACAAAAGTTTATTACTACATGGAAAGGTAAGATGAATGACTCATTAAAGAGGAGTTTAAACAGTTGGTTGAAATGGAAATATTTCATTGTTATATTTTGGAATGAACAGAAATCTAAGTATTAATTTTTTATGATGACATATTATGATGAAAGTTTATATGTATCTGATTTTGTAATTGATTCATAGCATGTACTCTAAAGTGATGATTTTACTTATGGGTGGAAAGTTTTAAAAGATGCCCAGGGACTGGATAGCACAGTGGGTAGGGTATTTGCCTTTCACGCAGCCGACCCGGGTTCAATTCCCAGCATCCCATATGGTTCCCCGAGCACTCCAGGGACTAATTCCTGAGTGTAGAGCCAGGAGTAACCCCTGTGCCTCGCCAGGTGTGACCCAAAACCAAAAAAAAAAAAAAAAAGATGCCCACTCTGGGACCGGACTGATATTAGTGGAGAGGGCGCATGCCTTGCACATGCACATGACCGACCCAGGTTTGATTCTTATTATCCCATATGGTCCCCCGAGCACTGCCAGGAGTGATCCCTGAGTGCAGAACCAGTAGTAACCTCTGAGTAGTGTCGAATGTGGCACCCCAAAAAGATGCCCACCTACCTGCACTTTAGAACAAATTTCCCTATTCCAAGCAAAGAAAATGCTGATTTTAGAAAACTCCCTGTAGGGGCTGGAGCGATAGCACAGCAGGTATGGTGTTTGCCTTACACTCGGTCGACCCTGGTTCGATTCCCAGCATCCCATATGGTCCCCTGAGCACCGCCAGGAGTAATTCCTGAGTGCAGAGCCAGGAGTAACCCCTGTGCACAGCCGGGTGTGACCCAAAAAAGCAAAGAAAAGGAAAGCATGGACCGCTGAGCTTTGTCTAAGGTTCCAAGTGATACCAAGTGGTTCCTAGCTGATACCACTTGCTCTCCCACCACTGACTCTTTGGTGTGCTCAGTTCAGCAAACACCCATTACAACAATAGCTTTTAGGGGCTGGAGCGATAGCACAGCGGGCAGGGCGTTTGCCTTGCATGCGGCCGACCCGGGTTCGATCCCCGGCATCCCATATGGTCCCCCAAGCACCGCCAGGAGTAATTCCTGAGAGCAGAGCCAGGAGTAACCCCTGAGCATCGCTGGGTGTGACCCAAAAAGCAAAAAAAAAAAAAAAAAAAAAACCAATAGCTTTTAAAGTTTTCATTTCTTGGATTTAAAAAAAAAAAAAGCTTCATTAATTTTCAGGCGAGAGAGTAGTTAAGGTGCTTGCACTGCATGCACCTCGCTAAATTTGTTCATCCCTGGCAACCCTGAACACCACCAGGAGTTATCCCTGAGCACAGAGCCAGAAGTAGTCCCTGAGCACTGCCGGGTGTGGCCCAAAAACAAAATGCTAAAAGCTGTTAATGGTTTTGGGGCTGGAGTGATAGCACAGCGGGTAGGGCGTTTGCCTTGCACTCGGCCAACCCGGGTTCGAATCCCAGCATCCCATATGGTCCCCTGAGCACCGCCAGGGGTAATTCCTGAGTGCAGAGCCAGGAGTAACCCCTGTGCATCGCCAGGTGTGACCCAAAAAAAGCAAAAAAAAATAAAAAATAAAAAAAATAAAAGCTGTTAATGGTTTTAAAATGTCACATCTAGGCAGAAATGGTAACATTTATGGTAAATTTTACCCCAAAAAAGTTACCATATGGAAGAATGTGGTGGAAAGATGGTTGTTTAGAAATAAAGATGAGGTGAGGCTGGAGTGATAGCATAGCGGGTAGGGCGTTTGCCTTGCACACGGCCGACCCGGGTTCAAGTCCCAGCATCCCATATGGTCCCCTGAGCACCGCCAGGAGTAATTCCTGAGTGCAGAGCCAGGAGTAACCCCTGTGCATCGCCAGGTGTGACCTAAAAACCAAAAAAAAAAAAAAAATACAGATGAGGGGTCAGAGTGTTAATACAGAGGGTTTGTCTTGCACATAGCCTAACTGGGTTCTATCCCTGGCACAGAACCAAGTCAATTGATTATCACTTATGAGCTCAACTCAGTTTTCCAGAATCAAAATTTTAAGACAATCATTTCTGAAACAATTTCCAGGCACATCAGATTATCAATAATTCCAATAATTTTTAGGGTTTTTTGTGGGGGGTTGGTCACACCCTGTGGTGCTCAGGACTCACTCTTGGCAAAGCTTGGGAGAACAGATGTGGTACCTGAGGGACCATTTGTGGTGCCAGGGTTCCAAAGTAAATGTTATTTTATTTGTTCTATTTTTGGTTCTTCGGCCACAACGGCAGCACTCGGGGCTGACTCCAGGCTCTGCTCTCAGGGAACACTTCTGGTGGTGCTTGAGGGACCCATATGCAATGTTGGGGGTCAAATCTGGAACACTTGCAAGCATCTTATTCACTGAACTATCTTTGTGGCTCTAGGGGAAATAATTTTATTTTTAAATTTCATTTGAGGCATCGATATTGTTAATGATTGGAATACTGCTAATGATACGGTTCCATGAGTACAACATTCCATTACCAAACCCTCTCTTGATGAAGAATCATTTGTTTTCCAAACCCTAACTCCATTTGATCAGTAGCTGAATCAATGACATGAAAGTTGGATCTTTCTCTTTAAAAGAGAGGAGTGCTGGGACCACAGTACAGCCGGTAATACCCAGTATCCCGTATATTCCCCTGCCTGTCAGGAGTGACTCCTGAGCCCAGAACCAGAAATAAACCCAGAGTACTGCCAAGTGTGGCCCCCAAAGAGAGCGGAGGGGAGAGTAAGCAAAGAGAGGTGTGTTGTAGGGGCCAGTGAGAGGAAAGAAAAGGAATTTAACCCTTACTGGATAGTATTACCTGCTAGGTATCTTCCCATACATTACTGAAATAATGCACACTGCAAACAGCCATTATTTTCAGTTCTTTGGGGGTCACACCCAGAGGCGCTCGGGGCTTACTCCTGGCTCTGCTCTGGTAAGCCCTGGGCGTCTAAGGATGTGGCCCCAACACGAACAAAAAAGACAGAACATTCATTCACGGACTTTGCAGTCATCTGGGAGAGAAACAAAGGCGAACTTGAAGCCCTGGCCGTGGAATGGACACACGCGATGCCCAGCACGCCCCTTGTCCAGTCCATGCTGACGACGGATCACGCACTGATGCTTTCTCGGAGCCCGGCGGCTGGTCACCTGCATACCCTGCCTCCTCTCTTCCAGCGTCCCGCTGAGGTCCTGTGCGAGCCAGCACCACACTGGCGTCGGGATCCAGCTGGAGGGCTGCTTCTACCCGACGCTGGTCCGCAGCACCCAGCACAGCGCCCGGGGAGGGGATGGGCCGGCTGGCGACACGCGGGACCGCCTCGACCTCGTTCTAACGCCTGCGGGCTGAGACACGGCCACTGAAGGGGCAGGAATGAGCACTGGCCAGTGCTCGCTGCCCTCGCCTGGTCGGACCCCATGTCCCTCCTTCCTGCACTCACCCTGCACTCTTGCCTTTCCACTCTCTGGACCTCACTCCCTGCCTCTGCTCGAATTCGTTCCCTTTAAGTACTAGTGTCCTGGACGTTTTCTCCCAGCGCTATCCCGTGGTCACGCTGGGGAGCGGGACCAAGGACAGTGCAGCCCCGGGAGATTCCAGGGCAGCGGCTCCAAGGCTCCAAGACGCACAGGTCCGGCGCGCCCCTAGCTCACCAGGAACCAGGGCGGCGCCCTACGAGAAGCTGGACCCGCCCGCCGGTCGGTGGCGGCCACCAGCAACCTGCCGCAGCCTCGCCTCCAGCACGCATCCCTCCCACCCCTGCACCCCGCAGCCTCCTGCGTCTACCTGGCAGCCCCCGCCCCTGCATCTTCCCGCCTCCACCCCGCAGCCCCCACCCCTGCACACAGCAGCATCTGGTTGTTTCCATCCCCAGAGGCTGCCCGAGCGCTGACCGACTGAGCCCAGGAGAAAGGCCACGGCGCCCACCGCAGTTCGGCTCGCACCGACCGCTCAGAAGCTGTAAAGCCGCCCGAGAAGCGACTTCCCCCAGGCTTTTCTTGCCAAGGTCCCAGTCCTCCCAGAGCCCATCCAGAGAACGCGCGGGAAAACCCCGCAGCCTCCCACCTCTCCCATTGACGAATTCCGCCGCCGCTCCCCGCCCCTGAGCTGGCGGGCGACGTTCTCATTGGCCGACTTCCGCTGGCCCTTCGCCTCATTGGCTGATCCTTCTCTGAGCCCCGCAGGGCAGGGACCGGCGGCGGAAAGCGGTGTATGGCCACGCCCCGCCCGCCCCACCGACGGTCGGTGTTGGGGTTGGAGGCCCCGCCCCCAAGTGCCGTGTGCACAAACGAACAGCCGTTAGGGGAAGGTGTCGGGGGCCGGACGCGGCTTAGAAGGAGGCTTCCGATTGGGTGGCCTCCAGGGTTCAAATCAGCAAGACGCCCGCGCATTGGCCAGGCTGGCGTAAGGCGGGCCTCGGGTATTGTCCTGCTCGGCCTCGGCGGTCGGTGCTGCAGGAGCGGCGGTGGCGGCGTTGGGCGGGAGCGGCCACAACCATGGTACGGGCGGGCAGGAGGGGCGGGCGGCGTGCCGGGCCAGCCCGAGAGCCGGCGCCGTGTCCGGGGGTCGGGGAGAGGCGGCCGCGCCGTGTCCCGGGCGTGTCCGGCCGGCGGGGCGGCAGCTGTCAGCGCGGGGCCGCCCGGAGGGCGCGGAGTTGGCGGCCGCGCGTTCCCGCCCCCGAGCCGGCGGTCGCCGCGGGCTGACGCGCACCCGTTTGAAGGGCTCCTAGTCCTTTATTAGAGAACCGTGACCTAGGAGTCATTTGTGCTGGGTTTAGACGCACGGTACAGTTCGGTTACTTTTAATGTTTTATTCTAGGAGACAGTTGGAAAGCTTTATCTGATTAGAGTATTTTGCTGATTGAGTTGGTCTCAAGGCGGGACACTTCCAGTAATTTTTTATGTATAGCAATAGTTAAACATTATTTAAAAATGATGCATCCGGGCCGAAGAGAGAGTACAGCGGCTGGGGCATTTGCCTTGCTCGCGGCCGATTCGATCTCCCAACACCGCCAGGTAATTCCCGAGTGCAGAGCCAGGAGCTACCCCTGAGCATCACCGGGAGTGCCCCCCCCAAAAAAAAAAATTTGTGCATTCCGTTAGAAATGATAAATTATCAGTTATCTCAGTTAAACTTGTCAGCCTTCCTAAATGAATTGCTTTTTAACGCCTTTTCCTGCTTCTGATAATTACCAGGACTCTTTTTTTTTTCTATTTATTGATTTTGGAATCTAAACATTAAGTCACACAAAATTGGAAGACTTTATAGTTTATTTTCAATTTAAAAATAAATAAAAAAAAATTTTAAGAACAACACCACCAAGAGAATACAACATTTCAAAAGTTGCCCTCAAAAAAAAAAATAAATAAAAGTTGCCCTCACTTGAAAATGATAGATTCTGGGACCAAAGTAATGGTACAGCAGGTCAGGCACTTGGCTTGCTTGTGGCCCACCTACGTTCAATCCCAATATGGTCCCGCCAAACAACACTAAGTGACTCCTGAGCACAGAACCAGGAATAAACCCTGAGTACTGTGGTTTGTGGGCCAAAAACCATATACACACACCACAATATTATAAGCTTTTTATTAATTGGGGGGAAGAGGTGCTGGTAGAAGCCAGGACATGCACTGCCACTGAGCTACATTCTGCCCCCTCACTATTTTTCATACAGAAAAAAACATTTGAATTTAAATACCAAACTCTAAGCAGTCCCAAAAAGAAGATTGGTTTCTTTCAAAAACTAGATCCTTGATATCTCCCAGAGCCAAATGACTATTAAACTACTGTGTAACCTTCTAAAACTTTTGGTATACAAGTCTATATAATACCCTGCTTTTGCAATAAGAGCTCCCTGCATGCGCCTGAAATGTTTTATTATGGCTATTTTTCTGCAGATGTTTAAACATCATTTGCTAAAGTATATGTATATTGATCCAGGGCTGGAGCGATAGCACAGCAGGTAGGGCGTTTGCCTTGTACGCAACCGACCCGGGTTCGATTCCCAGCATCCCATATGGTCCCCTGAGCACTGCCGGGGTGATTCCTGAGTGCAGAGCCAGGAGTAACCCCTGTGCATCGCCAGGTGTGACCCAAAAAGAAAAAATAATGATAAAGTATATATATATATAGATAATAAAAAATAATAAAGTATATATATATATTGATCCATAACACTTGCATATAGTGTCCTATTAGTGAACATTATAATTATGAAAGAATTACTTATTGTCTATCATTCGAAAGTAATATTTGTAAAATCTCCTTTAGTATGGACCAGGGCTACAGCTCAGTGGTAAAGCTCTTGACTTGCAAAAGTGCCAGGCCACAAGCATCCATGTTGTAGTCCCTGAGCACAGAGCCGGAAGTGGTCCCTAAACACCAGAGGGTGTAGCCCCTCCTGTGTTTCAGGGGGAAGAGGAAGAGGTACTTAGTGTAGGTTTCAAATTCTTTTTTTTTTTTTTTTTTTTTTTTTCTTCTTGGGTCACTCCTGGCTCTGCACTTAGGAATCACTCCTGGCAGTGCTCAGAGGACCATATGGGATGCTGGGAATCGAACCTGGGTCGGCTGCATGCAAGGCAAACACCCTACCCGCTGTACTATTGCTCCAGCCCCTCAAATTCTTTTTTTTTTTTAACATGTAACAAAGTGTTTGATACTTTTAGCCACTAATACATTAAGAATGTAATTCTCAGGCCCAGAACAATAGCCTTGCAGCTGACCCAGATTCAATCCCAAGCATCCCATATGGTCCCCCAAGCACTATCAGGAGTAATTCCTGAGTGCAAAGCCAGGAGTAACCCCTGAGCATCGCTGGGTGTTACCCAAAAAGCGGGGAAAAAAAAGAGAGAGAGAGAGAGAGAGAATGTAATTCTCTGTGCCATTCTCTATAGTCATTAAATATCTCTATTCCATACCTCTCTAGGCCTCTGATAACCACCACTGTATCATAAATCTCTGCGTGAGTCCACCACTCATTTAAGTGGAATCACCTATCTGTGTTTTGTGACTGGTTGATTTTGCTTAATATAGTGTCTTCAGGATTCATTCATGTGTGGAATGTATCGGGTTTTTTTTGTTGTTTTTTGGTTGTTTTGGTGTGTTTTTTTTTTGGTTTGGTTTGGTTTTTTAATTTTTTTTTTTTTTTTGCTTTTTGGGTCACACCTGGCGATGCACAGGGGTTACTCTTGGCTCTGCACTCAGGAATTACCCCTGGCCGTGCTCAGGGGACCATATGGGATGCTGGGATTTGAACCCGGGTCGGCCGCGTGCAAGGCAAACGCCCTACCCGCTGTGCTATCTCTCCAGCCCCGGTTTTTTAATTTTTGGTTCATGCCCACCAATGCTTAGGCGTTGCTCCTGGCTCTGCACTCAGGAATCACTCTTGGCAGAGCCCAGGCAACCTTATGGGGTGTTGGGGATAGAACCTAGGTCAGCCACACATACATGCCCTGCCCACTGTACAATCTCTCCAGACAATTTTTATCTTTTATTGTGAATAGTACTACTATGAACATGAGTTAGACAGATACCTAGATACCTTGTGTTTTTTTTTTTAAGTCCCTGCTTTCAACTCTAGGAAATTTCTTGGAGTGAAATTGCTAGTTCATATAGTAATTTTTGTATTAACATCCTGAGGTGTTTTGTTACTAGTGTTGTTGGTAACACACACACACATATATAGTAATTTTTATATTAACATTCTGTGGTGTTTTGTTGTTACTGTTGTTGGTCTCACACACACACACACAAAGCTAAAATCCGAATGCTTGTTTTTGAGCCACACCTGGCAATGCTTGGATGCTTCAGGGTCCTGTCCAAGGGGTGCTCAGTGCCCAGCATGCACCTTTGAACTTCTGCTCTGGCCCCTGAGATCTGATGTTCCCTGAGATGGTAATAATATACAATATAGACTATTTATTAGTTTGGGGGCCACATCCAGCAATACTTACTCAGGGCTTTCTCCTGGCTCTGTGTTCAGGGATCACCTTGACCATGTAGGATACTGAGGGTTGAACCTGCCTTGGCTGGGTGCAAGGCAAGTGCCCTACCTGCTGTGCTGTCTCTACAACCTAGTGTTGACTTTTTTTTTTTTTTTGCTTTTTGGGTCACACCTGGCAATGCACAGGGGTTACTCCTGGCTCTGCACTCAGGAATTACTCCTGGCGGTGCTCATGGGATCATATGGGATGCTGGGAATCGAACCCGGGTCAGCCGCGTGCAGGGCAAACGCCCTACCCGCTGTGCTATTGCTCCAGCCCCTAGTGTTAACATTTTAAAAATTATTTTTGGGGGGACTGAAGCGATAGCACAGCGAGTAAGGCGTTTGCCTTGCACACGGCTGTCCCAGGTTCGATTCCCAGCATCCCATATGGTCCCCCGAGCACCACCAGGAGTAACTCCTGAGTTCATGAGCCAGGAGCAACCCCTGTGCATTGCTGGATGTGACCCAAAAAGCAAAAAAAAAAAAAATTAGTTTCAGGGGCCAGAGCAATAGTACAGTGATAGGGTGTTTGCCTTGCTCATGGCCAACCTGGGTTTGATCCCTGGCATCACATATGGTCCCCCAAGCACTGCCAGGAGTAATTCCTGAGTGCAGAGCCAGGAGGAACCCCTGAGCATTGCTGGGTATGCCCCCTCCCCCCAGTCAATAAATGAATAAATAAAAGGTAGTTTCACTTCACGGAGGCCAGAGCGATAGCACAGCGGGTGGGGTGTTTGCCTTGCACTCAGCCAACCGAGGTTCCATCCCCAGCATCCTATATGGTCCCCCAAGCACTGCCAGAAGTGACTCCTGAGTGCCGAGGAGTAAGCTCTGAGCATCATATGTGTGGCCCTCCCACCAAAAAAAAAAAACTTAGTTTCGGGGACCAGGAGATAATAGAGCAGTTAAGGCCTCTGACTGGCATTTGCCTTTCCCAGGTCGATTCCCAGCACCACATGGTCCCCCAGTCTCACTGAGCGCAGCCCTCGCAGCCCCTGCACACCAGCAGGGCCCCCAGATCGCCTGAGCAGCACTTGAGAAGTCACATTTTTTCTTCAGTGTGAAACATCTCAATACTAAAGTTGTATTGACCTGATGAAAGAGAATTTAGTTCAGATTTGAAAAATCTGTTTCTATTCTTAGAAATCTCTTATTTTTAAGTATATAAACTATGACCTCATGGGCTGGGGAAGAGGTTGGTTTAGGAGCCACCCAGCATTACACAGAGATTACTCTTGGCAATGTTTGGGGGGCCAAATGTGCTGTGATTACATCTGGGTTGGCCACGTGCAAGGCCAGCACTTTAGCCCCTGTATTGTTTGGGGGCTGCACCTGGGGATGCTCAGGGGTTACTCCTGGCTCTGCATTGAGGAATTATTCCTGGCAGTGCTGGGGGACCATATGGGGTGCCGGGGATCGAACCCAGGTTGACCGCGTGCCAGGCAAACATACCCGCTGTACTGTAACCCTGGCCCTGCCACCTCGATCACTCACCTACCTGTTTGGTCTTGAGACAGCATTTTCAGCTGCTCATCAGAGCTTTCTCTCTCGCCTAGGCTGGAGGCAAAGCTGGAAAGGACAGTGGGAAGGCCAAGGCGAAGGCAGTGTCTCGCTCCCAGAGGGCCGGGCTGCAGGTAATGTCTCCATGCCAGTGGGCTTACTCGGGATCGTGTGCTTGTGGGACTCATGACCCTCAGCTCCGTGGTTAGCTGCACGACGGACTTGGACTTCTGACCTTTGGTGATGGGATTGATTGGCCAAAGCATGCATCATTAAACGCCTTTTTTGTTTTCTAAGTGAAAATAAACTATGGTCTTAAATGAACTTAGTGATTTAGCTCTCAAAATCGTGATTATCTCTGGTTGGAGAGAAAGTGCACTGTCCTGAGTGCCTGCTTCACATGCAGGAGACGGGGTCTTGACCCGGCCTTTCCAGCCCTAGTGTAGCTCGGGGCAGTCTCAAGCTTAGAGCCAGTGGTGTTCCTGAGTGCTGCCACGTGTGGGCAAAAGATTCTTCATTACCTCCATATTTAATTGTTGTATTCTTGGTTCTTTTGCAAATTATATCATATTGAACTGAGTATCCTCTTTTTTTTTCAAGGTGTTTGTAGTGGGACATCAAAAGAATTTGGGGGTCTTTTTTGTTTTGTTTTGGTGCCACACCCAATAGTGTACAGGGTCCTGGCTCTGTTCTGGGGTCTTTCCCTGTGAGGCTGGGGGCCCCTTTGTAGTGTGGGGGATCCAGCTGGGGTCAGCCACATGCAAAGTAAGCACTGTGACCCTGTACTGTCTCCAGCCTGAGACAGAGTTGTGAACTATCTCCTAGGCTTTTAGATGGTCCCCAATAGTGTCTCTTCACGGAGTGGGAACTCAACGTGCTCAATATTTTTAATTTCATATATTTGAGTTGCTGCAACTTTTAATGCACAAGCTCAAAATTTTGTGAATGTTGGGGCTGGAGTGATAGCACAGCGGGGAGGGCGTTTGCCTTGCACTCGGCCGACCAGGGTTCTAATCCCAACATCCCATATGGTCCCCTGAGCACCGCCAGGGGTGATTCCTGAGTGATGAGCCGGGAGTAACCCCTGTGCACCGCCGGGTGTGACCCAAAAACCAAAAAAAAAAAAAAAATTGTGAATGCATCAGATCCTGAATCTGAGAATTTTTTAAAATAGGAAGGTTTGAAGGCCAGACTCTTTGAGTTTTATATTTTCTTTTAATGGTATTAATGAACACCCTTTATTAAAAATAAGAATCATCAATACTTTGATGAAAGTAAATAGCATTGGTTACACTATATAAAGGGGTCACAGAACTAAACATGAAAATGAAACAGGCGCTAAAGATCTTACATTTCAGATCATTATCAGAACACATTTTCCACTTAAAACAAACTTTTAATTTGGGAGGCTTGACAGCTGATGCTTACCTTGCATGTGGTTTACCCTGGTTCAATACCCCACTGGGGTGTGACCCAGAAAAGAAATCTTGGATTTTATCCTCTTGGCATTGGGCAAGCCTTTCTTGAGCAGCAGGATGCCTTGATCCAGGGAAGGAGACAGGTGCTGAACTGCACTTGATGGGCATAGTCTCTGTTCAAGCACCACATGACTGACCCTTTGATGTAGGGAAGGGAAGACACGCAGGGCCTCGCAGTGGATGCAGAATAAGGTGATGCGTGCTTTAGGGTGGGATAAAGGAATAGGGACTCTGAGGGTGTAGAGACGAGGAGGGAAGGTTCAGGGAAAGTGGGGGCGCTCAGAGGTTGCTTGCTTGCTTTTGTTGTTGTTGTGCAGTACTCAGGGTTTACTTCCTGGCTCTGCACTCCAGAATTACTCCTTGTGTTGCTCGGGCACCATCTGGGATATCGGGGATCAAACCTGGGTTGGTTGCGTGCGAGGAAAGAGCCTGCCCCGCTGTACTATTGGTCTGGCCCTGAGTCAGAGGCTCCTATTAAGACTTAGAATCAGAGGAATGGAGGGCTAAATTATGAGTTCTGTTAAAGTGGAATGATTTTGAAATTCCTCCAAAATATCCAGGTTAAAATGTCCCAGAAGCTGTCAGTTTGAATCTAGGTGGGTTTTTTGTTTGTGTGTTTTTGTTTTTGTTTTTTGGTGTTTGGGTCACACCTGGTAATGCACAGAGGTTACTCCTGGCTCTTCACTCAGGAATTACTCCTGGCGGTGCTCAGGAGAACCATATGGGATGCTGGGAATTGAACTCAGGTTGGCCATGTGCAAGGCGAACGCCCTACCCGCTGTGCTATTGCTCCAGTCCCCTGAATCTAGTTTTTAAATCACTTTAAATAAGATTACTTGCCAAAAAGTTGATAGTTTGTTCTCTAGATAAGTTTCATAAGTAACATTTGAGAAAGAAACACGGGATTTATTGGTGGATCCCTCAGAGACACAATTATTTTGGGGATGACTGCGGGGGGGGGGGGGGCGGTGGTTTGGGCTTCACCCGGTGATGCTCAGGGATCACTCCTGGCTCCTCACTCAGGAATTACTCCTGATAGTGCTTGGGGGACCATATGGGATGCCAGGGATCAAACCTGGACTGGCTATGTGCAAGGCAAATGCCCTACCTGCTGTGCTATCTTTCCAGCCCCAGAGACACAACTTTCAGCCAAAGGCTGAAGTATTGTGAGGTTAGTTAGAAATCTGTGTGAGAATCTCTGCAATCTAGAGTGATTTTCTTTTTTGTTTGTTTGTTTGTTTGTTTGTTTTGGGGACATACCTGACTCTCAGGGATTACCCCTGGCTCTGCATTCAAGGATCACTCCTGGTGGGTTCAGTGGACCATATGGGGTTCCGTGATCAAACCCAGGTCAGCCCTGTGCAAGACAAGAGCCCTACTAGCTATAGTAGTATTCCGGCTCAAGGCCCTTTTTTATGTACCGAACAATAGGCTCAGTCTCTGAGGATGAATAAGGTACAGATCCTGCTCTAGCAAGTTCAGGAGTTTTTAGGGAAAAAGAAGAAGGAAGAGGCTGGAGCTGTAGTACAGCAGGTAGGGGCTTACCTGAGTTCAATCCTTGGCACCCCATCTGGTTACCCAAGCATTGCCAGACCTGAACCTTGAGCGCAGAATCAGGAGTAAGCTTTGAGCACTACCGGGTGTGGCCAAAAGACCAAAATGAATAATGATTAGAAAACAAAAAAGGGGGGCTGGAGTGATAGCACAGTGCGTAGGGCATTTGCCTTGCACGCGACCGACCCGGGTTCGATTCCCAGCATCCCATATGGTCCCCTGAGCACCGCCAGGGGTGATTCCTGAGTGCAGAGCCAGGAGTAACCCCTGTGCAGAGCCAGGTGTGACCCAAAAAGAAAAAAAAAAAAGAAGAAGAAGAAGAAAACAGAAAAGGAAGAAAATAGCACATTTCTCCTTATGGTTGTAATCTAGAAGTATATAGTTTTGTGATTTAAAATGTTGTCGTCTGGGGGCTGGAGTGATAGCACAGCGGGTATGGCGTTTGCCTTGCACGCGGCCAACCCGGGTTCAAATCCCAGCATCCCATATGGTCCCCTGAGCACCGCCAGGAGTAATTCCTGAGTGCAGAGCCAGGAGTAGCCCCTGTGCATCGCCAGGTGTGACCCAAAAAGCAAAAAATAAAATAAAATAAAATGTCGTCATATTGCAGACCATAGTGCCCAGATTTGGTGGGGGGGGGGGGAGGAGAGAGAGAGAGAGAGAGAGAGAGAGAGAGAGAGAGAGAGAGAAGAAGGAGGAGGAGGAGGAGGGGGGGGAGGGGAGGGGAGGGGGGAGGGGAGGGGAGGAAAGTGCCTGCCTACTGCCCATAGAGGCAGGCTGGAGGTGGGGACATGGAAGGAGGGAAACTGGGATCATTGGTGGTAGGAAATGGACACTGGTGGAGGGATGGGTGTTGGGTCATTGTATGACTGAAACCTGGTCATGAACAGCCTTGTAACTGTGTATCTCACAGTGACTCAATTAAAATTTTTTTTTCTTTTTGGGTCACACCCAGCAGTGCTCAGGGTGTGACCCAAAACCTGGCTCTGCACTCAGGAATTACTCCTGGCGGTGCCTGGGGAACCATATGGGATGCCTGGGATCAAACCCAGGTTGTCCGCATGCAAGGAAAACGCCCTACCCATTGTGCTATCACTCCAGCCCCAAAAATATATGATTTTTTTAAAGAGAGAGAGAAAGAAAGTGTTGCCCTCTTCCCTCAAAAATGGGGTTTTTTGTTTGGTTGGTTTTGTTTTGTTTTTGTTTTTTTGCTTTCTGGGTCACACCCTGTGATGCTCAGGGCTTACTCCTGGCTCTGAGCTCAGAATCACTCCTGGCAGTACTCGGGGGACCATATGGGATGCCGGGGATTGGCACTACCACTCCAGCCCCGAAAATGGTACTCAATCAAGCCAAACTTGGATCAGGAAAAAAAAATTAGTAACAAGAATGTAAGGGTTATAGGATTCGCTTTTAATTTTTGTCTTTAGAAAGGGAAGTACGGGGCTGGAGCCATAGCACAGCGGGTAGGGCATTTGCCTTGCACGCGGCCGACCCAAGTTCGATTCCCAACATCCCATATGGTCCCCTAAGCACCGCCAGGGGTGATTCCTGAGTGCATGAGCCAGGAGTAACCCCTGTGCATCGCCGGGTGTGATCCAAAAAGCCAAAGAGAGAGAGAGAGAGAGGGGTGAGGGGGTGGTGGGGGGGAGGTGCAGGGCACGGCTGGAGAGACAGTACAGCAGGTAGGGTACCTTGCACATGGCTGACCCGGGTTCGATCTCCAACATCCTTTATGGTTTCTTATGCTCCACCAGGAGTGATTCCTGAGCACAGAACCAGGAGTGACCCTGAGCACTGTTGGTGTGACCCAAAAACCAGAAAGGAGGTGCCTGTTGGAATGTTTTGTAAATGTGGAGAGTTATATTTGTTGGTTTTATTATTTTTGTTTGTTATTTGGGACTTTGCTCAGGGGCTATTCCTGGCTCTGTGCTCAGGGTTCACTCCTACCAATGCTTGGGGGACCATATTCTGTGCTGGGATCAATCCGAAGTTGACCACATGGAAGGCAAATGCCTAAACTACTATATCTCGTGTCCTAAATGTGGAATTTAAGTGCGATGTGCTAAAGGAATGGAGATGTGAAATGAAGTTGTTAAGAGGCTGCACAGTAAGGTGTGGTGTGGAGGGCTAGAGTAGGTGTCGGGGCCAGACAAGGGGTCTGGAGGCTTCGGGACTGGGGAGGTCAGACTGCTTTTCAAGGAGAGCAGAGGACAAGGCGGTGGCGTTTCTCACTACAGGGTGCTCAGGAACAGCGGAGAGAAGACCGTGGGGCTCGAGGCTTCATGCCTGGGTGGGAGCGGATGCCCACGCCCTAGAGGGATCATCAGGCTTTGCACAGCATGGCTTGCGCCTGCACAGCATGGCTTGCGCCTGCACTGCACTGTTCCTTGCATTGTAGACCAGTGCTTCATGATGTTTGGCAGAGGTTAAATTACAAAGCCCCGTGGCATTTAATTTTCGATGTTCTAGGTGGAGGTGATAATTAGGATGTAATTCACAAACTAGACTGTTGGGTGACAGTGGGCTCTGCTTCCCTCGGGCTCTGCCGCCTTTGCTCGCGCTCACTTATGTCCTGCCAACGCTGTGCAGTGTGCTCTCTCTTTCAGTTTCCTGTGGGCCGCATCCACAGACACCTGAAGACACGCACCACGAGCCACGGAAGAGTCGGCGCCACGGCTGCCGTGTACAGCGCAGCCATCCTGGAGTACCTCACTGCCGAGGTTGGTCGTGATCTCGGACCCCCCTACACCAGTGGTGGGGGCTTGTGAAAGTGGACTTGGGGCCAGAAAGGCCAGTGCTCGTCAGCTTCTCGCATGGCCGTGCCACACGTTTCTGACCTACCTGCTCCGGCAGTGTCAAAAAGAGAACCTGTTTGTTGAGGGGCGGGGGGCTCCAAACAGTCCTCGGGGCTCCGAGCCCCTCAAGGTGATCTGACCTGGATGGTTCAGTGCTGGGACTCAGCAGTGCAGGCTGCATGTGCTCCAGCTCTTTGGGCATCCCTGGCCCTCGGCTTACTTGCTTTTCCATTTGGAGTTACTTTGCTGAGAAGTTGGAGCCAGACCACAGTGCTCAGGGATCACTTTTTTTTGGGGGGGGGGGGCTACTCCTGGCTCTGCACTCAGGAATTACCCCTGGCAGTGCTCAGGGAACCATATGGGATGCTGGGAATCGAACTGGGGTCGGCCGCACACAAGGCAAACACCCTACCCGCTGTGCTGTTGCTCCAGCCCCACAGGGATCACTCCTAGTGGTACTCAGAACCCACACACAGTGTCTGGGTGAATAGGGTCTGCATTCCTAACGGTGGTCTTGCTTTGGGGACCATGCACATTGGCTCTCAGAAGCTATCCCTGACCTGGTACTTGGTCCTGTGGTGCTGGAGATGTGCTCTGTCTGCTAAATTGTCAGCCAATTCTGGCACCCCCGACCTATGTGGGGTGTTTTGTTTGCTTTTCGGTAATACCTTTTTTTTTTATTTATTTAATTTATTTGACTTTTGGGATCACACCTGTCGATGCTTAGTGGTTCCTTCTGACGCTGCACTCAAGAATTACTCCTGGCGGTGCTCAGGGACCAGGTGCGATGTGGGGGATTGAATCTGGATGGGCCAAAACAAGTGCCTACCCACTATACTATTTCTCCAGCCCCCCTCTATCCATTTTTGACGTTTTTTTTTTCTTTTGGGGGAGTCACACCCAGAGGGGCTCCGGGCTCTGTGAGCAGGGTCACGGCTGGTGGGCTCAGGACCATGGAGGGGGCCGGGGATAAACCTGGGCCAATGCCCTACCCACTATACCATTGTCTGGCTCCTCTATTCTTAGGTCTTGTTTCATTTTGGTTGTTTTTGTTTTTCGGGCCACACCCAGCAGTTCTCAGAGCTTACCCAGTCTCTGCTCGGGGATCACTCGTGTGGGCTCAGGCGTCCCCAGCCGTCCCTGACCTAGCCCTTTGTTCACATCACCACGCCTAGAAGTGCTTGCGGAGCCGTGGGCTGCTCCGTGCCATGCAGTTCTGGGCCCACCAGCAGTGCTGTGAACTCAGTCTCACCAACCCGCTCGGTTGCCTTCACCAAGCTCTTGCTATCCCTTGTTGTTGTTTGGTTTTTGGGTGGCACTCAGGGCTGCTCCTGGCACAGTACCACAGCAGTGCTGTGGACCCTGTGGTGCCTAGGGCAGCACCAGACCTCCCACGCGCTGGGCATATGCTCTAGCCTCCATGCCTGTTTCCAACCTGTTAGTGGCAAAGGGCGGGACCGTGGCTACTGCTGCCCCAGCCAGCCAGGGGTCCTGCGTCTAAGGGGCCTGGCAGAGTAGTGTCAGGTGATGCACACACAGTGCTGCTTGTTAGGCAGACTCTGAAGTAGTTGGTGAAATTACAATATGAGCTCTTAGGTATTGAAAATGGGGGGTTGGGCCGGAGCGATAATACAGCAGGTAGGGCATTTGCCTTGCACACGGCTGACCTGGGTTCAATCCCCAGCATTCTATATGGTCCCCCAAGTACCACCAGGAATAATTCCTGAGTACAGAGCCAGGAGTAACCCCTGAGCATCGCTGGGTGTGACCCCAAAAAAAGGAAGGGAGAGAGGGAGGAAGGAAAATGGGGGGTGATGATATATTTAAAAGATAACATATATTTTTTGTTTTGTTTTGTTTTTTGCTTTTTGGGTCACACCCAGCGATGCTCAGGGGTTACTCCTGGCTTTGCACTCAGGAATTACTCCTGGCGGTGCTTGGGGGACCATATGGGATGCCGGGGATCGAACCCAGGTCGGCCGCGTGCAAGGCCCTACCCGCTGTGCTATCTCTCCGGCCCCAAGATAACATATATTTTGATGATAAGAAATTTGGATAAAAGACCTAGTCAGTTCTTCTGATTCTTTGTGACCGTAAAAAAAATTTTTTATTTTGCTCAGTTTGACATCTCAGAAAAATTAATTGGCAAGGAATTTTTGGTGACCATTTTTTTATATTAGGAACCACACCTAGTAGCACTAGGGCTGGAGGCACATGCCGTTCTGGAAGTCGAACTCGGGGCCTTCCTTCCATGTGCCAGGTGTGTACTCTCCTGCTGAGCTGTTACTCTCCCCGCCTGGGCAAGAGTTCTGAATTCTTTTTTTTTTTCTTTTTGGGTCATACCCGGCGATGCTCAGGGGTTATTCCTGGCTTTGCATTCAGAAATCACTCTTGGAGGTGCTCAGGGGACCATATGGGATGCTGGGAATCAAACCCGGGTGTTCGTCCACATGCAAAGCAAACACCCTGCCCACTGTGCTATCATTCCAGCCCCATCCCCTTCCTTCTTAAGGAAAACAAATAGGAAGCCATCAACTCCTGGGTCCCACAAGGTGGGGCAGCAGGCAGGCACTGGCCTCTAGTGCCCTTACCTGACTTCAAGCCTGGGCACCACATTCCCGTCAGGACTAAGCTCTGAGGTGTGGCCCAAAAACAAAACAAACCGAGTTGGTACTTTAGGTGACAAGGTAAGTAGTCTAGCAGAAACAAAAGGAAAGTTCTAAGACAGATACAGATGGGAGCACTGCTGAGGACTGAACCAGGGGTGCTTGCATTCCAGACAGGCAGACACCTTGATTCCTGGCTGGCTGGGCTTCTGTGGGGTTATTGTTTTTAATGCTGATTTGCTATTTCTCTAGCTGAAAATTGACATTTTAGCTTACAGCCTGCCGGATCACAGGGTCCATTTAAAAACCAGATGTTCAGGACTGGAGCAATAGCACAGCGGGTAAGGTGTTTGTTTGCCTTGCACGTGGCCGACCGGGTTTGATTCCCAGCATCCCATATGGGCCCCCGAGCACCGCCAGGGGTAATTTCTGAGTGCAGAGCCAGGAGTAACCCTTGAGCATCGCCAGGTGGGACCCAAAAAGAAAAAGGAAAAAAAAAAAAGGATATTCAAAATAGAATCAGGACTAAAGAAGATAGGACTACAGAGAGGCGCTTGCCATACACGCAGCCGACTCAGTCCATCCCCAGCCCCCAGCGGTCCCCTGAGCAGATGGGTGACCTTTGAGCAAAGAGCCAGGAATGACCCCTGAGAACAATCAAGTGGGGCCAAACCCCACCCCCCCAAATAAAAAACAG
Source organism: Sorex araneus (assembly GCF_027595985.1). Classification (NCBI taxonomy): domain Eukaryota; kingdom Metazoa; phylum Chordata; class Mammalia; order Eulipotyphla; family Soricidae; genus Sorex; species Sorex araneus. The sequence goes on from NC_073304.1 coordinate 111,666,033, forward strand.
TAAAATACCTGGTGTGTATGTATATATATATATTTTTTTTTCTTTTTGGGTCACACCCAGAGATGCACAGGGGTTACTCCTGGCTCATGCACTCAGGAATTGAATTACTCCTGGCAGTGCTCGTGGGACCATATGGGATGCTGGGAATCGAACCCAGGTCGGCCACGTGCAAGGCAAACGCCCTCCCCGCTGTGCTATTGCTCCAGCCCCTATTTTGGTATTGGTTAAGGGTAGTATTGCTCTTTCTACGTAGGGTTTTTTTTGTTTGTTTTGTTTGTTTTTTGGGGGGGGGTTTGTTTGTTTTTGGGGGGGTTTGTTTGGTTTTTGTTTTTTTGTGGTGTTTTTGTTTTTGTTTTTGTTTGTTTGTTTGTTTTTTTCCTTTTTGGGTCACACCCGGCAATGACCAGGGCTTACTCCTGGCTCTGCACTCAGGAATACTCCTGGCGGTGCTCAGGGACCATATGGGATGCTGGGAATCGAACCCGGGTCAGCCAAGTGCAAGACAAACGCCCTACCCACTGTGCTATTGCTCCAGCCCCCCCTTTTTTTTTTTTAATTTTGGGTTACCCCCGGCGATGCTCAGGAGTAACTTCTGACTTTGCACTCAGGAAACACTCCTGGTGGTGCTCAGGGAACCATATGGGATGCTGGGAATTGAACCCAGGTCGGCAGCATGCAAGACAAACGCCCTACCTGCCCTGCTATTGCTTCAGCCCCCTCTACAGAAGTTTTTTGCTCGATTTAATTCTCCCACAGAGTGATTATAAGAGGGTCAAATGAAATAATGACAGGTCTCTGAACAAATGCAAAGGTGTTAATGGCATTTATGTGGGTACGTGCTGGTGTATACAGTGTCTTTGTGCTCAGGTGCTACAGTGATCACTGTAGTTGTAACTGCAAGTCCTCACTGAGCCCTTTAAGTGCCCTGCTCCACATGTGACAAGCCGTCTGCCAATGCCTTGTAGGTGCTCGAGCTGGCAGGGAATGCTTCCAAGGACCTCAAAGTAAAGCGGATCACTCCGCGCCACTTGCAGCTCGCCATCCGTGGTGATGAGGAGCTGGATTCTCTCATCAAGGCTACCATAGCTGGTGGTGGTACGTATCATTTCTTCGTTCTGCAGATTTGTGACTCATACATAGTGAGCTAGTGTGGATAAATCGCCAGCTAGAAAACAAAGTCTGTGAGTGATAAGTCTTTTCAAGCTCTAGGATTTTAGCCATGAGCAATTTTCTTTTTCTCTCTCTCTTTAATTTTTATTGAATCATCGTGAGATAGATCATAACAAAGCTATTCATGATTGGGTCTGTCACACAATTATCTAATACCCATCCCTCTACCAGTGTACATTTCCCACCACTGATGTCCTCAGTTTCCCTTCCACCCTCCCCCAGTGCCCCCCATCCCCAAGTCTTCCTCTCTGGCAGGCACTTTTCTTCTTTTCTCTCTGTCCTTTTGTGCATTATGGTTTGCGATGCAGGTACCAAGAGGTTATCATGTTTGTTCATGGCATTTAGTATTTTTATCGAGAAAGTAGGGCTGGAGTAGCTTTTTTAACTGGGTGGTAGCTTTGGGGTGTGGACGTGACTCCCAGGGCTTCCAGAAGTACAGGGAGGTGCGGGGAGGTAGCACATCTTAGATTCCTGGAGATTTCAAATACAAACCCATATACCTGAATTTTCGGCAGATTATATTTCAGTGAGGTCTGTCCCAAGACAGTGGAGTCCGGCCAGGGATATGGTGATGATTTTGGATTGTGGAAGCAAATGGCTGTGGGGCTCTGCTTGGGTGGGCACCAGGCTGATCTGCCCCCCTCCATTTTACCCTGGTCTGTTCAGCCTTGCACGGGTCTAAGATTAACTGTGTCTTTTGCTCTCTTTCAAGATTTATTTATGGGTCTCTGAAGCAAGGCCATAGGTTTTGTTTGTTTGTTTGTTTGTTTTAACCTTTCAGTACCCTATCCTCCAGAGTGTGACCTGTACAATAATATTTTTATTTTAGCAAGTTCTTTGTCTAAATTTAATAGGTGCTATGAAAATTTCTCAGAGAGCTAGAACACTTGATTTATATAAGGGAGGCCTGGGTTTGATTCCAAGGCGCTCTGTGGTACCCTGAGCACCACCGGGAGTGAGTCCTGAGCACTGAGAGTGCTACCAGGAGTGGCCAAACAATAAAAAAAAAATAACTAAATTTTATATGTGCTTTTTGAAAATTGACCTTGAAGTGCCAGAGAGATAGTAGAGCAGGGAGGGCACTTGCCTTGCGCATGGCCAACCCAAGTTTAATCCCCAGCATACCATATAGTCCCCTGAACACCACCCAGTGTGGCCCAAAAGGAAAAAAAGAAAACTGACCCTGAGGAATTGTGTAACAGGAAGTAAGGACTGAGATAAACATCCAGGTTGTCAGCGTGAAGGTTACCTAAGTCGGTGGTGGTGTCTTGATTTGCACTTAATTTTTCAGAGACAGAACGTTGTTACACCATACCACAGAGAAGCAGCCTCCCTCTATAAACTGGTGCTTCTCAGTCTGTTGGGGACCATCCTGGGAGTGCCCCTTGGGGGCACTGGTCGCTCTGCTTAGAGAGATGCGTGAGAGCTCACTGTTCCTTCGAGTTTTCAAGGGTTCCTGGTCCGTTTAGGGCACCTGGTGTAGGAGCTGTAACAGGCCAGACTATGGAGGAATGGGAGCGAATTCATACTGTACAATGTCCCCATTTCTGGTGCCACTGACTTAGCGACTCAGTCACACTGTGTCACTGTGCTGTTTCCACCTCTAGGTGTGATCCCTCACATCCACAAGTCTCTGATCGGGAAGAAGGGGCAGCAGAAGACCGCCTAGGGCTGCTGCAGCGACTCTCCGTCCTGGCATCGTGCTGTTGCTGGAACGGAAGATGACGGGGCCGCGGGGGGTTAAGAGCATTTCCGTGGGAAGCATAGACGGTTACTGTAGACATGACAGAGAAACGTTTGTGCGATCTTAGACTCTAAGCTGGATGAAAGTATTTTCATGTGGCAACAGTGACGTGCTGATTGGCGAGGTTTCTCCCATGTATTTTATACAAAAATGGAATTGATAAACCATTTTTTACAAAAATTAATTGGTCTCAAAACTGTTCTGTTTGTGATGTGTTGGAAATATTCTGCTCAGACTTTTTTTAAAAAATTAAAAATTAAAGATTATTTTAGAGTAGTCTTAAATTAGGAATATAGCTTCACCGTGATTGATGCTGTACCACAGAGCTGTAGATTCTATCTGTAGTACAACCATTATGGTAAGTACCACAACAGGGGAAACTTGCCTGCCTGACTTGGGCACCCTAGTCCTTAGGAGATCCAAGTTTCAGAGATGTGAAGAGTTGAAAGTGGTTAGATTGTGGAATGATCTGGATTAGTTACTGAGTAGTTACTATGTGTCATGCCCTGTGCTAAGTGCTTTACTGATTAAGCTATTTTATTTGGGGGCCTGGAGAGATGGTGCAGCGGGGAGGGCGCTTGCCTTGCACGCAGCCAACCCAGGTTCAATCCTCAGCACCCCTGAGAGCAGAGCTAGAAGTAAGCCATGAGCACTACTGGTTGTGTGGCCTGTAAAAACAAGAACATTTTGACTCTGCAGTTTGAGTCCAGGGCCTGACACATGGCACATAGACAGCAGCTGTGCTCTGCTCCCAGCCAGCGCAGCCCACCCACTTAGTTCTGAGATGTTGCTACTCTGTCTCCTGCAGGGTATGTAGACAGAAGTCAAAGGATTTGCCAGCAAATTTTTATCTAGTAGAGAAAGTATCAGTGCTAGGTACAGACTGAGATGTGACTGACTCCAAAGCTTACCCAGTTACCTGGAATTGAAGTTTAATGTATCGATTTTCTACTTTTGGCTCAAAATTGCAACTTTCAGTGCTTTTATTGATAACAGTGGCATTTAGTGATTTGTATGGTATTTTTAGAGTGATTTGTCAGTTTCTAAATAACTTAATAGATCTAATTAATGTACTAGTTCATGATCCATCAGAAAATTCTATTTTCTGCCTGGAAGTTTTCATTAAAAAATGAAAAATTTAATGTTTTATAATGCAGTACTCAATAAGACTCATTTTTCAAAGCTTATTTTGTTATGGAAAATTTCAAAAATATAGAAAAATAAAGAGAATAGTGTAACAAACCCCGTGTGCTTGCCCTGCGATCTCCCACCACCCTGGGGGCGGCTTTGCTGTGTTTGTTGATCGGAATCCTCTTCTAAGTATGTATTCAGGGTTCTCTTGGTTGGTTTGGAGGCTCTGCATTCCTGGCAGGTTTTGGGAAACTCGATGTGGTGCCGGGGATCTAATCAAGTTCGGGTGTGAGCAAGGTAAGGTCCTTCCCCACTGTCCCCTCTGGCCCCACAGAGCATATTCTGGTGTCCACACTCTGTCATGTGGACACCAGAATAAGTGTATGTTTCTATCATGGGCACTGTTTTCCATAACTACAAAATTACCAAGATGGCTAGCATTTTGTATATAGTTAGTATTCAAATTACTTGTAGTTTTTATAAGGATTGGTTTTGTGGGGGTTTTTTTTTTGTTTTTTTTTTTAAGGTTCTGGGCTACACCTGGTGATTCTCGGGTAACTCCTGGCTCTGTGCTCAGGACTCACTCCTGATGGGGTTTGGGGGACCAAATGGGGTACCAGGAATGGAATCCGGGTCCGTCATGTGCGAGGCATACGCCCTACATGCTGTACTATCGCGCTGGCCCCAGTTTATTCTGTATGGACTTGAATTTGATTCCAGACATGATCTGTCTCTTCAGTTCTTTTGGCGGGGAAGTGCTGGTGTAGCCTTCGGCACAGTGCTCGGCCAGCTGGGAGGGCTGTGATGTGCCAGGGACTGAGCCGAGGCGTGTGGAGTGGGCACTCGAAGCCAAGTGCTTCCCCCGGCCCTTTTTGTTTGTTTTGGAACTGCACCCAGTAATACTCAGTGCTCGTTCCTGGTACTGTGTACAGCTGCATGTGAGGCCGGTGCCCTCCCCACTGCATTCTCTTCAGCCCCAATCTCCGCACTAGATAGCTCTAGTTGTTTTGTTTTGGTTTTCATCTATTGATTTCTCTTTTTTTTTCTTTGTAATTTTTGTAGGAAACTGTTTGGCCCAAAGAATCGCCTTTGTAGATTTTGTTGAATGCCTCCCAGTAGCGTCTAAAGTCACAATGCTTTGCAGTCATGGGCCTCTGGCAGTGGGGAACTGCTGTCGTACCTGCTTTCTTAGTAGGGTGCAATTGTGTTTTTGATTTTGTTGAAGGAGCATCTTCCTGCAGTGCTGGGCAGAGGGAGGGCTTGAGGTACCAGGAATCGACCCCAGGGCCTTGGAAAGGCAGTTGCTCTGCTGTACCACTTGGTTTCTAGTAGTGGAGGAAAGCTGAGAAGCTAGGCAGGCGCTTGCAGATGGGCATCTTTATTTGCATGCAGCCACTTTCTCCCACTGACTTAACTGTTTGGGGTTCTGAACCATACTCCATATTGATCAGGACTTACTCCTGCTGCTGTGCTCAGGGGTCACTCCTGGCATGGCTCAGAGACCATATGTGGTACGAGGATCAAACCCAGGTTGATTGCTTGTCTTTGGGCCACTCCCAGCTGTGTTCAGGGCTTATTCCTAGTTCTTTGTCCATGGATCATGCTTCATGGTGTTCAGGCAACCATATGCATCTCTGGGGATCCAACCGGACTTGGCCATGTGCAGTGCAAGTGCCTTAGCCTCTGAGCCATCTCTCTGGCCCCACCCCAACTCATACAGTGCTGGTGGAGGGCAGTGTTGGACCACCCCAGGTGGTACATAGGGCTTATTCCTGGCCCTTTGCTCAGGGATCACTCCTCGGGCCACTCAGGAGACCACTGAGTGGACAAGTGCCTCACCTCCTGTGCTCTGCACTGTAGCCACGGATGTTCTTTCAACTTTTCCAGTTATCATTGACTTAGAGAAATAGATTCACCTAGAATACATCCTTGTAAGTATATGGTCCCAAGTTCAAATCCCCAGTGTTAGTATAGACACTCAGCAGGATCCTACTAGCCACTCTGCCATCTGAGCAAGTGAAGTGATTTCCCTGCTGCATGACAACCAGGTTGAGTATAATCACTCTGAAGGGCTTCAGCCCCTGGTGAAATGTTGCAGTTAAAAAGATTTGCAGGGACTGGAGCAAAATAGTACAGTGGGTAGGGCGCTTGCCTTGCACAGGCCAACCTGGGTTCAATCCTCAGCATTCTATAGGGTCCCAAGAGCACTGCCGGGAGCGATTCCTGAATACAGAGCCAGGAATAACTCCTGAGCATCACCCAGTGTGACCCAAAAACAAAAATAGCAAAAAATACTTGCAATAGGGGGCTGGAGATAGGGTTTAAGGCATTGACTTTGCATTGCCAACTCCCATTTGGTCCCCAGCACTGCCTGATCCCTTTAGTACCCCAGAGTTACTCCTGAGCACAGAGCAAGAAACTGTGGTTCACCCAGGGGGTGTCTGACTCATGAGGTGGTCTGGGTATTGCAAGGCAGTAAAAGCCACCCAGAGGAGACTAGAAAGGGAAAGGCCAAAATTCATCATGGGCAGGAGTGGGAGGTCCTTAGAGACAGTTCACACAGGAATAGAATGTGGAGAAGAAGACCGGATCCTGGGCTGGAGCAGCAGCACAGCAGGACTGGATCCGGCACTCCATATGGCCCCCCAGACTTCCCCAGGAGGGATCCCTGAGCACAGAGCCAGGAGTAAGCCCTGAGCACTGCCAAGTGTGCCCCCCTCCCCAAAAAACAAAAAACACAGATGGTCCTTCCTGGCAGGTGAGCTCCACGGCGCTGGGACCATGTGAGGGTCCAGGGGCAGCCTGTGCCAAGAGTCGTACTCCGTGCCAGCACCACACAGACCCCTGACCCTGCCGAGCACGGTCCCCAAAGCCAGAAGACAAAATAAACAAATGCTCAAGAAATACTGATACAGGGGCTGGAGCAATAGCACAGTGGGTAGGGCGTTTGCTTTGCACGTGGCCAACCCGAGTTCGATTCCCAGCATCCCATATGGTCCCCTGAGCACCACCAGGAGTAATTCCTGAGTGTAGAGCCAGGAGTAACCCCTGTGCATAGCCAGGTGTGACCCAAAAAGCAAAAAAAAAAAAAAAAAACTGATACAGATATATCCTGAACATTGTTTTTCCTTATGAAAGTCTAGAAGACTTGTAATAAAGTCTAAAAACAGACTTTCCTGAGCACAGAGCCCTGAATGCTGCCAGGCGTGACCCAACACCCTCCAAAACAAAATGAAACAGAAAAAACAAGGTAGTTCCTCTCCAAAATGGCCTCAGACATTTTAAGAAGTAAATGAACCAAGGGGTCAGAGTGATGGTACAGCAGGTGGGGTACTTGCTTTGCACGGAATCCTCCTGGTTCGATACCTGACACTACATATAGTCCCCAAGTACCTGAGCACAAAGCCAGGAATAAGCCCTCAGCACTGCTGAATGTGGCCCCAAAACAAAGCAAAACAAAATCAAAAAAAGGACTGGAGTGATTGTACAGTAGGAAGGGTGTTTGCTTGCACGCATCCAACGCAGGTTGGATCCCCGGCATCCATATGGTCCCCCAGAGCACCACCAGGAGTAATTCCTGAGTGCAGAGCCAGGAGGAACCCCTGAGCATCGCCGGTGTGACCCAAAAAGGAAAAAATAAATAAAAAAGGACTCCCTCCCTCCCTTCCTCCCTTCCTTCCTTCTTGTCACACCCAGCCAATTTCAGGGTCTACTCCTGGTTCTGTACTAAGAGGTCTCTGGGACTTACGGAACCTATGTGTGTCGGGATTGAATCCATGTCTGACAGACAAGCCACTACCACTGTGCTGTCTTCAGCGTAGGAAGTCCGAGTTTCATCTGAGTTTCATCCCAGCTCCACAGGGTCCTGGGAACATCACCAGTTGTGGCTCCAAACCCACCCTCCCACCCCCCACCCCCAAAATACACTGTCACTGTCGTCCCGTTGTTCATTGATTAGCTCGAGCGGGCACCAGTAATGTCTCCATTGTGAGACTTGTTACTGTTTTTGGCATACCAAATATGCCACGGGTAGCTTGCCAGGCTCTGCCATGCGGGTGGGATACTCTCAGTAGCTTGCCTGGCTCTCTGAGAGACGGAGGAACCGAACCCAGGTCAGCCGCGTGCAAGGAAAACACCCTACCCTCTGTGCTATCACTCCAGCCCCCCAAAATACAAAAAAGCAAAAATTCACAAAGATCAATTGAACAAAATGTTACATAAAGGCAGAATAAAAATGTAGTTATCCCTTGCTGTTAACATGTTCTTTTGAGTCATACCAAATGGTGCTCAGGGGTCATTTCTGGCAGTACTTGAGGAACCATGTAGTGCTGGGGCTCAAACCTGGGCCTCTCACGTGCAAAGCATGTGTTCCAGCCCACTGAGCTGTCCGTCCAACCTGCTAACCTAATTGTATTGATCCGCCAGTAGTTTAACATGCCGTGTGATTTCAGGAGTACATCTTCACACGTCTGTGTGCTACTGCCTCCACATCAACACCAAAGGCAGCACACAGTCAGTGGTCAGTGCCAGAGGCACAGAGGGGCCAAAGCAGTTGTGGACTACTTGGCAGAACAAAGCAGCCATCCCGGGAAACTGAGACGATGTGCAAGCATGGTCCCACTGTCTAAGGTCTGTCCCGCTGCCTATGGTCTGCCCCATTTTCTAGGTCTGTCCTGCTGCCTAAGGTCTGTCCCACTGTCTGGGTCTGTCCTGCTGTCTAAGGTCTGTCCCACTGTCTAAGGTCTGTCCCACTGTCTGGGTCTGTCCCGCTGTCTAAGGTCTGCCCCACTGTTTAAGGTCTGTCCCACTGTCTAAGGTCTGTCCCACTGTCTAAGTTCTGTCCCACTGTCTGGGTCTGTCCCACTGTCTGGGTCCGTCCTACTGTCGAAGGTTTGTCCCACTGTCTAAGGTCTGTCCATCTATCTGCGATCTTTGAAGCTCAAATATTCTACATCTTGGAAAATTGACGCTCCAGATCAGTGTTACACAGGGCGGGCGCTTACCTTGCATGTAGCCCACCTGGGTTTGATTCCATATGATCTTCTGAGTACCACCAGGAGTGATCCCTGAGCTTTTGGGTCACATACCAGGTGTGACCCAAAACACGAAAGGTAAGAAAAGAAAATCTATGCTGATAGGCTTGCATATTAATCCTAGGGGTTGTTTTTGGATTCACTGTTTTTCTGTTCCCACACATAGCACCTTCTCCTTGGCCTGAGGTGGCCTTTGCCCTTGCTCAATAAATGCTCCTCTCACTCCCCCGCTGCTGGATGAGCTGTGCTTGATTGTGACAGGCCAGCAGGACCCTCTGCAGCCCTTCCAGCCACTTCCCCTGTCCCTCTGGACACCACCTAATGTCCTGCAGATTAAGAGGGGTTTTCTTGTGTTTTGCCTATTTCTTTTTTTCTTTGGTTTTTACATTGTATGTATTCATGAGACCCTGAAGTCATTGCACTATACTTCCTGCCTTCTGACACAGGTCCTTACCCAGGTTGAGTGAAAGTCATGATTCTGCATTTTGAACAGCTGTGTAGTATGCACACTTCAGTCACCTGTGGGTGTGCATGTGTCTTTATTCATGGACATGCCCATAACAGACAGAGAAAATGCAAGCAAATTCCCAGGGCAATTCAGGGCCCAGAGAGTTAAGAGTGCAGGATGAGAGGACACACAACTCTGTTCTCGTAGGATGGTGCTGGTGGACAGGACCATGCTAACCACCTGGTAAGGCAGGAAACCGCCCCTCTGCCCTCCAGATATTCTCACAGATGTTCACATATGTGAAAATGCATACATTTTCCCCCTTCAATTTGGTCTACACTTGGCGGTGCTCAGGGCTTACACCTGGTTCTGCACTCAGGAATCACTCCTGGTGGGGCTTCGGGACCCATATGGGATTCCGGGAATCAAAGCTGGGTCGAGTGCATACATGGCAAACACACTCTCCACTGTACCATTGGTTCGTTGCCCAGAGCTGGTTCTTCTGAAGGCCTTCTCCTTGGATAGATGGCTCTATCCTTCCACTTGGATCCACGGGATTGTCTGTTTTTGTCCAAAAGTAAAAGATTTAGCTCTTCTTTTTTTTTCTTCTTTTTTGGGTCACACCCAGCGATGCACAGGGGTTACTTCTGGCTCTGCACTCAGGAATCACCCCTGGTGGTACTCAGGGGACCATATGGGATGCTGGGAATCGAACCCGGGTCGGCCGAGTACAAGGCAAACGCCCTACCCACTGTGCTATTGCTCCAGCCCCAGGTTTAGCTCTTCTTAATTTATTTTTTATTTATTTATTTTGGTTTTGGGGTTATACCTGGCAATGTTCCACGTTACTGGTGGTCCTACACTCGGGATCACGTACCTATGGTACTCAGGAGGACCATATAGGACATCAGGGGTCAAATCCAAGTTGGCCGCGTGCAGAGCAAACACCCTACCCACTGTACTATCTCTCCAGCTGGTTTAGTTCTTTATCAAATATCAGGCAAGGAGGTAAGTAGAAGCAAGCCCAGGGCTGGTGGTAAAGGGCCCTAGGATGGCGGTGAAGGGCAGCGCACACTGGCATAGGGTGGAATGTGGTGGGCATGAAACCCCATCATTGACAGTATTGGAAATCACAGTGCTTCAAATTTTAAATTAATTTTTTGGGGGTTTCTGGGCCACACCTAGCCATACTCAGGGCTTACTCCCGGCTCTATACTCAGGAATCACTCCTGATAAAGCCAGGGAACCATAAGGGGTCCCAGGGATTGAACCTAGATCGGCCGTGTGCAAAACAAACACTCTACCTACTTTACTATTGTTCTGGACCCTCAGAAATTTATTTATTAATTTTTGCCTTGCACGCAGCCGATCTGGGTTCGATTCCTCTATCCCTCTCAGAGAGCCCTGCAAGCTACTGAGAGTATCCCGCCTGCACAGCAAGCCTAGCAAGCCACCCATGGCGTATTCGATATGCCAAAAACAGTGACAACAGGTCTCACAATGGAGACGTTACTGGTGCCTGCTTGAGCAAATCAATGAACAATGGGACAGCAGTGCTACAGTGCTTTATTTTTTTATTAATTCACAGTGAGATACAGTAACAAAAATTTCATGTTTGAACTTCAATCATACAGTCATCCAACACCTGTCCCTTCACCAGTGCACATTTTTCACCACCAAAATCCCCAGTATTCCCCCACACACTTTCCATAACTCCCCCTGGTTGTGTGGCAGACAATTTGCAAGTTATTCTTTCTCTACTTTAGTTACCTTCAATATTTCGAGACCAGTCCTACCTCTCCTTATACCTGCCGAAAATACAATTTCTAGACAGTGTGTTTTACATTACTTGTTATGTCGCATGGCCACGAAAGAAACCGCGCACTTCAGGAATTCTAAGATTTTAATAATTAGGGTCTGAAGAAATTGCTGCTGCAGGTTGCTCGTGTCCAAGATTCCTGTGTGTGTCTCTGGATCGTGGCCACGTGGGAGCTGGTGCTTCTTGCTAGCTTCTAGAAAATGGCGCCCGCTGGAGCTCTTAGAAGGCAGGCGGTGGGACGGCACCTGCCCTCATCTGGAGCAGCCCAGCTGAGAAGGCCTTTTGCAAAGTCCCAGCCATCTCTGCCACGAGTTGCTTGGGTCCGAGATTTCTGTGTGTGTAACATTAAAAACCCTCAGAAATTTTTAATGTTAAAAAAAAAAGTAGAATTGGAGGGGAAATTGTTCAGTGGCTTCAAATGCCTGTCTTGGGGGGCCAGAATAGTAGCACAGTGGGACGGGCGCTTGCATGCAGCAGACTCAGATTCGATCCCCAACATCCCTCGAGCCCCCCCCCCACAGGAGTGATTCCTGAGTGTTGAGCCAGGAGTAAGCTCTGAGCATCACCAGGTGTGGCCCAGAATCCAAAAACTACATACAATAAAATAAAGATATTTTAAAACTGCCTGTCTTGATTTTTTTATGTGTTTGTTTTGATTTTGGAGCCATACCCAGTGGTGCTCAGGGATTACTTCTGGCTCTGCACTTAAGAATCACTCCTGGAGGGGCTGGAGTGATAGCACAGCAGGTAGGGCGTTTGCCTTGCACGCGGCTGACCCAGGTTCGATTCCCAGCATCCCATATGATCCCCTGAGCACCACCAGGAGTAATTCCTGAGTGCATGAGCCAGTAATAACTCCTGTGCACCACCCTGGTGTGACCCAAAAAGAAAAACAAAAAAGAATTACTCCTGGCTGGGACTGGAGCAATAGCACAGCAGGAAGGGCGTTTGCCTTGCATGCAGCCGACCTGGGTTCGATTCCCAGCATCCCATATGGTCTCCCGAGCACCACCAGGAGTAATTGCTGAGTGCAGGGCCAGGAATGGCCCCTGTGCATTGCCAGGTGTGACCGCCCCCCCAAAAAAAAAGAATTACTCCTGGCGAGCATGGGGTGCTGGGGATTGAAACCTGATCAGCCACTCGCTAAGCAAATGCCCTCCTTGCTGTGCTATCATGGGGCTGGAGCAATAGCACAGCAGATAGGGCGTTTGTCTTGCACGTGGCCAACCCGGGTTCAATTCCCAGCACCCTATATGGTCCCCCGAGCACCGCCAGGGGTAATACCTGAGTGCAGAGCCAGGAGTAACCCCTGAGCATCACTGGGTGTGACCCCCCCAAAAAAAAAAATTTCTGTGCTATCACTCCAGCCCCAGAATGTCTTTTATGGAAGCATAAAGTCATGAGTTCAATCTCTGAGGCTGCCACCTGCAGCAGCTGAGACTTTGGCAGCTGGCTCTGCTCGCTCTGCTCCCCAGCCACCAGGTGTGTGAACCTCACAACGGAAGGGGACTGCTGAATGACACTGTCAGAGACAAGACCCAGCCAGCATCAGGGGACTCCCCTGCAGCCCGGGTGCAGCCAGAAAGCAAGTGAGCTTGACAACCTGCTGTGCAACCAGCTGAAAAAATGTGTAAAGTGTGGCTGGAGAGATGGGACAGCAGTAAGGCACTTGCCCTGCACACACCAACCCAGGTTCAATCCCAGAACCAGAAGTAAACCCTGGCTCTGCGAACCCTCCAGGAGTGATCCCTAAGTGCAGAGCCATTAGTCAGCCCTGAGCACCGCCCCAAACAAAATAGACATAAGCAGCACAGTCGGGCATGTGTGCAAACTGCCACCACTAAAGCAAGGGAAAAGTGCATTGGAGGGAATTAGACTGTTCTAGATTAACTATGCCTAAGAGTAAAATGCAGTTAATGTGAGGCATGCATGTTATCAAAGACGTTCGTATTGTGACTGGAGAGAGTTCAGTGGGGAGGGTGTTTGCTCTGCCCTCCTGGTTCAACCCCTGGCACCCCATATGGTCCCCCAAGCCAGTCAGGAATGATCCCTGAGCACTGCCAGACGTGGATCCCCAAAACAAAAACCCCAAAGATGGGGGCCAGAATGATAGTACAGTGGGTAGGGCGTTTGCCTTGTATGTGGCCGACCCGGGTTCAAATCCCCGGCATCCCATATGGTCCTCCAAGAACCGCCAAGAGTAATTCCTGAGTGCAGAGCCAGTAGTAACTCCTGTACATCACTGGGGGTGACCCAAAAAGCAGAAAAAAAAAAGTGGTTCCCGAGGGTCATTGTGTTGGCAGAAACGAGCCTTGTAAGGGCGAGGCTGAGTCCTGGCCCTGAGGCTCCCACACGTGCTGAGAGCAACCCTGTTGGGACACTATGCCCGATTCCAATCCCGTCGGGCAGCAGGTGAGTACTGCGCTGCCTCCCAAACGTCTCCACCCAGGGAGGAGCCCCCCAGGCCAAAGCACAGCAGCGAAATAAAATGGAATAAATTCAGCTCCACTAAGGCCTATTCATTTCTTAATTTGCTTGTTTGGGGGCACCCAGTGATATGCAGGACTAACTCCTGGCCCTGCGCTTAGGGATCACTCCTGGAGCACTGGAATGGCACACGGGGTATCAAGGACTGAACTGTGTTGGCCCTGTGGAAGACAAGCCCCTCTACCCTGTCCCACTAAGGGATATTTATATACAATCAGAACATCTTTGTTTCTTTTTGTTTGTTTGCCTTTTGGGTCACACCCAGTAATGCTCAGGGTTACTACTGGCTCTGCACTCAGAAATTACTCTTGGCGGTTCTTGGGGGACCATATGGGATGCCGCGGATTGAACCCGGGTTGGCCACATGCAAGGCAAACGCCCTACCCACTGTACTATCATTCTGGCACCACCCCCTGCATGGCAGTGCTCGGGGGACCTTATGGGATGCTGGGGATCGGACCCAGGTCGGCCGCGCATAAGGCAAATGCTTTACCCACTGTCCCACTGTCCTATAGCTCCAGCCCCCTCAGGATCCACTTTAATGAAAAGAACTGGATTCTGTCTGGGGGGTGGGAAGGCCTTTCGAGAGCCGCTCACGAGCCTGGGTACTCCACCCACAATTCTTGACTAATGAGGCCGCCAGCTCAGTGAGGAAGTCCAAAGAAGCAGCACTGCTCAGACCCTGGGAACCCAGAGTGCTCTGGCCACCCAGTGCCCTGTGCTCTCCAGGGCTGCACAGAGTGATGCTCAGGGGGTCTTAGCACAGGGAACTGAATGCAGCACGCAAAAGTAGGGCTGTCTGATCCCGGCACTCTCCCTACTCTTACTCCCGGCAGGGTGCTGAGAATTGAATTAGGGTCCACCACATGCATAGCACATACCTTCCTCCTGGAATTCTGTGATCTTATTAGTCAGGGCTTCATTTTTTCAGTTGTTTGTTTGCTTGTTTGTTCATTTTTGGGGCCACACCTGGAGCTACTCGGGGGTTACTCCTGACTCTGCACTCAGGAATTACTCCGGTGATACTCTGGGAATCATATGGGATTCTGGGGATCAAACTGGGGGCGGCCACTTGCAAGGCTAACATCCTCCCACTGCGCTATCGCTCTGACCCTCATTTTTGTTGTTTTTCTATTTTGGGACCACACCGAGACTTAGCCCTGCTTTGACTTACTCCTGCTCTGCGCTCAGGAATCACTCCTGGTGGGGCTCAGGGAACCACATAGGATGCCAGGGATCAAACCCGGATTGGAAGCATGTAAGGCAAGTGCCCTCCCTGCTATACCATCACTCACAGCCCCTTTGGGCCTCTCTGGCTAGATTATGCTACTAAATGCGCCAATACTGCATTTGCAAGGAGATAGCATGCAACAGGTGTTCTTTTGATTTGCTTTTGGAGTCCCACCTGGCAACGCTCAGCGCTATTTCCAGCTCTGCTGGGGGACTGTAGTGCCAAGGCCCTCAAATCTGTCTTGCACATTCCACGTACCCTCTCGGCCTGTAGAGCCCGGCCCCACTCTGCACTTCTATGGGAAGTCTTGCAGGTCACGAACCTCCTGTTTAATTCTTTTCCATACTGTGTGGCACATCACTAACTTCTTGGATCAAACAGACTGGCTGTGTGTGGTCTACGAGGCTTTGTCTGTCCAGGAAAATTGCGCCCATCAAAAGATGACTGTCTTGGGGCTGGGGTGATAGCACAGCGGGTAGGGCATTTGCCTTGCACGCGGCGGACCCGGGTTCGATTCCCAGCATCCCATATGGTCCCCTGAGCACCGCCGGGGGTAATTCCTGAGTGCAGAGCCAGGAGTAACCCCTGAGCATTTCCATGTGTGACCCAAAAAGCAAAAAAACAAAAGATGCCTGACTCAGGGCTGGAGTGATCGTACAGTTGAGAGGGGCTTTGCCTTACATGTGGTCAATCTGGGTTTTATCCCCAGCATCCCATATAGGCCCCTAACTACCGCCAATGAGTAATACCTGAGTGCAGAGCCAGGATAAGCCCTGAGCATAGTCAGGTGTGACCCAAAAAAGAAACCAAAAAAGATATCTGTGCCTGTTCTCTGTCCTTTTTGTACAACTGAAATTCACTCCGAAGCATCAGTCCAGCAGAGACCAGCCCAGCCAGTGGACTTCTTAGACTGCCCCCAAAGCCTCAGGCCTGAGGAAATGCTGAACATTTGGGGGGCTGGGGATGCTGAGTGTTTAATTAGATTTTAACAATATTTCTTTTTCTTTTTTTTTTTTTTTTTTGCTTTTTGGGTCACACCAGGTGATGCACAGGGGTTGCTCCTGGCTCATGCACTCAGGAATCACTCCTGGCGGTGCTCAGGGGACCATATGGGATGCTGGGAATCGAACCCAGGTCGACCGTGTGCAAGGCAAACACCCTACCCGCTGTGCTATCGCTCCGGCCCCCAACAGTATATTTATTAATATCACCACCATTCTCATTAGAAAAATCTATGAGTACTGAAAGCTATAAAGCTTACAGTAGCAGGGGGCTGGAGTGATAGCACAGCGGGTAGGGCGTTTGCCTTGCACGCGGCCAACCCAGGGTTCCATATGGTCCCCTGAGCACCACCAGGAATAATTCCTGAGTCAGAGCCAGGAATAATCCCTGTGCATCGCCAGGTGTGATCCAAAAAGTCAAAAAGGAAAAAAAGAAAGCTTACAGTGGCAGATACCTGCCTCCCCAAAGTTTCAATTTTTGATGCAAAGTTCAAATTTTATCACTGGCAATGGACACTTTCAGTTTTGTTTTGTTTTTCCCCTTCCCCCCAACCTCCCCCTAACCATTTTATTTAAACACTGCAGTTGAAACCTCTGGGCTATCTCGGGAGGCAGGCAGGCCAAGGTCCGGCCTACCAAAGCCTCAGCTGCCAGTCACCTCCCCACCACCGCTGCCACCTCATAACTGAGCATCACACAGATGCTGACTGAAAACTCTGGGCCTTCTTGGAGTTGGGGTTCCTGGGCACCTCCCCCACCTCCCCGCGCCCTTCCCCCACCATCCCACCACTGCCCAGTTAAATTTCTGGAGTTTCTGGAGCAACATCTCCAAACCATACAATATAAACAACACACCAGATTGAATAGGAATGTCGTGTAGAAGCCAGTTCAACTAACAAAAATATTAGCACGGAGGGCTTAATTGGCACCAACGGCCCAATAAACCCTGAGACAAGGACCCTATCCCCAGGGTGAAGTAATTTTCTCTTATTGAAGTATTTTTGGATCATTCCATTAGCCACTTAGTGGCAACAAACAATATAAAATATTGTTGGGCCTGCTATGGTGACAGGCCTGAGGGGTGGCTGGGAAAAAAGGGAACAGTGGTGGAGGGAAGGTGGCCCTGGTGGTGGGATAGGGGTGGATTAATGAATGGCTGTAACAACCATCATGATGCTCAACATTTTTAAGTGCTTCATGGGGCTGTGAGACATTGATTTACTCGCAACTGACTTGATCCCTGGATTCCGTCCCTTGGCACCGCATAATGGACCCGCAGCTCTGCCAGGCCTGAGCCCTCAGCACCACCAGGTGTAGCCCCAAAACCAAAAGTGCTTCAGTTTTCTAGCTCAGTACTTTGGGGCGAGTGCTGCAGTGTATTTTTCCTGAGCAACCTTGAGCCCGAGCAGCTAGCTCACTGATCCAGCGTTGTCCAAGGAAGACATCACAGACCTCCGAGCTCGTCTGGCTGGTTAAGAACTTCACAAAGGGGGCTGGAGAGATAGCAGAGGGTATGGCGTTTGTCTTGCACGCGACCGACCTGGGTTCGATTCCCAGCATCCCATATGGTCCCCTGAGCACCGCCCGGGGTAATTCCTGAGTGCAGAGCCAGGAGCAACCCCTGTGCATCGCTGGGTGTGACCCAAAAAGCCAAAAAAGAAAAAAAAGGAACCTCACAAATGTATGGGGCGGGCTCCTGCATCAGGGGATCTGTGGTGCTCTGGGACCTGAGCAAAGCATGACCCTTGAGTCAGAGCCTAAAATTCTGACGCTTTACTTACATTCTTGTCCAGTGTAGCTGGCTTTGCTCATTTTCCATGCTGGGGGTTATGGAGCGCGCTAGGGCGAAACCCCAGTTGAGTTTTAGGCTAGTGATGATACAGTGGACAGTGTTGTTTACCTTGTACACAGTCAACCCGTATGATCCCCAGCACAGCCCCGTACACAGTATTCCTGAGCACTGCTGTGACAAAACCCACCACAAATAGGTGCAGCACATGACACTGCATGAGCACCACTGGGCAAGAAAGAGGGCTGGTCACAGTAATAAATGTGATCAATTCTCCACATCTGTCCACAAGGACAGAGCTCCTCTTCCCTCACACCCAACAGCTTTCCAGGACAGTGCAACAAAGCCAAAGTACTTCATTTGAAACTGAGCAACCTAACCTTGTAAGGCCACCTCTTGGCAGCTTAAAGGAACAGGGTCAAATCGCCTCTCTCCAGCCCCATCCACATACCAACCCTATAGCTAGTGTGGCACTTGCCTTGAACACATCCCAGCTAAATTTGGTCCCTGCTTCCCATAGTCCCCCCAAACACATCCACTATTTCTTGAGTGCAGAGCCAGGAGTAACTAGTCTCACTGGGTGTGACCCAAAAAGGAAAAAAAAAAAAAATCAAGAAATCCCATAGCAGTAAACCCCAGTATCCCGAACCAAAAGACAAATCTTACTTATTTTTTATTTCATAATCATAAACAACTCTGCAATCCAGCTAGACTTGGAGGGAATGGGTGTAGGAAACAGTGGAACCGAGAGAACCGCAGGGAGAGCACAGGGACCAGAGGGCATTCCGAGCACATAGGGGACAGGGCGCTCTCCTGAGCTGCAGAAGGAAGGAATGGTCTGGTGGTCGAGAGAATGAGCCTTTAGACTTGTCCGCAGTCGGAAATCGTGATCTTCTTGCTGGTCTTGCCGTTCCTGGACCCAAAGCGCTCCATAGCCTCCACGATATTCATGCCCTCCTTCACCTTGCCAAACACCACATGCTTGCCGTCCAACCTGTGAAGGAACCACTTTAGTGACCAGAGGGGCACTATGCAGGCAGTGGGCAGGGCTGGTGACGTGCCTCAATGCTGAAGCCATGGTGCACCATCAAGTCTAAGACTTGACTTCAAAACTTGGAGGGGGAGAGTAACAAGCTCCACAGCCCTCACACTCTTGCTTCTCGGCCTTGCACGCAGCAGACACCAGCTGCACCCAAAAATGCCTGAGTGACCCGCGCACCACTCCCACGGACCACAGCGCCTCCACCTAGGGCTCATCCCAGACAGAAACCGGGAGCCAGAGTTGCTGGGGCCTCTGCCTTACCACTCAGTCTTGGCGGTGCAGATGAAGAACTGGGAACCATTGGTGTTGGGTCCAGCATTTGCCATGGACAAGATGCCAGGCCCCGTGTGCTTGAGGATGAAGTTCTCATCGTCAAACTTCTCTCCGTAGATGGACTTGCCGCCGGTGCCGTTGTGGCGCGTGAAGTCCCCACCCTGGAAAGGTAAGGAACCAGCTTCGTCATTCCAACAAGGGGACTGGCCGGAACACACGCCAAGCCTGAATGGCCCATCACTCAGGGTTTAGGAACAGGCGGGTCCGCCGTGCCACCGGCCTCAGCGCCGACTGCGGAGTCCTTCCGAGGGACGTCACCGGGCGGCGCGGAGGGTATGGCCTGCGCCTGCAACGGCCGGATTCCTCGGGCGCGACACCTCCCACGTGCTCGCCCCTCGGGGCCCCGGGAAGGGCCGGCGCGTACCTGGCACATGAAGCCGGGGATGATGCGGTGGAAGCAGGAGCCCTTGTAGCCGAAGCCCTTCTCGCCGGTGCTCAGCGCGCGGAAGTTCTCTGCAAGAGAGGGCCGCGTCACGCGAGCTCGGGTGGGGGGCTTACCGGGCGGGGCGACACTGACCTGCCGTCTTCGGGACCTTGTCGGCGAACAGCTGCAAGAGAGGGACGCGGCGTCACCCGCGGGCGGCCTTTGTCTGGGCGCGAGCACGTGCGCGCCCGGCCCCGCCTTTGTCCGCCCCCGCCAAGATGGCCCCGCGCCGGGAAATGGCGCCGCCGGCCCCGCCCGCCCGCCCGCCGGCCCTCGCCTGCCCCCGGCCGGCCCCACGCGGCTCCCGCCCCCCGCCCCGCGCCTCCGGCCAGCCCCCACCCCGGCCGGCCCCGGGCCCCGGGCCCCGGGCCCCGGGTCCCGCGCCCGGAAATGGCGCCGCCGCCCCCGGCCGGCCCCGCGCCCCCGCCCGGCCGGCCCGCCGCCCACCTCGAAGGACACGCGGCCCAGCGGCTCGCCATCGGCCGCGATGTCGAAGAACACGGTGGGGTTGACCATGGCGGAACGCGGGAGCAGCGGCGGCGGCGTCTGCAGGGCGGCACGAGCCCCGCGCCTGCCTCTTATAAAGACGGGTCGAGCCCCGCCCCGGACGGTCGCGCGCCTCGCCGGTGACCAATCGGAGCCGCGAACTCGTGGGAGTGATGATGCGACCGGCCTATGGGCGAAGACGGCGCCAAAAGGGCGGGACGAGCGCCGCGCGTGCGCGCTAACGACGCGGCAGGTTCCCGCCCGCGGGCTCCGTCGCGCTGCGGCGTGGGCTGGGGGGCGCGGGGGCGCGGGTGACGCGGGGGCAGGGGGGCGCGGGGGCCTGCTGCCCGCCGGGGGTCGGGGTGCAGCTGTACCAGGGCCCGGGCAGTGGGAGCGAACCGCGCGTGCCCCCGCGTCCCAGCAGGGCGTCTCCCCATTGCGCAGAGGAGGCGACTGAGGCGGACGCAGGCCTCAAGGTCGTGCGGCCGCCAAGGTCGCGCGTGTCCCCACCACGCGACTGCAGTCCCCACGCGGCCGGGGGAGCGCAGAGCGCTGGACACCAGTTTTCTCGAACTGCGGCTGAGGCGCGGCGTCCCCCGGCGGTTACGAAAGCTGCCGGATGGCCTACTTTCCGGAAGCCCCGCACCCGCCCGCCCGCCGCGACCCGCACCGCGCGCCGGCCCCGCCCGCGCCCGCCGCCCTCCGCGCGCAGACGTGGGCGCTGCGGGCCACACCCGGGCGTGCTCTGCGCTCGGGGGGTGCTGCCAGGCTAGCGCCCTCCGCCTCTACCTTCCCTCTGGCCCCATTTTGCCCTCTCAGTGAAAGACAAAAGCCACAATTTAAAAGTGAAAACCTTGAGGCCACGTGACTTAATTGCTAGGAAGAAAGCAGGACTGTGGCTGTGGGTTTGAATCTGGGCTCTATCCTGTGATTTTAGTTAACAATATTCACAATATTATTTAATTTCTCTTAAGTTTTAAGGTTGGTGCTTTTTTGGTGGGGGGAGGTAGGGGGCCACACCTGTGATGCTTAGGGGTTACTCCTAGCTCTGCACTCAGGAATCATTCCTGGCGTTTGCTGGGGGTGGGGGCATATGGGGTCAGGGATCAAACCCAGGTTTGTGTGCACGCACTGTCCCCACTCTATCCACTATGCCCACTCTACCCACTACTATTATTGCTCATGCCTCGTAAGTTTTAGTTTTCTAACCGCAAAGCCAGTGAAGGGTTGTAAGAAACAAACCAGGACTCATTGGATAAAGCAAGGGGTCTGACTTATTACTACTTCATGGTCCTACAGATGCTGAAAATTGAGACCCAAGCTTCTTGTTTCAAGTGGTGGAGTTCCACCACTCCACTGTTCCCATTTTACAGATATTAAGAGGCAGATTTTGAGATGGTAAATAGTTTGCTCAGAGTAACCGCCGGTTTGTGTAAGCAAAGCCAGGAAATTGAGCTTTGGAAACTTTCTGCATCGCCTGACCCTTGGAAGTCACAACTTGTCTTCAAGTGATAATGAAAAAGTGACCACTTGAAGCCCACAGGCATAAATGTCCCTGTCCTCTCTCCATCCCCTCAAGCTTAGAGCAGTTCGACTGTGCTCAGAAACAACCGTGATAAAACCATCCTTATGAATTCTCGAGTCTTTAGAGGGCCTGGAGGCAGCTGAGGTTGGGGTGGGGAACCTCAGGGTGCTGGGAATAGACACCCTGCCCTCCACATCATGCGCTGCCTTGCTCCAGAGATCTCTCCAACCCAGCTTCCTCCCTGTGAAACTTGTAGGTGCCAGAGATGCTCAGCAGGTTTAAGTGGGCGCTCAGGAAGGGATTGCTGATGTGAAATGTCTCCAGGGTGGGCCCAGAATGTGCCTGAAATCCTGAATGACCTAGACAACAGAATAACCTGGATAACTGGACACCAGCAGGCCCAAACACCCTGACTCCTGTCTTACGAACCTCTTGCTTTAGACTCACCCATCCCCATTATTAAAAAAGCGTGAAAGGAGGAAAGGTTTCTGCCTTTCTCTGGAATCCTGCTCATGGAGCTCCCTCCCATCATTCCGCAGCCTCTCTGGTTTTCTCTTCCCTTCCTTTCTCTTCTCTACAATGAAATCTTTTTTGAATTCGGCCCTTGAGCTCCATCCCTTTCAGTTTTGACCCCTGTGTCCCTAAGACAGGAAAATCCATTTACAACTCAGCTGAGTGTGGCCCCATCAATCAGATAAAAGGTACAGCCTTCAGGTTACCATCAACAAGACCGGAGACACAGGCATGCAGTGTGTTTGCTCAGGAAAGAAACGGTACCAGAGCCACTGCTCTGCAGGCCCGTGTGTTACCTGGACTTCCTGAAGCAAACCCCCGCAGACAGAGTCTGAGTAGATCCAGCCGCATGCAACAGCTGCGAGTGCTGCGAGTTTTAGCAGCCCGTGGAAGACTCATTTTATGCAGGTAGCGTACTAAAAACAAAGCTTATGCCAGAAATGAGTAAGAGGGGGCGGGAATAGAGTGGGAGACATCAGGCCTGCAGACCCTCTTAGGAGGTCCCCCGTATGCTCTGGCCTCCCTCTCACGGCATCTCCCCATCTTGCTTCTGCTCCTGGAACTGCTAGGTAGAAACTGTCCCTGTTGGTCCCTGTCAGTGACTTCCTGCTGCTCGGCTCCAAGGGTGTTTCCAGCCTGCATCTTCCTGTCCATCCTGCCTCTGCCTCTGTCCTCGCTGCCCTCAGCTTCTCACTCTGTCCAGCCTCCCACAGAACACGTCCACACAGCTCTCCTCCAGACACACATGGGGGACTTCCTCCATTCCCTCCACTCGGATTCTCAGCTGACTTCCGGTTGGGGGCCTTTTGCTTGCTTGTTTGGGAGAAGGGGTAAAGCCACCCCAGTGGTGCTCAGGGCTCAGGCGGTGCCGAGGAATAAACTGAGGCTTCCACATGTGGCCAACCTTGGGCCACCTGTCCTAGAGCAAACCGGGGCCAATCTCTGTCTGCAGTTGCGGCAGCCTCCATGCTGGGTCCTTAGGAAGAAGATTTGGATGGGCTCTGGAGAGCTAGCACAGCAGGTAGGGCATTTGCCTTGCATACAGCTGACCCAGGTTCAGTTCCTGGCATCCCATCTGATCCCTGAGTCCCACCAAGAGTGATCTCCACACACTGAGTCCAGGAATAAACCCTGAGCACCACCAGGTGTGGACCTGAAACCAAAAGAGAGCTGCACGGCACCGACACCCTCCCAAACTTGCCCCGGCCCTCCGGGACCCCAGTGCAGCGCATCTTTCACTGGCTGTTCGGCCCAGCTCCTCTCATTTCACCCTGGAGAGGACCTTGGCCTCAGCACAGCCAAGCAGCCCCCTGCTCCAAAGTTGTTGTTTTTTTTTTTTTTGAAATAGAAATTCAACTTTATTTCAAATAGCATTAAAAAATCTTAAGGACGGGCTGGAGCGACAATACAGCGGGTAGGGCGTTTGCCTTGCACGCAGCGGACCTGGGTTCGATTCCCAGCATCCCATGTGGTCCCCTTAGCACCGCCAGGGGTAATTCCTGAGTGCAGAGCCAGGAGTAACCCCTGTGCATCGCCGGGTGTGACCCAAAAAGAAAAAAAAAAAATCTTAAGGACCTAGGAATCAACATTAAAAGGGACATGAGAGATTTTTTTTTAATTTACTTATTTTATTAAATCACCATGTGGAAAGTTACAAAGTTTACAGGCTTATGTCTCAGTTATACAATGCTCGAACACCCGTCCCTTCACCAGTGCCCATATTCCACCACCCAAAACCCCAGTATACCTCCCACCCCCAACCCCCGACCCCTGCCTGCGTAGCTGATAAATTTCACTTCATTTTCTCTTTACCTTGATTATATTCCATATTTCAACACAAAATTCACTATTGTTGTTGGAGTTTCCCCCCAAAAAACAGCCCTGCTGACAAGGAAGCATGATAATTAGTTTGATAATTAGTTTTCCATTGCTGAGAATGAAGAGATAGGAAGTTGTGCAGCTGTAATATCGCGGCTGTGCGGTTTAGGATTTCTGTATTTTAGTATTTTAGTAATTAAGTCCAGGGAGATTTATGTTAGAAATTGCATCATTTCCCTTCCTGGGGCAGCATGGGGCTATAGCTTAGTTCACAGTCCAGAGACATTGCTGGAAGCAGTTGCTGGTACCAAAAATAGTCTAGCTGGCCTCCGGATCATGGTCAATCTGCAGCATAGCGGCCGCACAAACGTGTGTCCACCCGGGTCGCATCTTGATGGAGCGCACACCGGTATCACCCCAGCCTGAGATTGCCCACGAGTCCCGCTGTTTCAAGTTCAAACCTCTTTTTTTTTTTCTTCCCGTGCCACCAAGTTTGTACCTCCTTAATGGTCCTCATAATATGGCGGATGCCACACCACTTTTCCACGAAAAGGGAAAAAAAACTGAGAAAGATCTTTCCCCTCCTCTGCCGGCGTGGGGCTATGGTTTAGTCCAAAGTTTTTTAAAGCAACCAGCTTTCCAGACTCAAGGGCTGACCTTATTCCTTCCACACTCAGTTTCTTGTTCTTCTCCCCACTTTGCAGCAGCTCAGAGCCCTCTCCTGGCCAGTCCAGTGCCCTTGGGACTCCATTCTGGGAAGCTGCCACAGTCACCAAGCCTGATCTGCATCGAATATTCTGCTGCATCGAAAAGTGCCCAGGGGCTTGGGGGCTGGATCGATAACACAGCAGGTAGGGCGTTTGCCTTGCAGGTGGCCAACCCAGGTTCAATTCCCAGCATCCCATATGGTCCCCTGAGCACTGCCAAGAGTAATTCCTGAGTGCAGAATCAGGAGTAACCCTTGTGCATCGCCAGGTGTGACCCCCCCCTCAAAAAAATAGAAGAAGAAAAAAAAGAAAAGTGCACGGGGGAGTCTGGAGCAAAAGTACAACAAGTAGGGCACTTGCCTTGCATGCGGACAACTCAGATTTCACATCTGGCACCCCATATGGTCCCTGAGCCACTCCAGGAGGGATCCCTGAGTAGAGAGCCAGGAGTAAGCCCTGAGCACTGCTGAGTGTGGCCCCAAAATAGAACAGAGAGAGAGATAGAAAGAGAGAGAGAGAGCAAAGGAGGGGCCGGAGCGATAGCACAGCGGGTAGGGCATTTGCCTTGCATGAGGCCAACCTGGGTTCAATCCCTGGCACCCCATATTGGTCCCCCAAGCATCATCAGGAATGACCCCTGACCCAGAGCCAGGAATAAGTTCTATGCACTATTGGGTGTGGCCCCAAAACAAAAGTGAAAAAGAAGAAAAGAAGAAAGAAAATGCAGAATGATTGCCTACCTCAGGTGACAGATGGCCATCAGGAGTCAGCTCTGGACGGTGCCCCAGTGGGGCACAAATTGCAGAGCACCTGCCTGCCAGGCTTCAGCAGGGCCATGGCCTCTGGATGGTCACCGGTAAAGAAATTCAGCCCAGGGGAGGCCTGGGGCAGCTGGCCAGCAGCCTTTGCCTGTGGGAGCCCCAGGTTCCATCTCTGCCACCACATGGTCCCTTGAGCATTGCTACAAACAAAGGGGGGGAAAAAAAAGCAACGGGGCGGGGGTGCGTAGCTGATGAGAGGGGACCGTGGGTGGCGTTACTGCTTTATGCACAGCTAACCTCAGTCCAATCACGGCCCCCATAGGGAAACCCCCCCCACACTGCAGTCCCTCCTGGAGTGATCCCTGAGCACCACCAGCCCATGTTGCTCATGCTCCCAAGAGAAAGAAGGCATCTTCTCTCCAGCTGCAGTCAGCGGCAGGGCAGGAGCCGAGCTCTCCCTCCCTAGCCCTCCGCGCCTACCCAGTCCTGCTGGCAGTGTCCCACCATTGCTTCTGCTTTCCCTAGTTTAGCATCTCCCCTGCAGTGGGTCTTCCTGCCCACAGTTCAGAGCTCTGATTCTCTCCCTTCCCCACCGCCCACACAGCCGTGCTCCCCACGCTGCTCCTGAGACTGACAAACCCAGCGAACACCTTTGATGGCTGCTGGTGCTGTGACAGCCCATATCCTTCAGGGTCCCTGCAGCCCCAAACTAGACCCCTCCATCGGCTGTGGCTCAGAATGGCAGTCTAGGGGTACTTCCAGCAGGATGGGCAAGCGGACCAGGGCCAGGGACACATACAGGGGCAAGACCTTGCACACAACTGCCCTGAACTCAGTGCCCACCACCACATCTATATGGTCTCCTGAATCTTGCCAGGATCCCTGAGCACAGAGCCAGGAGTTGGGGGGAGAGGAAGGGAGGGCCAGAGCAATAGGACAAAGGACAGGGAACTTGCCTAGAATGCAGCTATCCTGGGTTTGGTCCCAGACTGTATATGGTCCCCCAAGGTCACCAGAAGCCTGAGCTCAGAAGGAGTAAATCCTCAGCACTACCAGATGTGACCCCCAGAAAAAAAAATATATAAATAAATGAAAAGAAAAGCTGTACATAATAACCAAAATCTCAGCAGGCACCCACGCTGAGAAGCTGCGCGGGCTGGGAAGCACGTGGGGATCCTGAGCTGTAGCACAGAGCACAACTACATGTGTGAGAAAGGGGTGCACACATTCAAGATGCCCTGGGACCTGGGGGGAGGGGGAGAACCAG
Source organism: Sorex araneus (assembly GCF_027595985.1). Lineage (NCBI taxonomy): Eukaryota > Metazoa > Chordata > Mammalia > Eulipotyphla > Soricidae > Sorex > Sorex araneus. Next base: position 111,692,762 of record NC_073304.1, read on the forward strand.
CTTTGGGGGCAGGATGAAGACGTGGCTCCGTGACCCACTGACAGTGGCCAGAGGCTGACATGAGCAGCTGCACTGATTCCTCACTGAACCTGAGTCTGAAAATAGTGATTTCTGTGTGTTTGTTTTGAGGTCACACCCTGCAGTGCTCAGGGGTCACTCCCGGCTCTGCAGTCAGGAATTACTTCTGATGGTGCTCCAGAGATCGTATGGTGTGCCAGCATCGAACCCGGTCTGCCATGTGCAAGACAAACATCCTCCCCACTGTGCTATCACTCAGGCTCCTAGACAGTGATATATTTTTCTTTCATTAATTTTAGGTATGCATTTAAAAAGTAGTTTTATTGAAGTCAAGTTTACATACCATTAAATCCACTTGTTTTTGTTTTGGGGGATGTTAGGAGTTGCTTAGGAGTGACCCCAGCCAACCCTGACAGTGCTCAGGGTGTGCTCCTGGCTCTGCACTCAGGGAGCACTTATAGTGGGGCTTGGAGGACCATATGCGGTGCCAGGGATCAAACCTGGGTCATCCACATGCAAGGCAAGTGTCTTACCTACCTGCTGTATGATCTTTCAAACCCTGTTTGTCATCTTAATAAATGTCATACCCCCGCCCCCCCCCTCTCTCTCTCTCTCGGGGCCGCACCTGGAGGTGCTCAGGCCCTCAGTGGTGCCAGGCTGGGTCTGGGACTGCTGTGGGAAGATGAACACCTCCCCTGCCGTATCTCTGGCTCTGCCCAACCTTCGGCTTTTGTATATGAAGCTTCTGTAAGCAGAGATGAGTTCTTGCTCCCAGTTCATTTGGGTTGAAGTGGAGGTGCTGAATTAAGCAAAGACTTTGCATTGTTTCCAAAGGCCCGTCACACTGCTCTGCACTGTAGCCACACCAATCCCAGTCCCCCATGCACAAGTCTTCCAATTCTCCAGTCTCATCAAACTTGATATTTTCTGCTCGGTGCTTCTTTTTTTTTTTTTTATTTCTGGGTCACACCTGGCAATGCACAGGGATTACTCCTGGCTCTGCACTCAGGAATTACTCCTAGTGGTCCTCAGGAGACCATATGGGATGCTGGGAATCAATCTGGGTCGGCCGTGTGCAAGGCAAACGCCCTACCCACTGTGCTATGGCTCTAGCCCCTGGGTGTTTTTTAAAAAAAAAATAAAAAAATTAATTTTCATAAAGTTGTTCACAATAATTGTTTACAATCAACACCAATCCCACCACCATTGCACTTCCCATCACCATTATTTTGAATTTTCCCACCATCACCCAAGCCTGCCCCATAGGCAGATGCTAAATAGTTTATTTTGTATTACTTGTTATGAATGAGATGTTGTACGACCACAAAAGCGGCTGTGCACTCCTGGAATTCTATCACTGTCACTGTCACTGTTATCCCATTGCTCATCGATTTGCTCGAGCAGGCACCAGTAATGTTTCCATTGTGAGACTTGTTACTGTTTTTGGCATATTGAATACACCACGGGTCACTTGCCAGGTCTGCAGTATGGGTGAGATACTCTCGGTAGCTTGCTGGGCTCTCCGAGAGGGATGGAGGAATCGAACCCGGGTCGGCCAGCGTGCAAGGCAAACGTCCTACCCACTGTGCTATCGCTCCAGCCCCCTGGAATTCTAAAATTGTTTAAATATTTGGGATCTGTAGGCATCTCTGTAGTGTGATGCTCTCTTCTGAGATTCATTTGTGAATCTCTGAATCATGGCATTAATGCGCTAAAATGGCCTGATTTTTTTTTCTTTCGAGATTTATTTATGAGTCTTTGAAGCAAGACCAATAAATGAGCTTGTATGGCTGAGGTGGTTTGTGAGTGTGGCTCCCACATACCTCACTTTTGGCTGTTTTATTTCTTGGGAAACTTGATCCCAAGTTGTTGGGGTCTGGCCTGAGGCACAGCTGCAATTTTGGGGTGTCAGGAAGTCTAAAGGCACCACCAGGCTGCTGATGTACTCGCAGGTGCAGGTTAACCTGCTGGCGGCACTGTACCCCACTGCTGCGTGCTTTTCATGATGAAAGCATTGCAGTTTTCATTTGCATTATCTTGTTTTGTTTTTGTTGTTTTGGGGTCATACCCACTGATGCTCAGGACTTACTCATGAATCTGGGTTCAAGGATAACTCCTGGGAGCTGGGGATCGAGCCCAGGTTGGCCACATGCAAGGTAAGTGTCCTACCTGCTGTGCTGTCTTTCTGACCCTGGGTTTGCATGTCTTATTGATTAACAATGTTGAACATCTTGGGTTTTAAACTATTTGTCAGTTTCTTTGGAAGACATTTCCATTCACATCTTTTGCTCATTTTAAATTTGTTTTTATGGGTCACACTTGTCAATGCTCAGAGGTTATTCCTGGCTCTGCACTCAGGCGTCACTCCTGGCAGTGCTCAGCCTATGAAATGCTGGGGATAACCCGGGCTGGCCGAATGCAGAGCAAGCACCTTACCCACTGTGCTGACTCTTCGCTCCTCTTTTCTCATTTCCAAATAGATTTTTGTTGAATTCAAGAACTAGCTATACATATTCTAAATATTCCTAATTTATCAGACATGTGATCTGCAAATACTCCCATTCTCTGGGGGTACTTTTAAATTTTGTGTATGCATTTTTTGGTTGTTTGATTTGTGGGCCACACCTGGCAGTGCTCAGGACTTACTCTTGGCTCTGTGCTTAAGGATAACTTTTGGTGGGATCAGGGGGGGTTTATATGGTGCCAGGGAAGAGCCCTACCCATATCCTGTCTCTGTGGCCCTCTGGGGTCAGCCCTTTTCAGAGCCACTGCTTGTGTCCACTTCAGTTATCACATTCACTCCATAGACCACCTTGGTACCAACCCTGCACGGCCTTTAGTGACAAACCATCATCCTCAAGACTGGGATCATTACTCTTTATCTCAGGTTGACTTGAGGAGCCACCAAAAAGGTCTTGAGGAGACTCACAGGCTGGTCAGGGCACAGAGAGACACTAAACAGCCCAAAATGTCACCTGGGCCTGCTGGAGTCCAAGGGAGGTACAAGAGGCTTGAGAAACCCACCAAACCCTCCCCCTCACCTACCCTGACTCTAACCCTACTGTTAACCTACCCTAACCCTGACCTAATGCCACCCTTGACCCAACTAACCCTAACACTAACCTAGTGCAGCCAAACCCTTGCCCCCTCCTTAACCCCTACCCTGACACTAACACTAACATTAACCCTAATGCCACCCAACTAACCCTAACACTAACCCTACCCTAACCCTAATTTGAATCCCAGTCCTGTCCTACACCTACCCCTACCCTTACCCCTGCCCCTCGGGTGGAGCTCAGGGAGTCTGTGAGGGAGGCCTGCCCAGCTCAGGTGCAGCGTGTAAAGAACACCAATGGGGGAGACGCTCCAGCTGTGGGGTGCACCCAGAGAGCCTGGACCACATGGGCACGGCGGGCAGGTGTGAGAGAAGCTCTCAAGTTCATAGGGACTGCGTTCTGCCCTGCAGGGGCCTTGCTACTCCTGAGGGAGGTCCCAGGGCCAACCCCATTCCAGCCCCACAGAGGAGCTGACGCCCACCACCCACAGCTGGTACTGCTGGGCACTGCCTTACTGGGCCTGAAGCACGCCCAGGAGTGCTCAGAGCCTATTCCTGGGGGTGGCGTGGGGGTCAAACCCAGGCAGCCTGTGTGCCCTGCTGGCGCCCGCGCTCATTGAGCTTTTCCCCACTGCTCCAGCCATCAACTATGCAACTGAGAGGCCCACACTGCAGCCCTCGGAGCAGCGGAGGCACTGGCTGCAGCGCTGTCCAGCCTCAGCTCACGCAGGGGCCACTGGGGTTTGCTGGGCAAGCACGCGGAGCCCACAGCCTCTGGGTTCTTACACCACACTTCGGACAGTGGCCAGCTCAGGGCCTGGGATGGCAAAAGGATAAAATAATTTTTTAAGGTTTGGGGGAGGGTGTACTAAACAGTGCTCAGGAGTTGCTCCCAGCAGGGTTTGAGGGATCGTGCGGTGCCAGAAATAAAACCTAAGTCTTCTGCCTGCAGGCTCGGCCCTTTTATCTTCCTGGCCCAAGAGAAAAGATTTCTTCTCTTTGTTGTTTGGGCCACACTTGGCAACGCTTAGGGATCATTCCTGGCAGTGCTTGGGGGACCACATAGGATGCTAGGATTGAACTGGGGTCAGTCTTGCGCGATGCAAGTGCCTTATCAGCTGCACTATTGTTCTGGTCCCTGTAATTTTTAATTTTTGCTTTTTGGGCCATGCCTGGTGAGGCTCAGGTTACTCCTGGCTCTGTGCTCAGCGATCACTCCTGGTGGGGCTTGGGGGATCCAGGCCAGGCAGCTGTGTGCAAGGCAAGCACACTACCTGCTGGACTATCACTCCAGACCTCCCCTTTAAAAAAAATTTGGGGGGTCATCCTGGAAGTAGTCAGGGTGCGCCTTATGGTACTGGGAATCCAATTGGGATGCTGTAAATGCAAAGCAGGGCCCCGGTCCCACGGGCCGTCTCCTCGGCCTCCAGATCTCTTACAGCTCCTTCTTCTGGGAGGAGGATGCTTTGGGCCACATCAGTGGTGATACTCAGGGATCAGTCCTGGCAGGGCTTGGGGGACATCTGTGGTGCCAGGAGTTGAATGTGGGTCAACCATGTGCAAGGTGAATGCCTTGACCCCTATATTCTCGCCACTCTGGTACGTTTGTTTCTCAACGCTGCTTTCACAGCCAGTGTCAGTATATTGTCTCAAATCACATCTGTGCTTGCTTCTTTGACTCTGACCATTAGAGTATTACTGAATTTCCACAGATCTGCCAATCTTCCCGTTTCATTAGGGCCTTCTGTTGTGGTGGGGAGGTGTTCTGGGGGAGCTGCCACGTGACCCTGGCCACTATTCCATGTGTACTGTGTGTCTTCCAGGCTGGGGGTTGCTGAAAGGGCTGATACCACCCAAGTTTAATTCGCATGCTGCGAGAAGGCCAAAACCAAAACTGAACAGACATTCTGGGGTGAGTGGAGGGCTCAGAGGGCTGGGAGGCCAGAGCGTATGGGGCCCAGGCTCGACCCCCACAATTGGAGACTGCTCCAATCAGTGCTGAGTTACCCCCCACCCCCTCACTGTTTGCTGAGGATCAGGAGGTCACAGACAGACTGACAGTTTGACAGTTTCCAAGCCTGCCCAGGGCCTCCGCAGAACAGCTGCAAATTGTCTGATTCTTCTGTCTCATGTCTTCTGTGGGGTGGAGGCCATACTCGGCTCCTTAGGGAACTGTATGTGGTGCCAGGAATCAAACCCAGGTCACCTGTGTGAACCCCTGTCCAGTCTCCAGCCTCTGCTTTATCACTTTAGCAAGCATGCCTGACCTCAGGGTGGACCCCTGGCACTACCCTGCTGCCAAGTGTTCCCTAGGCCTCAATCTGTCTCTGCTGGTCACAATGCCCAGGATGGGTGGCAGTCCTCTGTATGCACATGGTCCCAGGCTCCAGCCCACGTTGCGTCAGGTGTCTGGGCTCTGCCCTTTGATGCCAGGGGTCTGAAAGTAGCTGGCACCCATTGGCTCGTCTGCACTACAGCCAGACTTGGAAGGTGCTGGAGACACAACGACCCTCAGCCAGCTCTTGGCCAGCACGTGCCCAGCCTGCTGCCTCACTGCAAGAAAGGCCGCACCCTCGCACTCCACCCAGGATGGCTGTAGATGCAGATGCAGGAGGCAGCCCTGCTGCTGCCTGTCCATACCCCTGGCCCCTGTCCTGCTGCAGGTGCTCAGCTCAGGGCGAGCATATGCACCATGGCAGCCCCAGGGCCAAAGCTACCAGCACCACCCAAGGGACGGCCCAACAAACTCCCAACCCACCGACCACTCCCAACCCACCCCCGAGCAGGGACACAGCCAGCAAGGCACCCCCGTGACGGTGACACAGAGGTAAATGTGTCACCAGACCAGTGACATGTCACCAAATAGCTCTCCAGTGGAAGCCAAGTTGGAAAATTCCAGGGACAAAGAAAATGCAGCCCTGGGTGGGACTAGCTGGGCCAAAGCTGGATGAACTCGGGGGCCCGCCCAGTTGGCTCAGGGTGGAGGATGAAGGAGAAGGCAGGGCCACCGGGAGGGAGACCTTTAATAGACGACAGACCGACACTGGGCGCTGAGCCAGTGATGCAAGGCTCCTCCCCAGGGCACGAGCTGACGGAAGGAGGGGCAAGTGTGTGTGGTCTGGGGCTTTAAAAACACAGCAGGGCTAAGTGCTCACTTTCCCGGGAGCAGGGGGCAGGGAGCTGGACACTCAGGCCAGCCTTGGGGGGCAGCAGTGTCTCCTTACACGTCCATTGTGCTTCAGTGTCCACCCCCGGCCTCCACCTAGGGCGGGGGCCGGAGGAGGAACCCCACTGCGGCCCCGAGCCAGACACAGCACCCGCCCTGCTGCAGACCTGTGGGTCCCGAAAGAACCGGAACACAAGGGTGGACACGACATGACATGGCTAGTGGGAGCAAGCAAGAGTGGCCAGACGGGGGCGCTGTGGGCTCAGGGGCGGGGCGGGCGCTGTGGCTCAGCTGCTCTCGAACAGGGCGAGCAGCTCGTCGCTGCTGCTGCTGGGCAGGTCGGCAGAGCCCAGGTAGGGCAGAAGCTCGTCAGGGTTGCTCAGCTCTGGCAGCAGCTGCAGGCGGGCACAGGGTCGGGGCCAGGCTGGGCGTCGCAGGGCTGCAGCCCCCAGCCCCCCACCCCTCCGCCCCTCGGCTGGCCCGTGATGGAGCAGGAGGGATCAGCTGGCCCAGCAATCCCAGGGCGCGGGGTCAGGGCCTCAGAGAGCTGGGGGAACCCGGGAAACGCCCGCTGGGACACTCAAGGGGCAGGGAGGCTCACAGACCACCTGCATCAGGTCAGCCCAGACCCTTGGCCGTGGTCTCCAGAACCACGTGCCACAGGTCACCCAAGAGTCCAGTGCTGGGCACAGGGAACGCCCCCACCCCCACTCGTTGCCCAAGGGCAGCCATCGCCTGACCCCTGCTGCTCACTACATCTCAGGGCCAGCGTGGTTCATCTGAAGCCCGTGGACACTGACTAACCAGCCCCCAAATGTCTCGGCACCCGGGGTCTGCACTCACGTCCAGGGCTGGTTCCGGGGCCTCCCCGCCACCAGGCATGGGGGGCCCCATTACACCTGTGGCAGGGTTAAAGGTCAGCTCGCCAGCTGGACCGGAGCTCACTTGGCGCAGGGGCTGCCGGGAGGCCGGGGGAGGGTCTGGGTGGTGCAGCTGGGGTCCCGGGGGGGCGCCGAGGCTGGGGTTGTGGAGTCCTGGTGGCCCAGGGTTGTGGGCTGGGTCCAGATGCCCTGCTGGTACCATCTGAGGGGGGAAGGAGAACCTGGTACAGCCGTCCCCCACCCTGGGGCCAGCCCCTTGGCTGGGCACTCACCTGGCCAGGGACACAAGGGGCAGGCTTGTCCGGTGCCAGGAGGCTGTTGGGAATGTCAGACTGGTAGGAGATGGGGGGTGGTCCTGGGATGAAGTCAGGAAGCGTCGGGGTGCCAGGTGTGGTGGGCAGGAAGGAGTCGGGGAAAGGGCCAGGGCCCAGGAAGCCGGAACCTGAAGCAGGACAGGTAGGTCCAGGCGAGGGTCCTGCAGCTGTACATGCACGGGGTCCCAGGGCGCCCTCTGCCCGCTCTCCGCCACACCACACAGGGGTGCGGCTCTGTGCTTGCTTACTCACCCTGGCTCGGGTAGTCGCCGGGGGCCGGGGCTGGAGGTGGCTGCAGTGGGGCAAAAGGGGCGGCCCCGGGGCCCAGGGCAGCGATCATGTCCATCACGCTGGGCAGCAGCACGTGGGCTGGGCTCACGGTGCGGCAGCGTTTCAGCACTGGTCCGTCCGCCTCCTCCTTGATGTGTAGCTCAGGCTTCACGGGTACCGGCCTCCAGCTGCACGTGGGGTCAATGGTGACCTCCTCGTAGTCAGAGCTGCGTGGACAGAGCAGGCTCAGCACCCGGCAGAACCACTTAGATGCTCAGAGCCCGCCAGAGAGACAGGAGAGTGGGCACGGGGCTTCTCGTGCACCTGTCAACCCAGTTTGATCCCCGGCACCCCACCCCTGAGCCCCACCAGGAGTGATTCCTGAGCACAGTGATAGGAGTCAGCCCTGAGCACCACCAGATGTGGCCCAAACATCAAAATCAAACAAACGCTCACAGCCAGCCAGCACACTCCCATGTCCTTGTGGATACCGTGTCCGCAGACACACTGGCAGGATGGACAGGCACTTGGGCTATTCTGTGGTGCCCAGCAAGGACATGGCTGGGTAGGCCGGGGTCTGTGGCAGGACGGGACACTCACTTCTGGATATAGATCAGGATGCCCAGCATGTACTGGTCCACCTCCAGGCCCTCCAGCAGCGCCGTCTTGCTGCAAAGGACAAAGGGACAGGTTTGGGGCCTTGCTCTTCCCAGGACTAAGTGTGTTCCAGACTGCATGAACCCACATGGTGCCCTGGGCCAGGTTCTGCCTGGAACCCCAGTACCTGGCAGAGCATTTCGTGGAACTGTGTGACAGCTGCTGAGGATGCCTTTCAAAAAGTGGGAACCTGTCCCTCACAAACACACCGGTCCCCATCCTTGACACACACACAGGTTCCTCCTATGCTTGAAACACTCACTCACGGGTCTCCTGTACCAGACACCACACACACACGCCCCCCCCCCCCCGCCACCCTGACACACTCACACACACACGGTCCCCAGTCCCTGACACTCACTTGCACACGGGGCATCTCCAGGTCCCCCGCTCGCAGTTGAGCTGCAGGTATGACTCCAGGTCAAAGCACTGTGTAGAGAATGAAAATGAGGGCTGTGGACTCTGGCTGCACTAGTGGGCTGGCAGCTCCTGGTGCAGGGGCACAGGGTGGGGATGCAGGGGGCGGAGGGGGACACGGTATGAGAGCACGGGGATGGAGCACAGGGCTCTGCTAGTAACTCTGAAAGCCCTCAGCACTGGGCTCTCCTGCGACTAGCAAGGGGGCCATGCCTCCCCAGGACGGGCTCCTCAGGGTTAAAGCCGGGTCAGAGCTGGGCTGAGCGTGTCCGCATAAGGAGGCACAGGAAGCAGCTGGGACCCCTAGTCTTGCCTTTTTGAACCGAGACCCCTGAGACCAGAAGAACCCTCGTGCTTGGAGGAATAAGCTCTCAGAGCAACAGCGACCAGCAGAGCCACCAGCGGGTACTCAGAGTAGGGTGCTTGGGTTGGCGCCCCGGGGGGCCCGCAGTGCTGCGCTGCACACCCACCTGTATGTGGCGGCAGTCATGGCCTCGTGCAGGGAGCTGGATCCTGCGGAAGGTGATGGGACACTTCAGGGACACTTTGATGGCCGTCTGCTCCACACCGTCCTCTCCATTGGGGCCAGGGGTGCCGGGGATGGTGCCGCTGCTGAAGTTCCGCTTAACTGGTGACATCAGGGGACAGCTTTGAGCTAGGGCTGCTGAGCAGGGCCACCACTGCCGGCTGCCCAGTCCCGGGGCCCTGGGAGCTGGCACCACTGTGCACAGGCACTCACTCTTGGTGATGCAGTGCTCGGCGGGCAGCAGGCGCTTCTTGAGGAGGCCCTGGAGCACGGAGCGCACGGCCGGCCGGTGCACCAGCTGCAGCACGAAGAGGTGGGACTGCGGGGGGGGAGGACGGGTTAGGGCACAGGCCAGCACCCCGCGCCTGTGACAGAGGAATGCCTGCAGGCCCACAGGCGGGGCTGGGACTGCTGCTGCCCAGGAATGAGCAGGGTGCCTGCCCATCCCCTCTAGGTGAGTCTCTTCCCAGAGACCGGGTCCCGCAGAGAGGGCAAGGCCAGACAGCGCTCCACCGCTTCCATCATTCACTGGACCCCCTTGCCCATGGCACACGGGAGCGGTGCGGCCCGGCACTCACGCAGCAGCACGCCGTGACGGTGATCTGGATGGTGTTGCGGCCTGGCTGGCACACGTGCTTCAGGTGCAGAGGCTTGTGGGAGGTCTTGTTGTCGCCGCGCTCGATGGTCAGGGGGGTGGCGTTGACACTGACCTGCACCGACGCCGGCCAGTTGGTGTTCATCTGCCGGTCCTCGTGGTGGTAGCACTTGAACTGCAGCTCCAGGTCGGGCCTGCGAGCGTAGAGGGTGGTGGGCGGGGCGGGGCGGGGCGGGGCGGGGCGGGGGGCTGGGCTCACCTCAGCATCAGCGTCTTGTAGACAGAGTCCCGCAGCTGGAAGGCGTGGTTGCTCACGGCCAGGTTGTGCTGCAGGCGGAAGGGCTCAAGCACCACGCCGTCGCGCACCGGGAAGGTGAGCCGCAGCTCGTCGCAAGGGCCGCTGCCTGGAGCAGGTCCGCGGATGAGGCGGGGGAGGCGGGGCCTCCACACCGTCCCGGGGACCGCACTGGGCTCCAGTAGGGCGACGTGTCCTGACTCTAGGGGGAACGTTTCCTGACTCGGGGGAGGGGGTGGAGGGCGTACGTGTCCTGACTCTGCCCCTCTGGTCTCCTGTCCAGCGGCAGATGCCCCGGTCACCAGCAGGAACCAACCTCCAGCCCAGTCAGCCACAAGGTGCTCCTGCAGCTCTCAGGGGGTCTGGGAGGCCAATGAGGTGACAGGCCACCTGCTGTAGCCGAGCAGGTGCTACGGGGTCAGGACCAGCTTGGCGGCCTCTGGCGGCCAGGGTTTTTCTCTGTCTCCAGGCCACACCCTGTGTCCCTCGGGGTCCCTCCCTCAGAGCCAGGGGACCGCGTGCTGCTGGTCTGTCTCTTTCAGCACAGGAGCTGCAGCCATCTCACAAATCAGGACTCGGCCAGGAATGGACTTGGAGAGGGCATCAGTCTCCTGAATCTGGGGGGGCAGTGCTCCGAGGTACCGGGCACGGGACGGGAATGTGCGTGTCCCAAGGGGGGGCTCTTAGTGCCATGCACGCAGCAGCCATGCTTGGCTGTCGTTGTTGCCTCCCTGGCCCTGACCGACTGGACAGTCTGCAAGTGGCGGCACTCACCAGGCGGTGACGGGTGCAGCGCGCTCACGCTGGGCTTGAGGTCAGGCAGGAATGCAGACTTGACTTCCTGATTGGTGGACATGGAGGGGATGCTGCCGCTGGGGACTATGGGCAGGTAGGGCTCCCTGGTGGGGGGAGCTGGGGTAGCCAGGGATGGAAGGGGGGGGCTGTGGGGTCGAGCACAGGCAAGGCTCGAGAGTCGGGGGTGGGAGTCTGCTTGGGGCCACCCCCTGGGGAAGGTGGGCAGGAAGAGGTGGGGCGGTTCCAGGGCACCGGGCAGGGGTCCCCAGCCTCCTGCCTGGCCATTCTCCCCGCACCTCCCACCAGCCACCCGTACCCCGCTCAGACTGGGCTGGCCGTAGGCGACGCTGGCCCCGCTGAAGCTGCCACCCTGCCCGCTGAGCTCCTCTGTGGGCTGCAGAGACAGAAGCAGGGGTGCGGCCGGGCTGGACACGGGCACCGGGCAGTCCCAGCCCCTCCCCCCAGCACTGGCCTCCGTCTTCTGCCCTTTGCTCTCCGTGTTTGCCGAGCATCGAGAGGAGCACACGGCTTCCCGATCAGAAGTCCTCATCCTGGGAGCCAGGTCAGCGCCGGTCCGGGTGTGCCCGGCGGCCTGCCAGGGCTGGGCTTCCCCAGAGCAAGCGGCAGGAATGGGACAGTGTCCACGAAGGACACACAAATGACCCGGGCGCTGAGGGGAACCGAGAGCTCCCTGAGGCCCCCCTCACCTTGTAGTGCAGCCCAGGGGCCCCTGACGTAGCCAGGGACTGCCTGTGAGCTGGGTAGGGGGACGGGGCTGGGTGCTGCCCAGGCCCAGGCACGTACTGGCCCCCTGGCAGGTACTGCTGCGCTGGGTACACCTGCGGACAGGAGCAACAAGATGCGGGTGGCTGAGCACAAGAGTCGGGGTGGCAGTCAGGGCACAAGGGTCCTGGGTCCTCCAGGGCAGGGTGCTCACTCACCTCGCTCGAGTAGGTTCTCTTGAGTCCCTGCCGGGGCAGCTGCTGGGTCTGCGGGGGGCCCGGGTAGCTGTGCTGGGGCAGGCGCTGTCCTGCATACAGGGGTGCCATGCCCGCCGCCCGGGCGGGGTTCATGCCTGCAGGCCCCATCAGCCCTCCCACGCCACTTGGGTTGAGGCTGCCGGGCCCGCGGGCTCCTCCATGCTGCAGGAACTGGCTGAACGGCTGCCCGGCCCCCATCTAGGAAGGGGAGAGGGGCCCAGTGCTCGCGATGTCAGCCCTGGCCTCAGCCCACCCCTCACCGGCCACCCTGGCACACTGCAGACCCCTTCGGCCCCAGACTCCGCACCCCGGGCCTCACCGCTCCATACTGGCTCAGCTCCTGGCTCTGCTTTTCCTGGAGGGCGGCCACGGTGGCTGTGGCTGTGGCCGTGGCTGTGGCAGCGGCAGCAGCAGCCACAGCAGCAGCAGCGGCTGCTTGCGTGAAGTCCGTGGAAGGTCGTGCGGCATGTGAGGGGACGCCCAGGCCCGCAGGTCCCCCAGGGCCACCGGAGTACCTGTGGGAGAGCCAGGGCTCAGTCCGGCCAGGGGGGACCCGGCCCTCCACACACCCGGGCCTACTCGCACAGCACTCACACAGCTGCAGGTGGAAGGTGGGGGCGGGTGTGGTCCAGCTTACCCGGTGCCGAAGCCAGGGGTCCCTGGGTAGCCCCCGCGGCTGTACACCCCTTGTTGCACATAGCCCTTGGCGGTGCCCCCTTCACCAAATGCCGGCTGTCCGAGGCCCTGCGGGGAGCTGAGGGCTGAGCCACTGCCCGCCATTCCGGGCATCACGGAGCTGCCGGGGGGGCTCCCCGCAGGGCCCATTGTGCTCCCCAAGACCTAGGAGGGAGTCAGAGGTACTGACAGGGACCAGCCATCACATGTTTTCCAGCAGATCCTCTGCATGCCAGAGTCTCCATGGTAGGGAGGCCGGGGAGCAGAGGCCGGGAGGCAGGAAGGCAGGGAGACCGGGGGAGCAGAGGCCAGGAGGCAGGGAGACTGGGGAAGCTGAGGCTGGGAGGCAGGGAGGCCGGGGAGCAGAAGCCAGGAGGCAGGGAGACTGGGGGAGCTGAGGCTGGGAGGCAAGGAGACTGGGGTAGCAGAGGCCGGGAGGCAGGGAGGCTGGGGAGCAGAGGCCAGGAGGCAGGGAGACTGGGGGAGCTGAGGCTGGGAGGCAGGAAGGCAGGGAGACCGGGGGAGCTGAGGCTGGGAGGCAGGGAGGCCGGGGAGCAGAGGCCAGGAGTCAGGGAGGCAGGGAGACGGGGGGAACAGAGGCAGGGAGGCTGATTGAGGCTCGAGATGGGGTTCTAGTCTGCATCGAGCTCTCACCTGGTTCGGTGCTGCGTTGCCCACTCCCCACACGGTTGTGACCACGGACAGGGACCCTGCGGGCTGAGTGACACTCTGCTGCCACGGCACCGCCTCGTAAGCGAATGGACCATCACTGCAAAGGGAGCAGGTGGGTCCATACAGCTGGACTGGGGCCCATACATTCCCGTCCCGCGGGTGTGCACCTGGCTCACCTGTGTGGTGTGGGGGGCAGGGCAGGTTTCATGGGGTTCATGGGGTTCATTGGCTTGAGAGCAGCCTAAAGGCCAGATCCACGGGGTGCAGGTCGTAGCTGCCCTGGCGCTTAGGTGGGGCTCAGCTGTTCTGTAGGGACAGGAGGGTAAACTTCAGGCAGCAAGGGGCTAGGGGGCCTTGTGCAGGGTCAGGGGTCCCCAGAAACCACGTGGCATCCTCTCCCCGGCGCACAGCTGTGCTCCACCTCTGCAGGTCACGGGCCACGGAGGTCACCAAGGTGTGGCACCCTGTGGGGCGGAAGGCCTCCAACCCCCCCCCTCTGGGAGCCCTGGGGAGGCTGGGGTGCCCGTGGGAGCCCCGGGGTGCCTCAGCTCCGGGTCCTCTCAGAACCACAGGAAACACTGAGGCAGGGGCAGGGCCCTTCCAGACCCCCTCTCAATGCTGAGCTTCCAGAACAAGCCTTTCGGCAGTGCTTCAGCCCTGACCCCCAGTACCACCGGAGTCCCCACACTGACCTCCCTGTGTGCCACCATGGGCCGGGGTCTGATCTCAGACCCTCTCTGCACTGGGGCGAGCTGATGGCCCATCCACACCGGACCCAGTGCTCGCCCCAGGCAGCTCCACCTCTGCAGTGTGCCTCACTGGGCCATCCCCCTGAGGGAGGGACTCGGAGAGGAAAGGGCAGCTGAATGCCAACTCACCCTGCACCCCCACATCAGATCCCACAAGAAAGCAGGGAGCAGCCAGCAAAGTGGTTTCAGGAGGTCCTAAGGCTTGAGCGGGAAGTGAAATAGGACAGCTGTGCGGGGAGCAGAAGAAGGAGTGGCACCAACAGAAACCCGCACACTCTCACAGGCCAGGGCCCAGAGCGACCCCAGGGCACACGCCTGCAGCCGGGTCCATGGGGCTGTGTCCAGAGGCCCATGGGGGCTCAAGAGGCCAGGCCAGCTTACAGACTCTGACCTGACTTCTTTTGTGTTTGTTTCTGGGCCACACCTGGCGATGCTCAGGGGTTACTCCTGGCTCTGCACTAAGGAATCACTCCTGGTGGTGCTCGGGGACCCTATGGGATGCCGGCACGGAGCCCAGGTTTGCTGCGTGCTAGCTCTCTGACCCTGACCTGATTCTGACAAAGACTGGACACCACTGACAGGACAGCACTGCCCACAAAGGCAGTGAGCACCCCGGGCATGAGACAAAAGGACCGAAATGCCACACAATACACTGGGCACAGGTCTACATGCCAACACAAAACAAGGAAATCTCTTGGTTGTTTTTATGTCTTTCGGGGCCACACCTAGCTATGTCAGGGTCACTCCTGGCAGGTTTGGGAGACATGTGGGAGGCTGGGGGTGGAACCTGGGTCTGCCGCATGTAAAGCAAACACCCTCCCTGCTGTGCTAACGCTCCGGCCCCTGCTTGTACGGGGGCGGGGGGGGGGAAGACAATGGCAGGAACTGACCCAGGGCCTCACACATGAAGGGTGAGCACTCTACCACGAGTCACATCCCAGCCCTGGAAACGGTGAGCCTTTAAGGAAACCCACAGGCAGACTGGGTGGGAACAGATGCAATACAAGGGCCCTGGGGTCAGTTCACTCCCCAGCACTACATGGAGTGACCCTGAGCACTGTACTGGGAACAGCCCAGTCCAGCCCCGAGCACTGCCAGGCAGAGCCTCACAACTGGAAAAAAAAAAAAGAAAAGAAGAAAATCCTTGGCATCTAGAGTGGTAGAAAATGCAGATTTAACATCAAGAACTCCGGGAAAGGAAGGGTGAAAGGCCTGTGCGCTGAGTAAGCAGGCCAAGGAGGAAGCCAGGCCCGTGCCCACTGCCCCGCGTCTGCCAGCACGGGGCTCGGGGCTGGAGTAGAAAGAAATCCAGGTGCCACAGCAACAAACACATGGCCCACGGGGACACCAGACAGCAGAGAACTGATGGCTCAGATCAAAGATGATGCCCTCCTCAGTGGGCGTGGGAGCAGCATGTCGCGCCCGAGTCTCCTCCGACACGAAGCAAACCGCTCCAACACTGCAACGGCACACCTGGACAGCCGGCGGGGAGGGCAAGCCTCCCTCCCGACCTGGATCACAGCCCCAGGTCTGGGAGCCACGGAACCAGCTGTGCACCCTGCAGAGCGCCTGCACCAGGGCAGGAGGACCACTGTGACAGGCCCCGGACACCAGGGAGCAGACACGCTGCGTGACCACCTCAAGATGATGCCCAGGAAATGACAAGATCAGACTTGGGGCAAAGCAGTGGGGAGGAAGCAGGCGCGGACGTGGGGCTGACATGCTCCGAGGGACGCTGTGGGCGTGGACCCGGGGCTGACATCTGGCCCTTCTCCGTGTCCTTCCGCAGTTGTGCAGGTGCTGCCCCAGGCAGGCTGGGGAAGGCCCCTCTGGCGCTCCTGACAGGTGCATGAAGACGATCAGAGACGAGAAGCAGGAGGGCACCTGCCCTGCCAGAGCGGACCCAGGTTCCATCCCCGGCCCCCCATACGGTCCCGAGCATCACCAGGAGTGATTCGGGAGCACCGCCCACAAGAATGAAGCCGTCTCCAGGAATGCCTGTGGCCGTTCTATCCGACCCCAAACGTGAGGCTGTCTGGCCCCGTCACTGTCCAGACACAAAGGGCAGCAGGAGTGCGGCGCGGGGTGCAGACCTCAGCCTCGGGGCAGGGCAGCAGGCTGCCGGGGCACCCACCGTGCTGGGGGAATCCCAGTGCTCTGCTGTCAGACCACAGACATTTCCAGTGCCCCAGTGGGCGGCGGCTTCCTGCCGGTCCTGCGCACAGGGCGGGAGCCCGGGCCCGGCAGTGTCGGGTTACACCTCCTCCGGGCAGCTCCCCGGAACCTTCCAGCGCCAACGCGAGTGACCCCCGCCCGGGATGCTCCGCGTCTGACCGGGCAGGAGCCCAGAGTCCCGGGAGGGCACGGGGCAGGCGGGGCCGAGTCCAGCTCACTCACCTGCGGGGGCACAACGGGACAGGCACTGTGAGTGCCGGGGCTCACCCGGAAGGCACTGACCACACACTGACAAGGCCAAGCGCCACTCTGGGCCTCAGTTTTCCCGCGTGGGAAATGGGTACGTGGCGGCCACGGGGGGATGGAAGACAGGTGAACACCTGGCCTTGTCAGTCATTCACCGGCCCTGGCCTACCCCGGGCGCAGTGGCCCTCCCCTCCTCCCTCCTGGCCGCAGGCCCCCTCGCCCGTCCGGCCCCGGGGCGCCCGGCGGTCCCGGGGAGGGCGGGGCGGTCAGGGAGCCCAGAGCGCGGCCCCGACCCGCGGCCCTCCCGGGAGCAGCGCCCAGCGCGGGCAGAGGCGGGGACGCGGGAGACCCACGCAGGCCAGCCAGGGACGCCCGGCCCGCAGGCGAGGGCCAGCTCGGGGCCCGCCGGTCCGGCCGCCGCCCCGCGCCCCGCGGACTCACCTGGGCTCGGCCGGCCCGTGCCGCCGCCCGCTCTCAGCCCGCCGCCCGCGCCATCGCGCCGCCCGCGCCCGGGCACAATGGAGCCGCGCGTCCATGCATATGCATGACGTGCATGCATATGCATGACGCCGGCCACGCCCGCCCAGGCCGGAGCAGCCGAGCCCAGAGTCATCGGCGGGCGGCCGCGCGCACAGCACCGCCGCCCGCGCCCCCGCGCACCTTCCCGGCGGCGCGGACCCTTCCTGCTCGCGCTGCGGGCGGGGCGGGTTAGCGGCAGGCGGGATAGGGGCGGGGTGAGGACCGTCAGGGCCGGGGTGGGTGGGATAGGGGCGGGGGGGAGTGGGGAAGGGCAGAGGCGGGGCAGGGGCAGGGAGGGGCGGGGTAGGGGCGGGGAGGGGCTGGGTTTCCGGGAGGGCAGGGCTGCCCGGGGCGGGGCTGTTGGGGCGGGGATGACGGGAAGGGGCGGGGCTGTCAGCGGAGGGGTGGGGCTACCAGAGGCAGGCGGGGCTACCGGTGGAGGGGCGGGGCTATCGGTGGTACGTGACTGGGGCGGGGTGGGGCCACGCGAGGGGGCGTGTCCAGTGCGGGGCTGAAGGCGGAGCGTTCCGGTGGGGGCGTGGCAAGTGGGACGGAGCGGGGCGGGGCGGGGCCGGTTCGGCGAAGGTGAGCTGTCCCTGCGCCGCCGCTCACCTTCGGTAAGTCGTCGTGCATGTGACACCACCTCCTTAACTATAGGGTTCACTCCCCCAGGTGAAACTAGCATCTGGGCTGTGGCACTTTCCAGATGTTGCCACAGTTATCCACGGCTTTTCCTATGCTCCCTCTAGGAAAACCACATCCTCCTGATCATCTGCGATTGATGAGTTTTGGTGATGAATGTACATGCTTTCGCCGCTTTCATCATTCCCTGCGCCCAGTTAAGTGCCATCAAGCACATGCACGCACAATTCAGCTCCAGAACTCGTCTTCTCTCTCCCATTAAACACTAACACCAGGGCAGGGAAGGTGCTCAGCCTGTGTGAACCCCTAATTTCACCCTGGCTCCATTTCCCTCCCCCCCCCAGCACTGGGGACAGAGGGGTGCTGAATTCCTGAGGGAGCCTCCTATTTAAAAAAAAAACAGGGGGCTGGAGTGATAGCACAGCGGGTAGGCCGTTTGCCTTGCCCGTGCCCAACCCGGGTTCGAATCCCAGCATCCCATATGGTCCCCTGAGCACCGCCAGGGGTAATTCCTGAATGCAAAGCCAGGAGTAACCCCTGTGCATCGCCGGGTGTGACCCAAAAAGAAAAAAAAAAATAGGTGCCAGAGTGACAGTACAGCAAGGAGGACGTTTGTCTTCAACATAGCAGAGCCAGCTTCCATCCCCCACAGCTCATATGGTCCTGAGCCAGCCAAGAGTGATCTCTGAGTGCATAGCCACGAGTAAGCCCTGAGCACTGTCAGATGTGGCTCCCAAACCAAAAAAATAAAATAAGAATTTAAAAGTACTGCCCTGAGAGGTCAACGTGATAGTATAGCGGGTAGAGTGCTTTCCTTGCACACCGCAGAACCAGGTTCCATCCCAGGCGTTCCATATGGTTCCTGAAGCCACACAAGGAGTGATTCCAGAGTGCAGCACCGGGTGTGGCCCCAAAATCAAAATATAATAATAATAATGATAGACTGAGGATACAGCTTCAGGCTCCAAGTTTGATCCCCACAGTCACAGGCTTCAGCCCTGCATTGTCCTAGCGAAGGCACCTCAGAGGCCTCTCTTTTGCTTTTGGGCCACACCAGGTGGTGCTCAGGGGCTGGAGCGATAGCACAGCGGGTAGGCGTTTACCTTGCATGTGGCCGACCCGGGTTTGATTCCCAGCATTCCATTTGGTCCCCTGAGCACCTCCAGGAGTAATTCCTGAGTGCACAAGCCAGGAGTCACCCCTGAGCATCGCCGGGTGTGACCCAAAAAGCAGAAGAAAAAAAAAAATCAGGCAGTGTTCAGGGATGACTCCTGACTTTATACTCAGGAATCAATCCCAGGAATCAATCAATCAATATGGGGTGCAGGGGTGGTTGTGTGCAAGGTAAGCACCCTCCCTGCTGTGCTATCTCTCTGCCCCCATATGTTTGTCCCCTCTTTAACAAAACAAAACAAAACAAAACACTTTCTGTCCCTTTCCGGCCTATAAGATGTCGAAGCGAGGATGGGGTGGGTCCTCCGGGGCCAAGTTTCAGATCTCCTCAGTCGCTGGTAGGAGCTGTGATCAACTGTGCGGACAACACAGGGGCCAAAAATCTGTACATCATCTCAGTGAAGGGGATCAAGGGGATCAAGGGATGCCCGCTGCTGGTGTGGGGGACACGGTCAAGAAAGGCAGACCCGGGGCTGGAGCGATAGCACAGTGGGTAAGGCGTTTGCCTTGCACGTGGCCGACCCAGGTTCGATCCCCGGCATCCCATATGGTCCCCCAGCACCGCCAGGAGTAATTCCTGAGTGCAAAGCCAGGAGTAACCCCTGAGCATCGCTGGGTGTGACTCAAAAAGCAAAAAAAAAAAAAAAGAAAGGCAGACCGGAGCTCAGGAAGAAGGTACATCCAACAGTGGTAAAACGACAACGAAAGTCATATCATAGAAAAGATGGTGTCTTTTTTAATTTTGAAGACAATGCAGGGGTCATGGTAAATAATAAAGGTGAAATGAAAGGTTCTGTCGGCATTGGACCAGTTGCAAAGGAGTGTGCAGACTTATGGCCCAGGATTGCTTCCAGTGCCAGCAGCATAGCATGATTTTATAGTGTATTTGTTAAAAAGAACCCATTAAAAGTACTTGCTTCCAGGATGGGGGTGAGGGGATATGACTCAATAGATTCCATCTGTTAATAATAAATCGCTCCCCCCAAAAAACAAAAAATACCCTTTTTTTTAAAAGCAATATTAAATTTCCGTGCCTCTGCCGAACCAGCTTTTACTTCTCTCTCTATGAGTTTGACTACTCCATATAAATGGAATCAGGTGATGGTCCTTCATTATGTTGCAGTTAACTATGTTGTTGCCTATCTCAGAAATTCCTTCATTTTGAAGGCTGAATAATATTCCACAATGTGGCTAGACCATATGCTATTTCTCTATTCTTGGATCCATAGTAAACCCCAGTTACTTTTTATGCTATTGAAATGTGTTCCTTCGAGTCACTTGAATCCTGTCTTCTGCTTCCTTTGCAAAATGTTAGTTCACTGAACAAGTATGTCGGCCTGCTCTATGCCGGGCACTGGCTGGGCTCTGGACCCCGACCTGTCCCAGGCAATCATGCTGTGGAGGCCTGTCTATTCCTGGGAAAGAAAATGAAAATAAGACTGGAATGAGAGGAGAGCAGGGAAGGCATTTGATTTGCATGCCATCGAGAGGGGTTCAATCCCTGGCACCACATCTGGTGCACTAAGCCCCACCAGAAGTGGTTCCTGAGCTCAGAGCCAGGAGAAAGCCCTGAGCACTGCCTGATGCGGCTCCGAAACTGAAATTAAGATGGATAATATGAAAAGAAAGCAAGAGCAGGGCTGCAGAGCACTGTGTGATAGGAGGTGCATAAGGGACAGCTGCTTCTGCCTCTGTTTCTGCCTCAGTTTCCCTCTGTAGCCTGGAGGCTGGAAGTCCAGCGCTAAGGTGCAGGGAAGGTTTCGGGGGTCCTTGATGCCCCTTGCCTGTGTCTGATATCTGCGTTCTCCCTTGCCCATTCCAGGTCCTCTGAGCAGCCAGCAGGATTCGTCCTGGATCGCAGGCCCAATGACCAACACATGTCCCTATTTAAACCTCTGGTTTCTCCCCTCTGCCTTTGGTTTTGCTTTTAGAGGGCCACACCAGGTGGTGCTCAGGTCTGACTCCTGGCTCTGCACTCAGGGAGGGCTCAGGAAGACATCTCTCCAGCTTTTGAAAATATCTCTTACATTCTCCTATGGCCACATTTTCCCTTCTTTCTCCTTGTATACCACATTCATACACATGTCCATACCACAAACACAGATCACGCAGAATTTATCCCTCCCTCTCTCCTCGCCCATCCCTCTCTCCATTCCTTCCCTCCTTCCTGCCTTCCTCCTTTCTATCTTTATTGGTGCAGGGGCCATACCTGGCAATGCTGGGGGGCCAGGATCACTCCCCTGTTTGTGGGTCACCACCAGAGCTACTTCTAGCGGTGCTTGGGAGAAGGCAGTGTCAGGGTTCCAACCCAAAGCTTCATAGATAGTGTGGTATACCCCTTGAGCCATACCCCCAGCTCTGTACTTGTTTCAAGATGCAACACACACACACACACACACACACACACACACACACACACACATAAGGCCAGAGACATAGCTCAGTACTAGAGTGTGTGTCTTACATGTATGAGGTCCTGGGTTTGGTCCTTGGTACCAAAAACTAAATATAAACACATATACATATATCACACACAAGTCATAGTCACACATGTACAACACACACACACACACTGTTAAACTGATCTACCCACACTCGCTTTTGTCCCTGAGTGGCAACCCCTAAATGCTTCTGACAATCTCCCAAGGACATGACCCTCCCAGTCTGTCAATGTGGTCATCACGCAGAGGCACTGAGCCTGGACCACAGCTGTCGCCCACCTCTGTCCCTGTTCAGACCCCAGGCAGCCCACTGGCAGCCTTGACTGCCCAGTGTCCATGCAGACAAAGGCTTTGCCTTGCCGCTGGCTCTCGCACCTCTGCGGATGGAGACACTGTCGGCAGACCTGGCATTTTCCCAAACACCCAGGCTTGCTCTGAGATGAGCTGCGTCTGCGTCCCTTGGGTGGTTCCCTATTAAATAATTCAGGTGATTATCAGAGCTGGAACTTCCACATGAAAGTGGCCTGTGTCATTTCTCTGAGGAGTGAAACAAGGCCCAGATGAAGAAGCCTGGGTGTCGGCCTGTCCCCTGCTCGGCCTTGCTGGTTGGGCCCACAGGTGAGTGGGTGTCTGGTGTCTTCGCTGGGAAGACTGCTCTCCACTCCCACTCCTCCCCTCTCCGTAAACGCTTCTGAAGAAGAATGTGGCTGGTGTGTGACTTTTATCCTGCTTTAGTCTAGCCGACTGTGAGTCATGTCAAAACATGATTTTGGGGACTGGAGTTGCTCTGCATGAGGCTGACCCAGTTTCAACCCCCAGCACCTCATAGGATCCCTTGAGCCCTGCCAGGAGTGATCCCTGAGTGCAGAATGAGGACTAAGCCCTGGGCACTGCCAGGTGTGGCCCATAAACTAAAACCAACAAACATGGTGATTTTGGGCACAGGATCAAATCTCAAGTGACATCACTCCTAAGGGAATTGAACTCGAACTTAAGGAAGACCCTCGACAGTGAGGGCTTCTGGTATATTTCTTTCAGGGGTTGGGCCAAATCTGCCTGTGCTCAGGGGTCACTACTGGGGTGCGTGTGCATGTAGCCTGGGGTCAAGCCTGGGCCTCCCGCATGCCAAGCATGTGCTACTCCTCACCCTTGGGGGTGATGTTGGTGGGGTCTGGTTTACTCTCTGCTGTATTTCTAGCACTGAAAACAGTACCTGGAAAACTGAATTTCAATAAAAAGTGCTTGCCTTGCAGGTGGCCAACCCAGAATCAACCCCAGCACCTCCCATGGTCCCCAGGCCCCACTAGAATTGATCCCTGAGCACAGAGCCAGGAGCACTACTGATGTGGTCCAAAAAATAAAGACACCCTTCCTCACCCTGCCCCTTCTTCTGTACTTGCTGGTGTGGCGCAGTGAGACCTCACTGTCCAGGCAGAGCTCCCCGAGGCCCCCGGTCCCTTGCTTGGTGGCAGCCATGCTCTGTTCTTGGGACTGCCCCTTCCATGCCTGTTTCTCTTCTGACACAAATCTCGACCAGGGGTCAGAGCCATAGGGCAGTGGGGAGGGCATTTGCCTTGGGTTTAACCCCTGGCACTCTATGCACTCCTCTGAGCACCACCAAGAATGATCCCTGAGCACAGAGCCAGGAGTAAGTCCTGAGAATTGCTAAGCAGACCCCCCCAAATCTCAATTTGTCCAGGTCAACTCGAATAAGTGCACTCGCGGGCTCTCCGGGCGGCTGTGCCTCACCGCCCACGTTCGGTGCTCTGGATCGGGAGTGTGTGGACTGGATCGGGACGGCCGGTGGTCAAGGACAGGCGAAGGAAGAACGAGGACCAAGCTGGTTGCTGATTAGTTACCGTTTATTCAATCTTCAAACTTTCTCATCTCCCTCACTCCCAGCTCTGGCCTCTCTCTGGATCTACTCTCAACTGCTTCTCTCTGGCTTCTCTCTCTCCTTCCACCTGTCTCTCCCTGATCTCTCTGGTCGATCTGGCCCTGTGGATCTGCCCCTGGAAACAAGATACAAAACCAAAACCAAAGCTGAAGCCTTCTTTGGGCTGAAAGCACTTGGATTTACATCCCAAAGACCAGGCTGGGCTGCAGCAAGAAATCTACATGTCAACTACAAACTAGACAGCACCTGAAATTTACATCCCAAAGACTAGGCTAGCACCTTAGATCTGTGGGTCAAAGATCAGCTAGGTTTCTGTGACAAAACTCCAGAAGGCAGCTGGAAAAGGGGAAATATTCCAACATCTCCCCCCTTTTTGTTTAGAACAGATTTTAACCATAAAATAAAATGCTAGGCACAAAAAGTTCAATAACATAGCAGAACACCTATTCTCTAGCACAGATACGCTTTCAGCAGGACCCATCCAAGGATGAAATCCCATGGTTGTGTTTCTCCTCTCTGTCCAACAAACATATAAGCATTCACAATATTAATCATTTTGTATGGGCATAGCAAGAGATGCATTAAACTTTTAGAATTGCTCTCCGGGGGTCACCTCATCTCAGACTACAGCGCTCAGGCCAGATTAGTCTTTCCTAGCCCTAGCAGGGTCCAAATCTAGTATCACTGTTTGGATCATGACAGCATTTGTTCATGATCAAGCTCTTAACTTATAGTTAAGCATTAGGCACTTTGGCCAGGCCCATCTCGATGCCAGGGTAGCACACAACTCACCGCTTGCCCTGGGTCCTTCTTGTCCCACGTTGGGACCGTGCTTTGGGGGTGCTAGGAAGTAAGGGCAGCTGAGGCTTAGGTCAAGAGAACAGATGCCCTGGAGGAAAATATCATGTAGAGTCAAATGACTCCCAGGTTACAAAAGCATAACATTTGTTAAGTCTTCCTGTGTCCATACAAAAAGGACTTGCTCTGAATAAACTATGCAAAGGACTCAAGGAGAAGAGAAAAACATTATTTACAAGTGAACAGAACACTAAGAAAGAAGCTACAAATAAACAAAGAGGAATAGGAGCACTGTAACGGGAGTAACCCAATAAACCTAAACTATTGAGGCTATGTTATCCTACATATCCCCCCTTTTCTTTTTACAAAAACACCAAAATTTGAAAATGAGGAACAATTCCAAATTACAACACAATTTCAAATAACAATACAGTCTTATTAGTTGTGCTAAGATTTCAGTCCGACCCTGGGTCCAGAGCAGTGCTTGTAGTAAAGAGTCCAATTGTCCTGCACTGTCCAGGGGTGGTAAGAGTCACCAATGATAAGAGTCATTTAGTCACAGTTTGAAGAAATGAAGTTTCTGGATCAAAACTGAAGAGTGGTCCTTGTAACAGCAGCAGTAGTGGTAGCAGCAATGAGTCTCTGGAAAGCAGCTATTAGGAGTCCAACTAATTTCAGGAAGCACTGGATCAGTCAGGGAGCACTGGAACAGGAGCATCGCAACTTCTGGCAGGAGAACTTCAGCAGAGGAATGCAGCCATTCTCTGGTCTGGTTCCTCGGCAGTCATAGGTGCAACCTAGCTTATGTTTGGAAAAAACACTTTAAAGTTATTAGAGGCTTTGACAGTTGGGGTTTGGTCTCCATGCCTGTGGATAAAGAGACAGAGGAAAGCTCCAATACAAATGGATATCCTAGAGATAAATGAAAAGGTGTTCCTGTTAAATCATTCCTTTCTCGTTCAGGAACCTGTGAATTCCAAGGAAAGGGTGAAAATAAAGTATTGTTAATTCAAATATGGAGGCCTGGTGGTTGTCCAATCCACAACCTGTAAAAGAGGGGTAGAAGGAAAGGTCTTAATGTGACCTCATTAGATGTGTAAGGAGCTAGAGGCCTTTGCTGCAGGTCCTCTAACGCTGGCTCCTCTTCTTTCCTTGTGACTTCCAGCTGAAGTCAGTTTGGCGATGAATCAGAGCTGGAATTTGAAGGGTTGTGAGACTCTGGAGGTCTGAGATCCAAATCAGGTGGTTGAATTCTGCTTCTGATAAGAAGTAAAGGGATCCAAAGTTTCTTAGTGGGGTTATCATCTGTTGAAACAAAAGCATAGCCTTTTCCTCGAATAAGGAGTTTTCCTGCTACATTCAATTGAGAAAATACCTCCTTTTTGTATTTGATTTAACATTCCATATGTCCACTGAAAATGCAGAGGTGGTGGGCTTAAGGCCGCAGTGTTCTATACTGAAAAGGGGTTGTAGTAACTGTATCAGGGCAGGAAATAGGCTGCGCTTCCTGCCATCCCTGGCTGCAGCGATTATACTGATTGGAGCTCTCAAACTCCACACTGGGGAAAGGGGCTGCAACTGAGAACATCCCCTGGTTTTGCAGGGCCTGGGGCTGGCCCCCTTGCAGGTGTCCTGAGTTGGGGTCACCCACTACATCAAAATTAAAGCGACAATCTCTGGCCCAATGATTTCCCCTCTTACACCGGGGACAGGGCCCGGGAGTTGCAAGTCTGACTCTGCAGTCTCTGGCCCAGTGGTTTCCTTTCTTACACCTGGGACAGGGCCCAGGACGTGCTCTCGTAGCACGGCTTGGGGGCGCATTGCAATCTCTACGAAAGTGGCCTGGTTTTCCACAATTAAAACATCTTTTCTGAGCTTGTCTCTGTAAGGCATAGACCTGCACCTTATGTTTAGCAGAGCCAACATTCCAGCATGCTTCCAAGTACCCGAATATGTCTTCCTTCTCCTTAATAGGGTGCAAAATGGCCTGGCAATCCTCATTAGCATTTTCAAAGGCCAATTCTTTAGTCAACAGCTCATGAGTCTCCTTACCCTCAACCTGCATTTCTATGGCTTCCATCAATCTTCCTACAAAGTCTGCATAAGGTTCTGAGGCTCTCTGGACAATCTTAGTAAAACTTCCCTTAAATTCTGCTTCTGCATCAACCTTCTCCCATGCACGCAGGGCTCTGTCACGGACATAAGCAAGAACAGCAGGAGGCAAGGTGACTTGCCTTTCTGGGTCGCGCCATTTCCCTTCACCAGTTAACATCTCACAAGTCAACTCAATCCCTGAAAAGTTTTGTCCAGCATGGCGTAGGCCTTGAAGCTTTGCCTTGGCCTCCTTGCTGAACCACATTCTCCACTGCAAGTACTGAGAACGGCTTAAGCACGTCTTAGCAACCCTGTGAAAATCTTGAGGTGCCCAGTAGGCCTTTTTACTCCAGTCTGCAAGATACTCCCTACAGTACGGAGATGTAGGCCCGTACGAGACACAGGCCTGTTTGAAACGACTGAGAGAATCCATCCTTAACCTGCGATAAGATGGATGCTGCTGCTTCTCTGCCTGGACTGGGCGATTGGGAGCATGTCCCGAGCGGTCTGGAGGCCGCCTGGCTGAGTCACTCTCGGACTCAGAATCTGAGTAAGTGGCAGCAGACTCATAACCGGCATCACTTCCATCTAATACACTGGAAGTAGAGCAATATTCACCAGCCTCAGAAGTATTTTTACTATGAAAACCCTTTCGAGACTTAGGTGCGGGAGGAGCTGAGGCCGTATTATTCCATATATTCTCCTCCACATCAACTGCACTTTTCAAAAACAGGAGAATAGAATTAACAATCTCCCAGGTTGTCCAGAATTCCACGGGGATCTTAGTCCCTTCCTCAGATGCCTTACAAACATTTTTCCTAACTTGTTTCCAAGTCTTACTTTCTAGAGTTCCTTCATCCGGGAACCATGGGTTAACTGCATAAACTACCTTAAAGCAGGACCGGAGCTGGTCTCTGGAAATGCAGAGTTCCGGGTCTCCTGTTCTGCGGGAAAGATACTGAATAAAATCCATAAATGGCTTGCCATGTTCAGTCTGGTTTGAGAAAATATGAAAGATCTTGGGGAGGCCCAGAATCTGCCCCATCTTAGTGGGTGATTGCTGTTAGGATTCTGATCCACAGCACACTAAAAAATCCTGTTCTTCCACTCACTTTCTAGAGTGGGGTGCACCGAACGCTATTCTTACCTTTAGTTGGTAGTTCAGGCCCGCTCCAGGGACGCCAGCTGTAAAAAACTAAAGCACGCCGAGGGGCGAGTGCACTCGCGGGCTCTCCGGGCGGCTGTGCCTCACCGCCCACGTTCGGTGCTCTGGATCGGGAGTGTGTGGACTGGATCGGGACGGCCGGTGGTCAAGGACAGGCGAAGGAAGAACGAGGACCAAGCTGGTTGCTGATTAGTTACCGTTTATTCAATCTTCAAACTTTCTCATCTCCCTCACTCCCAGCTCTGGCCTCTCTCTGGATCTACTCTCAACTGCTTCTCTCTGGCTTCTCTCTCTCCTTCCACCTGTCTCTCCCTGATCTCTCTGGTCGATCTGGCCCTGTGGATCTGCCCCTGGAAACAAGATACAAAACCAAAACCAAAGCTGAAGCCTTCTTTGGGCTGAAAGCACTTGGATTTACATCCCAAAGACCAGGCTGGGCTGCAGCAAGAAATCTACATGTCAACTACAAACTAGACAGCACCTGAAATTTACATCCCAAAGACTAGGCTAGCACCTTAGATCTGTGGGTCAAAGATCAGCTAGGTTTCTGTGACAAAACTCCAGAAGGCAGCTGGAAAAGGGGAAATATTCCAACATCCCCTCATGCCTGCTGAGTCCCTCAGTGACTGCTGCTCTCCGGGACCCCCTGCTCCCCAAATTTGAGTCCCTCACACAAAGGGGCCCCGCCCTGCCAATCTTCTCTGCTTTCTCACTTATGGTGATGGTGGGGGGGCTATGTAGTGCTAGGGCTCAGATCTGGAGTTCTGCATGCAGATCATATGCTTTTTTTTTTTAATTGAATTACCATGAAATAGACCATTACAAAGCTGTTCATGACTGGGTTTCAGTCACACAAAAATCCAATACCCATCCTTTCACCAGTGTACGTTTTCCACCAATGTCCCCTGTTTCCTTCCCACCATCCCCCAACACCACTCTCCCCACCCCCTGCCTCCACATTCATGGCAGGCACTTCTCTTCTTTTCTCTCTCTCCTTTTGTGCATTATGGTTTGCAATGCAGGTGCCAAAAGGTCATGGTGTTTGTTCAAGGCATTCAGTATTTTTTTGGGGGGAGGGGTCACACCTGGAAATGCTCAGGGGTTATTCCTGGGTCTGAATTCAGGAATTATTCCTGATGGTGTTCAGGGGACTCACGATATGAGTGCCAAGGATCAAATCCAGGTCAGCCACATGCAAGGCAGATATCCTACCTGCTGTACCATTGCTCTGGCCGCATTCAGTATTTTTATCACAAAGGTAATAAAAAGGCTGGAGTAGCTTTTTAAACAGGATGGCAGCTTTGGGGTGTGGATGTGACTCCTGAAGCTTCCAGTACAGGGAGGTAGGGTGAGGTAGTCCATCCCAACTTTGAGAAAACCTGGATATTTCAGTCGCAAAACCTGCATACCCAAGTTTTCAACAGATTATATCTTGGTGAGGTCTGTCCTGAGATGGTGAGGTCCGGTCTGGGGCATGGCAGCAATTTTGGATTGTGGGGCTCTGCTTGGGCGGGCACTAGGCTGATCCACCCCCTCCGATTTACCCTGGTCTGCATCTGAGATTAACTGCAGCTTTTGAGGCTTTTTTTCCCCTTTCTTTCTTTTTTTTCTTTTTGGGTCACACCAGCGATGCACAAGGGTTACTCCTGGCTCCTGCACTCAGGAATTACTCCTGGCGGTGCTTGGGGGACCATATGGGATGCTGGGAATTGAACCCGGGTTGGCCACATGCAAGGCAAATGCCCTACCCGCTGTGCTATCTCTCCAGCCCTGCTTCCGAGATTTTTTTAGGTCTCTGAAGCAAGGCTGATAAATGAGCTTGTATGGCTGAGCCGGAGGTGATTTGTGGGTGTGATTCCACAAACTTTTGACCCTTTAATTTATTGGGAAACTTGGTCCTGAGCTGTTGGGGTCTGTCCAGATGCACAGCAGCAAGTTTGGATTATCAGGAAGCCTGAAGGCACCCTCAGGCTGCTGACACACTCACCCTGGGGGTCAAGGTTGACCTGCTGGCGGCACTGCACCCTCCAGTGCTCTTCTGAGTGCTCTCCCCAGCCCCTTTTGCTGGCCTAGGGGGTAGGGTTGCTCACTCTGGACCTGTGCTCAGGGATCACTCCTAGTGGGGCTGCTGGCCATGTGCAAGGCCAGTGCCCTTCAACCCTCATGCGATCTCTCCAGCCTCTCCTTGGCCCTGAATAACATCTTCACTAGGAGACAATTTGTATGCCATACAATTCACTCATAAAAACAAGCTGGTCATCAGAGATGTCCAACCACTATCACAATCGACTGGCGAGTGTTTCACTATTTCCATGGAGACCTGTCTGCCAGGAACCCCCCCCCCCCCATATCTCCCCTTAGCCTCTGACAAGCAACAACCCTTTTTTTTTTTTTTATAGTTTGCTCACAGCAGGGGTGTTCAGGCTCTGCATTCAGGGATCACTCCTGGCGGTGCTTGGGGGACTATCTGAGACGCTGGGATCGGCCCTGCTGTCCTATTGCTCTGGCTCAACAATCCACTTTCTGCCTGTAATTGTGCCTATTCTGCACACATTCAAATAAAACTATTCAGGGTGGAGCATGCTCTGCATGGAGGAGCTCTTGGCCTGATTCCCCAGCAGCTGAGTCCTCCAAGCACTGATGAACAAGACCCACAGCAAACGGAAACCCAGCAAGTCTCTCTCGTTTTTTTTTGTTTGTTTGTTTGTTTTTTGTTTTGGGTCACATCTAGCGATGCACTCAGTAATTACTCCTGGCGGTGCTCAGGGAATATGGGATGCTGGGAATCGAACCTGGGTCGGCCGCATGCAAGGCAAACGCCCTACCCACTGTGCTATCACTCCTGACCCACAGCAAGTGTCTCTTAGTCTGTGCCTGTCTCCCCTCGACCTCGCCAAGCAAGCGTGAGCCTGCCATTCCTTCAGACGGCCGAGTAATAGTGATGTTCTATCCCTCACACACACTGTTATGTAGATCCTCCCAGCAGCCCAGAGTCCCGGGGACGGGAAATACTCTTGTTTCATGTTCCATGTGGATGCATGTTTTCATTTCTCTGGCTCCTCTAAAGGGGAGTCCCTGAAGGAGCTGCTGATCTTTTCAAGCAGCCACACTATTTTTTAGGGGTGGTGTCTTTGGGCCACACCGTCAATGCTCAGGGGGTCACTCTGGGCTCTGCACTCAGGAATCACTCCTGGCGGACTCAGGGGACCATATGGGATGCTGACAATCGAACCGGGTCTGCTGCATGCAAGGCAAGTGCCTCCTTGCTGTGCTATCTCTTGATGCAGCAGCTACACTGTTTCCATGTCCCACCAGCAATAGGCTTCTTGATTCATTTCATCCACATCCTGTGTCTTTTAATGAGTCACCCTCGTACTGATTGAAGTGGTTTCCCACTGTGGTTTCCACTTGCATTTCCCGGATGGCTAATGATGTGGAATACCTTTTCATCTGCCTATTAGTCATTTGTGAATTAGAGCTGGGTTAATTGTTTCTTTATGACTGAGTTGCAGGAATTTTTTTTGAATATATATTCTAGATGTAAGTTTGTATTTTCTGCTGTTCTATGGGTTCTCTCTCTCTCTCCTGCCCCCAGCAGTGCTCAGGGATCACTCCTGGCATGGCTCAAGGGACCAGATGTGATGTCCCCAATTTAATACTTTTTTGTTAACACTATTCCCTAAGCTTTTTTTTTCTTTTTGCTTTTTGGGTCATACCCAGCAATGCACAGGGGTCATTCCTGGCTCATGCACTCAGGAATCACCCCTGGCGGTGCTCAGGGGACCATATGGGATGCTGGGATTTGAACCCGGGTCGGCCGCGTACAAGGCAAACGCCCTACCCGCTGTGCTATCACTCCAGCCCTTCCCTAAGCTTTTAATTATTTTTATTTATTTAGTTTTTGGGCCACACCTAGTGATTCACAGGGGTTATTCCTGGTTCTGTACTCAGAAATTACTCCTGGTGGTGATCAAGGGACCATATGAGATGCTGTGGATCGAACTCAGGTCAGCCATATGCAAGGCAAGTGCCCTACCCACTGTTCTACTCTTTGGCCCCTAATTATTTTTTTTTAATGGTGAAAATAATGTACTTAGGAGTTGACAGACTTTATTTTTGTTGTTTTGGGCCACACTTAGCTGTGTTCAGGGTTTACTCCCTGCTCTGTGCTCAGGGATAACTCTTGGTGGTGCTTGGGGACCATATGAGATGCCAAGGTTCAAACTCAGGTCAGTGTGTCTAGAGCAAGTGTCCTATCCACTGTACTATCTCTCTGGCCCCTGATGAACTGTTTAGGTGATCCCAACTTTATTGGCAGCATCCGAGGCCCCATGGTGAAGAGCCAAGTGAGCCCCGGGTGTCTGGAGCCCATCAGACCTGAGCAGAGGGGTGGCCTTGGCCACCTCAGTGTCATAGCTTCTTCCTAGCCAGTCTGGCCTGGAGCCTGTTGGCCTCAGCATGCCCCGTGGACACTAGTATGCTGCTCTGCCAGTCATTGCTGGGGCCTGTACCTCCTGGGTCTCTGAGCCCGTCTGGGCTGCCTCAGCCATGTTCCTGGGTGAGCAGGTGGGGGAGGCACGAATTTTGCACATAGATGACCTGGATTCAACCCTGGGCACCCCATAGGGTCCCCTGAGCCCCACTGGGAGGGATCCCTGAGTGCAGGGCCAGGAGTAAGCCCTGAGCACTGCTGGGTGTGGCCCCCAAAACAAACAGAAAAACAGACTTCCTGGAAAGGAAAATGAATCATTCCCTTGCCCAAAGGAAACCATGGAGCACCCACTCGGGAGGCCAGAGAGGAAGGCCTGTGGGCTGGAGCAGGAACTTTGCCTTTGGGCCCGACATGGACGCCCAGCACCAGGGAGCGACCCAGAGCCAGAAGCTGCAGAGCCCAAGGGAGAGGCAGGGTAGGAGAGCCGGCTCAGTGGCCCCACCACTGCCCGCTGCTCTGAGCACCAGCGGGGGGGCCCCAAAGACGGCAGGAGGGGAGCAGAGTCTTACACGGGTTCACTGTAGTGTTGGTGCTGTCATGTGGGGTTACACCAGCGGTGTATGGGGACACTCAGACCGCGCCTGGTGGGGCCTGGAACCTCACACATGCAAGGCCCCCCCAAACCTGGCAGGAGATGGCACACATGGCACGGCTGCCGCAGATGGCTCAGGTGATAGATAACACATACGGCAGAGAAGATACAGATGGATGGCAGAGATGATAGAGATGGCACAGGTGGTGGCAGAAATGGCACATATGGTGCACAAGCAGGCCTTAGTCACGGCCTTTGCTCCTCGCCCTCATGAAGAAAGGGTGGCGAAAAAATCCCAATTATCACACAGGAGTTATATTTTTTCTTAGAATTTTTTTGGACACACCCAGCAGTGCTCAGGGTGACTCCTGGCTCTGTAATCAGTGATCACTCCTGGTGGTGCTCAGGAGACCCTATACAAGTGCTGGGGATTGAACCTGGGTCGGCTGTGTGCAGGAGCATCTTACTTGTACTACTGCCCCAGCCTTTCTAACCTACCTTATTTTGAATGGTTAAGTTTTTATTGTAACACTGTGATTTACCTGATATTCCTGATAGCTGTGTTGGACATCAAATGTTTGACAATCCGACCCCCCAGTGTGCCTTCCCCCCCACCAGCTCCGTCTCTCCACCTAGTTCCCTGAGGCAGGCACAAATTTACTTCATGTTTCAACATAGAGGCAGATGAAACTATCCAAGATAAATAAAAGACTATCATATTTGTTGTATGTCTCAAGTCGGTAGGTCTGCGGTGCTGGTTTCTGCTCCCTGAGCTGCTTGCCTTCTGTGCAACCTCCCATCAGATCTTCTGTGGTCCTGCTGGGCTGACATTATGATGAAATTTGCTCCAGGAGCTGTGGAGCACGAATGATTTGGTAGCTTGGCGGTTTGTTGGCTTGTTAAGGTTCAGTTGTGGTTGGGCCATTTCTAGGTTGGTGGATATCGGGGGTGGCTGCAGGCTGCCCTGGCAGAAGGGGAATTGGGTAGGAGAAAGAGCACAGCAGGGAGGGCGCTTGCCTTGCACCCAGCTGACCGGGGTTCAATCCCTGGTACCCCATGTGGTCCCCTGAACCGTGATCCCTGAGCACAGAGCCAGGAGTAAGCCATGAGCACCATGCCCCTCACCCCCTGACTCCCACCCCCACTAAATTGGAACCTTTAGCAGTGATCCCTGAGCACAGAGTCAGGAGTAAGCCATGAGCACCATGCCCCTCACCCCCCGACTCCCACCCCCATTAAATTGGAACCTTTGCTCATTGCTGGTGGGTACTGGATCTGGGTTTGACCCCAGCATTGCAAATTAAAAGAAAAAAAAGGCGAAGGGTGGGGAGGCAGGGAACCTGCCTGAGGCCCCTTTAAAGGCGAGCACTGGGCTGCTGAGATGTACACTAGTGAATCCTTGTAGGTGGCTGACCCGGGTTCAAGGCCTTAGTTGACTCTGGCCCCAAGCTACACTGCCCTTGCGTCCACTGTGCTCTTTCCTGTGCCATGGGCCGACCACAGGCTCTGTGCATGGGCAGGAGCCCCAGGCTCCTTCCTCCCCACCCGTGCTTGGGACCGTCAGACCTTCACCTTTGCCCTGGGGGCCACTCCCGACAGCCCACTGCTTCCCTCCACCCATCTCGTTCATGTCTGCACAGGAAGCTCAGGACCTCCCCAGGACTCCCGTGCTGACCCTGGGCTGTGGTGACCCACCCGGCCGTTAGGGCTGAGTCATGACAGATGACTGCGGAGAGAAGGGCTGGCCCCATCTGACATGGGCCCCTCCAGGCCTGGGAGCAGGTGGACAGCTAAGAGGAGTGACCAGGTCCAGGCCCAAGGGCAGAGGGCAGGGCTGGGGAGGCCCAGAAGGGCAGCAGGAGCCATTCAGGGCTAGTGCAGGTTGGGTGAGGAGGGACCAAGGGGCCGCAGGGGCCACACAGTCCTTGGGCACTTGAGTCCTGCCCTGCATAAGAACCCAGCAAGGGAGCAGCGACTGAGAGGTCAGTGGACGCAGCCCTGCCCTCTCGATCCCAGCTCTTGCGGCCGAGGAGGGCTGAGCCCAAGGCCTGCAGCTGCTACCCCTGCCTGGGGAAGCTCATCAGCTGCTCTGGAGGCAAGTCCCCGCCAGGGAGTGTGGCCTTCTGCCTCTGCCCACCTGCCCTATTCTGCTCTGACTTCGGGAGCTTTTCTGGGGTGGGGAGGTGGGCCAGGCCCCTTCCCTCAGGGCTGGAGGCGCAGCAGAAAGCACACAGAACAGGTGTGGGTAACTTAGTTTATGGGGCAAGCCAAATGCGATGCAAAGTTTTGTTTTTTTTTTTTTAACCAAAATAAATAATTCAGATCTGTCCTGTGACCAGTGTGGGGGCAGTCTCTAGGCCTTGAGCTGCGCTGGGCACCTGCCCAGCTGGGGCGCAGCAGGAAAGTGCCTGGCCATGCGGAGGGGCAGACACTGGTGCCCGTAGCAGGTGGAACGTGCGGAAGAGGGGAGGGACCCATGTGGCCGAGAGCTGGGGTGGGGGGGGAGTGGCCACTGCAGAGAGTGGACCTGCCCTCTCCATGCCAGGCCCAGGCTCTCTCCAGGAGCCCAGCCCGTGTTCTCGGGCAGTGTGGTCCTGCGCTGCCCACCCCATAAGCCCATGGATGGCCTCTGAGGAGTCCAGGGGGAGGGGCGGCAGGGCCGCCTGGTCACATGCAGGCCTTGAGGACGCCCAACCCATGTTCCAAGCAGTGGGCCAGCGCGGACATCCCCTGGACGCTGCCTGCCTCCAGCCCCCGCGATGGCCACAAGCTCCTGGGCCGACAGACGCCACCGAGGCGGGGAGTGTCTGCTTGGGGGCAGCGGCAGGGGGGGGGCAGCCTGTTCTCTGAGCGTGCGGGAGGAGGCAGGGGGGGTGCGCGGAGGCACGACTCTTTAGTGGAGAAGTGGGGGGGCGTGGCAGGGGCGGTGGCGGCTAGGAGAAGCTCTTGAAGGCGTCCAGGTCGTAGGCCGTGTCCAGGAGGCGCTGCAGCTCCGTGAGGTGGGTCTTCTTGTTGCCGGTAGCGGGGGCCGCTGCGGGGTCCCGGCCTGCGTACCTGTGGGCGGGAGGCAGTGTGAGCCATGGTGGCAAGGCCCCTGGGGCCCAGTTCTGGGGGGCACGACCGGGGCCTCACCACACAGGCTTGGCACGGTTTATGGTGGTCCGCAGTCTTGGCTTCACGTAGTCGTAGTAGCCCTGGTTCTTGTGCTCCTCCTGGCACCACACCAGGTCGGCGTTGGGGTACTTCTGCACTTCCCGAAGGAGCAGGTCGAACGGGAACGGGGAGAGCTGCGGAGAGCCCGGGGCCGCGTCGGCAGGGCTTCAGGATCACTGGCCCTGGCGCCAAAACCCAAACCCAACAAGCCCAGACCCAGAGGAGGCTGCAGAGCTACGGTGTTTGCCTTACACACCGCCAACCCATCTGAGACCCCTTCGGACAGCCCCTGGGCACTGTAGGCGTGATCCCCAAACCAGAATAGCCCACCCTACAATCACCCCCCACACCTGCATGCACGCACTGCCGGCGCACTGGCCAGCGAGCAGCCAGGGGTGGGGGTGGGTGGCGGCCGAGCCTCACCTGCTCGAGGCGCGTGATGGCCACCTGCCCTTCCATTCCACGCGCTTTGCGCTCACGCGTGAGGTCATAGTACACTTTGCCAGTGCAGAAGAGAAGCCTCTTGACATTTTCTGGGTTCTGGGCTGCAGGACCATCTTCTGGAATCACCCGCTGGAAGTGGGTTCCTAGAGGGGCCGGGGATTATCTCAGAACCTGACCCAGTGGCCAGGAGGCCTGGGGAGGTCCCTCCTGCTGGGTAGCAGAACTGACTTCACTCT
The DNA here is from genome assembly GCF_027595985.1 of Sorex araneus. Lineage (NCBI taxonomy): Eukaryota > Metazoa > Chordata > Mammalia > Eulipotyphla > Soricidae > Sorex > Sorex araneus. The sequence goes on from NC_073304.1 coordinate 111,728,834, forward strand.
GAGCAGTCCTGGGAAAGCACGTGCATGCCACGTGGGCCGGGGCAGAAGGCGCTGCAGACAGTGCAGTACCTGAGGGCACTCCCAGGGGTGCTGGGCCGGGCCTCCAGGAGCTTGTCTTACTGATGGAGCACTATGTACACACAGGCCCGAGACCCAGCCCACAGGAACCTGCCCAGCAGACTCATGCTCAGAACAGACGCACCAACGCGCTAGGAGCAGAAGGAAACAGAAGCCCTATCTGCGGACCCCCGCTGTGCACTCTCCAGCCCAGGGGCCTGGGTCTGGTACCCAGCACCACTGGGAGTGGCCCCTGGGCACTGCACAAGGAGCAGCCCCAGAACACCCCTGCCTCCAAACAAAACCCAACTGTAATCTGGTGTCATCTATCTATCAATGCCCTTGAGGCATTTGGCTTTAGGACCTGAGGAACATGTGCCACCAAGAGGGCTCAGAACAGGGAGTCGGTCAGCATCCACTCGGAGGGTGCTGCCTGTGGAGTACGATGCTGCTGTTCAATAGACGCAGCAGAGGCGGCCTCACACGAGACGCCTAGAACTGTCTGCAGCACTTCGTGGTCTCCTGAGCACTGCTGGGGTGGCCTCCCCCAAACACACGAGACAGGGACATTTGGGACGAAATGGATGAGCCTCAGGTGATGACAACGACTGTCCTGTGCACGTGGAATGCAGGAACCAAGACAGGCCAGCAAACAAGACCAGCTCGATGCGGGACCCACCAGGGACTGCTGGAGGAGCCGGTGCGGGGAGGTGTGGCAGAACATTCTTGGAGGGGGTCAGCAGAGGGGAGCACTCTGGTGGGGCCAGGGGAGCCTACTGACACCCAAAGACGTCAACCCAGCTCCATGAAACTCTACCCTAAAGCCAATGGCAAACTGGATGCCTGCATACTGCTGGTGGGAAGGTGACGTGGGCTGAACGCTGTGGAAACGTCTACTGCCTCTGAAAAAATTCACAATACCTCTAAGACCTGCATTTCTTCTGGCGGAGTGATATGCCCGGAGGAGCAGTTCCCTGTGACCTGCGCCTAACTGGATCATGCTCGAGCTGAGACGCAGGAGTACACCACGTAACGACTGGCAGACTAGATGATCGGAGTGGAGCCTACCCAGAGAACTGAGGCTGCTCGACTCATAAAAGAAGGGAGTCAGCCAGCCCCAGAAAGAGCCACACCCCGAATGAGCCCTCTGGCGGTCCCTAGCGCCAGACGCAGTGGGAAAGTGGGGCTTGCTGGGGCCGCGGGGCAGGGCAGAACGAGCGTTTCGGGAGATGCAAGGCAAGTGCCTGCCTTGCTGTGCTACTGCTCTAGTCTCGGGAACATGAGAAAGTCGCCATGTTCCTGAGGGCTGACAGGGTACTGGCCACACAGCGTGAATGCTGGGAACAGGCACAGTGGTCAGTGCCACACACACCCACCATCACAGTCTGAGACGCAGACCCCAGCTTCCCCTGATGGAAGACCTGGCAGGAGGACACTGGCCACCCCTGTGGGGTGATGGTCTCATAGCCCCGCTCACCTCAGACACCACTGGCCAGGCCCTGGGCAGCGCGGTGCGCACTTCTCCCTCAACCCACCTGGCAGCATCTCATCGAAGCTGGTCCTGGCCTCGGGGTGACGCAGCAGAGACTTGGGGGTGAAGATGATCAACTGCAATGTAACCACAGGCTCAGTGGGCAGTGCCAAGCTCTGAGGGTTCAGGAGGAGGCCACACTGGGAAGGGGCTGTCCCGGCCTTGGCCTTAGGAGGGTCCTGGCGCTAGCCACTGTCCTGCGCTTCTCTGCAACAGGCGTCACCTGGGCACTCACCAGTGCTACTGCCCAGCACTCCTGGCTCTGCCCACACCCGGGGCTGCCCCTTCTGTGCACCCTGAGGCTAGGGGTGACTCCCCAGGCTCTCCCCACCCCTACTTCTCGTCTGCCGTCCACACCCCGACCCCTGCTGACCGGCTTCCGGAAGGGCAGGAGGATCTGGCGCCGCAGCACGTGGAAGAAGTTGCCGGGGCTGGAGCAGTTGACGACTACCCAGTTGCAATCGTACAGCTGGTTGATGTCGAAGTTGGCTTCCGTGAGGTCCTGCCGGAGGGGATGGCGAGCGGTCAGGGTCTGGGCGGGCCGAGGGGACAGTGATAGCGCTGCCGTGGGAGTGGGCGGCACGGTCCCTTCACCTGCCCGGGCCTGCTCCAGGACATAGCAGTACCGGATCCCAGGGGCTGTCCCGCCAGCCCTGAGCCAGCAGGCACAGCCCCGGGCGTGGGCATGGAGCAGGCAGCCGGAGGAAGCCCCTCACTGCGGGGGCATCTCAAGGGTCCCAGGACCCCAGAAGGGCAGGACGCAAGGACACAGGGCCGAGGCTCCACTCACTGGCAGCACATCTGGGTCATCATTGCACATCTGGAGGAAGCGCTCGGGCCTGGCGGAGGAATGTTCTGGGCCCTGAAAGAGACACGCGTGAGACGCCGGCGCCAGTCCCCATCACCTCACCCCGTCCGCGCGTGCCCGGGCGGGGACTCACCATGCCCTCCATGCCATGGGGCAGCAGCAGCACGATGCCGTTCTGCCGCACCCACTTGGCCTGGCCCGGGCAGATGAACTGGTCGATGATGCACTGGGCCGTGTTGTGGAAGTCCCCGAACTGGGCCTCCCAGAGCACCAGGGCGTTGGGGCTGGCCATGGCGAAGCCCAGCTCGAAGCCTAGGAACAGGGAGGGGTTGTCAGGGGGTGGGGCAGGGTGGAGGGCGGGCTCCCACGCTGCCCGGGCCCCTCGCTCACCCAGGACCCCGTACTCCGACAGGGAGCTGTTGCACACGGTGTAGGGCGCCTGGCCGGGCCACAGGTGGTTCATGGGGATGCAGGTTCTCTTGTCCACGTTCTGGTCGTGCAACACGTGGTGCCGGTGGCTGAGGAGGAAGCGCAGCGTGGGCAGGAGCTGCCAGCCAGTGCTGGGCACAGGCCGCGGGGAGGGGCAGTCTCCAGAGAGACTGTGGCCAGTGCAGTGGCCCCACCCCCTGGGTGCCCACGGGTGTCACCTGAAAGTGCCACGCTCCACGTCCTGCCCGCTGAGGCGGATGTGGATGCCCTCCTTCAGAAGGGAGCCGAAGGCCATGTACTCCGCCAGGGCCCAGTCCACGGTCCTGTTCTTCACCATCTCTCCGCGTGTCTTCAGGATGCGGCTCAGGCCTGGGGACACATGGTGCTCACTGGGGGCAGGGCCAGGCCTCAGCGGCCCCTCCCCCGGTGTGGACACAGGCAGAGCCGTCCTGGTCTCAGCCTTGGGGGCCCGAATTGCTGGAATTGGGCCAGGGTCCAGGCGGCGCCGTGCGGTACCTCCATGAATGGTGAAGTCCTCCACGGGCACAGAGCTGGCCACTTTCCCAATGTGGGTCAGGATCTCCTCGTCCAGGCCCGTGGACGGGCAGGACATGCTCCGAGGTTGCCCGTCCAGAGTGAAAAAGCCTGTGGAGGGGGCGGGCTGAGTGCGGGCTGCCTGAGGAGAGGGAGGTGGGGGGAGTCAGCACGGCTGGCACTGCCCCGCCCGCCCACTCCCATTCACCAGGCCAGGGTGAGTCCAGCCAGTGCTTGATGTGCAGGATCTTCTCGTCCTTGGACCTGCTGAAGGCCTCCTCGCAGATCTTGTCGTACTTGGAGATCTCCTCCTGCGGGGCACGCAGGCTGTCAGCCGCGCAGGCCACACACAGCGCACGGCACGCACATGACCACGCACGTGCCAGCCCCAGGGCACCTGCCCCACCCCCATAGGCCTGAGTCGGAGAGGCTCGAGTCGCCTTCTCGTGCGGAGGGGCTGGCCAGGCTCCGCCCCATCTTTCTCTCTTGTTTTTTGGGGTTGGGGAGCAACACCCAGTGGTGCTCAGACTCACTCCTGCTGGGCTTGAGGGGTTGAATGTGGCCAGCTGGGTGCCAAGCGAGGGCCCTCCCTGCTGCGCTATGGCTCCGGCCCCACCCTGGCCCACTCCTGTCCTGCTGGGCCTGCCGCACCTCGTACTCAGGCTGGTTGACGACGCCCTGCGACACCAGCAGCTCCGCGTACTTCTGCAGCACCGGCTTCTGCTTGCGGATCTGCTTGTACATGAGCGGCTGCGTGAACATGGGCTCGTCCATTTCGTTGTGGCCATTCCGCCGGTAGCAGACCTGGGCAGAGGAACACAGCTCACATATAGCAGGCTCAGTGCTCTGCAGGACACGGACCCCGATCCCAGGGCTATCACTGCTGTTGACCTGGGACCACCTGGGCCCCGCCCACTTACCAGGTCGACCACCACATCCTTGTGGAAGGTGTTTCTCCACTCGGCAGCCACCTTACACACATACATGACGGCCTCGGGGTCGTCTGAGTTCACGTGGAAGATGGGGGCGTTTACAACTCGGGCCACATCAGTGGGGTAGGGTGAGGAGCGGGCCATGCGAGGGTCCGTGGTGAAGCCGATCTGCCAAGGACACAGTCTGAGTGGGGGCCTGAGGGCTCAGGGCCAAGGTGTCCCCAGCCTACTCTGTTTGTTCTGGGCCACACCTGTCAATGTTTGGGGGCCACTCCTGGCAGGGCTCCAGGGATCGTACGGGGTGTCAGGATTGAACTGAGTTAGCCTCCCGCTGTGCTGTTTCAGTGGTGCTGCCTTGTCGACCTGCTACCTACGGGGATATGTGAGCCCCGGCACCATAGGGTACATAATGAATGAAAACTATTTTCCCTTCCACAGAGCTGGGAGGAGTGGTCCCTGGGCACAGAGCCAGGAGTGGTCACTGCTGGGAATCAGAGGTAAAGTCCTGCACACGGCCAGCATGTCAGGAGCACAGAGCCCTGGGCATGGCTGGGAGTGACCCCAACCTACCTGGATAAAACAATACCACTGTAAACTATGCTACCTCAAACATTAGAAAGTTTCTTTCAGTTTAGAAAGATGGAAGTTCCCTTGCTCCCTCTCTCCGTCTAAATCACACACTCCTTTCTGGAGACAGGGAGCAGTCCTAAGCTGGTGAGTTCAACCCAGTAGGCCCTCGCCAGTCCACAGAGCAGAGAGCGCTGTGCTCGCTAAAGTCCTCGTTCCCTGCAATAGGGCCGTCTCACCGAGACTCAGGGAACGAGACGCGCCAATAGTCTCATCCCAGGCAAGCACCTGGTTGAAAGGTGAATCCCTAGTTACGTGCGGAGGGCATCTGGGCAGCCTGCTCCTGGCAATGCCTGGCGCCAATAAAAGTCAGGAGATGGGGCTGGAGCGATAGCACAGCGGGTAGGGCGTTTGCCTTGCATGAGGCCGACCTGGGTTTGATTCCCAGCATCCCATATGGTTCCCTGAGCACCGCCAGGAGCGATTCCTGAGTGCACAGCCAGGAGTAACCCTTGAGCATCGCCGGGTGTGACCAAAAAAAAAAAAAAAAAAAAAAAAAAAAAAAAAAAAAAAAAGCAAATAAATTAATTAATTTAAAAAAAAGAGTCAGGAGATAAGAGCCTTGCTGGGGATGTGTGGCACAACACCTGTGCAGGCTGGCAGTGGCTGGAGACAGGCCGGGCAGAGGGGATGGGGCAAGGGGTCAGCCCAGGAGCCTTCTGGGCTGTAGGAGGAGGAGACCAGACCAAAGACCTGGACCCAACAGCTGGCCCTGAGGTCTCTCAGTGATGACCCGTGTGCAGAATGACTGTGTCCAAGTCTGCTAGCATCCGCCCACTGCTCCCCAGCCAGTCACTTGCTTAGGCAGTGAAAAAAGGGGAAAAAACCAACATTAATAACAACAACAGGGTGGGAGTGAGAACACAGTGGGGAGGGCGTTTGCCTTGCATGTGGTGGCCTGGGTTCAATCCCCGTCATCCCATATGATTCCCCGAGCCCCACCAGGAGTAATTCCTGAGTGCAGAGCCAGGAGTAGCCCCTGAGCATCTCTGGCTGTGATCCAAAAAGCAAAAAAAAAAAAAAAAACCCACAAAACCCTACCCAATAAAACAACAGACAAGGCGTCTCCTGCCACTGAATGTTCAGCCATCCAAGAGGACCACAGACCCCGAGGGCAATGTGCTAAGGGACATGAGAACGGTGAAGAGCAAACCAAAGGCACGGCCATGGCAAGAAGTGGCATCTTAAAGAGAAAGGAAGAGCCTGAGACAGTCTCAAATTTGCTAAAATGTAACAATGAAGCTCAATGGGGAAAGAGAAATTTTTCCCACAAATGTTGGACTAACTGGAAGCAAGGCATGTAGCTGTACTTTTGCACTAAATACAAAAATTACAACTGCACAACTCAAGAAATCCTTCCTGTCACTATATTACTAGGAATAAAATTTCACATAGACATGAATGGCTGGATGCAAAGATGAAACTTGGATACAAAAAAAAAAAATTTAAAATTAAATGAAAAAAAAAAAAAAAGGACATTAAGTGAAAAAATCCCCTAGAAAACTGGAGGGAATATTTGCTAATCACTGTCTGATAAAGTGATGTCTGTCCAGAATAAAGAATTCTTACAGCTCAGTTAAAAAGGGCATTTCACGACAACATCAGCAAAGGGCCTGGACACACTTTCCTCCCCCGATGCATACCTGGCTAGGCAGCAGAGGAAGGCACTCCACATGCTTTTCAGCAAAACCTCCCCAATACCATTCCACGCCCACCGAGTGGCTAGAATTAACTTCAGAATAAGACTAAGAGGGCAGAAGAGCGAGGGCAGGGTAGGGCAGGGTCCAGTGCAGCACGGTCCCTCCCCACTGACACGCACAGCCCCCAACCCAGCAGACACCACTGGAGTCTTACTTTGGTGATAACACAGACTGACATTACGCAGAAATAAAAAGATGTTTAGTGTCTTTAACTTTAGGGAAAGGTGAGTCAGTCACAAAAATGCCTGTCACTAGCTGGAATGAGTAAAAAATAATTTTAAAGAGACAATAACTCAAGTCAGCAAGGGCACAAGTCAGTGGACCTTGTTCCCCGAAGGGTGGCCGGGACAGCCCGGGGGGCCCTGTCCCTGGGAGAGGGAGCGCATGCACCCACAGCCCCACAGCTGCACGCTTGGAGTCTCTGGCACCAGGTGAGGCTGTGCCGGCCTCCAGCTCTGCGGGGAGCCCCGGCAAGTGTCTCAGCAGGCAGGGGACAAGTGGGTCGGCTGCACCTGCGCCGTGCTGGGGTTAAGTACCGTGGCCAGGAGTGCCGCCAAGGGGCACCCCACAGACAAGCCCTGTAGGGGCAGCACGGGCAGCACACACAGGTCAGTGTGGAGAGGCGCTGCGGCCCCACGCGGACGGAAGCCACCGGGAGAACCAAAAGTCAGTTTACTGACATCGTTGGGTCTCTCTCCTGGGGACCCTGAGCCTCCCTCCCTCAGGCCTGCCTCACCCCTGCTGGCGGCTCCTTCCTGACAAGTAGCCCCTGCCTTGCAGGGCCTCCTGCCTTCTCCCCTTCCCTGCACACGGACAGGGCCGACACCTGGCAAGCTCAGAGATGAAGGACTGGCCCGGGACAGGGCTGAGAGGGGCAGGAAGGGGGAAGGGAGGGAGAGGGGCGGATCTGAGAATGCTCCTCATGAGCCAGGGATTCACCTGCATGCGGACGACTCTGGTTTCATCCGTGGCACTAGTGGGTATGACAGCCCCCCACACCCAACAGGCTCTGCATCACAGTTATCAATCACAAGAGCAAAAAATGAGACTCCTGAAATTCTTACTGGTCTACAGCAAATATTTTCATTAAAATTAGCATTTTGAGTATATACAGGAAGATACTGTGGTGAAAAAGAGAAGGATATAGGACAGTGTGCACAGAAGCCCAGCCTGCCACCACGTAAAGACAGACGTCTATGGGCGTGGAAGGAAATTAATAATTCCACAATGTTCAATAGTGTAATGGGAATCTTTAGTGAAAGCCTAAAGGCCTGCGTTCAAAGTTCGCTGCGTATAGTTCAGATCTTAGTGTCACGGAGACTGCTTTGGATGAAGCAAAGGGCCGGCAGGATGCCTGGAACAGGCGGGGGGCTGGGGGGCTGCTGGGACCATCTTGGCTTTAGGGGAGTTACCTGGTTGTTGACGACCACGTGGACGGTGCCGTGTGTGGTGTAGGACGGCAGGTCGCTCAGGTGGAAGGTCTCGTACACGATGCCCTGGCCAGCAAACGCGGCGTCACCGTGCAGGAGGATGGACATGACCTGCAGCAAGGAGAGCCGAATCAAACCCTGCCCCGTCCACCCGCACAAGGCCCAGAGGGGGCCGGCCACAGTCTGCTTCTCACCAGGGAAACGTCAGCCCAAACAAGATCCAAGTGAGGAAGTGGCAGAACGCCAGGCCCGAAGTCTGCAGGCCCTCTGCCCGGCCCTGCCCAGACATACCGGCCCTCCTGCCCTCGGGCTCCCGGACAGAGCCGGGGCCCACCCCCAAGAGGGGCACATGTGCCTCCTAGTGGGAGACCAGCATGGGCTCTGCCTTGCCCTAAGCCCAGACCCTCACAGACGTGCTGCAGCCTCTGGGCCCTGCAGCCGTGCAGCCCTGGGCTCTCCTGTCTCCATGGCCTGGGTCTGACCGTCTGTGGAGAACCCTTACACCCCATTTCTCAGGAAAGCCCGGGTCACCGGGCTAATCTCCACATCCCCTTGGAGTGCTCACTCCAGGGCCCGCACTGTCTGCACATCTCAGGGGTGTCCTATATGTGTCCCAGCAGAGGTTTCGGCCTCATGCTACTTTGTCCCTGCCCTGGCAGCGGCTGCTTCTCTACAGAGGCCTGTCCCTCAGCCGAGCCTCAGCAGCATCTGGGTATGGGCAGGCACACAGCAGGTGTAACTGCATCTGCAGAACAAGCGCCACACTCACCCCCATCCCATCTGCTCTGCAGAGCCTCCCACCCCACGATTATAAATACCTCCTGAACTAGGAGACACTGTGTTCCCGCCCTGGCGCTCGGCGGTGGCCCTGCTCTCCCCACGCCTGCTTGCTGTGGTGGCCTGCTGGCCTTCGGTGGACACGGGGACCTTCACCAGCTCAGGCCCGTGAGGGGCCCTGCTAGGGACTGGGGGATGGGTTTCTGGTGATGAGGCTGCCTGGCTCTCGGGGAGGAGTGCTGGCCCCAGTGCTTCTGCTATCCCAACCTGCCTGCTGGAGGCCCCCAGTCACAAAGGACAGCCCCTCCCCACATAAACCTCCTGAGTGCTCCGTGCCTATCCGTCATGTTGGTCCAGCTGAGGCATGGAGCCCTGGGGCTCAGCCCCCTTTTTTTTTTTAAAAAAAAAATTAATTTTATTAAGCATTTAAAAAAATTTTATTAATCAAAAGCTCCTGTTTTTTCTTCTTTCCCTTTCTTTTTTGGAGGAGAGGATCCTCCTGCAGCCTCAGGATCCGCTCCTGGCTCTGGGCTCAGGCACCAATCTGCAGTGCTGGGGCTCTGAGCTGGGCTCGGCAGCACGGAAGGCAATGGCCTGTGCCCTGTGCCGTCCCTCAGTCTGCATCCTCCGCCTTCCTACGCCCGAAGCCCGCACTGGATGCTGGGCCAGGGGCTAAGGCCAGCTGCATGTGACTGAGGCAGGGGGTGTAAGGCGGGGTCAGGAGCGCCCCCTCCAAGCCCTGCACCTCACCCCAAAACAGATGTGAGCAGCCCCCCTTTCCTCAGCAGCCGCTGCCACCGTCTTCCAGCATCTCAGGGGCTCCAAGCAAGTGCTGCTCGAGTGGCCTGTGCTGCTACCCCCGCCGCAGGTCTCGGGCTGCCTGCAGCTCCGTCTCTGCAGTGCAGTGCGGGAAGCCCCTGTGCCAGACCTCTGCGCCCCTGCCAGGCACCTGCGAGCACATCACGTGAAATGCTTCCTGCCCGAGCCAAGGCACTGGACCTTCCCTGCTGACCTGGAGATTTCTGGGGCACTGGCCAGCCCTCAGGTCAAGGGAGGTAGCCCCAATGATAGGCACACCCTTAGCCAGTGGCCAGAGCAGCACCGTGCAGGGACCACGTTCTGTCCCCAGCACTGTCCCTGCCTGCTCATCACCTCTGCTGGTGCTGCCTTTACTCCAATGCTCTAAGCCAACACCAGTATTTACAGTGACTTCAAGCCACAGAAAGCAGGGACAGCACAGGGGGCCTGCGCTTGCCCCCACACACCCAGGGGAGGACACAGGGCTCCCTCTGGAAGCCGGACTCTCAGTTTCCAGCCAGAGATTCCCCAAGCGAGTCCTGTCCTCCTCGCGACTGTGGCACAGCCCACTGACATCGCCTCTCTCCCCCTAGAGAACACTCTTCCCCTCCCGTTCTTTGACTGAATGTCAGTTACCGCCCCGTTCCCGCCACTGCCATCTCCACCCTGCCCGCCCCCTCCAGCTCCTGAGTGGGAGGCCCCAGTCGTCAGCATCAGGACACACCAGGCCGTGTCTAAGCCCCAGAACTCACTCCTGGACAGATACTGCTAGACTCTGAGGTGAATCAATGGCCCAGAGAGTTCCTCCTGAGAGGAAACCGGATCAAGGGTCTCTGGCTACAGGCACCAGCTGCCTGGCCTGGCCATCCTCACTGCCCCTGCTTGGGGCCCGCCCAAGAGATGGCTTCTGTGCCTGCGGGCACTGCGGGGCACCACCTGAGACCCACGGCCTCACCTTCTTGCCCTCGGTGTCGCCGCAGTAGAACTGCTCGGCTTTGGTCTTGCCCATCACCACAGGGTCGGCGGCCTCCAGGTGGGACGGGTTCGCCACCAGCGACAGCGTGATGTTCCTGTCGGTCACGCGGTTGATGCGCCGGTGGTACATGCCCAGGTGGTACTTGACGTCCCCAGAGCCCTGAGGGCAGACAGCCAGGCTGAGCCTCGCTGGGTAGGCCGCCCCTTCCTGCGTCTCCCTTAGGGCAGGGCAAGCGCCTACCTCATCAGCAGCCTCCAGCTTCGAATCAAACTGACAGAAAATCTGCTCCAGCTCCTTCCTGATCACGTTCGCGAGCACATTCAGCCTCCCCCTGGGACATGGGTGGGAAAGAGGAAGGCTGAGGGTGGGCGGCGGCCTGGAACCCCCCACCCAGTGCCGAGGGCAGCTGGGAGCAGCACCTGTGTGGCATCCCCATGATCACGTAGTCCACGCCGTTCTCACTCGACTTGTCGATGATGGTCTTGAGGGCCGGGATCAGCACCTCGCAGCCCTCCAGGCCGAAGCGCTTCTCCGAGGACCACTTACGCTGTAGGAACTCCTCGAACCTGCGCACGGCATGTGGGCGAAGCCCGTCCTCGGCCCAGTCCAAACCTCCCTTCCCTGCACCCCTGGGGCAGGCCTGTCCACTGTCGGGGTCTTACCGGGTGGACCGCACAAGCCTGGCCAGCAGAGTCCGCTTCTCCTCATTGGTGAACTGCATGATCCCAGGGGTCTCAAACTTCTGCCGGATCCACTGGCACTGCTCCAGGTCATTGATGAACATGAACTCCACCCCAATGTGCTGGCAGTAGGCCATCTGCAGCAGAGGGGCCAGTGTCAGCCATGCACCCACCCAGGCACGCATGACGGCCACCGGGACCAGGCCCCGGGAGCCAGTGCGGCGCCAGGCCCGGCCACCCTGTCCCCAGCCCCTTGCAGGAGGCCTGGGGCAGTCCGTGTGGGGTCACAGTGCGGGCACACAGCAGGTGAGGGGTCAGCAGGTGTGAGGACAGGAGGTGAGGGGTCACCAAGTGTGGGACAGAAGGTGAGGGAGCAGGTGTGGGGTCATGGCAGTGAGAGAGGCGCAGGTGCTAGATCTCTGCCAGGAGCACTGTGAGTGCTGCACGGGCCTGACACCCAGAACAGCTGCTCCCGCCCAGCCTGCCTGCACCGTGGCTGCTTCTCAGGGGCTTGTGAGGCGTGCACTGACTTGCACTGGGCTCTCACACCACTCCACAGGAATTTACAGGATTTTGTTTTGTTTTTGGATTTTGGGTACAACCAGAGGTATTAGAGCTTGAGGCTCAGGGCTCGAATCCAGGGCTCCTGCATGCAAAGTGCTCCCCTGGCCCCCTACAGTGCCCCATGCAGTGTTCGGGGGGCCCAGGACCACTCCCAGAAATGCTGTCGCCCTGTGGGTCTGGGCCATGGGGGCTGCACTCCAGCCCGAGTCTCTCCCAGCCCAGATCTCCCCAGTCTTGTGTTTTTTTTTGGGCCACACCCAGTGATGCTCAGGGCCCCCCACTCCTGGCGGGACTTGGGGGACCACATGGGGCTCTGGGGTCAAACCCAGGTCAGTCACATGCAAGATGCCCTCCCTGCTCTACTATCACTCTGGCCCCTTGACATTACCTCATTAATTTTCTTTTAAAATGATTTGGGGGTTTGCTGCATGTGAGCAAGGAAAGCGCCATGCCCAGGGTGTGGGCAGCGCAGACGCCCTCCCCAGGGGCCTTATAGGAGGTGGCAATCCCAGCCGGAAAGGGAGGCCCGGACACTGGCAGAAATACTGAGCACTGCGTCCAGGAGTGCGGATGGGAGAGGAAGTGGGCAGGAGAGGGCAGTGCTGCCACACAGGGTAGACCTGTGTCTGTGGGAGCCACAGCACACAGCAGGTGTGGGCCCCATCGAGCAGGTGGGGGTACTGAGGCCTTGTGCCTCTCCAGTAAATGCTGGCTGGGACGGCCGCCAGCATCCTCCTCTCCCTTCTGTGAGTGACCGGTGAGAATAGACATTTTCTGGGGCTGGAGTAATAGTACAGCGAGCAGGGTGGCTGCTGTGCATGTGGCCAGCCCAGGTTCAATCCCCGATATCCCATAAGGTCTCCGGAGTGATTCCTGAGCACAGAGCCAGGAGTAACCCCCGACCATGATCAGGTGTGGCCCAAGAACCAACCAACCAAATAAAGAGAATAAACATTATTTACAAAACAGTGAACTAAGACCCACAGACCTGAGGAAAACCCCAACCAAGCAGGGCCTTTAGCCCAGGCCCGGCATTCTCCGGCACCTCACCTCGAGCCGCCGGATGATCTCCCGCAGGGGGAGGGCCGACTCCTGCCCGCCGATGAATGTGGTGGTGGGCAGGTGGAAGACCTTGTCCAGGTCTGACTCGTCCAGGCCGTAGAACCCTGCAGGGCGAGGAGAGACGGCATAGCCACACGGGGGCCGTGGTTTTTGGGAAGGAGAAAGAACTCCCAGAGGCAAGAAAAGAGAAGAGAAAAATCACAAAATCTCCTGATACATAATAGAAATCGATTTTCACAGCCAGAATGTTAGGAAGAAATGGAGGCTGAGACCAGCCCTGCGTCTCACAGGCATCAGCCCAGAGTGGCGATCACCCACGACTCAAAGGAAGGCCAGCCCAGTGCTCCCGAGACAAGCCAAGCTGGGTCCCCAAAGGCCCTGTGCAAGTCGATCAGAAAGCAGGTGACAAACTGCTGAGCAAATTTCAGTGGAAAGAGAGAGCTAGGAAGCCCTTTGGCGTGACAGGAAGTGAGGGCCAGTCCCCAAGAAGCTGACTCGCGGGCAGTGGCTGGGCCGTCGCAGAGTCAAGTGGGCTCTTCTCTGGGCACTGGAGGCCACTACCTGACGGACAGACAGACAGACAGGCGGTGTCGGCACGTTCTCCTCATCAGAACGTGCTTCTCGGGCTCTTTTTGGCAGTACCCTCTGCTGCATCTGGGGTCAGCACAGCTGGGGGGCTGGAGCGGGCAGCTCAGAGCCAGGAGAAGGCCAACGCTCGACACCCGCAGCCCAAGGGACAGGTGAACAGTGGCCTCGGAAAAGGGAGTCCAGTCTCCCGGCGCCAGTGAACTGAACGGCCTAAAGAGGTGTCGGGAGGAGCCGCTGTGAGGGCCATGCGCTGAGCCAGGTGGGCCGGGAGGCGGGGCAGGGTACGAAGCCCATTCCCTGCCCTTCAAGTCCCTATTTTATGCAAAGGAAAGTGCCGGGGTTTCCGGTGGGGCTGCAGGCAGCAGGGAGGCAGTGAAGCCTGCAGTGGGAGGGAGCGCCAGGGCCCTGCCGGAGCAACCTCAGAACAGTCCTCCAGCATGAGCCTCTGCGCACAAGGTGTGGCCTCAGGACAAAATCAAACCCAGAACCAGCCTGACTCGGCTGCAGTTTCCCAACGAGCCGAATCCTCCCAGCAATGGGCCCCAGGTGGGGATGCAGGAGGAAGGTTAGAGTCTGGGGCAGAGGAGAGCATGCGGGCGAGAGACTTGGGGCCCAGCCCGTCTGGACCTGCACTTGGTTGGGAGCACCTTCATCGGAGTCCACCAGAGACAGCGACACACGCGTTCCCAGAGGGGCCTGGGCCGCGCCCGCCACAGCAATGCCTCTGTGTGTCACTTGGTATCTCCCTTCACTTTATCACTGGGAATCAGCCATGCCAAGCTGCCAGCCACTGCCTGAGCCTCCAAGATGCCTGCTGTGGGCCGGTGGAATGGATGTATTCCTCACTGCCCCCCGCACCTTGGCATCGTCTGGGAAACAAAGCAGGGGAACTGAGAAGGGGGCGTGCGCACTGGCTCAGGAGCTGCTCCTGGTCTTCACGGCCCGGGCCCAGAGAAGGCCCTTTCCAACAGGCACAGACTCGGGGGCCCCGTCGGCCCGACAAAGTTGCTTTCCAAGGAGCTAGGAGCAGGCCCCCCCGGATCCAGTTCACTGACAGTAACTGCCCTCTTCACCCCCAGCCCACTGCCACTCACTCCTGCTCAGGCTCACTGAGCTGCACCAAGCCCCCAAGGGCTGTATCTGAAATATTCCTTGATTCTCCCCCTTCCTAGGAGGTGACACATCAGCCCATTCTATGACATCATATCACAGAGGCTCCGGTGACTTGGAGGACCTTCCGTCCCTGGAAGCAACATTTTCTAAGACTAGGAGGACAGTCCAGCGGGCACCCTGTAAGGTCACCCAAGCCGTGCCACGAGTAATTCCTGAGCCCAGAGTCCGGAGTAAGCCTTGAGCATGTCTAAACCATCCCCAACCCTGCCACAAATAAAAAAGAAAAAAAACAAACCCTAAACCAAAAAACTCCCTTTGACTTTTGACTATCCTGATGTAAAGGACCTAAAAGTAAGGAGCCGTCGGATGCTCCCCTGAACACAGTGGGGGCAGCTGCTGCCATGCCCTGGGCTGGGGGGGGGGGGGCCCAGAGCTGCTCTCATCCGCAAACGGCGCACACCAGACAAAGAAGAAACAGTCATGAACCCAGGGCACAGCTGGCCCAGAGGGCATACCCAGCACCACAGCCCCCCGGGAATCATGGGGTGTGGCGCAGGAGCCCCCATGACCGCCAAGGTATCCCCAGTACTGCACCTCAGACCCTGGCCCTGAGAGAGAGAGAGAGAGAGAGAGAGAGAGAGAGAGAGAGAGAGAGAGAGAGAGAGAGAGAGAGAGAAGAGAGGGGAGAGAGAGAGAGAGAAGAGAGGGGAGAGAGAGAGAGAGAGAGAGAGAGAGAGAGAGAGAGAGAGAGAGAGAGAGAGGAGAGAGAGAAGAGAGAGAGAGAGACTTCCTGGATCTCCTGAGCACTGCTTGGGTGTCCCCAAACATAAACCCAAAGACTGGCAGGAGGGTCAAAAAGGAGAAAAAGACAAATCCACAGTTACAAGGTGAGATCTCAACACCCTCCCCTCCATAGCTGATGATGATGCCAACAGAAAGTGAGTCTGGATACAGGAGGGGTCAGTCACCCTGGCCCCAATGTCAGGACACACACTTCCCGAATGCCACAAAAAACCCCAAAAACCTCCAGGTTTAGCAGAGATCAGAGTGCACTCTGCCACCACAGGCTCTCAAGGGAGGAATCAGTAATAGGAAAATATAAGGAACAAACCTGGGTGTGGCCCCAAGCCAAGAAAAATACAACATATGGAGCCCCGGGCTGCTGTGCAGAGGCGGCACTGACCAGGCGCAGCGCACACTCTCGCCTGGGAACCGGGGTGGGCCACCAGCGGGAGGGAGTAAAACAGACACACCTCCAACAAGCCTGGAAGAGCAGAACTGAGAAAACCAGTGAAGGCAGGAGCTGTGTCCTCAAAGGCTCAGGACCCTGAAATCCTCCACCAAGACTTACTAGAAAGAGAAGACACCAACTTGTCCCTCGAGGACGCCAGGTGCGAAGGAGCCCAGGAACACTGCCCCAGGCACTGCGGAGGCTCTGGTGCTCCAGCACGGCTGAGTGCCCGGGAGCAGCCTCCAGAACCCTGAGAACCACCCAGCACATAACAGGGATTCCCACCAGCCGTCCAGCAGGAAGGAGCAAACACACTGGTGATGATCAAGGACACGGAAAGCAGAGCCTTCGGGGCTCTTCCAGGCAATGGGGTGCTGCCGGAACCTTCCACCAAATGCAGCTCTGTACCAACTCCCAGAGATCATTTCCCACTTTCATCACGGAGCCCAGACTGACCTGGACACTCCGTCAGGGCCAGGAACTAGCACAGGATGGGAGGCACTTGCCTTGCACGTGCTACAGGGGTCCCAACCCCTCTCCTACACAAGGTCCTCTGAGCAGAGAGCCAGAAGAAACCACCGAACACTGCCAGGTGTGGCCCCAAACCAAACGAATCAGAGTTAAAAAAAAAAAAAAGACAGAAGAGAGGCTAGAGTGAGAGTACGCTGGGGAACGCCTGTGCCTTGTGAGTGTCATTCCATATGGTCCCCTGGGCGCAGAGCCAGGAATAAACCTGGGCACTGTGGAGTGTGAGCCGAGAGGGGCGGGGGGAGAGGGGAGAGAGAGAGAGGAGAGAAAGGGAAGAGAGGGAGAGAGGAGAGAGAGGGGAGAGGGAAAGGAGAGAGGGAGAGAAAGGAGAGAGGAAAGAAAAAGAAGGGGGTGAGGAGAGGGAGAGAGGGAGAGAGAAAGAGAGAGTACCAGGGACAGGTGTTAAGGTGCACAGCTCTGCGGTGGCCTGGCGCCTGCTCCATTGCCACATGGCTCCCCAAGCAGCCCCGGAGGGACCCTACCCTCACATAAACCAGCGCGGCTAGTCAGCAATCATGGCAATAGCCCCGGGTCCCTGCTCAAAAGGAAAATTACAGTCTAACATCTTTCATGAATAGACACAAAAATAAGCATACAGACGCAGCAATGTATAAAAAAATTATATACTAAGACCAATTAAGGTTCATTTCCCTCTGTAGGTCTGGCAAATGTTGAAAATCAATCAGAACCACATTATTGGGCAGAAGAGGAGAATTAGGGGCTGGAGCGATAGCACAACGGGGAGGGTGTTTGCCTTGCATGCAGCCGACCTGGGCTTGCTTCTCGGCATCCCATATGGTCCCCTGAGCACTGCCAGTAGTCATTCCTGAGTGCAGAGCCAGGAGGAACCCCTGAGCATCGCCGAGTATGACCCCAAAAGCAAAATAAAGAAAGAAAGAAATCACGCCAGCAGTAAGAAGGAAAAATTCATTAAGATAAAACCACCCAATGAAACTCTGTCTCAAATGAGTCTTGAGGTGCTGATTGAGAAACGCCAGTCCCAAAGGCAATTCCAGCTGTGACCCCGAACTCCACAGTGATTTCATTTGTACGACAGAGGACAGATGATGGCTTGTGCCTGCCAGGGCTGCGGCATGGATAGCGTGGCAGGACAGATGGCTGTGGGGCTGTGGAGTGGAGGGCTCCACACAGCATGTGCGCTAGGTAACATCAGGGTTATGGTGCAAACGGGCTGAAAGGAATGTGGAACTGTTTATCCCCTATAGCTGCAAAGGAAGGCATAATTTTCTCATAACATCTAAATTAAAACAAAAACAAAAACGGAGTCTTAAAGATATGCATAAAATGGAGGATAAGGAATGAGGCGGCCCTGGCATTGCCAGTGGGTGATGACAGCAGATGGTAGCCCTGTGCCCTCGCTCTGGGTTCCGTGGAGTGCCCTGCTCAGACTCAGACAGCAATCCGGACAGTGCTCCTCGACACCCGCCAACCACGGGGAGCCTGGGGCCCAAGTGCCCAGGACGCACAACTGGGAAAAATCCAGAGTCTAGCGAAGGCACCACACAGGTGCGGAGGCAAGAACAAGGCGACATGCAGCCTGCGTGGCCCTGAACTGGGCAGGACGCAGCCCTGGGATGACACACGTGAAGGAGAAGATGCTCATCAGACACAGAATGGACAAAACAAGGACAGGGTAAGGAAGGAACTCTACTGTGGCGAATGACTAAGTGACAGAAAAGAAACAGGAATTCCAAACAACTGACAAGCTTCAGCATTTGACAGATGCTGTGTCAACTTTCCCCAAACTGCATGCTAGGGAAAGTTGCACGCCCTATTCGAAGGGGGGTCCTCGGCGGGGAGGGAGAGGCCCGGTCTTCTCCTACCTCCTACTGTGAGCATTCGAAGTCGCTCCTTGAAAACTGCAAGATCTGAGAGGCAGGGAGGGGTAGCAGGATGAGCGCAGAAGGAAAAAGACAGGTGCGTTAGTTACACACACACCCCAGAAAGTCAGACTCGCGCTGCAACAACGCTCCACCACACAGACATACAGTGAAGGAAAGGGGGGGTGGGGAGAGACACACCCTGGGAAACGGACACTCCTAGGCCGGTGTCAGCCGGTGGCGCCTGTCCTGGGGGCCTGCCTGCCTGCTCTGGAGGGCCCTGGCTGGGCACCAGGGGAAGGAAATAAGCTGCCAGGCAGACACTGCTTCAGCCTGCAAGAGCAGGGGGTTCGAAAGACAGGGAGGCTCCGGGACCCCGAGGAGCCAGTGGAACGCGGCCAGGAGAGTTCAGCCCGGCACGCAGGGCCCTGATGGGGGCCACAGGACAGCGCCGAGGGCAGACAGACAGGAGCTTGGCAAGAGGGAGGATGTCCCCTCAGCCTGCAAGGGAACGTAAAGGCAGCATCTCTTGGCACCAGTCAGGACGTCCTGAACTACTGAGTCTAGTCCACTCTGGGTGCTGAGTGAACGGACGGATACAGGCATTCATTCTCTATTTTCTGGTTTGGGGCCACACCTAGCAGTGCTCAGGGGCTACTCCTAGCTCTGTGCTCAGGAGTGACCCCTGGCGTTGGGATTCTGAACCGGAGGGGTTGCAAGGCAAATGCGCTGACCCGTGCAGTATATCTTCAGGGCACGGACGCTTTTATTTTTCCCCTGTGCATTTTGTGTTGCTAAAATAAAGCGCAATCGAAAGACAAAGCAAAATGACCAGAGGGTGGGAGATACATCCTGGCTGTGAATTACACATACAGGGCATCATTGGACAGCTTTCACTGTTTCTGACAATCACTCAGGGCCGTAAAGATAATACAGTGAGTAGGGTACTTGCTTTGCAGGCCAGTGAGCTGAGTTTGATCCCTGGCACCCTATAAGGTCCCCCAAGTTGGCCAGGAGAGAGCCTTGAGCACTACTGGGGGTGGCTCAACCCCCAAGAAATAAAGTAACGATCACTTCCTGCCAGGAAGACTAAATGCTGCCGGGGTTTGGCAGCTCCTGAGATGAGCAGGGCCCACGGAGGTCCAACAAGGGCACACAGGCCACTATGTGGCCAGAACAAAGCCCTGGGCACAGCTGGGTGGGTCTCATCCCAACCCCGGGGGTGGAGGGGAGACACGACAGGAGGGAGGGCACTAGCCTTGTATGCAGCCAACCTGGGCTGAATTCCCCTCACCCCAAAGGGTCCCCCCAAGTCCTGCCAGGAGTGATCCCTGAGTGCAGAATCAGGATTCAGCCTTGAGTAGTCGGAGTGGCCCCCAGGAAAAACACACCAAAGAACCAAGTCTTTTCACCACCCAGGGAGCAAAGCCTGGTTGGGTAGACCTGCTGTCCAGGCGGCCAGGAGGTAGCATGGGCGCCAGGCCAGGCGTGGACCCCATCACTAAGACATTGTAACCTGGGGGCTCTTGAGTCTCTGCCTCAAGTTCACAGCCTAGGATCAACCACCTGACTCCATCCCAGTGGCCTGGCTGAAGGGGGCTCACGTCCTTTCTCGAGTGACAGGTCCGTGTTTCGAGCTCTTTAATGATGTTCTACTCCTCCCCCCCCCCCCCCTCGAGCAAGCCTCGATCCTAGTCACTGCTAGATCAGTTCACAGACACCACAGACAGGGACACTTTACAGCTGGGCTCACATGGTACTTCCAAGAGCAGAGCCAACGGGAAACAAACTGAGGGCACTTTCCCCAAGTCCCCAAAGCGGCCAGGGGCAATCTGAGACCAGCGCGTGCCCTGCCTGTGTCTGGAGGCAGCGAGTGCTGGAAGCCAAACAGGGTGGTACCGGGCAGGGCTGCATCTGCTCCGACTGTCCCCGTGGCCCCTAGGAAACAGGTCCAGGGGCCCATGGCTGTGCTGGGGCCTCCCGAAGCTGCGCCCAGGACCAACAGCCCCGAGCAGGCGAGCTCCGTGCCATTGGGGCCAGTGTGGGCCATTGGACTGGCCTTTTCTGGGTGGGGTTTCGTGCTGGCGGCTTCCTCTCTCTCAAGCCGGGCCCAGCCTCCCCTCCACGATCCTCCATGTCTGTGCAATTCCCACTACGGCCAACCACCCTCAGAGGCAGGAGCACAGGCGTCACTGCACTCGGCCACTCCATGGTGGATAGACCCGCTGGTCTGTCCTCAGGGACACTGGGGGAAGGTTCAGGCTACAGAGGTGGCCCCTCAGACCTGCATCTGCTCCGATGGCTTCTTGCCTTCCCCTTCCAGTGCCCACCCCGGGCTCCAGCGCTGAGTCCCCGAGGAGCCTGGCCACGCCGCAGCAGCTCAGACTTGTCACTGCAGACTCCCTCTGCCAGGCCTGTCAGCTCCTCACTGCTCTTCAGAGCTCAGTGCTCTCCAGAGCTCAGCCTGGAAACAGCGTCAGACGAGGAGACAGAGGGGGCTGGGGGCACGCCCCACTGGTGGTCCTGTGTCCTCAGAGACCCACGTCCGCCAGGAGAGGCTGGAGAACAACACTGCCCGTTGCCGTGATCACTGCAGCGCCACTCCTGCTGCCTGTGGAGACGAGGGGCTGCTCCCCACTCCCTCAGAGCTGAGGACACAAAGTCCGTCCTGCCCACAGCCCGGAGGCTACGGTCACCTCTGCCTTTCCCATCACCGTCACTAGGCAGCTGCACGGACAGCCCTCAGGACTGTGCTGGGGTGAGCGAGGGAAGGAGGACGCTTGGGGAGACTCCGTGTCTGCCCTGTGCAGGAGCAGAGCCCACGCGACAAGGGCTGAGTGGTCATTCCCCCAGGCGTGCAGGAGCTCTGCCCACGCTGACCAGAGCATCTCAGGCGAGACGGAGCCACGGGGGAGCTGAGAGCTACTGCAATGGTCTGCTGGCCACAAGCCACACCACCAGGGATGGGCAGGGGACATGGCTGGGGACAGGCTGAGGGCCCTTTCCTGTGTGAGTCACGTAAGCCATGCATGCCACAGGAGCTTCAGACCGTATCCGGAGAGGTTCTGCACCGGGGCCCTTCCTGGAGGGGCTCCGGCCTCGAAAGCCCCCAAGGTAGTGCACAAGCCACCACGAGCAGGTGGCTGAGGAGAGGCTGCAGAGGGAAGGCCACTCAGGCCCCCTGGCTAGACTGAACTGGCCGAATCAACGGCAACAGCGCTTCCTTCCTCTCCTCCCTCACGTGGCTATGCTGTGGGATCAGGGCAGGGCCGACACAGCGACTGAGAGCAACTGAGCCTGACTCTGTCCACCTCCCGTGCAGGTTAGCGCCGTGGCCAACTGCAGGCTTACCTGAGGGACGTGGCCTCCTGCCCTGGACTAGGATGCCTGCTGGGCACTGGCCGAGCGGCAGGCTGGGGACGGGAGCCAGGGGCGCTGGTGCCTGCCAGCCTGCCCAGCAGCAGGGCCCGGCCAGTGTGAGGAGCATGCACACATCTCGTGAGAGCCTGCCTGCTGCCACCTCCCGTGCAGGTTAGCGCCGTGGTGACGTGAAGCAGGTTAATCGGAGAAGCGGCCGCAGGTGAGTGCCCAGCCACGCCCTGTGCGCCCCCCGCGGTGCTCCTGGGTGCCCGCAGGGACACCTCCCCAAGTTTCTTCAGTGTGATCACCAGCATTTCAGAATCAAGACATCTCAAACTGCACCACTGGCTCGGGCCTCGGCCCAGGCCCCAGCCGTCCGCAACTGCCTCGGAGCAGGCAGCAGGCGACGGACATTCTGAGCAAGGCAGCGCTGCCCTGGGTCTGGAGACCAGAGCCGATGAGCTAGTCTCTGAGGCAGTGCCACACCACGGCCTGCTGGGGCATCCTCCCCTACGCCTTTCCTGCCACAAACCTTCCCTGTTCAAAATCTCACTTTCTAATTTTGAGACTTTTAAACAATCAGCTGTACTGAAATGAAAATAACTTGCCTGGGGGCCAGAGTGATAGTCCAGTGGGTAAAGTGCTTGCCTTGCACTTGGCTGACCCAGGCTTGAGCCCTGGCACCGCCAGGAGTCACCCTGAGTGCAGCCAGATGTGGTCCCCAAACCAGAAATAAATATAAAAATAAACGCCTAATTATTTTGCCCCAAATGCACAAGGGCTGCGTTACTGATAAGTTTTGAGTGATCAGAATGAAGGAAACTTAGAGTCTGTCCCTTCCACCTGTGGCCGCCCTGGCCACCACAAGCGTGACACGGGCGCGAGCAGTGCAGTGCTGACTGCCAGACCCTCACCAAGTTTGTCTGTGGAGGAGATAATGTCAGCGGGCACGGAGGAGTCCAGATCAGCATCCAAAATTCCCAGGGGGTCCAGCTGTGCTACATGGTGCCCTCGTATCTACGAGCGGGCCAGCGGTGGGGAGGGCAGGACACACACAAAAGGACAGGAGAAAAAAAAGAGGGAAGGGGCAAAAAAAAGTAAAATTACATTAAAGTATCAGTTACAGATTAATTCTCACCCACGTTTGAAGAAACAGTTACTGGAGCATCATCAAAATTTACACAACTAATTCCGAGAGGATCAAGTTTTGCAATGTGGTGACCCCTGACCTGGAAGCAATAACACAAGCAAGTTGTTAAGCAGGGCTGTGGGGAGTGAGTCACCCTTGGTCCCTGAGAGTCCCACTGAACCCAGAACACAAAATTAGCTCTAACAAAACACCGGGGGGGGGGGGGGCAGAGCGACAGCACAGCGGGGACGGCGCTCGCCCTGCACCCAGCTGGCCCAGGTTCCATCCTGGCATCCCATCTGGTGCCTGAATGCCGCCAGGAATGACCCCAGAGGACAGAGCCGGGGTGATTCCTGAGCACTGCTGAGCATGCCCCCCCACCCCACCCCCAAAAAAGGCACAAAAATCCCCTCAAAACAACCTAGAGCAGCTTATCTAAAAAGCACGACTGCACACAATGTGCTTAGGAAGGAGGCTGGGGAAACAAACGTGGGGGCCGTTCGGGAAGAGCCCACTTCCTGGCAGGCGGGCCGTCTCAGCACAGAACAGAGAAAAGTGCCGAGGAAGGGGGGAAGGCTGGGCCCTGTGCAGCCCCACAGACTCCACAGGACTTCAGCCGAGTGCAAACAGGAGCGGGACGCCCCTTCCCACCACGTGTCCTCAGGCCTCATCTCATGGCTGCTGGGAAGCTGAGCCACTAGCTGCTGCCGCTGGAGCTGAGGGCGGGGTGGCCACAGCGCTCGGCTTGAGTGGCCCAGGCCCAGCTCAGCGGCCAGGCCCAGCCCTGGCCTCCCATGGCTGCATGGCTGAGGGAAAGCCTGTGCCGGCCGGTGGGGCCCGGCCACTCCTCTCCAGCCCAGTCCCCTGGCCTTTCCCGACGGACAGGCTCACTTCCCGAGTCTGGGCATTTGCAGCTGACCAGGGGCCCCTTCCTAGCCACCAGCCACCAGCGGTCGCCCTGACCACACATCTTTCTTCCTGACTTAGGAAAGGGGTGAAGGGATGTATTTCCAGGACATGTGCAGCGGTGGCCAGGGATGAGCCTGTCTTGGAAGTTTCTGGAAGTGCCAGTCGGGTCCCTGAGCAGGCGAGTGCACCTGTGTGTGGGGGTTTAGGGCAGCATCACTGGGGTGGCAGTGTGGCCTTACCTGGTAGGCCCTGATGAGGGACTGCACGGCCAGGTGGTCCTCCACCAGCTTGTCCACGCTGGGCTGTGCCCCCACCAGGGGCTGCGCTCTGGCCATGGTGGACAGGGAGGCCGGGCTCAAGGGGAGCGGGCTCTGGTAGGCAGTGCCCGGGGGTGCTCCAGCGTTGGTGTTCCGGAAGAAAATATCCCATGACTGTGAACAGAGGAACATAGGTCACTGTGGTTTCTCTCCCATACAGTCCCCGCATCCTGCCCCTGCCCCCCGCCCCGGGCCACACAGCACCCGCCATGGTGCCAGCTGGCTTGGGGTCAGGCTGGGGTCCCTGAGGCCACATGTCTGGGTTGTGGTGCCAGCACACCCGCCGGGGTCTCCCTTTCAGGCTGCCGAGTCCTGGGCCCAGAGCTGCCTGGGGCTGCGCCTTCCTGGCTGTGTGGGGGAAGCAGCCTCCTCTGCCCCTCCATGATGCTCACAAGGGCTGTGGCTGTGTGGCCGGGACTGTTGGCAGCACGGACTCCACAGAGCTGCTGGCACTGGGCTGGCACGAGGGAACGGGGCTCTGGACTCACAGCCACACTCCCGCTGAGACAGAAAAACTCAAAGGCCTGGCATGTGCCTTTCTTTTAACTCAGCCTTTTAAAATCACACTTCTGGGGCTGGAGTAGTAGCACAGCAGGGAGGGCCTTTGCCTTGCACGCGGCCAATCTGGGTTCGATTCCCAGCATCCCATATGGTCCCCTGAGCACTGCCAGGGGTAATTCCTGAGTGCAGAGCCAGGAGTAACCCCTGAGCATTACCGAGTGTGACCCAAAAATCAAATAAATAAAATCACACTTCTGGGGAGGTGGAGAGATACTGCAGGCCCATGCATGCAGCTAGGCCGATGCCCGCTTGGTGCCCGAGCCGCTCCAGGAGAGACCCTGGGCAGAGTCAGGAGTCAGCCTTGAGCCGACCACCAGCAGCAACAGCAAGTTAAAACACCAAAATACTGTTAAAAAAAGGAAACACTGGTTCTGGGCTGGACCACCTGGCTTGTGGCCCCGCAGGCACCAGGCAGGAAGCCCTGGGCAGCTGGCACTGCAGGGCACACTGGGCTCCTCGTCCGTGCGGTGAACTCATTATTTCGCATGTATCGCTTGTGGGCTCTGTGTTGGGGGTGAACCCGTGCTTCAGGAGCACACTCCACCCACTGAGCTTTCCGGCCCAGATGACTCCCAGGATTCGAGTCACTTCTTATCTGCTCATACTCCTCTACTGAAGGCTGAGGGGATGGGGTGGGGGCAAAGGTCACACGTGCAGCCGAGGGCCTAGAAGCTGCTTCCCCAAGTCACATTTGCAGCCTCAGGATGTACTTTTGAAAAGCAAAATTAAGAGGGGCTGGAGCGATGGTGCAGCAGGAAGGGCGCATGCTCTGCAGCCCACCCAGTCCATCCCCTGGCCCCCCCCACGAGAGATGCACTGTGGTCTCTTAGACCAAAACAAAATGGGGTGGAGAAAAAGAGAGAGGGATAGGGGGACAGGAAAAAAAGAGGAAGAGTGAGAGAGGGAGAAAGGGGGGGAGGGAGAGAGAGCAAGAGAGGTGGGGAGAGATGGGGAGAGAGAAGAAAAGGGGGAGAGAGAAGGGAGAGGGAGAGACGAGAGAGGGAGAAGGAAAGAGGGAGTGAGAGAGAGGAGAGAGGGGAAGAGAGAGGGGGAGAGAGGAGGGAGAGAGGGGGAGAGAGGAGAGGACAGAGGGAGAAAGAGGGGAGAGGGGGAAAGAGGGGGAGAGGAGAGAGAATCAAGACAATAGAACCGCAGTGAGACACTCGACAGCCACTAAAGGCTGGGAAACTGAGGAACGAGACTGCCACTGTCATCTCTGCATTTGCATTTTCCGAAGTCTTCCACAGCAGTGCTGATGACACCACTGGAGTGTGTGGATGTCCCAAGCAGGGGACTTGCCCCTGCAGCTGCCCTGGTGCGGGTGTCTCCCCCGCAGCTCCACCCACACCAGCCTCTGGCACAGCCTGGGAGGGTGAGGAGAATGCACGGCCCCAAACGACACCCAGACTGGAACCGGAGGGACACCAGCAAGGCTCACCCACCTCGCCCTCTGAAGAACAGCCACCCTGGCAGCCACTGAGGAGCCTAAGTGCCGAGCACCTGGACACCAGCTTGGTGGGCACACCAGGAGCACGGGAGGGCGGGCGCAGGCAGCCCTGGAACAGGCCACCAGGGCCGTGCTGGGGGGGGAGTTCCAGGGAGCTTCAACGGGCTGAGCACAAACTCAGCAATGTGGGCCCGGCTGCAGGCAGACAGGACACGGGCCACCAGTGACACCGGACAGCTGAGTACCTGCAGACTGAGCCAGGAACACAGCTCCTGCCTGCACTGGGAACGCCGCACCCCCACCATGTGGAAGGCAGCCTGCCCCACTCCCTCCCACAGAGGAGGGATCCGTGTCCTGCCCGCACCCCATGGCACCACTCACGGCCTCCAGGTGTCTCGGACACCGCCCCTGCCCGCACCCCACACGGGCCGGGGCTGAGCACAGTCCCCAGGGCCTGGGAGGGTGGTCCAATGGGGGCTTTGTGTGCAGGAGGCCTGGGTCTGTGTCTGGGCATTACACAGGTCCCCAAGACTGCCTGGGCAAACCCAAACCACAGTCCTGCAAGCAAAGGTGTGCTGGGGCCTGGGTCCACCCCTGTGCCCTGGCCAGGCAGCTTTCCCCTCCTCACCAGCTCGGGAGCAGTGCTGAGCACAACAGGTCAGCACCCCGCCACAGCAGCTCCGCATGGAGCCATGTCCCTGGCCTTCCTGGTCATCTCTACTTGGGGGATCTGCGAGGGCTGAGGCTGGAGGTCGAGCACAGCCAATGGCGGGATGCACGGAAAGGCCTTATCTCATCTCAAGTTTGGCCTGTCACTGTCCTTCCAGAGTTGCCCCTTCTGGTAACCACAGCCCTTGTCAGGACCCGTCTCGAGGTTGAGGTGTGACCAGTGTCCACTCGCTGCCAGTCTGGTCCTGTCCCCAGAGTGCAGCCTGGGCTCCAGGGACAGAGAGCACAGCAGGGACGGTGTCTGCCTTGGGTCCCCTGAGCCCTAGCAGGAGTGATCCGAGTGCAGAGCAGAAGCCTGAGCACCACCAGCTGTGGCCCTCACCCAGGCCCCTGCCGCACTAGGTGTCATGAAGGCCGACGGCTGGCCAGTTAATCTGTAGGACAGCCCCTCCCCAACACAGAACAGCCGGCCCCTCTGCCCGAGTGCATGGTGGCCCGCGCGTGGTCCGGCAGAGTGCCACAAGCCCACCCCATCCGTGCAGGGGAGCTCGGCTTCTCTCACCCACACCGGGCTCCTATCGGGACACCCCAGAGCCCGTTGTGACTCCGATGTCCAGAAATACCTTGTGACCAAGAGGAAGTGAAAAAGAGAAAGCCTGGTGACTGGGGAGGGGAACTCTGACTTAACCACACAGTGCTCTAAAGCACAGCAGAACAGAAAGATTCCCTGGGTTGGGGAGACAGCCCAAAGCTCAGTGGGCACTTTGCATATGGGCCCAGGTCAGGAGTGACCCCTGAGCACCAACAACGGTGGACCCTGCCCCAGCCCAGTGGTGTCCTAAACAAAAATGGCTTTTCGCCTACAAGAAACAAGGTGACTAGGAGATGTGTGTCGGCCAGGTCCTTTGAAGCAGAAAGCCCAGGTGTGGCCCTCTGCACCCCGGCCCACACCACAGCCTGCACTGCTCAGGTGGGCGCCACTCCCTCGAAGGGAAAAGTAAATTCAAACCAGCTTCTGCAGGTATCCGTGTGTGGAGTCCACTCAGTCCCCACACAAAGCACGGGAAGAACTTCCATCTCCATCTCCTCCGACACAACCATGGCATGGGGCACTCGCTGTGGCGCGAGGCATGCCAGGTGGGATGAATGACACGAGTCAGCTACTAACCGACAGGCCAGAGACCTCAGACTCCACCCCGGGACAGACACACAAGCGCCAGTGCCACAGGCTGCTGGACCCTGCAGGGGACTCTAAGGAAACTGTCTCCTGGCCTGACTTGCGCCTGCCAATGGCCAAACACCAGCACTCAGCCTGGCCCCACAGGCATGAGGTGATGCAGGTCTTGAAAGTCCTGCAGAGCATGTGACGCTTCCCAGCAGTGTGGGACATAGGCGGGGTCTGATGTGGCAGGACCACCAGGAACTTGCTTGTCGGGGCAGCAAAGAGGCCAGAGGCTGTGTGGGAACCACCCGCTAACAATGACCCCAAGGTCACCGGAGGAAAAGGGTTGAGGCTTTCTGAGAATGTAACGGTTGTTTCCACCCCACACCCCACAAGGTCCCCTAACCCCCCTAGGTGTACTCCGCACACTTGCACCCCCATGGCTCCCCAAACTCAAACCAAAGTTTGGCTTTTTCCCACTGGAGAAGCCCATGTTGTATCTTTCTCTCCCCTCACACTAAGTTTCTTTAAATGAAACTATTACTTCCAAAACAAACTGTAACATGAGATTGAAACAATATAAACATTCTAGGTCTGGGATCTCCACAGGGGTAGAGCACCCACCTTTGCAGTCTGGGGCCCTGGGTTTAATTCCCAGTACCACCAAAGGGAAAAAATTAGTTATACGTGTGATTTTAAATAACTAAAATATTTAACGGGTGTATGAAGCTCTTTTCAGAAACCACATTCTCCTTTGTCCTCCCAAACTTCCAAGTAGCCAGGAAAAAAATGTTTTTGAGGAGCGGACTGGGGTGCTCAGTGACGACTCCGTGGAGTGCAGGGCTGACTGGTGACATGTGTGGTGCCGGCTGTCCTACCCCGGTCGGCCACACGCAGCCAGCCAGCACCGTTCCCCCATCCTCTCACCAGTCCCAAGAAAAATCAAGTTGCTAATATTCTCTCCAGTTAGAAACGCTTTCAGGGCCCAGACATGCCCTTTTCCTGTGCGCTGTCAGGGAAGCCCTGTCAGTGCCCTGCACGCTCGCAGGCCCAGGCCCGGGGCCCCTCTCTGTGGGCGCTCACCGTGCCCGGGCACAGTTTGGCAGGTGTGGGGCAGGCCCGGTGCCGGGTGATGTCAGTGCTGTGCTAAGGCTGACGCCGGGCAGCAGAACCTGGAACGTCCAAAGGTTCCCCTGCAGGAGAGCTGGTGCTGACCTTAGCGGGCAGGACGCCAGCCAGGGCCTCTCACTCCATACATGGCCATGGGCAGTGCCCATGGGCCTTGCCCTGATTACTGTCATAGGATTGCGAGTCTCAAGGGCCTTGCTCCTGGTTCTGAGGTTCCCCGCAGGGCTCCTGCCAGGCCCTTCAAACCTCCCAAGGGCCTGCCCCCACAGCAAGTGTGGCCACTAGCCTGACAGAGCCCAAGACATGACCCCAGGGTTACTAATGCTCATTTGAGGTGAGACTACCCAGAAAACCTCCCTGTCCCTATGTCCTCCAGATGTGGCTTCTGTGGCAGTGCCCAGGGCCTGTTGCCTCCCACCTGGAGACACAACTCGCACTGCTGGGGGTCACTTGGGGATGGAGCCAGGGTCACTGTGTGCAAGGCCAGCACTGCACCCTGCACTGTCTCTGCCTTGGCTGCGGACGGGCCCCACTGAGTGCCCTGACCTTACCGGTCACCACTCCCCTCTGCCTGACGCAGCACCCTGACAGGAATCACGAGGTGGAGGGGGAGGTGGGGCAGGGCTGGTCCCAGGTCCAAAGGTCATCATATGCCAATAGAATAATGACTCTGGGCTGGGCAAAGACCAAGCAGTGCCAACCAGGCCACATTCTGAGCTCCTGGGAACCAGGGGAATCTGTTCTGGCGTGGGGTGCGTGCGACCAGCTATGGCCAGCTCCGTCAGGGTGAGCTGGAGCAGCTGCCCAAGCGGGGCCGGTCCTGACCACCCTGCAGGGGGCGCTGCCGGCTCAGCACGCAGGCTGAGCACACGGGAGGTCGCGCCCAAGGTCAGCATGTGCCCAGCAGTGCACGCCCCCTGGGGGTGCCTGCAGCAAGACTTGAGGAGAGAATGCCAGGGGACGTCCCCCTCCACAGGAACTGGCAGTGCCTATCACCGGCCGGTGCCCGAGAGGCAGGCGGTGAGGTGAGGCTCTCAGCAGAGCCAGCTTCTGGCCCACAACCCTATCTCCAGGGTGGTGCCAGGAAGATGTTCCACACCCCCCAGGTTAGCAAAGAGCTGCCTCAGCTCTGCCCAGGACCTGCTGACGAAGATGGCTTCTGCCCGAGGGGAAAGGTGGTGGCCACTGCCCAGTCCTGGGAGGCCGTGCTGAGCTGTCAGCCTCGCCCTCCCACCGGCTGCCCCTGCTCCCAAAGGGCTGGGCTTGTTCTGGCAGAGGTCAGGGCCCGCGGCTCGCCATGTACTGCTCCCAGGCCAAGCATGCGTGTGTGACCTCCGTCCCTGGAGGACGGCAGAATTGCACACCAGGGGCCGGAGCAACAGCAGTGGGTGAGACATTCGCCCTGCATGCGGCCCCCCCGGCTTGATTCCCAGCAACCCTGACTACCCCCAAGAGTGATCCCTGAGCACAGAGACAAGAGTAAGTCCTGAGCACTGCCAGGTGTGGGCCAAATGCAAACTCAACACCAACACCCCCCTTCCCAGACACGAGGGTCTGTTCCCGGAGCACAGGCGGAGACCTTGCTGCATGGAGCTTGTGGCTGGTCACACGAGCTCAAGGACACCGACAGGTGGCGGCGTCCCCTCCTGCAGGCAGTGTCTGGCAGGAAGGACGCTTCCCAGCAGCTAAGGAACCAGCCCCAAGAGCGGCCCCTGACTAGGACTCGGGGTAGCGACAAGAGGCCTCTGGCACCCCCAGAGCTCTCCCCAGACCCTGGCCCTACTCTGCAGACTCTGCCCCGCTTCACAAGGCCACAGCTCAGAGATTCTGAGTCTGCAAGCCAGGCCTGAGACCTGACTCTCCCCGAGACCCACCATGCCCCCACTGCTGCAGCCTTGCCTCCCAAGGTCATTTCTGCTCGGGACGTTATACAAAACCCGTGTGAAAATCAAGCCCCCGAAGATCCAGCAACGCGCAATGCCAATGTGCTGCCCCTGTGTCATTTCCCCTAGAATCCCATTGGCACCCCACACCTCCTGCTGGCACAGCATTCGCCAGGACACACTTCCCTCTGCCCGCCTCATGGCCTCTCCCTGGTGCGTGCCCAGCCCCTGGCCCTCCCGAGCCCCGGCTTCCACACAGCTTGCAGTAAAGCCACTTGTCTTTGAAAGCGCGCCATCTTCCTGTGCTGTAACAAGGGTTACCTCTGGCCTCCAAGTGCCTATTTCCTAGACCTTGGCAGCCACTAGTCAAGGTCCTCCACAAAACTGCTGAGGGCTGTAAACACTAGAGTAGACTGCTGCTTCTGCGCCTACGCCTTCAGGTACCTTAATCTTATCTTCCTTATCAATGCAACCAGAAGGAGCAGAACTCGACACTGGCCACAGGACACTAGATCAGCTTCTTTAGCTGATGTAACACGAAAATTCACAAAGGTTGAGAATCTCCATTTTAAAACTGTACTAAACTGGCTCTGATCACCAAGTTACTATGCAGCTTAAAATGTGTCTTTCTGGACCCTTGAGCACCACCAAGAATGACCCCTGAGGACAGAGCCAGGAATAGGCCCTGAACATGACCGGGAGTGGCCCCCAAACAAGTCTTTGTGGTGGGGGTGAAGGGCTCCAAGAGACAGTACAGGGGTGCAGGCGCCTGCTCTGACCCTGACCCGGTGTCGCACAGTTCCCCAGGGTCTGGGAACCATCAGGAGTGATCCCTGAGCACCACTGAGTGCAGCCCCCAATGGAAATGTCCCCCCCCCCCCAAACCAGGACAAAACTGGGCTGAGCACAGTTTCAAGGCATCGCCCAGCTTGAGAGGAAAGACGCCTCGCAGCCTTGGTGGGACCACACGTGTCTGCTCCACTGCTGAGTCAGACGAGACCACGTCGGGGGCATGCAACGCAGGCTTGCCAGGCTCTGTGGACAGAAGTCAGCAGGCCCGGGCAGTGGAGGAAGGTCTGGGCACTCAGGACTCGGGAGACTCCAACACCAAAGGACAAAGGGCCCCGAGGAGGAGGAGAGCAAAGGGCACTTGCACAATGCCAGATCTGGGTCCCTGGGGTCCTCCCTGGCAGCAAGGCACTGCCACCTCGTCCTTAACACTAACGAGGGCACTGCTGAGCACCCAGAACGCTGCAGTCTGACAGGCCCCGACCTGGAGGGGACCCACGTGGAAGAGCTTCTTGTGTGTCAGTCCACGGCCTAAGACTTTCAGGAGCAGACCACAGGCCAGGGAGGGTCCTCAGGACGGTCCACTGGGGGGGCTTGGTGACCACACACTGAACGCCGAGTCACCAGGCTGCACTAGAGCAATCTGGCAAGAGCAGAGCAAGGAGGGCACTGGCCTTGCACAGGCCACCCCAGGTCTGAGCTGTCACACCCACAGGGTGCCCGAGCCCATTAGGAGTGATCCCTGAGCACACAGCCAGGAGTGAGCCCTGAGCACTGCGGAGTGTGGTCCCCAAAACAAAATTTAAAGAACAAAAAAAAAAAAAGCCCCAAACCCCTCAGTTGCACCCTTCCCCAAACACACCAACAGCGACAAGAGTGAGAGACAGATGACCTTAAAGTCCTGCAGACGCTGCTGGGCAAGAGACAACAGATCTCTTCACGGAGTTCTTGACACACCTTATAAAGCATCATGCCCGAGGCCCTGAATCCAGTCCCTGGCACCATCAACAGGTGCCACCACACCCAGGAGTGGGCAAACCCAGGCGGGAAGAATGCAGGCAGGGAAGGCGGGGATGCTCTGTCTGGACTGTGCTGGGCAGCGACTCGTCCCCTGCAGTCTGGGAACGCCCTGAGAGGGGAGATCACTGCAGAATCAACGACCCACGGTTCCCTTTCTGAGGCAGGAATGGGATGTCAGAAAGGTCCACTGACATCTTCAGGTCTAATGTTTTTTTTTTTTTTTTTTGCTTTTTTGGGTCACACCCGACGATGCACAGGGGTTACTCCTGGCTCATGCCCTCAGGAATTACTCCTGGTGGTGCTCAGGGGACCATATGGGATGCTGGGATTTGAACCCGGGTCGGCCACGTGCAAGGCAAACGCCCTACCCGCTATGCTATCACTCCAGTCCCAGGTCTAATGTTCTTAATTCTACTGCAATTCACTTTATTTTTTTGAGGGGGGATCACTTGGTGGTGCTCAAAGTTTACTCTTGGCTTTGTACTCAAGAATCACTCCTGGAGGTCTGGGGGACCCTGTGGGGTGTTGGGAATGAAAGTGGGGTCAGCCACATCAAAGCAAATACTTTCTCTACTGTACTATCTCTCTGGGCTGCAGCAATAGCATAGCGGGTAGGGTGTTTGGCTTGCACACAGCCAATCCAGGTTTGATTGCTCCATCCCTCTCAGAGAGCCGGGCAAGCTACCAAGAATATCCCACCCGCATGGCAGAGCCTGGCAAGCTACCTGTGGTGCATTCGATATGCCAAAAACAGTAACAAGTCTCACAATGGAGACGTTACTGGTGCCCGCTTGAGCAAATCAATGAACAATGGGATGACAGTGCTACTATCTCTCTAGTCCCTAAACTATTTGTTTTAGAGAAAACAAATGAAACATTTAAATAATGCCAATAATGGCAAGGCAGCAGAGGGCCAGGGCACCAGCCTTGTAGAATGCCATGGTCCCTGGCAATGCATGCGGCCCCCGAGCACCATCCCCAGGCACCCCACCAGGAAGCAGCCCCTTTGCACTCCTGAGTTGGCCCCCAAGGGAACAAGTAATACGGATCAAAGACAAGCACCCGAGCAAATCTTCCTGAAATGAAAAGTTTGGGTTTCTTTGGAGGTGGGGTGGGAGGATGGGGTGAAGCTGGTTCACACCCAGGCACAACTCAGGGCTTACTCCTGGCTGGGCACCCAGGAATCACTCTCGGTGGTGCTCGAGGGACCATATGGGATGCCAGAGATGGAACCCAGGCTGGCCGGGTACAGGCAAATACCCTCCCCGCGGTGCTCTGGCTCGGCCCCATGAATGGGAAAGTTTTTTTGAGGTTCTTCACCCACAGCTCTCACAGATGACGGGACACTCACCCGTCCATGGCCACCCCCGCAGGCTGCACAGGCAGAGGGTGCAGGGCAGAGGAGGCCCCCAGCAGGATGTGACTGGCAGTAAGGGTGACGGTCTGGTGCTTGGGCCCATGGGACAGGCTTCCAGGACCACCCCAGGGATACTGTGGGGCAAGAAGCACAAATGGATAGACGGATGGACATGCAGTGCTGGGGCCGTAGAACGAGGGCCTCCCCTGGCAGCAGGAACTCTGCTGTGAATCTCCCTGCTGTCAAGCATTCACCCGACCCCTCTCCACAGTCTCATCTGTCAGAATGGAAACTGTAGCTCCAGCCCCTCTGCCAAGCACCGGGTGCTGGGTCCCTGGTTCCACATGGCAAAAATGCTTTTCAGAGGCTTGAATAACAGTACTACAGGCAGGGCACTTGCCTTGCACATGGCTCACTTGGGTTCAATTCCTAGCATCTCATAGGAGCCCCCCCAAGCCTGCTAGGAATGATCCCTGAGCACAGAGCCAGGAGTAAGACCTGAGCACCGTCAGGTATGGCCAAGAACCAAACAACAACAAAAAAGAAAGAGAGGCAGACAGACAAACCCCAGCAGTATGAGGCTCGGAGGCCTTTTGGGCCGAGCAAGTGGAGATGCCTTGGCCAGCATGTCACGTCCCGCCAGCCTCGCCCTACACCACCCTTCCACCTGGAGTCTTTGCCACATCCTCTTACAGCCAACAGCAACTTGCAATGGAGTGTTCTCCCAAGTCCTGAACAACTGTAGCCCATTCGCGAGGCCTGACGTAGACGTCTAGAATGTAAGGGCAGGTGTGTGTGTGTGTCTGTGTTCTTGTGGGCTGTGAGCATCAGAACTGTGTGTGCTCCAGGACAGCATCTGGCGGCAGAGATTCATCAGCCTATGAAGTGTCAGAACAGGCTTGAGTCGCAGTTGTTCCCTTGGCTCCCATCTCTCTCCAAGCACTTCTGGGGGCCCTGAGACTTTGACCCCACTGCCCACCCAGGATGGGCAGTGCCCAGAGCCCCACAGGCATGAAGCTACAGTAGCAGCTGATGACCTCAAGGTCTCTGGAGATAAAGGAACTCCTACCATCCCAATAAGACACCTGGCAAGTGGTGGCGATGTCTGTCCAGCAGCAGCGCCAAGCACGTGGCACGGGGAAGCTCCTCACACCCCATGGCCACCCCAACACAGACCCAGGAGTGTCTCTGTGGTCTCCCCAAAAGACAAGAGGCTGCCCACTGACATCAAGGCCATCCTGCTCTCACCCAGAGCCGGACAGGATACCCTCTGGGCCCACGGCCAAGCCTGGAGCTCTACGCCTTTACAAAGCTCAGACTGGAGGTGGCCGCAGTGTCTGCCCTGGGCCGCCCTCACGGTCTCCCCTTCACTGTTGCTTCTCTCCTGGGCCTCTGGGTAGTGATTCTGTTTCTGAAGCTGTGTATCATTCTCACTTTGTTTCTGTTTTTAGAATTCAGTCTCTTGCTGAACCCTTGTGATGAACAAATGTATGTGGGTTTTTAAAAAAAGAAAGTGTGGGGTGGAGAGGCAGCACAGCAGGGAAGCCTCTGCCTTGCGGGCAGCCAACCCAGGTTCAATCCCCAGGACCCCATTCAGTTCCCTGAGCACCACCAGGAGTAACCCGGCAGCACCACCGAGTGCAGCCTCCAAACAAGACAAAGCAAAAAGGAGGGTTTGTGTGTATGCAGAAGTGAAGGAGACACACAGGGCAGAAACCCAGAGCAGGAGAGAACTGAGATTTGCTGGCAGAGAAGCGAAAGGGTGAGCTTTTCCTACATGCAAGTTTGGTTCACCGTCTAAAGTCAGTGCCCTGGAATGGAGGCCAGCAGTGGGGCGGCTGTGCTGTGCGGGCAGCAGGCTGAGGGAAAGGCCCGCTCATGGCTCTGCCAGGCCCCTCGATGTTCTCAAAAAACACTTTCCAGCGGAAACACCAGTCTGCCAGCTCACAGGCTAGCTGGGGTCACTCCCAGGGTGCTTCTTGGTGGAGGCAGAGCAATGTGCCCATCTGCTGCTCAGGGAGGAGTCTGATGGTCCTCCCGCCCATCCCCACCGAACACGGCAGCCGTCAGAGCCACACGGACGCTCCTGGAGCCCCAGAAGCATCTGCCTTTTGGTGACGAGACTCAGGAGCAAGGAAAAGGAGAGAGTCACAGGCTGGATGGAGGGCTGGGAATGCCCTGGCCACTGCTATAAGCACCCCCAACGTATAGCCAGGAATGGCCCCAAACAAGCAAAAGGCAAGTAAAGAGGCCAATCAACAGTGATGAGACCCACACTCCACCCAGCCAATCCTACTGGCCTCAGGACCCCAGACCATCTTCTTCAAATCACCCACAGCACCATGAGCGGGCAGTGCCTGCACTGGGTCTGTGGCCTGGGCAAGAACCAGGCAGGGACAGTCAGACCACACATCCCTCCACCAGCAACACGGCCGTGAAGGAGTCGGCCAGAACAGAGCAGACGAAGGGACCCTTCTGAGAAGGAAGTGACCCTCCGGGACAAACAGCAGGGAACCCTGCAGAACTGCTTTCACACATAGGGGTCCAGCTCGGGCTCAGTGGCCTCGGGCTTCCATCACTCCGATCTGGGGCACTGGCTGGAAGGTGAAGGTCCTTGGGCAGCGGTGAGATGGTCCCGCAGGGCTGCTCCTGTACTACGTCCTTTCTTCGGCTCTTTCTGCTGGAGCAGGCGTGAGACCCCAGGCCTGTGCCAGCACGTCCTCAAATCCAGTCTTCCCGCTGGAGCAGAGGTGAGACCCCAGGCCCGTGCGAGTGCGTCCTCACATCCAGTCTTCCCGCTGGAGCAGGGGTGAGACCCCAGGCCCATGCAAGCGCATCCTCACATCCGCTTCATGTCTTTGAAGTGCAGGGAGCCAGGCCGTGAGTGTTGCATCAAATGGGTGGAGTTTCCCTCCAGGCAGGTGGCTCCTGTGGGGTTTGGCCTCTGGGCCGAGCTGGGGCTGGTGAGCTGCTGCCTGCCCGCTGCCTGAGGGGCACCTCAGGACAAACTTACCTGGGAGGCCAGCCCATACCCGGGCCTGGCGCCCTGCTCGCAGCCAGCCCGGCCCGGCCCGCCTTACCTTATGTACACTCTTGGGGTCTTCCAACCAGGCATAGTACATTTCCTCCACATAGTTGGAGCTAGTCCCACTGAGAAAGGGCTCTGCAGCAACGGGGGCAGAGAAGCAGCGGACCTGCCACAACGTCCTTGCCGCTGCCGGTCTTTTCTGTGACAATGTCTTAACAGTCTGGGGGGCCGTCAAGGGCCTCAGCTTCGCAGCACAAGTCCTTAAGTGGAACATTCTGAGTTCCTGCCGCCTCTCTCGACTGTCGGTGCAAAAAGGGGGGAAAGAGAAAAGAAAGTTAAGTTAGAAAGGAGCATTTCAGCAAAACCCAGCTCGAGACTCGCAGACGAAGAGGGGTGGAGGCTTTCGGTGTTCTGCAGCCTGTGCTGAAGCTTTGGCGCCTACCTGCTGCGTGGGCACAGCATGGCTCAGGCACGTCAGCCCCACCCCGCCTGAGTCTCGCTGGATATGGCCAGCCCCCAACCCCCGCTAGTGCCATACATGCGTGTGGCACTCCACATGCATGTATGAATACAAGCACACACTGACACAGCACACCTGAGGTGCCGTGCTTTCAGACAAGCAGAGAGCAGAGGGTTGGGAGTAGACCCTTTGTACCAGTGGCTGTGGCCCAAACTCTCCCCCCTAAAAAAAGGCAACAAGGACTAGAGTTAGGTTGAACCAAGACTGAAAGCAGCATTTTATAAGGCTGAGGTCTGCGGGCGGAAGGCGGAAGGCTGGCTGCAGGAGAGAGGGCAAGGCAAGGCAGGGGAACGGGCCAGCACTGAGATGAGATGATGAGTCTTGTACCTGGTGGTCTGTTTCACCAGCTGCGCCCGCTATGGAAATAAACATTTTGTCAAAGAAGCTGATGTGCAGCTCAAAAGAGCTGACCGTTCCCAGAGCCCTAAATGGCTACCAAGCACTTCTGCAATTCTGAAGTGACACTGGGGCTCAGAGCACCTCCCCTGCAAGAATCTCGTCACGAGCCCAAATCCCTTGTGTCTCTCATGCGAAGCAGGGTCCTGGCAGGCAACTTTGCCCCCTGACATCAATGGCACCACACGCCACGGCCAGCTGCACCGTGGCCAGGTGTGTGCCAGCACCACAAAGAGGGCAGAACCCTGGGTGCCAGAACTGGGGTCCCAACACTTCAGCCAAGAAGTGTGGCTCCATTCAAGCACCTCCATGAGCATCAAGACGGTGAGCACCAGGGCTGAGCATGTGCGCACCACACACATGGGCCGCGGCCCCACGTCAGTCCAGAGCCAGAGGCTGAGAGGCGTCAATCTGAAAACGCTTTAGAATGACAGTAAAAAGGGAACCAGGGGTGGAGCACAGGCACTGCTGGGAGGCCCCACACCTGGAGAAGGACTGCCACCCCCACCCACATGGCCAAACCAGGGCATGCTGCCCGGGCTCTGTTCCTGGCAGGATCCTGCCTCGCCAAGGGCACCTTCAGGCCACAGCACAAGGGTGCAGAGCAGTGAGGGGGGAGCCTGGGTGCCAGGAGCAGGTCCACGGGGGCCGCGTGCTGGCCTCACCCCGGCGCTTGTGGCTATCACTCCGTGCCAGTGCTCTGGGAGTAAGCTAGGCTCACCCGGACAGGCCTGCCAGACCCGGGCAGATGCGGACTCGGACCCTGTGGTGAAGGTGCCCGAGAAGGCAGCGGCCTCTCGCAGCTCAGACAACCAGAATGCAGCCTGCTCTGGGGTGGCCCGACAGGCCAGCAGGGGACAAGCGCAGGGCAGGGTCACACGAACAGACTCTGCTCCTTGAAACTGAGAGACGAATGTCACAGCCGCAATCAGCCCTCACAGCTTTTTACCTCAAAGTGAAACAACTGGAGCCAGAGTGCCAGCACTGCGTAGAGGGTGCTTGCCTAGCATGTAGCCAAACCGGGTCCGACTGCTGGCACCCTTATGGTATCCCTGAGCACAGAACCAGGAGTAACCCGAGCACTGCCGAATGTGCACCCCCTAAGCCCCCCCGCCACAAGAAGTAAAACAAGTTGAGCTGGACACCTGCCCTGCAGTGGTCGGCCCAGGGTCAATCCCGGGCATCACAGACTGTTCCTAAGTCCTGCCAGGAGTAAGCCCTGAGCCCTGCCAGATATGGCCACCCCCAACCCCCGCTAGTATTACTCAGGGCCAAGGGAAAATGCTTATATTTCTTCCCAATTTCATTATCTAGGCAGTGCCAAGCACTCAGTGACCTGAGTCAAGTTTTTCTCCGTGAATGACATTGGACAGTGGCTGCTGAAGTTCCCACAAGGCTGCTTTGGGGCCTCAGCTCCGCCCCAGCCTGACACCGCTCACCTTCCCACTGGCAGAGGACTGCACTGGTCAGTGCCGGCCAGCGCCAATGAAGTAATTTTTTCCACTCCCCTAAGGAAGATGAGATAATCAGTCACAAGACAGTTTTCCATTCCCCAAGGGTGGGTTACCTAAGCCGGAAATAATTCTCTTTTCTCTGATCTTGCCTTTTTCTATCTACAAAAACCTCTCATTTCATGCAGCTTTGCGTCAATGAAGCCCATCAGGTGTCTGAGGCTAATGGATGGTGCCTCCCCCCGCCCCCGCCATGACCCCGTCCCCCTCACCGTGCAGCACTGCTGGGCGTGGCCCAAAACCTTAACAAGAAAAAAACTGCCAGAGCTATAAAATGAACCAAGTTGAACTTTGCTGTTCAACAGGCATTCAGGCACTCCACAAGCTACAGACCCGTGACTCCCTGGGAGCCCCTGGGAGTCCCCAGTCCTCTCAGAACAGTGCTCAGCAGTTTGCCTTGAAGATGATGCTTTGGAAAAGTCACTCCTTCCACACATGACTCGGAGTTCTGGTCTCCCCTCTGGTGGCCAGGACAGACGCACACTGTCCACAATCTGAGGGTCCCGCAGGGTCAACATCTGATGCCCAGTCCAGACAGCCCGTCTCTCCACTCACACTGTCCACTTTCTGACCAGTACGGCAGGGCTCAGGATGCACAAGGCCATGGTTTGACTCCCCAGTCTTGTTGGGGCAACCCTTCAGCCTAAGACAGAGCACTGAGTCGTGCCACCTGAGTGGGGATCCCAGGTCCTGAGCACTCCCCTCATCACTGCACTCTGATGGCACCACAGGGGTGGGAACAGACTCTTTCAGAGAAGGGGTGTCTACAGTCAATAAGTGTGTGGCAAGATGATGGATAGGAAATATGAAGTGGCGAGGCCGAGAGGAAGTGGAGCCCTCATTCCGCTGCTCGCCACAGGGACGAGCCGTGAGAGATGCTCCGAATCGGACAGAGCAGTCAGCCAGAGTCCCTTCAGCGTTGCTGGGAAGCGTCTTCGGTACAGTGAGGAGAGAGGCAGGAGCAGCCCGGCAGGATTCCCCCCGGGTCAGCACTGCCTGCCCCGGCCTGCGTTTGTGCAGAGATGGCCACACTGAGTTCAAGCACACACTTTGTGTTGTTCTGGGGGAAGGCCCGGCCTGTGGTACTCAGGGATGACTCTGAGGGTGCCGGGGTCCTAGCTGGGCCTGGACCCCGGCCCTCTCTCCTATTTCACGTGGGTGTTCAGGAACTACGATGCCATACACTATGTATTCTCTCCTGGGCCCTCCAAGGCCTGGGGCCACTCCCAGCAACACTGGGTCAACCACACCTGAGGTCCAATGCTGGCCCCAGCTAGAGAAGCTGTTGGCCTCCAGGTCACCCATGTGGTAGTGGGGACAGAACTCAAGGCATGTGCCCTCGGCCCTCCATATCCCAAACATCAAGTGTTTGGGGCAGGAGAGCTTAACCAGCTGGGGCACCTGCTCTACATGCCAGATGCTGCAGGAAGTGACCCCGGATACTGGGCCAGAAGCAGCACGACCAGGTGCCCCCAGTGCTAAGTTAGATTATTTTGATAAGGAACATAAACAAGGTCTAGATAGCACAGCGGGCAAGGCACTTGCTCTGCACGTGTACTACCCAGGTTCAACCCCTGACATCCCATACAGTCCACCAAGCCCGCCAGGAGTGATCCCTGATCACCGCCAGGTGTGACAGCTCCACACTCCACCACCAAAGAAATGCAGTGGGGAGGAATAGGGTGAGGTACCTAAGCAACAGGGGGGACAGAAAAGCAGCCCAGTGGGTAGGCACTTGCCTTCCACTTGCTGCTGACTCAGTCTGATCCCGAGCACCACATCCTGTTCCCCTGAGCACCTCTAAGAATAAGTCCTGAGCACTGCTGGATGTGGCCTAGAGGAGGAGAAAGTGACTGTCCCTTTAAGGCACATTTTCTCTACTGAGAACAGCTTTCCTGGCCCAAGTGTCTGAGCTGCCCTGGGCAGAGTGGGGACACATGGGCACGGGAGGAGCAGCCAGCTGGGATCCTCCGGACTGATCCGTTTCCTCTGGCTGCTCTCACCCCAACTCTGACTCCTGACAGTGGTAGGTTTTTGTGTTTTTGGGGGGCACACTCTCTGGTGCCCAGGGGTTATATGTGGTGTCAGAGACTGAACCCAGGCCAGCTATCTGTAAGACAATCATGGTGATCATTTTTTTAAGTCAGCAGTTACATATGACTCAGCAATTCTACACAGGAATTTAGCCAAGGAAAACACATGTCTCGTGTTCACACAGAAACCTGGACCCCCAGTTGACAGCATTTCCACACACAAACAATGGAAGCAACCCTAACACCCATCCCCAGAGAAGAGGCGGAGTCACAGAGCAGACGGCCAGGCAGAACAGGGAACGGCAAACTGAGAACCTGCTGTTACACAGGAGAAATGGGAACCAAGTGACAGATGAAACACCAGCATGGATCTCATCTCTGGGAGCATTCAGAAGAGACAAACAGGACTGGGGCACTTGTCTCCACGTGGCCGACACAAGTTCCATCCCGACACTCCATATGGCTCCCCATGAAGTGCCAGGGGTGATTCCTGAGCACCACTGGGTGTGGCCCAAAAACTGAAAACAAACAAACAAAACCCCAAATGGTAAACATCTGTAGACTGAGGCCGGACAGAAGTCTGCTCTGGAAGAGGACAACAGAAATGCTCCACAGCTGAGCCCTGGTGGCTGAGCAAACTTCTGATACACCTTCAAGTGCACAACTGGAGAAGCTGGAGACAGTCCAGCTGACCTTGCCTGCAGCGTGGCCCCAGCTCTACCAGATGTGGCCTCTGAGCACTGGAGAGGTGCCCTGCCCCCCAAAAAGGGGTGAACTGATTGATAATATTTAATTTCTCTCAAAACATGTGGGCAGGGGAGACAGTACAGAGCCTAAAGTACATGTCTTGCATGCAGATGAACAGAGTTCCAAACCCAGCACCCTGTATGGTTCCCAAGCCACACCAGGCATGATCCCTGCGTGCACAGCCAGGAATACACCCTGAGCACGGCCCCATGCAGCAGCCCCTACCCCCCCAAAATGCCACTAATGCCGTTATAATCAAGACACAATTATTCACACATCTCCAAGAAACTAAGCTCTGAAATAAGCAACACACACACACACCAAGTATTCTTTAGGGCCGGGGACCTGGAGGCCCAGCTCCCCTGGGAGACCTCTGCAGTGACACTGACTGACCCTCTTGGGGACATCTCTGCAGTGAGGAGGAACCTGGCCCAGCCTGCTCTTGCCATGCAGGTGTCATTAGAGGCCCCTGAGGAAGTGACCAAGAGTGGACGCTCAGAGGCAGGGCCAGCGCGTGGGTGCGCTATTGGAAGCATGACTCATCTTAAAAATATCACTGTCTGGCGTCAGACTCGCCAGGGCACCTGGGCAGTCAAGGCTTGCTGCACAGCTGTGCCTGCAGCTCCTCAGCGCAGAGGACCCACAAAGCACTGGGGCAACTCGCAGAGACCCATCCCTGCCATGGGTCCTGCAGACAGGGAGGGGCGAGGAGGCAGCCTAACGGCAGCGTATTCAGTCCTGACCGGATGGGCATGACAGAGAAGGGCAGACAGACAGCAGCTCCTCCCAGGGCCCAGGGCCCTGCAAACACCACCTGGCCGGTGAGCATCCATGGTCGGGGGGGGGGGGGGGGTGCGGAAAGACTGCTGCCCGCCGCAGCATTTCTGACATATGATACAAGCATGAAAGCACTCTGTGTGCCCTGAATGTATCTTCTATGGTGAAAGAATCATACCTTACCCGAAAAAAAAAATCACAGAGGTACATTCTGGCACCACCCTCAAGTGGCAGTGCTCGGGCTGTCCCGGCTCTGGGAGCAAATGCAGTCCCAGTCCCCACAGCTAAAGGCCAGGCAAGTCCCCAGTCTCCTGCACAGATTGATCTTTCAGGACCCTAAGTAAGAACTGTAAGATGTGTTTGAATTATTAGTTAGACTTTTCTCAAGAAAGATCATTTTTCAATATATTTTCTAAAGTTTTTGTTTTGGGGCCACACTTAGCAATGTTCAGGAGTTACTCCTGGGTCCTGCACTCAGCAATTAGCCCTGGAGGGACTGGGGGGGACCATATGGGATGCAGGGGATCAAACCCACTGTACTACTGCTCTGGCCACAATATTAAAAAAAATTAAGAGCACATACAGACCTTCTGATTTTGGAGGTGAGGAAGCCTCCCAAGCAGGGCTCAGAGGGTCTGGGAGCTCCACAGGAGACTTGGCCAACACGTCAGGGGCTTGCTGGGGTCTCAGACAGGGGTGGGAGTGGGGGGGGGCATGCACCTGACCGCTGCACAATCTTGTGGCCCCACCACTTTTGCTTAAAAGCAGCCTGAAGCAGGAAGTGGGGGTCTGCAGAGTCACTCCCCAGCCAGGCCTCCCCTGAGAGGCAAACGCTCTAGTACTGAGCCCCACCCAGCCCTAGGAGCTGCACACACCAAACAAAGACTCAGAAGGGGTGAAGGGAGACCGTGGGAAGGGCTTCTGGGCGAGAAGAAAGACACAGCTCAATGTCCTCTCAGCTCAGTGTCTGGAGCTGACTCTCCACGGCGCTCAGGGACGGGCTGCAGGGCTTCCTGCGCGCAAAGCATGTGTGCTTGCCTGGGAGGCGACCCTGGTCCCACAGGTTTTCTGTTTTATTGGTGGATGAGGGAAGAGCTGGGGCCACACTTGTCTGTGCTCAGGGATCACTCCTGGCTCTGTTCTTAGGGGTCTACCCTTGGTCAACCACATGCCCTAACCACCGTACTACCTCTCTAGCCCCACCCACTGTACTTTCTCTCCAGTCCCACCCACTGTACTATCTCTCCAGCCTCATCCTTCTGTTTATTCAATCCTAGACCAGGTCCTGAAAAACTGACACCTGAGAAGGCAGAACCGAAAGTATACAATAAAAACCCCAGGTCCTGGCCAGAGGACCAGGAAAGGGAAGCCTACCAGAAGATCCAGAAAATAAGCAGCTGGCAGCAGCCAGCAACAGAGAACTGTGGCCCTGCCCTCACTGCCCTGACCAGCTGGCCTGGTGGTGTCAGGATCTCCACCCTCTACAGCCAACAAGGAGTCCACCACCAGCCTGGGGCAAGTGAGGCCAGTACGGAACTTGGATCTCACAGCCACGCCAAGCAGGAAGGGGCCCGCAGCCGGCTTCCCAGGCCCTGCCCAAGACTCCTGACAGTGTGCTGGGACTTGTAACGAAGAAGCCTGAGGGGAGCTCAGCAGGGAGGGCATTTGGACGATGGGGTTCAATCCCTGGCACCCCATACGGTCTCCAAGCACTATCAGAAGTGATCTCTGGGTCCAGGGAGTAACCCCGAGCACCGCCGGGTGGGCCCAAAAACCACAAGGAAAAGCATCTTAATATAATCCCGGCATTTTAGCAGCCTGGATGGAGTCCCCTGCCCCCTTCCTCCCAACACCTTGCTGGGCATAGCCCCTGACCACAAACACACACAAAACCAGTCTAACACC
This sequence comes from Sorex araneus, assembly GCF_027595985.1. Taxonomy (NCBI): domain Eukaryota; kingdom Metazoa; phylum Chordata; class Mammalia; order Eulipotyphla; family Soricidae; genus Sorex; species Sorex araneus. Next base: position 111,773,688 of record NC_073304.1, read on the forward strand.
GAAAATGTTCAGGTTAAATCACAGATCACACACTGCACCAAGATCCAAACCATTCTAACCATAACCAAAAAAGGAAAATCTGTACGCCAACACCAAGATGACACAGACACTAAAGAGGCGAAGGGGGAAGAAAGAGAGAACTGGAGGAAAAAAGAAAAGAAATAAAGAAATAGAGAAAGGAAATCCCTTTAAAAAGAGAGAAAATGGTTGAATTAAATACTGCAAGATTGTGAAAAAAGAGAACTGGATTAATAATGAGGCAGACAGAATTTCCTTTTCAAGTCTTTAAAATCAATGAAGCAAAAATCCCATGTGTAACATAGCTTTAAAGATATGCAGAGGGTTTTCACCTGTACAGACCGCACCTGGTGGTACACAGACGCTTCCTTGTATAGACCGCACCTGGTGGTACACAGATGCTCCCCCTGTATAGACGGCACCTGGTGGTACACAGACGCTTCCCTGTATAGACCGCACCTGGTGATACACAGACGCTCCCCCTGTATAGACCGCACCTGGTGATACACAGACGCTCCCCCTGTATAGACCGCACCTGGTGATACACAGACGCTCCCCCTGTATAGACCGCACCTGGTGGTACACAGACGCTTCCTTGTATAGACCGCACCTGGTGATACACAGATGCTCCCCCTGTATAGACGGCACCTGGTGGTACACAGACGCTTCCCTGTATAGACCGCACCTGGTGGTACAGACACTCCCCCTGTATAGACCGCACCTGGTGATACACAGACGCTCCCCCTGTATAGACCGCACCTGGTGGTACACAGATGCTCCCCCTGTATAGACCGCACCTGGTGGTACACAGACACTCCCCCTGTATAGACCGCACCTGGTGGTACACAGGCGCTTCCCTGTATAGACCGCACCTGGTGATACACAGACGCTCCCCCTGTATAGACCGCACCTGGTGGTACACAGACGCGCCCCCCCTGTATAGACCGCACCTGGTGGCACACGGCTGCTACTCCCGATGGTGCTCAGGGTCCACTAAGCCTCCCAGGCATATGACAGCACAGAGGTGAAGATAACTGCCCATTATGTGGCCATCCTGGTGTGATGTCCAGGAGATGGCTCAGGAGGCCAGTCTGCAGGAGGCCCAGCATCAAACAGTCCCCAGAGCGCCCCATGGAGCAACCCCCAAGCACCGAACAGGCAACTGTCTTTGGTCACTGCCAGGTGTGGCTCAAAAACTAACCCCACAGGGGCTGGAACAATAGCACAGCGGGTAGGGCATTTGCCTTGCACGAGGCCTACCCGGGTTTAATTCCCATCATCCCATATGGTCCCCTGAGCATGCCAGGGGTAATTCCTGAGTGCAGAGCCAGTGAGTAATCCCTGTGCATTGCCAGGTATGACCCAAAAAGCAAAAAAAAAAAAAAAAAAAAAAAAAAACCAACAAAAACTAACCCCACAAACACACATGGGGAGGTGAGGGAGAGGACAAAAGCAGAGAAATAAAGAATAAAATGGCAGGTTCAAGCCCTAGAGTATCAGACACGGAACATAAACTGTATGCACCAACTACAAGGCTGGCATGGAACCAGACAGAACTCAACAGTCTACAAGAAACTCACTTCAGGAGCAATACTACAGCAGCTCGGCCACTGACCAGGGTTCACGCCCCAGCACCCAGTCTGGTCCCTGCATCCCTCCAGGAGTGATTCCCTGAGCACAGAGCCAGGAGGAAGCCTTGAGCTCTGCAGGGTGTGGCCCCAAACAAACCAGAATAAAGGGTGGAGTAGGCAAAGAGGTCCCCTGAGCACAGCCTCAGGAGTAAGTTGGCTGTGGCTACAAGGTCTTCTCCCTGACAATTTTTTATTATTTATTTGGTTTTTTTTGCTTTTTGGGTCACACCCGGCGAAGCACAGGGGTTACTCCTGGCTCATAGACTCAGGAATTACTGTTGGCGGTGCTGGGGAGACCATATGGGATGCCGGGGATTGAACCCAGGTGGGCCGAGTGGAAGGCAAACACCCTACCAGCTGTGCTATCACTCCGCCCCCACCCCTGACAATTTTTAAACATACTTCATGAATACAGACATAATAAGATAGAATTACCACCACGACTTGAAGGATTTATTACAGGGACTCAAAACTATGTCATTTGTCATAGTAGCTGGCTAAAGAAGAAAAAAGTCCCAGGACCATATCTAATAAATGCAGATACGTATGGAAGGGAATACATTTCTGAGCCCATTCATCTCAGACAAGGTGGAGAGAGACAACAGGGACCAAGGCGCCATCTGCACGCAGTCACCCCTGGTCTGAGGGGCTCCTAAGACCATAAGACTCCTAAGACCATAGCCAGGCCTAGTTCCTGAGTAGACACCGGGTATGACCACCAACTCCCATCCCCAGCTCTCAGAAGGGGGAGAGAAGTGACTCCTGGGTGGGAATGCATGTGGCATGGGGAAAGACCAGATGCTTACTTCTGCGGGGGGGGGGGGGGTCCTGCAGGTTATTCCTGGCTCTGTACTTCGGGGTCATCCAGGAGTAATCCCTGAGCATCATTGGGTGTGACCAAAAAAGCAAAAAATAACACCAAAAATCAAAGACCAAAACAGGGAGCAAGAAGGGCAGGGCCGTGGCTCAGTAGACAGGCCCACACGCTGAGGCTAGGTTCCAATGTTTAAAAGATAAAACAAAAGACAAGGTAGCTGCTGTTACTTATGGATGGGGATGCAGCCAGTTCCATCCCCACTACCACGAAAAGAACAAAAACAAAATAAGTGAACCTGGGAGCGATGCAAAGACACCCAGGATACTGCTGTCACCTGCCCCGGGGGAGCTGCAGTGGCATGTCTACCAAAGGGCAGAAAAGAAACTAAAAAGCACATATCGCTAAAAAACAAACAAGCAAACAATCCAACAACAAACAAACCCCAAAACTACCCCTATTTGCAGATGAAATATAACCTATGTAGGAAATTTAAAGAAATCAACAAAATATTCACGTCATTACTTAGTGAATTCAGTAGGGTCACAGGATTTAAAAGAAACTCACAATTATATATATATATTTTTTTTCTTTTTGGGTCACACCTGGCGATGCACAGGGGTTACTCCTGGCTCTGCACTCAGGATTTACCCCTGGTCATGCTCAGGGGACCATATGGGATGCTGGGATTTGAACCCGGGTCGGCCGCATGCAAGGCAAACGCCCTACCTGCTGTGCTATCTCTCCAGCCCCTCACAATTATATTTTTAATCAAAACTGAAATTGAAAGTTCTTTGGGTTGTTCTAAAACTCATATTGAAACAATCAACTAAAAACAACGTAACTGGGGCTAGAGAGATAGCACAACGGGTAGGGCGTTTGCCTTGCACGTGGCTGACCTGGGTTCGATTCCCAGCATCCCATATGGTCCCCCCGAGCACTGCCAGGAGTAACCCCTGTGCATCACCAGGTGTGACCCAAAAAAGCAAAAAAAAAAAAAAAAATTAAAAAATAAAAACAACATAACTAGAAATAATTTTGAGGGGCCAGAGAAACAGTCCAGGCACTGGGCTTCCGCAGAGCTGACTTGCTAACCCCAGGCACTGCCAGAGCAACTCCAGTGCTCACCGCTTGGAGTTATTGTCACTCTGTGAAAGACCATTAAGAAGAAGGGGGTGGTGGAGAGGCCAATTTTGCTGCCTTTTGCCGTGCATGCAGCTGACTGGGTCTGACCCTCAGCACCCTAAACGGCCACCACTGAGCTCTGCCAGGAGTAACCCTGCAGTGCAAACCAGGAGTAAGTCCCGAGCACTGCTGGGTGTGCCCCCCCCCCAAAAAAAAAACCCACCAAAGGGTTGAGTACATACTTCCCATTCAGAAGGAGGGGTTTGCATCACTGGGAACACCCCTATAATAGAACTGGGGTAATTCCTAAGCCCTGTTGGGTGTGGTCCAAACACACACACAGACAAGTGACAGAGAGACAGTGTAGAAGTTAAGGCACTTGCTGCGCACACAGCTGACCCCAGTTCAATCCTGGGTACTGCATACATAAGTCAGATCTGCGCAGTGAGTGCCAGAGTAATGCCTCAGCACAAAGCCAAGTATGGCCGAAATGCCATATCCAAAAGCTAAAACCAGGAGGAAATTACCTGCAAACCATTTACTGTGCAAAAAAATAGGGCTTTACATAAGGATTTCAGAAAATTTAAGGCCCAGAGAGACAGTACAGCTGGGTAAGGCTCTACTGACCATTTATAAGGTCAGCCTTGTAAATGGCTGACCCGGGTTCAATCTCCAACATACCCAATGGTCCTCTGAGCCTACCAGGAGTGATCCCTGAGTAACCCCTGTGCATCACCAGGTGTGACCCAAAAAAAGCAAAAAAAAAAAAAAAAGAGTAAGTTCCGCGCACCAAATGTGTCCCAAAAAACAAGCAAAAAAGATTTCATAAAATTGTTAAAAAGACTCAATTACAAAATGTGAGAAAGTTATGAACAGGCATTTCACCAATGAAAATATGCAAACACAAATTAAAAAAAATTATTTAAAAAAAATGAAATGCCAGGAAGAATAGTCTAAAGGTCAGTAGTGGTGTCCTGGGATTTGGCTGTGGCTATGACCTTGGTTTGAATCCTGGCACCCAGTATGGTTCCGACAGTATCTGCTTGGTGTGACCTTAAACCAAAGGAAACAACAGATAAAGAGCCGAAGAGGGCCTGAAAGATAGCACAGCAGGTACAGCACTTGTCTTGCACGAGGCCTACCCAGGTTCCAGACCCAGTATCACATAGAGTACAGCAAGCCCACCAGGAATAATTCCTGAGTGCAGAGCCACAAGCAACCATTGAGCACTGCTGAATATGGCCCACTGCCTTCCCCCCCCCAAAAAAAGTAACAGAGCTAAAGAAAACCATATACAAAGGGCACATGCACATGAAAATGGGTCAATATCATTGACCATCAGAGAAATGCAACATCACATTGACTTGGAAAACAAACAAAATCACTAAAGGCTGTAAGTGGGGAGCTGATGAGAATGTAATCGGGATACTTTCTGTCTTCTCCCCTGCAGTATCAAAGGATCTAACCCAGGAATCCTGCATTCAAGAAATATGCTCTAATGCTGGTTCTAAAAGATGAGAAATGAGTTTTTCTGTTGTTACTTCCTTTTTGTTATTTTGGGGCCACACCCAGCTGTGGCCAGGGCTTACTCGTGGTGGACCTCAGTATCCTATGGGGTGCCAGGGCATGAGCGCAGGTCAGCTGTGTGAAAGGCAAGCACCCTGCCTGCAGTACGATCGCTCAGGCCCCTATCTTCACGCACATAAACGGGATTACATCTGGCTCTGCACTTAGGAATTAGTCCTGGTGGTACTTGGGGGACCATATGGGATGCCAGGGATCGAACCCAGGTTGGTCATGTACAAGGCAAATGCCCTACCCACTGCAGTATCACTCCAACCCCCACATATATTCTTGACAAGTCAAAAATTATATAAATAAGAACAGAATTGTCGTTGCAATTAGATGAGGAATTGAAGGGAAGAAGTGACTTAAAAATTCAACAGATGAGACAAGGAAAAGGCTGGGCGGAAGGGCATTGGCCCTGCATGGGCAAAGGCCAGGATTTGCCCTCTAGCATTTCCGAGGGTAGAGGTGAGACAGGAGTCCTCCTAGTGGTGGAGATATTCTGTATGCTGATGACTAGGAACACCAATACTAGCGGAATGCTGTGAGACATTCCATGCCTATTGGCGTTGTTTTGGGCCACAGCTGGTGGTGCTTAAGAACTACTCTTGGCAAGGCTTGGGGGACCATTATAGGATGCAGGAGATTGGACCAAGGTCAGCGGCACGCAAGGCAAGGCCCTACTTGCTTTACTGGCCCAAGCTACAGACTTTGCAAAATGTATCACTGGAGGAAAGCTCGTAAAGAAACTCGCATCTTTTCGTCAGGCTGGGGCGACAGCACAGCAGGTAGGGAGCTTGCCTTGCATAGGGTCGACCCGGTTAGATCTCCAGCAGCCCATATGGTTCCCTGCTGCCAGGAAAAGCATTACTCACCCCCCCAAAAAAAAAAACCCTCGCAATCCTCAAAATAAAATTTCCAATAATTTTACATATATCCTTGTCCCCCCCAACGGCTTGAACACACATGCGTATGTGTCCATGTCTTGTGGGTGGGGGGAGCCCGCGCCTGCGTAGGTGCGTACTAGACCAGAGCTACACCCAGGACCCTACGTAAACAGTTGAAAAGAAAACGGGACAGCTGTCTTTTTCTCCAACGGGGCAGAGGGGGCATCGGACTAAAGCGGGCCGCACACGCAAACACGAACGGCGTCGCTAACACAGTATCCGTTGGTACCCACTGGACACTGCGTGCGGACAAACCCAAGGGAAACTCGCGCTGTCAGCCCGTGTCCCTGCGACAGGACCGAGCTGCAGGCTCGTCGGAGGACCACAGGAATCGGGAACATGGAAGCGCAGCCACGGCTCCCGCCCACGGCCGGGCGAGTTCGCGCCGACCCCGGGAGCGGCCGCGGCGGGTCGCGGGACGGCGCCCAAGGGCGCCCAGGGGAGCCGGGCAAGGGCACGGCGGCCCACGTGACGTGCGACCTTGGGCCGCCCGCCAATGGCGCCGCTCGCCGCGCCCGCGCGCCCCCCGTGCCGTCGCCACATTGGCCGCCGCACCCGTCCGTCAGCCCGGCCGGACCGGTCCTCGCCGGCCCGGCGCAGCCCGCCCGCGCCCTTCGCACCCGCGCCCTCCGCCCGGCGCTCAGTCCCCGCCCGGGCGTCGCAGGGCCCCCACCGCGGGCCGGCCCGGGCCGGCGAGCGCCTACCTGCCTCCGTCTCGGCTCCGCCCGACTGAGGCGCCCACGGCCCGCTCCGGCGACCAAACTCTCGGCCCCGCCCCTGCGTGTGACGTCAGCGCGCAGCCCCGCCCGAGCGTGACGTCACGGGCCCGCGTCTGCCCAGCCGCGCCCGGCTCCGCGTGCGTGGGCGGCCCCGCCCGCTCCCGCCCGTGGCTTACAGCTGCGGGACGCCAGGTCTGCTCTCGGAGTTGGGCTCGCCAGCCTCCGTGCGCGCCCGGAGCCGTCGGTGCAGCGAGCCGACCTTTCCTGCCCCTGTCCGGTGGTCTTGTTTGGGGGCTCGCCCCTGGCCATGCGCTCTGGGATCACTCCTGGGGGGGGTCGGGGGACCCGACGGGGCGTGGGACCGAAGCCTGGTCGACCGAAGCCCCGTGCCTTCCCGCCGTCCTATCTCCGGCTCAGATGTGACCTAGCTCCCCGTGCCTTCGTCATCTGACTTGGCTGTGGCGGGCCCAGAGCAAGGCAGCTGTTTTGAGGGTGCGGTTCAACTAAGCTAGAACTGAAACTGCTGGGTGGGTAGAGATGTGGCAGTGGGTAAGGTGCGTGCTTGCCTTGTCGCTGGCCCCGGTTAGATCCTGGGCACCTCCAATGGTCCCTTATGGCCCCCCAACATCTGACACCCCCAGGCCTGGCCCCAAATCCACCATAAATAAAACTGCCTCGATATTTGTGGCAAATGGTACTGGTTTTCTCATTTACAGTAGTGATAGTTTTGTAATTTAGAACTGGTAGTCTGGAAGGTCCGTGTCCAAATGACTGTCCATGTGAGTTGTGACCTTGTAAATTCCCTTAGGCTTGTGCCGAATCTCTCTCTGAGGCTCCCAGCACTTATGAGTTGGCGGGGCGGTAAGCAGACGACATGTACTGATACAGTACATTTGTGTGTTTTGCTCACATTCATCCATTAACAGACTCAGATTATTTCTACCTTTTGACTTGTTAGTAATGCCACAGTGACCACTGGCTTTGTTATTTAGGTTTTCTTTTGTTTTTGTTTTTTGTCTCTGTGGGTCACACCCAGTGATGTTCAGCGGTTATTGCTGACTTTGCATTCAGGAATTACTCCTGGCGGTGCTCGGGGGATCATATGGGATGTCAGGATTGAATCCAGATCAGCTGTGTGCAAGGCAAATGCTCTAAATCCTCTGTACTATTGCTCTGGCCAGCTTTTGTTATTTGTTGAGTATTTGTTTTTTGCTATTTGTTTTGTCTTGGGGTTTGGGTTCATTTGTGGGCCACATCCCACAGTGCTCAGGTCAAAAGGGAATGCTGCCATAGAGGCAGGGTGGGGGGTGGGGGGAGGGAAACTGGGGTCATTGGTGGTGGAGAATGGGCACTGGTGGAGGGATGGGTACTATCATTGTATGACTGAAACATAAGCACGAAAGTTTGTAAATCTGTAACTGTACCTCACGGTGATTCATTTAAAAATTAAAAAAACGGGCTGGAGTGATAGCACAGCGGGTAGGGCGTTTGCATTGCACCTGGCCGACCCAAGTTCGAATCCCAGCATCCCATATGGTCCCCTGAGCACTGCCAGGGGTAATTCCTGAGTGCAGAGCCAGGAGTAACCCCTGTGCAGAGCCAGGTGTGACCCAAAAACAAACAAACAAAAAAAAAATTAAAAAAACAACCAAAACCAACAGTGTTCAGTGATCCTCCTGGCAGTACTCAGCACTGTATGGGATTGCCAGGGGTTGAACTCTGATCTCTTGCGTACAAAGCCTGCACTCAATCCTTTGAGCTACCTCTCAGGCCCTTGTTTATTATTACTTTGTGTACAGTCAGCCCTCTGTTCTCCCTGGCTTCCTCATCAGCAATTGCAGATTGAATATATATTTTATGTAATTGAGCCTAAGATGATTATCTGTTCAAACATGTGATTTTCCTCATTATTCTCTAAAAATATACAGCAACTATTTACATAGCATTTATACTGTATTAGGTATTATAATGTAGAGGTGGTTTAAAGTACACAGGTGATGGGTGTGGTGTTGGAATTATGTGCATGAGAAATCATCATTAATAGCATCATAAAATACAGAATCTCAAAGTACACAAAAGTACCAGAGATAGCATGGGGGCTGGAGTGATAGCACAGCGGGTAGGGCGTTTGCCTTGCACTCGGCTGACCCGGGTTCAATTCCCAGCATCCCATATGGTTCCCCCAGCACCGCCAGGGGTAATTCCTGAGTGCATTCCTGGGTAACCCCTGTGCATTGCCGGGTGTGACTCAAAAAGCAAAACAGAGATAGCATGTTTCTTGAAGGTGGCCAACCTAGTTCAATCCCCACCACCATATATGGTCCCCAAGCTCTGCCAGGAGTGATCCCTGAGCACAGAATGAGGAATAACCTCTGATATCACCAGGTATGGTCCCCAAACCAATATATATAGTGTGTGTATATATATGTGGACATAATATATGGGAGAATTTATCTAGAATTATATGGAAATATTCACTCCTGCTGGGATCACTCCTGCTGGGCTTCGGGGACCCTTTGGGGTGCTGGGGATTGAACCCAGATTGGACACTTACAAGGCAAGCACTGTACCTGCTGTATTATCTCTCTGGTCTTGATTCATAAATTTTAATTATTTTATTTGTTTAAACAACAGAAACGGGGCTGGGGAGGAGGTTCAAAGAACTGGAACATATGCTTCTCATTCTCAAAACCCTGACCTCAATCCCAGGCATCACAGCTTCCCCAGCAGCCTTGATGGGGGAACCAGAGGCTACCAGTACCACTGAAAACAAGATCTAGAAGTAGATTCTTCCACAGGAATGAGTCGAAGATCAAGGTGTTGGCAATTGAATTTGCAAGTGCATGAGATAGGGCGTAACTTTGTTATTTTGTTTTTTTTCTTTTTGGGTCACACCCAGCAATGCACAGGGGTTATTCCTGGCTCATGCATTCAGGGATTACAACTGGCGGTGCTTGGGGGACCATATGGGATGCTGGGAATTGAACCCGGGTCAGCCACATGCAAGGCAAACGCCCTACCCCCTGTGCTATTGCTCCAGCCCCAACTTCGTTATTTTGAATGTGGAGCTCCATTAGCCTCATCAATATTTATTGAAGAGATAATCCTTTCCCCAGTGAGTAAAATTGACACCCAGTTTGAAAACCAGTTGACTGGATGTGTTGTGTTTTATTTCTGGACCCTAAATTCTATTCCTTTGACCTATTTTCTGTCTTTATGCTAGGAACATTTTGGTTCCTGTAATTTTGTGGGTAAGTTTTGTCTTTTGTGGAGACAACAATTATTGGTGCTTAGGGGCCACCTGACCCTCACTCCCCAGGTGTCAGGTCTAGAAACCCAGCCTAGGGCCTTCCACATGCAAAATATTTGTTTCAGTACTTGAGCCACATCCCCACCTTGTGGTCAGTCGTGAAATCAAGAAGTCTGGGTTCTCAAATTTTCTTTCTGGATTGTTTTGACTCTTGGGTGCCCCTTGCAATTCCATCACTTCTACACTATTGGGAAAAAAGAGCTTTTGGAATTTGTTTTTGTTGTTGACTGTGGGCCATACCCAGCCATCCATGCCTAGGGCTTCCTCCTGGCTCTTGGGCTCAGGTATCACTTCCGCTGGGGCTTAGAGGACAATATGTGATGTCAGGGCCAGTACCTTAACCCCTGCTATCTCTCTGGCCCAGCTTTGAAATTTTGAAGGGGACTGTGTTAAACTTCTAGATCACTTTGAGTCAGTCTGAAGAATGTTAAGTCTTCTGGTTTGTGAAGATAGGATATCTTTCCACTTATTTATGTTGTGTTTCATTTCTTTCATCGACATTTTCTTAGTTTTTAGTGTATAAGTTTACTTAGCTCTGGTTAAGTTCTTTCTAGGCTTTTTATGCATTTGCAAATGTAATTGCTCTTAATTTTGTCATTCACTACTGTTTATTTTTTGTTTGGTTTTGGGTAACACCTGATTGTGTTTAGGACTCATTCCTGTCTTTGCACTCAGAGATCGCCCCTGGTGGGGGCTTAGGGGACTTTATGGGGTGCCGAGGATCAAACCCCGGCCAGCCACATACCAGGCAAGTACCCTACCCACTGTACTATCACTCTGGCGCCCTAATATACTGATTTCCTACGAGTTCTTCGTATTTTTTCATGCAAACAAAAACGTAAAAGATAGCTTTTTATGTACTTTTGCATTTTGCCTTATAATTTTATTTATTTATTTTTGGGTTTTGGGCCATATCCAGTGATGCTCAGGGGTTACTCCTGCTTTGTTCCCAAGATTCACTCCTGGAAATGCTATGGTATTCTAAGAATCAAACCTGGGTTGGCCACATGCATGGCAAGAACCTTACCTGCTGTACTATAGCTCTGGCCCTTTATTTTATTTTTGGTTTCTGAGCCATATCTGGTGGTGCTCAGGGCTTACTCCTGGCTCTGTGCTCAGGAATCACTCCAGCAGAGCTTGGGGGACGATCTGGGGTGCCAGGGATTGAACCTGGATTGGCTGCTTGTAAGGCAAGCCCCTTACCCGCTGTCCTGTCACTCAGCCCATGCACTTAGCTTTGTAAACTGAGGAACGTGCTGTGTCAGATCATCCTCCCCTCCAGTGGCATGATCACTGAGTGGGTTTGGTGGGAATGGAAGTCTCTTCTAGAGAGCACTGGTTGGGCAGTACTGGGACTGAAGGGTCCAAGATGGCTTCATCGAAGTGACTGATGACTCAGAGCAGAGAGATGTTTCAGAGTGCAGGAGTGCATACTTTTTGTGTGGGAGGTCAGGGCTCCATCCGTGGCACCCCATGGTTTCCTGAGCATTGCACTGGTATTAGCCTCTAAGTCCTACTGGGTGTAGCTCCCCAAACTAACACCAAGAAAAAAAATTTTTTTCTTTTTGGGTCACACCTGGCAATGCACAGGGGTTGCTCCTGGCTCTGCACTCAGGAATTACTCCTGGCGGTGCTCAGGGGACCATATAGAATGCTGGGAATCGAACCCGGGTCAGCCACGTGCAAGGCAAATGCCCTACCCGCTGTGCTATCACTCCAGTCCCCTTACAATCCTGCTTTTTTTTTTTAAGTAAATAGATTTTATTCAGAGGTTTCTGAGGGAGGGAGGAAGGGATAAGTGGGAGAGAGAACAGTAAGAATAAGTAAGAATAAGGCGCTCAAGGGAGAACGCGGGATTCTCCAAGGGTGGAGGAAGACACTATACATAACCAAGTTTTAGACACAAAACCGAGTTTTAGACACATGAAAGCATGAAAGTACACATCTCAAGAGGGGAGATGCGGGCGACACATGTGCTCGGCCACGCGGGCACAAGCTGCACATGGGCTCAGGCAGCATATGCGCCCAATCCTGCTTTTAACTACTCTATTTTGCTTTTGCTTTGGAGCCACACCTGGTGGTGCTCAGCGGCTACTGCAGGTCTGTGCTCTAGAGTTGGTCTCAGCAGTGCTGGGGATGGAACCAGGCTCAGTCCCCAGGCAAGTGCCTTAACTCCTACACAATCTAACACTGCTTGCAATTATTTTAGATATCTACCAGAATATAATTACGTGGTAATTCTGATTTTGGAGGGGGCACACCTGATGGTACTCAGGGCTTATTCTGGACTTTGTGCTCAGGGATCACTCCTGGTGAGGCTTGGAGGACCCTGTGGAGTACTGGGAATTAAGCCCAGGTTAATCGTGCAAGAAAAGTACCCTGCCTACTATACTATTTCTCTGGCCCTAATAATTCTAATTTTAGTTTAGTTCTATTTATTTTTTTTTGGGGGGGGTCATACCGGGCAGTGCTCAGGACTTATTCCAGGGTCCATGATTAGCAATCACTCCTAGAGGGCCTCAAGGACCAAACAGGTGCTGGGGATGGAACCTGGGTTGGCTGCATGCAAGGCAAGTGCCCTACCCTCTGTACTCTTTCCACCTTACTCCTTTAAAAAATATTGATTATAGGGGCTGGAGCAATAGCACAGCGGGTAGGGCGTTTGCCTTGCATGCAGCCGACCCGGGTTCAATACCCAGCATCCCATATGGTCCCCTGAGCACTGCCAGGAGTAACTCCTGAGTGCAAAGCCAGGAGGTAACCCTTGTGTATTGCCAGGTGTGACCCAAAGAGCAAAAAAATAAATAAATAAATAAAATAAAATTATTATATTGGTGAATGTATAAAGGAATTCATAGACAATCAGCAGAAATTGCTCCACCACCTTTGAGGAGGAAAATTTCGAGGTCTGGGAAATAATTATTGAAGGTCAATTTTCCATTGTGGGGAAATGCAACATCCTTAAGATTGCAGATTTTGGGTTACCACAACAGAAAAGCGTTTGCCTTGCAGACACGAGGCCTTGAGTTTGATCCTGAGCGTGTCCCCACGTTTGGAATCTCCAGTCTGACAAAGTATGGGAAGCTTTGGTCCTGCAAAAACAAGCGACCGTCCCCCAACTCCGTCACCCACTCGTGGCAACAATAACTACAACTGTGAAGAGAACGTCGGAGGGAGGTTTCCTACGGGTGTCGGGTTTGGACTACACCAGAGGCTCGGTGCCTGGCGCTTGACCCAGGGTCTCTCTAAAGCAGCCACAGGCAAGGCCACGTCTCCACTCCCCCCAAACTTACTAGTCCCCCTGTCTGTTCGTTTTGTCTTTCCCTCTGGGCCACACCCGGCGGTCCTGCGGGCTCGCTCCTGGCTCTGCGCTCGGGGATCGCTTCCTGGAGGGGAACTGGGGAGCCTCTGGGTGCTGGGGCCCGCCGCACAGAGCCCCTGCACTGCCTCTCGGGCCCCAAGCGCACATATTTAAAGGGCAGCTCCGACGCGTTCTCCGCTCGCGGAACGGAACGGAGGCGGCTCCGGGATGACTCGGCTGTCACTAGTCCGTTTGCCGCGGTACGAGTCCAGTTCTCTCAGGGGCGAGCCCAGAAGGCAACAGGTGCAGCACGAGCTGCTCAGACGCGCGAGTACGTGTGAGCAAAGAAGGCTCTGGAGCGAGCCCGGGTACCGGCACCTCCGCAGAACCCCCGGAAGCGGGCCCGCAGCCGAGTTGCCGAGGGCATTCCAGCCCGAGCCGAGCGGTAGAAACCCGCCACGTGACGCCCCTCCGCACAGCCCAGGGGCGGGGCCTGCAGACGGCGTCAGTGCGCAGGCTCGCGCCCGGCCACGCCCCTAGCGTCCGAGCCGAGGGCGCAGGCGCGCGCAGGCGCGCTGGCCGGGGCCGCGATGGCAGGTGCAGGGGCCGGGCTGCCGGCGCTGCTGCTGCTCTCGCTGTGCGCGGCTGTCGCCCGGGGGCTCTATTTCCACATCGGCGAGACCGAGAAACGCTGCTTCATCGAGGAGATCCCCGATGAGACCATGGTCATCGGTCAGGAGGGCGCGGGCACGGGAGGGCCTCGCGTGCACCCCGGGGGCACGGGCCTGGGGGTGGGCGCCCGCGGGCGCGGCGGGCAGTGATGCCCAGGTGTGCCCCGCAGGTTACTACCGCACCCAGATGTGGGACAAGCAGAAAGAGGTCTTTCTGCCCTCGACCCCCGGTCTGGGGATGCACGTGGAGGTGAAGGACCCCGACGGCAAGGTAGGCGTCCGGGCCGCCGGGCACCTCGCGGTGGCGGGGTATACCACCCCGGCGGGGCTGAAGGCGGCCTCGGGCCCAACCCTCCCAACCCTCCCCGCAGGTGGTGCTGTCCCGGCAGTACGGCTCCGAGGGCCGCTTCACCTTCACCTCCCACACCCCCGGCGACCACCAGATCTGCCTGCACTCCAACTCCACCAGGATGACGCTCTTCGCCGGCGGCAGGCTGGTAAGGCCATCCACCAGCACTGGGTCTCCCGCCGACGTCCTGTCAATTTACTGCCCACAGCGTTCGCGTGACAGTGCCACAGTCACGTCCCGGCGACAGCGGGGGGCGTCAGGGACTCCTCACCCTGAGCTCGCGCAGGCCCCAACCCTGTCCTTTCCCGCTAGCGCGTGTACCTAGACATTCAGGTGGGGGAGCACGCCAACAACTACCCTGAGATCGCCGCCAATGACAAGCTGACAGAGCTGCAGCTCCGAGCCCGCCAGCTGCTCGACCAGGTGGAGCAGATCCAGAAGGAGCAAGATTACCAGCGGGTAAGCTCAGCTCCCTGTGCCGGGATGCACACTTGACCTTTACACCCATAGTGCCTGCCGGAAGCTTCTACCTCTGGCAGTGGCCCAAGTGCTCACATAAGCAGGCAGGTCTTGCTACTGCATGACTCGTTTCCCCCTTTGGCTGCCTTCGGATGCCTCTGGGAGTCCCGCACATTGGTGTCACCAGGGCACACGTGCTTTCGGCTTTGCAGTTACTTTCCTTGCACCAGAGAAAGCACTTCGTGGTGGAGCCGGTCACCAGCAGCAGTGCCATCAGGGTGGTACATGGAATATGGGGTGGAGCCAGGAACCCATCTCAGACTCTGACGCATGCCAGGTGGGCGCCCTACCACCAGCAGGCCCCCCAGATTGCTACTTTTAAGCCCTGAAATGACAGGGAAAACATTCCCAATTGAGCAGAAGTCACTAGCCATCTGTCTACCTGGAGCTCTTCCTTGAGATGGTAGAAAAGAATTTTTGAAAAAATTCTTACTTTGGGGGTCACATCTGGCATTGGTCAGGGTGTAGTCTTGGCTCTGCAAGTCAGGGATCACTCCTGGTGGACTTGGGACCATATGGGATACTGGGGATTGAACTGGCTGCATCGAAGGCAAGCATGTCACCTGCTATACTATCACTCTGGCCCCAGAAAGGTGATTTCTGTGCGGCAGGGATACTGGTGGAAGACTTATGCCCCTTATGGAAGGAGAGGCTGTCATCTGGCAGACACTGGTTTCCATAGCTGAGTCACTGATGGCGCTGGTCCTCCTGCATCTTTGATTCTGGATCTCTTTTCTCACTAGTATCGTGAAGAGCGCTTTCGCCTGACCAGTGAGAGCACCAATCAGAGAGTCCTGTGGTGGTCCATTGCGCAGACGGTCATCTTCATCCTCACTGGCATTTGGCAGATGCGTCACCTCAAGAGCTTCTTTGAGGCCAAGAAGTTGGTGTAGTGCCCTCTCTGTGTGAGCCTCCCTTCACCTCATTTTGGTACTGTTCCTCACCTGATACCTTACCCACAGGGATCCTGAGGGGGGAATCTGGCAAAAAAAAAAAAAAAAAAAGGATATAAGGCTCCTTGGTTCCAGGGCTCCCAGCACTTTGCCCAGCCACTGGCTAGCACTGGTTCTCCAGGACACAGGGCAGGGGGCCAGGCTTTCAAAGATCCGTCATGGGTTTCTGAGCGGTCTCCTCCCTGCTAACCTGTGATTTGCCTCCATCCTATTACAAAATGAGCAAATGAAAAAAAAAGACCATTTTTCCTTTCCTTTTCTACTCACATGGTAGATAAATGAAGTACCCCAACAGGGGGCTTGTCC
Organism: Sorex araneus; assembly: GCF_027595985.1. NCBI lineage: Eukaryota > Metazoa > Chordata > Mammalia > Eulipotyphla > Soricidae > Sorex > Sorex araneus. The sequence continues at coordinate 111,789,917 of NC_073304.1, forward strand.
TTGCTCCCCAGCCTGCCCCCATTCACTCAGTGACTGTGAATATAAATAAGGAGCAGGACCTGGCCCCCAAAGATTGCAATGTTTTTCTATATACTAGAACTATATTTTGATAAATCCTCTGTTTTCCTTCTTAGTTGAGGTGACTCTGCCTGTGTGACTAGCAGAAACACCAATACTGTTCCCTCTATTCTTAGCCATGCCCTTTTGGTCACTACTGTGGTAGCTGGCAAGATTTTCACGGGCTGTGGGCTCCCAGGGGACATCACGGGTTCTTTGGGGGCTGGAGCGATAACACAGCGGGTAAGGCCGATAACACAGCGGGTAAGGCGTTTGCCTTGCATGTGGTCAACCCGGGTTCGATTCCCAGCATCCCTTACGGTCCCCCAAGCACTACCAGGACTAATTTCTGAGTGCAGAGCCAGGAGGAACCCATGAACATTGCCAGGTGTGACCCAAAAAAAGCAAAAAACAAAAACAAAACCCCAAAGCATCATGGGTTCTTTGGAGCCCTTTTGGAGGGCAGAGCAGAGACCCTGGCCACAGCTGGGATGCCTATCACACAGCCTGAGAACACAAACAGTGCCAGCTAGCATGAGGCAGGTGTGCCAGCCTCTGTCTCTCTCAAATCTTTATTTGAGCCGTGGTAAATGTTGTCTTCACAGGAGCCAGATCTGTTCCCTATACAGATTTTACCAGTGAAATAAAAGGTGTTGCAGTAGCTGTGTTTGAAGTCAGAGATTGGGGCCAATGGGCAGCATCGAGGGACTCGGAGAGAAGGCTCCTGGACGGCCTCTGGCTCACCAGGAATGGACGTCAGCGGGGGATACGGGGAGGGCAAGGCCTGCAATGTAGTTAGGGATATGGGGATGGGAAGGGGGGTGGTGTAGCCATTTACAGAAGACAACCAGGGTCACTTGTAAGCAAGGAACATAGGAGATCAAGCAGCTGTTTCTGGCCTCTAGCACCAAAGATATATTTCAACCTTGGCACACTTCTGCCTTTGCCTCACTGCTGTCATAACTGAATGCCATTACGTGCCCATTTTTGATAGTTTATGGTTTTATTTATATTTATTTGAAATACATGCTTCTGGGGCCAGAGTAGTAAGTACAGCAGGGAGGGCACTTGCCTTGCACATGGCTGACTCGGGTGCAATCTCTGGCACCCTGTATGGTCCCCCAAGCCTGCCAGGCATGATCCCTGAGTGCAAAGCCAGCCCTAAGGACCTATGGATGTGGCCTAAAGAAGTAAAAAAATTGGGGCTGGAGCAATAGCACAGCAGGTAGGGCGTTTGCCTTACACGTGGCCAACCAGGGTTCGATTCTCGGCATCCCATATGGTCCCATACCATCCTGAGCACTGCCAGGAGTGATTCCTGAGTGCAGAGCCAGGAGGAACCCCTGAGCATCACCGGGTGTGACCCAAAAAAGCAATAAATAAGTAAAAATTTATGCTTATTGATCTCACCGACAGAACTTGGTTCTTGTTTTCCTCTATATTTCTACACCATTCCATATATTTTTTGTTGTTTTGGGTCCACATCTAGCTGTATTCACGGCTCACTCCTAGCTCTGTGCTCAGGGTTTACTCCTTACAGGACTCAGGATCCTTATATGGTGCCAGGATTGAACCTGGTCAGCTATGTGCAAGCTAAACATTTAAACCCTGTACTATCTCTCTGGCCCGATTTAACTCTTTTTTTTTTTGGCGGGGGGAGGTGTCACACCTGGCAGTACTCAGGGGTTACTCCTGGCTCTGCACTCAGGAATCACTCCTGGTGGGGATTGAAGGACCATATGGGATGCCAAGGACCAAACCTGAGTTAGCCATATGCAAGGCAAGTGCCCTACCTGCAGTACTATCTCTTGGATCCCATGGGGCTGACTTCAGTGGGTCTCTAGTGGCAGACAGTTAAGTTCATTTCAGTTACACTGATAGGTCAGTTAAGTCCTGGGGTTTTTTTTGAGAATTTTTGGTAGAAGGGGTGGAAATGAGGACTAACATGGGAATTCACTGAAGATCTATACTGATTGGGTGGGAAGGAACAGGAGGGGTTGATGGTCGATGGCTGTGGGCAAAACGATTCCCCCTCAAATGTCATCTGTATATAGTATTCACAAAATATTTAAAAATTTTGCGCCCAGGGGCTGGAGCAATAGCACAGCAGGTATGGTGTTTGCCTTGCACACAGCTGACCCAGGTCCAATTCCCAGCATCCCATATGGTCCCCTGACCACCACCAGGAGTAATTCCTGAGTGCAAAGTGAGGAGTAACCCCTGTGCATTGCCAGGTGTGGCCCAAAAGCAAAAAATAAAAAAAATTTAAAAAATAAAAAAATTTAAAAAAAATTTGGGGCCCACACTCAGTAGTGCTCAGGGTTCACTCCTGGCAGTCTTTGAGGGACCATATGTGGTGCTGGCTATCCAAATGATTTGACAGGATGCAAGGCAGTCGCTTTATACCACTGACTGTCTCATTGGCTCTGTTTGACTATGTCAAAGGGATTCTGATGATTCCTATTACCCTGATATCATTCTTATCTATCCTGCTAAATAAAGTAAGCACACCTTCCCACAAGAAACGGGGGTAAAGAGGCCATTCTCTTCTATCATCTCTGGCCCAGTGCCCACCTCGATATGGGTCCTAGCCTTGATTTAAGTGGTGCATAAGCAGGAGTCTCTTTTTCAGTCTTTCTGTAGCCCAGGATTTGGTCCTCCCATTGGGTCCATGTCATTGCAGACACAGTCATTCAGTGGTCTATAATAAAGTAGGTTTGTGTTTGGGGTGGCTTGGTAACCACTTATGTAACCTATCAGCTCCTATAACCAACATTTCTTTCTTTGGGGGGAGGGGCCACATCTGGTGGTGCTTGGGGGTTGCTCCAGTAGAGCACCTATGTGTGTGAGTTACCAGAAAGGAGAGGAAAGCAATAAATTAATAATCCCTTTATAGTCTCCAGAATGGAATGCAGCCCAACCACATCTTGATTGCTTGTCTTGCTCCGTTCTTTGGCCACACCCAGCAGTGTTTAGGAATCACTCCTGGCAGGGTTGGGGTGGGGGGTAAGGGGGAGCCCAGCCATATGTAGTGGAAATGACCCCCGCTTGCACATACCTTAACTGCTGTCTATCAGGTCCTCACATCTTGATTTCAAGTCCAGCTGTGTCAGACTCCTGACATCCGTTAATTGTAGAATAATTTGTTTTAAGCTACTACATTAGTTTGTTACAGCAACAACGATAGGAAGCTACTATACAGGTGGAGGCCAAAACTTCTGTAATTAGATGTGGGGCTAAGCCAACTGTACGCAGGGCACTGCTCCCAGGCACTGCGCCTGGTGGCCCCGAGGATCAGACCAGCGCACGGCAGATGCCTTAACCATCTCTCCACTGGGCACCAAAACCTCCACTAACCAAGCTTCAGGGAACTGACGGGCAGCTCTGGGGACCCAGGCGAACCTACCCGACTCCTAGCTACTCATTCGCCCCGCCGCGGGCACCCGACGGTCCGGGCGGGAGCGTGGCAAAGGCTGCGCGAGGACCGCCGGTGGCTCCCGGGGATCCCGAGTTTCCTCACCGGAAGACCCGCCCCCACACTTCCGGGAGGCGGCCCCGGCGCCGATTGGTGGTCGCTGAGGTCCGCCCCGTAGCGACGCGCTTTTCCGGCCTCGCGTGCTTCCGGCCCGCGACTCCGCAGCATGGCCGAGGAGGAGACGCTAAGCTTCCGAGACTTCGGGCTCGACCCGCGGATCCTGCAGGTAGCGGGAGGGCTGCTTGTGCCGGGCGGGAGGAGGGCCGCCTTCCGAGTGTCACTCGGTCTCTCCTAGGCCGTCGCCGACCTGGGCTGGGCGCGCCCCACGCCGATCCAGGAGAAGGCCGTGCCGCTGGCCCTGGACGGGAAGGACCTGCTGGCTCGCGCGCGCACGGGCTCGGGGAAGACGGCGGCCTACGCGCTGCCGCTGCTGCAGCGGCTGCTCCTGCGCAAGGCGGTGCGTGGCCCGCGGGCCTTCGTTCCCTCCCCCCTTTCGCACGCTGGCTGGCTTCGCTGGGGAACCCGCTGCTTGCCTCGTGGTTTAGCCTTGCTTCGTAGCCACTGGCATGTTTCTTCTAAGGGTGAGCTCTTAGGGGAACGGGGAGCACCCTCCGTTCCCAGCTGGGTAAAGGTGACTAGTGCTGATGGAAACGCAGCTCTTCCCTTGGGTTGGGCCTGTGACAACTGTTTCCGGTGGTCTGGAAGAAGAGTGTCTATGGTGACACAGGTTCCTGCGCTTGCAGACAGGCCCAGCGATCGAACAGGCAGTGAGAGGCCTTATCCTCGTGCCCACCAAAGAACTGGCCCAGCAGGCCCAGACCATGGTCCAACAGCTAGCGACCTACTGTGCCCGCGATATCCGGGTGGCCAACATCTCGGCCACTGAAGCCTCAGCTTCACAGAGGTGCGCAGAGACAAGTGCAGGCATGGTCACGGTCACCGTCTGCCCAGGAGGTGGGTTCGGGCTGTGAGTGGGGAGAGAAGGGCTGGCACAGGATGGACCCCAGCTGCCTCCCGCCTGCAGGGCTGTGCTCATGGAGAAGCCAGATGTGGTGGTCGGGACCCCCTCTCGCGTCCTTCATCACCTACAGCAGGACAGTCTGAGGCTCCGTGACTCCCTGGAGCTGCTGGTGGTGGATGAGGCTGACCTTCTCTTCTCCTTTGGCTTTGAAGAGGAGCTTAAGAGTCTTCTTTGGTAAGGAGTAGGTATGTGAGTCTGTGAGAAGAGCCTTGGGTCCCCACCATTGTGGCCCACCCTTTTCTGACCGTAGCCTGCCTTCCATCTTTACCTCTTTCCTTCTTCTGCCCCCCCCCCCCCCATTGGACAGCCCTTGCTCTCCTGTTCCGGCACTCACCCCACCCCATTTATGAGATGTTCACCTGTGGCCCCCTTGGAACATTCTGGGAGCTCCACAGAGGCCCTAGAGACCCCATTTGAAAAATGCTGGTCTGGACAGCCTGGGAGGGGGTCGGAGCCCCTCGGGGCTGAAGTTTCACGGCCCTCTGCTTTGTTGCAGCCACCTGCCCCGCATTTATCAGGCGTTTCTCATGTCAGCCACTTTCAATGAGGATGTTCAGGCACTCAAGGAGCTTGTTCTGCACAACCCGGTGAGGTCTTTGGAGGGCACCAGGTTCCCTATTCATGACTGTTCATGCTCAGAGGACTTGATTCTTTTTTCTTTTTCTTTTTGGGTCACACCCGGTAATGCACAGGGGTTACTCTTGGCTCTGCACTCAGGAATCACTCCTGGCAGTGCTTGAGGGACCATATGGGATGCTGGGAATCGAACCTGGGTCAGCCTGTGCAAGGCAAACACCCTTCCCACTGTGCTATTGCTCCAGCACCGAGGACTCGAGTGGTGGGGCAGCTGGCCACCCCTCTGCAGAAGCCTCAGTGTGGGCTCCTGGAGGCACCCTGAGATTCTTCTGGGCAGAAGGATATTCTGAATAGTGGTTCAAGTTCTTGCCTTACGTGAATTTTACGCTCACAAAAGCTGATGGATGTGGCACTTATTTTTCTCCTTAGAGGAAATTTATTGTCATCTCTTTTATTTCTTTTGGATCACATCTAGCAATGCTCAGGGGTTATTGGGCTCTGCACTCAGGAATTACCCCTGGCAGTGCTTGGGGGACCCTCTGGGATGCTGGGGATTGAACCCCAGTCAGCCGCACACAAGGCGTATATCCTCCCCACTGTTTGGCCCCCAGCTATTGTCATCTTTTTCTCTCTGTTCCTCATCCCAAATGGCTTTCACAGCAGTAAAAGCACTTGAACTGAGAACCTCGTATGTGAGAAATAGCCAGACTATCACTGAAATACATTTTGAGGGGCTGGAGAGATAGTGTAGTGGGTTGGGGAGGGGGGGCAACTTACTTTGCATCTAGCAGACCTGAGTTTGATACTCAGCATCTCAGATGGTCCCCCAAACCCTGCTAGGAGAAACCCTGAGCACCGCCAAGTGTGACCCAAGAACCAACCAGACGACAAAAAACCACATCCCCTGTACTCAGGGCTCACTCCTGGCAGCCTGGGAGACCATATGGAATGCTAGCAGCCAAACCAAGGGTGTCCACGTGGAAGACCAGAGCCCTCCCTGCTGTACTCTCGCTCTAGACCCCTTGGTTTTTAGGCTGCATGTTGCAGAGGCCTAGGGTGCCCTGTGCGACGTGTCTGTACTGTGCTCGGGGGCATAGGCTGCCAGTAGCTTTCTTGTCTTCGCCTCTCTCCTGACCACGGTCTGGTCCTTCCCCAGGTCACCCTCAAATTGCAGGAATCCCAGCTGCCGGGGCCAGAGCAGCTAGAGCAGTTTCAGGTGGTCTGTGAGACGGAGGAAGATAAGTTCCTCCTGCTGTATGCACTGCTTAAGTTGTCACTGATCCGGGGCAAGTCTCTTCTCTTTGTCAACACGCTGGAGAGCAGTTACCGGCTGCGCCTGTTCCTCGAGCAGTTCAGCATCCCCAGCTGCGTGCTCAACGGCGAACTCCCGCTGCACTCCAGGTACTGGTGCTGGGCTGCTCCTGGCTCAGCCAGGATGCGCTGCTAAGGGTGCCGAGGTGCAGAGACCAGATGTGGGAGGGGTCACGATGCAGGTAATGAGGAAATAAGGGTGCAGCTGTGGGGTGCTGGCTCTGGTTGCTGGCCTTTCCTGACCGTCCCTGGCCATCGCTGACCCGCAGGTGTCACATCATCTCCCAGTTCAACCAGGGCTTCTACGACTGTGTCATTGCCACGGACGCTGAAGTCCTGGGTGCCACTGCCAAGGGCAAGCGTCGCAGCAAAGGACCAAAGGGAGACCGGTAAGTTCCTGGCCCACTCCTCCCTGCTGCCCTTGAGATCTGCTTTCCAGCCCGGCAGAGGATGCAGGCAGGAGTCCAGAGCCCCCAGGCCTACGGGGCTGCCCATCAGGACGGGTGGTGAGGGGCACTCAGCCTGTGTGGACACTGGCTACTGTCCTGTGAACAGGCCTGTCCTGTGCTGGGTGTAGAGTGTGACCTGGAGCTTTCGAGAGCTGGGCAGGGTCCTTGGGCCCATGGGCCATGTAAGACCCGCAGACTCCTGGGCTCTGGTCCAAGGACAGGCACAGATTCTATGTGGATTGTCACCAAAATGATCCTTGGCGAGAACAAGATTTTCCGACCTGATCTGGCGGAGGGAGGTCCCCGCCTGACAGGCCTGGGCTGGGGGCCTGGGCTGGGAGAGCTCTGGCTTTCTCCAGAGCTGCGGCAGCTGTCCCCCTGAGCAGTCTTCACAAGAGGCCCTGCTGGGCTCCTGCTGTCCTGTTAGCTCCTCAGTGGGGTCTGTGCCGGCTGACAGGTTATCTCCCGCAGAGCCTCCGACCCCGAGGCTGGGGTGGCCCGGGGCATCGACTTTCACCATGTGAGTGCCGTGCTCAACTTTGACCTGCCCCCAACCCCTGAAGCCTACATCCACCGCGCGGGCAGGTAGGGAGCTGGGCGTGGGGGCAGCGGGTGCTGAGGGAGCCGCGCCTGCTGACTCACTGGGGTCCCCACAGGACCGCGCGCGCCAACAACCCAGGCACCGTCCTGACCTTCGTGTTACCTGCCGAGCAGTCGCACCTGGGCAGGATGGAGGCGCTTCTGGGCGGAGGTGAGAGTCAGACATAAGGATCGAGCACTGTCCCTTGCACTGGATACATGTGAGGTGCAGTCCAGTAGCTGCTTTGAGGGGAGATGGGAACCAGGAGACCGGTGGCATCTGGGCAGGATTGGAGAGGGGTCTGCTGCGGGGGCTTCTGGGCAGCTCGTGAGTCGCCTAGGCTGACCCTGTCCTGGGGGTAGGCGGGTAGGGAGGCTTCTGGTCCCCTAGGAGGGTCTAGATCAGGGTCCTGCCTGTGGAAGGGTAGGGGCCCGGTGCTCTCCCTGCTGCCTCAGCTGGTTGTGGCCATGCCCTTCCCACGGCTGGCCATGCTGAGGGGCCTCACGCACTGTGGCACCAGCACTAGGACAGCGCAGCGGAGGGTCCCTCTGACGGCTGGGCTGAGGCTCAGGGATGGGGCATCCCCAGGAAGTGGGCGGGAGCGGGGCAGCCACCTCCTGAGGACACTGTTGGCATCTGGGCCTTGCCTTCCCGCAGAGCCTGGGACCCCGCTCCTGCTCCCCTACCAGTTTCGCATGGAGGAGATTGAGGGCTTCCGCTACCGCTGTAGGGTGAGTGGGGTACCCGGGGGAGGGAGGAGGGGCAGTGGGGTGGGAACAGCTCCCGGTCCTGACGGTCAGCACCCCACCCAGGACGCCATGCGCTCAGTCACTAAACAAGCCGTGCGGGAGGCCAGGCTGAAGGAGATCAAGGACGAGCTGCTGCACTCCGAGAAGCTCAAGGTGAGGGCGCGGCGGGCGGGGGCTCGGCAGCCTCAGCAGCCGCAGTGGTCTCAGTCCCTCCCACGTGCCGCACTGATGGGAGGGGCCTGGTCTTGTCAATTTTTCATTTGTTTTCTTTTTAGAATTCTTTTCCGTTTTGGGGTGGTCACCACCTGCTGTACTCAGGACTTTGTCCCGGTGGGCTCAGGCTGGGAACTGGGTCAGCCACCTGTGAGGCTGCATCCCCACTGTGCTATGCTCCTGCCCCTGATTTCGTCTTCTGTGAAGGGGGCTGCGGTGTGCATGAGCCTGGGGCCCTGCTCTGCTGGCCCTTTCTGCATGGAGAGTGCAGGGCAGGGCCCGGTCCCCACATCAGCTTCTGGGAGTGTCACCAGTGGGCAGGACTGCCCTGTGCCTGACAGTGGTGCCGCCTCTTCTCTCGTCAGACCTACTTTGAGGACAACCCCAGAGACCTGCAGCTGCTGCGGCACGACCTGCCCCTGCACCCCGCCGTGGTGAAGCCTCACCTGGGCAATGTGCCCGACTACCTGGGTGAGTGGGCCCCACGATGGTGGCGGTAGCCTGCACACCTGGCTGTCTCGCTCTCAAGTCCAGCCCATGGCGGGGGTGCTGTGGGCAGATCTTGGGCAGTCGGAGGACAGTGTCAGAGAAGGTGGGACCTGTGGTCAGGATGAGGAGTGAGCAGCCTAGAGTCGCTTTCATGGCACCCAAGCAGGGCTCAGGGCATGGATGCCCTCGGCCGAGAGCCTGAAAGGGCCGGAGGGGAGGCTGCCATCTCCCGCACTTCCTAGGAATGGCCGAAAGCCAGTGGTGGGTGGTCAGGGCAGGAAGGGGACAGATGGGGAGATTGGTGAGCAGTGAGGACCCGATTCCTAAGGACTGTGAGTTGCAGGGGGCCGGCGGGGGGGGGGGGCGTCCAGGGAGAGTTGGGGGAGGAATTCATCTTTGTTAGGTCAGCACTATTTATTTTTTTTGCTTTTTGGGTCACACCCAGCGATGCTCAGGGATTACTCCTGGCTCTGCACTCAGGAATTACTCCTAGCAGTGTTTGGGGGACCATATGGGATGCCGGGGATTGAACTCAGGTCGGCCATGTGCAAGGCAAATGCCCTACCCACTGTACCATCTTTCCCTGTCCAGAGACTGATTGAGACAGAACTCTGGTGATCCCCAGACCTGCCCTTGAGTGCCGCTGATGATGCACTTGGTGCCTATGAGTACCCAGGTGCTGGCTGGCACCTCGCTTTTCCTTGGCATTGCTTGTGTTGCATGGCTGGGGACCAGACCAGACCTCTCATTCTGTTCTGAACTTTACTGCCATGCCACAACCCTGGCCCCCCGTGCTGGCCTGGAGTGCTAGCCATGGGGGTCAAACCTGGAGAGCTGGCTGGGCGTGGGCATGGCCCTTGGGGTACGGGCCCCGTGCTAGCCACAGCTTGGTGCGTCTCTTCAGTTCCTTCTGCTCTTCGCGGCCTCGTCCACCCTCATAAGAAGCGGAAGAAGCCCTCCTCCTCTAAAAAGGCCAAGGTTGGTTCCCCGGGGGCTGTGGCAGCTCAGGACTCCCCTCCCCTCCCAGCAGTCCCATGGCCACTAGGGTGCCCGTGCCCTCGGAGCTGACGACTTTGCTGCTCCACACGTCTTTCTGTCTTGGGGAGGAGGAAGCGCAAAGTGGCCACTGCCTCCCTGGATACTGCTTTGGGGCTCACCACCCACCCTGCACAGCTTTCTGAGATTGGGACTCAGATGGGCGCCACTGACCACAACTCTGCCCCCTAGAGGAAGGCTCAGAACCCGCTGCGTAGCTTCAAGCACAGAGCAAGAAGACCCAGACCTGCAGTGAGGACCTCGTGAGCGCTGGGCGGCCACTGCTGTCTGCCAGCCTTCCTGGCTGAGAAGACTGCAGGGGGAGAGCCACAGTCCCACCCCGAGAGACTCGATTTGGGGCTGGGCAGAGCTGTGGGTCCCAGTCCTGCCAGGTGGGCATTTGCACCTTGAACGGAATAAAGATTCTAATCCCTGGTTGTCGCCTGCATGGAGGAGGGGGCCAGCCCCGGGTCAAGGCCGAACTGCCCCATGTGTCCATCCATGTGCCTCTGACTGCAGCATTCAGAGCTCTGCGCCCTGCCCCCACCCCTTGCCTTCGGTGCATGGTCCGGTCCACTGCCGCCCCAAGCCCTCCTGCTCGCTCCGGGCATCTCTTCAGCCAAGCCGCCTGGAGGCTATTGTCCAACCCAAACTGCCTGTCAGTGCACGTGTCTATTGTGTGTGGGGGGCGGGGTTTGGGTAGTTCTGGTGCTCTGGAGACCATCTATCACAGCTTGGGTTACACTGGCGTGCCAGACGATGCCTTCCCATCCTCCCAGCTCTGGGGCCCTCATCCCTGCTCTTAGTTAACACACTGGCACTTGCACTCTGCCCACTGCTGGGCCCCAGCAGGACCCGGCCCTGCCAGAGCAGGAGGCCTCTGCTTACCTGTCATGCTGGAGCTGCATGGCTGCTCAGGGCTAGGCTGTGAGGCTAGGGGGTCAGGGTGGGCCGTGTGTGGGGCTGGAGGAAGCACACTTGCCTTCTGGGAGAGCAGACGCCCGCACGTACACACACACACCCAGCCAAAGTTCTTGTTTTTGCAGGGTTGGACCTGAGTCATGCTCTCACCCTGAGTGGCAGCGGCACCAGTACTGCCGAGCATGTGGGCTTCGGTTGGGCCCTTTCCTGCTTGCTGCCTTGGGAGGGTTTCCAAGGGGCAGACAGTCTTGCTGTTCAGGTGGAATTACCAGGGACAGAGGCTTATAAATGGGAGCCCCGCCCATGGCCAGCTGGGTGCATTAAGGAGAGGCAGTTCATGGAGAGCTGGAGATGGCAGTGGGTAACAGCTCAGACCTGGGCCCCCAGCCAGGGGGGCCAGTACCTGTGCTGTTCTGAGTGGACATGGGCTCCAGGCTCTCGGCCTGGGTCTTGCCTTTTCCTGTCCAGACTCTCATCCCTCTGAACCTTTGCTGCCAATGAACACCCCAGCCCCAAACCCTCCAGAGGAGGTTGCACATGCTGGGTGCCTCTGAGGGTTCTTTCTGGTTTTGTTTTTGTGCCATATCCTGCGGTGCTCAGGGGTTACTCTAGCCCCTGCACCCAGGAATTTGGGGGCTGGAGCCATAGTTGTTTGATCCCATCACCACATATGGTTCCCTGAGCACTGCCAGGAGTAAGACCTGAGCACTGCTAAGTGTGGCCGTAAGCCTAAATTTAAAAAAAAAAGGATTTCTGGCAGGCTTGAGGACATGGAATAGAGCTGGCTTGGCTGTGTGCACGGCCAGCACCATTCCGACTGTTGTACGCTCTGGGCTGTTTCTGCCGGCACTGGGCTGGGGCCGGTGAGCTTTCACTCACTGCATTTGAAGATGTGCTGTGGGCTGGGTGTGTAACTCCTGGGAAGCTGAGTTCCTGGTGCAGGTAGTCTCTGGGATGCTCGGACATGGGCAGGTGTGTTGAGGCCAGGAGTTAAGTGATGGCCGGCTTGTGGAGGTCTGCTTCTCGACAGTACTTGGTGGCACGGCTGCTTGTCCCCATGCCGTCCCTGCACACAGCATGGAGAGGTCTCTGCTGGTCCGTGCACAGCACTGAGCTGGGTTCCTGTCTGCGTGGACAGGTCAGCCTCCACTGATCTGATGCTGAGGCCTGTGCCCAGAGCAGCAGATCCAGACCTGTTTGGGCACGCTCTGGGATGGACACAGCACCTTGGACCTGAAGCCAGAGTGCATACGACAGCCCCTTTGGGACTGTGGTCAGCAAAAAAGGTTGGCCAGCGTCCAGCTGGCTGACACTTGGGGCTTGCATCGGGAAGTGCCATGGACCAGAGGACCCATTTCTGCCATGGCCACAGCCACGCCCATGTGTCACCTTGAGAGGACTTGATAGTGTCACTCAGATGGACAAGGCACTCAGCCCCTACACGTGAAGAACTCAATGCCGGCAAGAATCAGCCCTCCATGGCCAGAGAGGTAGCACAAGGCCCGAAGCTCTTCTGCAGCAGACCCTGTTTCAGTGCCCAGTGCCGTTCGGACCCCTGAGCACTGCCCAGTGCAGCCAGGCCTCCAGGGCTGGGAAACGGCTCAGTGCCTCAGCTTTAGCTTGGGGAGTATGAGACTGGGCTTGGCCCCACTGCTGCCCCACGCTCTGTTATCCTGACTGCTCTTAGAGCCGTGACACCTCACTAGCAGGAGGTGTGAGCATTGAGCCAAGGGTCAGTCAGGACCTCGGGTCCTCCTCTATGCCCAGCCATGTTTCCAGCCCAAACTTGATTCTTTTTGAAAAGGCAAGATGCAGTGTAATTGAGAAGGGCTAAAGACAAGCAGTGCCTTGGTTCCATCCCTAGCTGATTGGGTCAGCTGGTTCCATCCTTGGTTCCGTCTCCTGGAGCTCCCCAAACAACACCAGGAGTGACCCTGAACATAGCCAGGTGTGGCCCCAAACCTCCCTCCCGTCCCACGAAGGGGCTGGTGTTTGCACATGGTGGAGGACGTTGGGGTGATGACAGCCAGGTGAGCAGTGTGCCCAGAAACCTCTGGACCCAGTGAAGCAACCGAGGGCATTTTTCACTCGGGACTTAGGACTCAGATTTTGGGGGCACTATTTGTTCCTGGGACTTTGGTCTTTAGAGGCAGCTTTCCCAGGAGGATGGCTGTATAGGGACTGTGCCCCACCAAGTGCTGGATCTCCAGGAGGGGTGGTCAGCACAGCCGTGTCCAGGGGCTTCGGCGGATGGCACTGCTTCCTGGGGCCAGGGAGAGGCCAGCTCTGCCACAGGCTGCAGCAGCTCGGTGCAGCCCAGGGAGTGACACTCTTGAGTTCTGTCTGACCACATGTCCACTTAGGTTGGCCAGGCTGAACAGAAGGGGAAGCAGTTGCAAGCAGCTCTGAGGAGGTGACACTCAACTGCCTCTCTCCAGGAGCACTGTCTCTTTGGGTTTGGGGCCAGTCCAGTAGTGCTCAAGGGAGAGTCCCACCTGGCGGTCTAGGGTCAAAGCAGGGCTCAGGCCAGAAAGAAGAGGGGGAGGGCACGTGCCTTGTATGTTACTGACTCAGGTTCCGTCCCTGACCTCTCATACGGTCCCCTGAGCACTTCCGGGTGTGTCTAACCATCACCCCACACCCTGCCAGAGTCCAGATGAACCTGAGTGTCCTGCTGCTACCTTTGGCAAACCCCGTGTGGACCCTCAGCTAGTCAGAGCCTCTTCCAGGAATCTGGCCGGCCTTCAGCCTACACTTCCTCCTCTTCCTCTTCCAGCCTTTCACTCCGCTATGCTCATGTGGCCTTGTCTTCACCCTGACCTGTAGCTCCTGAGGCCGGGACACACGCCCTTCTTGGGGAACACTGCCTGGGGATTTTCTCTGCTTCCTGGGAATACAATTTTACAATGCTTTCTCCCATGCAAGCCCCTTGAAGGAGTGTTTCCAGGTAAGAGGAAAGAGAGGGCTGGAGTAATAGTACAAAGGCAGGGCATTCGCCTTGTACACAGCTGACCCGACTTCCATTCCCCAGCACCCCATATGATCCCCCAAGCACTGCCAGGAGTTTTCCCTGAGCGCAGAGCCAGGTGTAAGCCCTGAATACCTTTGGGTGTGGCCCAAAAGCAGAGTGGGAAAAGGACTGCAGAGAAAGTACATGGGGTAAGGCTGTTGCCTTGAGTGTGGCTGATCCAGCTGGAGCCCAGCAAGACTGAGCGCCACTGAGAGTGATATCAGAGCAAGGAGTGAGCGGCAAGCCCTAGTGCTTCCCGGTGGTCTGAAACCCAAAAATGAGAGGTAATTTGTAAACTACTTAACACACACACACAAGATTAAAATACTCTGAGTTCATTAAAAGAAAATTTAACCAGTTTTAAAGGGTCAACCCTTCTACTGAGCATAACTAAAAAAATTAATTTGGGGGCTGGAGCGATAGCACAGTGGGTAGGGCGTTTGCTTTGCACGCGGCCGAACCGGGTTCGATCCCCGGCATCCCATATGGTCCCCCAAGCACTGCCAGGAGTAATTCCTGAGTGCAAAGCCAGAAGTAACCCCTGAGCATCGCTGGGTGTGACCCAAAAAGAAAAAAAAATTAATTTGGTGTATTTAGGTACTGGAGCAATAGTACAGTGGGGAGGGCACTTACCTTGCATGAGGCCAACCTGCCATTTGATCCCTGGCAACCCATATGGACCACTGAGCCCTATTAGTACTGATTCCTGAGCACTGCTGGGTGTGGCCCCAAAATAAAGCAATTGGTATATATATGTAGATAGATAGATAGATAGATAGATAGATAGATAGATAGATAGATTTTAATTAAAAAAAATTTTTTTGCTTTTTGGGTCACACCCAGCGATGCACAGGGGTCACTCCTGGCTCTGCACTTAGGAGACCATATGGGATGCTGGGAATTGAACCTGGGTCAGCTGCGTGCGAGGCAAACACCCTACCCGCTGTGCTATCCTTCCAGCCCCCCAATTGGTATATTTAATACACTAACCCTTCCAGGGGAAAAAGCCCTTTAAGTGATTTTCTTTTTTCTTTTTTTTTTTTTTTTTTCTTCTTGGACCATACCCAAGCGATGCTCAGGGGTTACTCCTGGCTCTGCACTCAGGATTACTCCTGGAGGTGCGGGGGCGGGGGGGACCATATGGGGTGCTGGAGATCGAACCCAGATTGGCCACGTGCAAGGCAAATCCCCTCCCTGCTGTACTATTGCTCCGGCCCCTTAAGTGCTTTTAGGATGTAAGAATATACACCGAGGGCTGTAGAGATAGTACAGCAGTTAAGCTGTGCCTTGTACACAGCTGACTGGGGTGAATTTCTGGCATCCCATGTGGTCTGCTGAGCACCTCCAGGAATGAACCCTGAGCACAGAGCCAGGAGTAAGCCCTGAGAAACAAAACCAAAAAATACACCTAATAATTGCATTCAGCTATGATTACATTCAGAACCCAGAGAAGTGATTCAAGGCTTAACAAGGATTAAGTCACTTACCTTGGGCTGGAGCAATAGCACGGCGGGTAGAGCGTTTGCCTTGCATGCGGCCAACCTGGGTTCGATTCCCAGCATCCCATATGGTCCCCTGAGCACCGCCAGGGGTAATTCCTGAGTGCAGAGCCTGGAGTGACTCCTCTGCATCGCCGGGTGTGACCCAAAAAGAAAAAAAAAAAAGACACTTACCTTGCACATGGCCAACTTAGTTTGATCCCTGACATCCAGATGGTCCCCTGATCCCTGCCAGGAGTGATCCTGAGCACTGCTGGGCGTGGCCCCCAAACAAGAACAAACAGAAAGCTGAAGGAGAGGAGGTGCCTCAGTGCCTGTACTCTGCACCCCCAGGCCATCAGTCGGACACTCCCTCCACATCATCCCTTTTGACTCAGTACCCAGACAGGGCCCTGGGGCTGCCCTATTCTGGGGGTGTCAGGAAGGCCGTCTCTGTGCCCCACCCTCTCCTGCTTCCTGCTGGCAGCCCCACCTCAGACCACCTCTTGTGGCTGCTCTGAATTCCCACAGTTCATCACCCTTTATTGCAGCAGAGTCGGGAAGGCAGATGGTGGGCGCCCCCTTTGGGGGATCCTGTGGTAGTTCAATGTTTCAACTCTTGGCTTACCAGAAAAGGCACACTTGCTCAGAGTGGCTTGAGGGATCCAAATCAGGACCTCCAGAATACAAAGCCTGCACCCATCCTTGGAGTTCTCTCCCCAACCCAATGCTGAACTGTTTGGTTTGGGGGCCATAGCTGGTAGTGCGCAGGGGACACTCACCGCCAGACTCAGGGCTCACCCCGGCAGTACTCAGGAGATCATGTGGTTCTGGGGTTTGAACTGGGTCCCACACATGTCAGCATGTGGGCCAGACCAGATCTTTGAGCTGCCGCCTCAAACCTGATCGACATTTTTATTCAACATTTAAAAAAATCAGATAATGACTTATAAATGTTCTCTCCTGTCCAGTGGGCCTCTTTGCACTTCTTGAATGCACAAAGGTGTGGGGGGTGGGGTGGGGTGTGTGTGTGTGGGTGTGCGTACATGCGCGCATGTGCCCTTGTGTGCATGTGAGTGTGTGTATATGTGGTGCTGGGCTAGAACCCAGGGTTTCACACATGGTAAGTGCTCACTTGCTGAGCTATATCCCCAGCATAAAATTTCAGTTTGAGGGGCTAGAGCGATAGTACAGCAGATAGAGCGTTTTTGCTTTGCACACGACTGACCTAGGTTTGATTACTGGCAACCCACGTCATCCCCTGAACCATCCTAGATTGATTCCTGAGAACAGAGCCAGGAGTATGCCCTGAGCACTGCTGGATTGACCCCCAAACAAAAAAAATTCAATTTATTATTTATTTTTAAAATTTATTCAAAAATTTATTTTAAAAATTACTGATTTATTTTTCCGCTTGCTTGTGTTTTTGGCATTATAGCATAGAAATTATTGCTATATCCAACATAAAGTTTTTTAATATATATTGAAGAAGGTCCTTTCTATTTCTCTCTCTTGCTCTTTCACTCTTTTTGTTTTGGGGGCAATACCTGGTGACTTTCAGGGCTTACTCCTGGCTTTGCACTCAGCGATCAGCCCTGACTGGTCTTGGGGGATGAAATGGGGTGCTAGGACGGAACCCAGGTCTGCCACACGCAGGACAAATGCATTACCTCCAGCTTCCTGCTTCCCTTTGCTTTTGCGTGTGTGTGGGGAGAGTTCTCTTTTTTTTTTCTTTTTGGGTCACACCTGGTCATGCTCAGGGGTTACTCCTGGCTTTGCACTCAGGAATCACTCCTGGTGGTGCTCAGAGGACCATATGGGATGCTGGGAATTGAACCTGAGTCAGCTGCATGCAAGGCAAACGCCCTCCCCGCTGTACTATTTCTCCAGTCTCATTCCCTTTGCATTAAAAAAAAAAATTCTAAGATGGTTGTTTTAAAATCTTTGGTAGCAGAGCTGGAGCAATAGCACAGCGGGGAGGTCATTTGCCTTGCACGCGGCCGACCCGGGTTCGATTCCCAGCATCCCATACGGTCCCCTTAGCACTGCCAGGGGTAATTCCTGAGTGCAGAGCCAGAAGTAACCCCTGTGCATCGCCGGGTGTGATCCAAAAAGCAAAAAAAACAAAAAAAAGATAAAATCTTTGGTAGCACTGTCCACTGTAGCACTGTCGTCCCTTTGTTCATCGATTTGCTCGAGTGGGCACCAGTAACGTCTCCATTGTGAGACTTGTTACTGTTTTTGGCATATTGAATATGCCACGGGTAGCTTGCCAGGCTCTGCCGTGCGGGCGGGATACTCTCAGTAGCTTGCTGGGCTCTCCAAGAGGTATGGAGGAATCGAACCCGGGTCGGCTGCATGCAAGGCAAATGCCCTACCCACTGTGCTATCGCTCCAGCTCTAAAATCTTTGGTATATTTGCCAAATTTGGTATCACTTGTATCAGTTGTCCCGTTGATCTTCGATTTGCTCAAGCGGGCACCAGTAACGTCTCCATTTGTCCCTGTCACGTGCTAGTGCAGCCCAATGATATCTGCTTGCTCCAAGAACAGAAACAGCCTCAAGTTGTTCATTCAGGGATTTGACGAAGAAATCTGACCATCTAGTTGGTGGGCAGCCACGAGGTCTTCTGACATCCCGTGGAATCCAATTGGTAACAGCTCTAGTCCAGCGATTGTCTCTGAATTGCATTATGTGACCGGCCCATCTGATTTTTGTTTTTTTTTTTGGTTTTTTTTTTTTTTTGGTTTTTGGGTCACACCCGGCGATGCACAGGGGTTACTCCTGGCTCTTCACTCAGGAATTACCCCTGGCGGTGCTCAGGGGACCATATGGGATGCTGGGATTAGAACCCGGGTCGGCTGCGTGCAAGGCAAACGCCCTACCCGCTGTGCTATTGCTCCAGCCCCCCATCTGATTTTTGATGCCTTGGCAAACGAGACAGCGTCCCTGATTCTTGACCGTCGACAGAGGTCAGAACTCCGGATTCCTTCTCTCACTTGAGTGAGACATGACACTCCTAGCATAGCTCTTTCGATTCCTCTTTGAAATACCCTAATAGCATTCTCATCCTGCTTGCATAGGGCCCAGGTCACAGAGGCATATGTTAGTGCAGGAAGAACAGTGGAATCAAAAAGATGTGCCCGGAGTCGGAGGTTCTTCATCCTCTTAACCATTTCTTCAACGCTCTTGAAGGCATTCCACGCTGCTCTCTTCCTCCTGCGCAGTTCTGGTACCAAGTCATTCCTCATGTTGGTTTCTCGGCCCAGGTACACATAGCTGCTGCATTCGGAGATGTTCATTCCATTGAGAGCAAATGGAGCTTCAGGGACTAGTTCGTTTTTCATGAGCATCGTCTTGTTGAGATTCAGCTGCAATCCGACCTTTCCACACTTGTGGTCGAAGTCGGCCAGCATTTGTACCGCTTGGTTAATGTTTGGTGTTATGAGAATGATGTCATCAGCGAAGTGGAGGTGGTGTAATTGCCAACCGTCTATCTTCACTCCCATTCCTTCCCATTACAGTCGTCGCATGATGTTCTCAAGGGTGGCACTGAAGAGTTTTGGTGAAATGCTATCACCCTGCCACACCCCTCTCTTTACATCAATGATCACTTCCTTGTAGAATGGTGAGATCCTGGTGGTGAATCCACAATACAGCTCGCAGAGAATTTTGATATACTGAGTTTGGATGCCCTGTTTGGCCAAGGGCTTTGATGACCGCTTCAGTCTCAACAGAATCGAAGGCCTTCTTTAAGTCGATGAACGTCAGACAGAGCGGCATCTTGAACTCTCTCTGAAACTTCAATGAGTTTGGTCACTGTGTGGATGTGGTCTATCATGCTGAATCCCCTTCGGAATGTGGCTTACTCGCATGGTTGTCCTTCGTCTAGTGTTCTGCCTATTCTATTCAGGATGACACAAGTGAACAACTTGTAGATGACAGACAGACAGCAGGCAGATTGAGCGATAGTTGCCGATGTCGTGGATGTCTCCCTTCTTGTACAACAGAAGGGTCCTACTGGGTTTCCACTGAGATGGAACCTTGCATTCAGACAGGTAGTGTGTGAAGAGTCGAGCCAGTATATTGATGAGTACTGGCGGCAGATTCTTCAAGTGTTCGGGTCTGATCTTGTCTGGACCAGGTGCTGTATGCGTTTTTACCAACGAAATGGCGTGTCGGATTTCAGAAGGGAGGAAATTGGGAACGACATATCCATCCTACGGAATTTGGTATGTGGGCAGGTGGACATGGCTGTCAAAGAGATCCGAGTAGAAGTCGTGAATAATCCTCTCTATTGCCTTTCTGGAAGATGTGATGGATCCATCAGGACGTTGGAGGGCAGTCATCTTGGTCTTGTAGCTGGCGAAGGACAGGCGAGCATTGTGAATACTTTTCCCGCTTCAACTACACTGGCCACCACTGCTGCTCTTCTCTCTTTGACGTCTTCCTTTATTGCATCTCTGCACAGCTTTGTGAGCTTGGACGTTAGCTTGTGGTTGCCTGAGGCTCTCGCCAAACCACGTTGACGAATGAGCTCGAGAGTTTCCGAAGACAGGCGTCTGTTTGTGGCTTTCTCACTCTCGGCATTCTTCGCACAGACATGGAGGTGCTGAACCAGTCGATCATATTCCTCGTCGATGTTGTCAAGGACGGCATCTTCCCACGTTGCTGCAATAGTGCCAAAGAGCTCCCAGTTGGTGGTCATTCTGGGAGTTGCCTTCTTAGACTTAAATTTTGCAGACCTTTCTCCTCACTCTGTGAAGTAGAATTTTGCACGAAGGAGACGGTGGTCCGATCCCGTTTGGAATTTTGGGACAACAGCGACATCGGTCAGGCAAAACCTTCGATTGAATATGATGTGGTCAATTTCATTGTGGAACTGTCCACCAGGAGACTCCCGTGTCCAGTGTTTAGATTTGGCCTTCTGGAACTGTGAGTTACCATGGATGGTCTTTCAGACAGTCTCTCACCCTGATCGTTCCATTCTAGGCCAAAGGTCCCAATGTGGAATTCTTCGAGTGACCTTCTCGGACCTATGTTGGCATTAAAATTAATAGTATATTTACTATTAAGTCTTTATTGTTTGGGCTTGACGGTGAGAGAGAAGCAAAGCACTGTCATGCAACTTGGGAGCAAAGCAGCTTCTTAAAGCTATCTGGGGTGTGGGCGTGGAGAGATAGTACAGGGCGAAGGCACTGGGCTTGCACTCAGCACAGCCATCCCTCTTAGATCTCCTGCGCCCTGCCAGGAGTGAGCCCTGAGCACCATTGGGTGTGATCCCAAAAGGAAACAAAAAACTCACCCAGGCCAAGGAATTACAGGTGGAGGCAGAGCACATGAGGTCCAGGGGAGAAGCGTGGACGTGCTCTCCACAGCAGTCATGTTTCCGAGACTGTAAGGAAGCCAATGGGTGTACAGAAAAGAAAGATCCAGAAAATGACCCGAATGGACCAGCAACTTTCATATGGACTGATGCCTGAGCTCAGAGCTAGACTTGACAAATGCTAAAGAAGGGTCCCTGCACAGCGCCAGTGGGGATGGCAGGGAGGGGGCTGCTTTTTGCCTGCTTATTTTTCTGTTTTTTTGTTTTGGTTTTTGGGTCACACCCGGTGATGCACAGGGGTCACTCCTGGCTCATGCACTCAGAAATTACCTCTGGCAGTGCTCAGGGGACCATATGGGATGCTGGGAATCGAACCCGGGTCGGCCACGTGCAAGGCAAACACCCTCCCTGCTGTGCTATCTCTCCAGCCCCTTATTTTTCTGGTTTTGTATGTGTTGATTGCTTGTTCATAACTTGACCATCAGGAGATTTCTGTCAGCTGAGCATGAGCCAAGGAGCAGTATTTCCTGAGTACACTCAACAGTGAATACACACACAACAGTGAACACACAAAAATGAACACACAACAGTGAATATACACTCGACAGTGAACACACACAAAGGTGAATACACACAACAGTGAACACAGACAACAGTGAAGACACACTCAACAGTGAATATACACACATCAGTGAACACACACTCAACAGTGAACACACATAAATGAACACACAACAGTGAATATACACTCGACAGTGAACATATACAACAGTATTACCGTATCACTGTCATGCCTTTGATCATCGATTTTCTCAAGTGGGCGTCAGTAACGTCTCCATTCGTCCTAGCCCTGAGATTTTAGCAGTCTCTCTTTACTCGTTCTTCCAAGCGGTGCCACATTGGAGGCTCTTTCAGGGTCAGGGGAATGAGACTCATCATTGTTACTGTATTTGGCGTATGAATACGCCACAGGCAGCTTGCCAGGATCTGCTGTGCAGGCAGAATGTTCTTGGTACCTTGCCAGGTTCTCTGAGAGGGAGAACTAGGCTATAAGAGGTTGTGCGGCTACAAATGCAGCTGCGTGCTTCTGGGAGTGTTGTTTTATAGTCTCTGGATCTTGGCCATTGATGTCACAAAGATGTTCACCATACCAAATAATAAGCTCTCATGTCGGTCAGCTGACAGTACTAGGAAACAAATACTTTTATTTTTCTTTTTAGGTTACACCAAGCAATGCACAGGGGTTACTCCTGGCTCTGCACTCAGGAATTACCCCTGGCGCTGCTCAGGGGACCATATGGGATGCTGGGATTCGAACCTGGGTCGGCCGAGTGCAAGGCAAACATCCTACCGCTGTGCTATCGCTCCAGCCCCAGGAAACAAATACTCTTATGCAAAATGAGCAATATATTTCAATTCACTAATCCTAATACTTGTCAGACAGAAATTCCCAGTTAGTTAACACTAAAAACACACCAAGCTGAAAACATGTCTACTTACAAAATTTTTCACTAAGCCTCATTGCTACTGAACCTCTGAGCAGCAATTGAAATTCATGATAATAGTAAATACTAAAACCATGAACCACATAACAAAAATGAAATCTTATATATTCCACACATCAACTATCTTGCCAACTAATGCCATGCAATTAAATGAACTCCCCCCCTGACGGTGTTTTCTGGACCACACCCAGAGGTGCTCAGAGCTTACTGCTGGCCCAGTACTTAGGGACAACTCCTAGAAAGGGGCCCCTGGGAACCACATGTGGTGCCAGAGATCAAATCTGGGTTGGCTGCTTGCAACGCAAGGTTCTCATTGAATTCCTATACACTCCTATTATAAAATAGTTTTGTGTTAACTGTATATAAAGCTCCCCAATAGGAAAGCAAAATGTTCTTAATGTACTTGCTGAATGAATAAAAAAATGACTAACTGAATTAAAAAAAACACTACAGTAGGTTATTCTCTTACTGACTGACATACTTTAAAATAAATCAAGCATTAACTTAGTTTTTCTGTACACTTGTGTTTTCACCACAAGTGAATACACATAACTGAACACACACAACAGTGAACACACACTCAGCAGTGGACACACACAACAGTGAACACACACTCAATATTGAATATTCACAATAGTGACTCTCAATAGTGACTACACACAACAGTGAATATACACTCAAGAGTGAATACACACTCAACAATGAACACACCTAACAGTGAATACATACAACAGTGAACACATACTCAACAGTGAACACACAACAGTGAACACATATACTCAACAGTGAATACACACAACAGTGAATACACACCTTATATACACAACAGTGAATATACACACAACAGTGAATCATCTTTACAAATGTAGTTTGGAAAAGTATTAAAACACACTACTCCAGCCTTCACCAACAACCACTGTTACTACGACAACAACGACAACAGCAAAATCAGTGAATGCTTTGGAAAAGGAGACCCTAATTTCTCAAATTCAATGAAAAGTGACAGTGTTTACATAGAAACACAAAAATTGTGTCCATGTAAAGGAGTGAAAATAATCTGACAAGAGTTACTCAGAAGGAAGCCCACAGTCCAGCCCGAAGTAAGCCTTGGGGCTGTTGACAAGCCTCAAAGGTATGACCTTTATTTGACCTCCATCTTTGCACACAGTCTCCTGAGCATCTGCAGGAGTAGCCCCTGAGAAATGCAGGGTGTGGCCTCCAAAAACCAGAAATAAGTAACAGCTGTCTAAAACACAGTCAAGAGACTAGGAGCTGGCATAGGTGGGAGAGTTCCAGTTTGCACGTGTGCAGCCTGAGCCAGCTGTGACGTTTGCATTGGCCACCTCTGGGTGTGGTCCTGGTGGTCCTGGGCATCAGTGGTGCTCTAGGCCAAGAGTGGGTACAGTGGGTAGGGCGATTGCCTTGCACGTTGTCAACCCAATTCGATCCCTGATACCCCATATGGCCCCTGAGCATCACCAGGAGTAATTCCTGAGTGCGAGTGCAGAGCCAGGAGTAACCCTGAGCACTGATGGGTGTGGCCCCAACACATACACACACACACACACACAAGATAAAATAAGCACAAACCCTTGTTTAAAATGAAATCAGAATCGAAAAGTTTAATAACTGGGACAGGAGGTATAAATAAGCAGAAGAAAAAAATCAGTGATCTTGAACATTATAAAGAAAAAATAATGAAGTTTGAGGAGCATGAAAGTAAAGTGAAAAACGACTAGTGACTAAGAGATTGCATGGCCAGGGGCCACAAATCAATACACATCATAGGGGGTCCAAGGAGGAGAAGAAAGAGAAAGAAGGGTAAAATTATGCAAACAAATGATGTCAAAAACTTTCTGTGTTTGATGAACAACATGATTTTATAAATCCAAGAAGTTGAGAGAAAGTAGAAAATCTTGAGTCGTGAGCTGCCGCCAGCCCCACCGCCATGTCTGGTGTCTTCCTGTTGTGCTACTGCCCTGGCCCTGCTCAGAGCTGTTTAAAGAAACAAATATCTCTGGCAAGTATAAATAAATGAGCATATATAAAATTTAATATTATCATAACTGGTTTGATCTAGTGATTATTTTCTGCATCAAAATTTAAAAGAAAAATGTTGGGGTGGAAAAGATAGTGTAGAGGTTAAGGCGCTTGCCTTTAGGGGACTGCACCCAGCATGATTCCCAGCACTGCACTTGGTCCCCCAAAGCCAGCAGTAGGTTATGAACACAGAGCTAGGAGTAAGCCCTGAGCACTGCTTTATATGGCTCAAAAAATTTTTAAAGAAGAATAGTGCGGGGGCTGGAGCAATAGCACAGCGGGTAGGGCGTTTGCCTTGCACATGGCCAACCCGGGTTCGATTCCCAGCATCCCATATGGTCCCCCCCAAGCACTGCCAAGAGTAATTCCTGAGTGCAGAGCCAGGAGTAACCCCTGTGCACCGCCGGGTGTGACCCAAAAAGCAAGAAAAAAATGCTTCATTCTTTTGATTTCAAACTATAATGCTTCAGAATTACAGCGTCAAGAGATCATAATTCTGTTTTTTTTTTCTTTTTGGGTCACACCCAGTGATGCACAGGGGTTACTCCTGGCTCTGCACTCAGGAATTACCCCTGGCGGTGCTCAGAGGACTATATGGGATGCTGGGATTCGAACCTGGGTCGGCTGCATGCAAGGCAAACGCCCTACCGCTGTGCTATGGCTCCAGTCCCCAAGAGATCATAATTCTGGCATATTATGGAAACACAGACCTAGAAAGAGCAGAAACAAGATATAGTAGATAGCACGCTGGGTGTGGCCCCAAGCACCCTACCAGGATTAGGCCCTAGCACCACCAGTGGTAGTCACCAAACAAAAATTCTGATTATTAGCTCTATAAGAGAATATTATGTTTCACTTGTTCTGGGCCCACACTCAGCAGTGCTCAGGGCGACTCCTGCTTCTCGGCATGGGCATTGCTCTGACAGTGCTCAAGTGCTTCAGTACCGGGGTCTGAACCCAGGTCCTCCAGGTCCATGCGTGAACTCCAGCTCTCTCACCATTACAAAGCAACCCCTGCGCATTGCCGCGTATGACCCAAAAAGAAAAAAAAAAAAAGAAGAAAAATCTCCAACAAAACAAACTAACAAACAAAAAAAGAGGGAAGGAGCTATAGCACAGACAGTAGGTGTTTGACTTGCACACAACCAACCTGGGTTTGATCCCTGGCATCCTATATGGTCCTTTAAGCCCACCTGATTCCTGCAGAACCAGGAGTAATCCCTGAGAATATCTGGGTGTGACCCAAAACCAAAACCAAAACCAAACAATTTTTTTTTTAAAAGAAGAAAAGCTTTAAACCAATGTTTAACTGACTGCCTCAAGGAACTAGAAAAATAGGAATAAAGTAAAACTAAATCTGTCAGAAGGAAGATAATTCTAAATTTGAGCAGAGATAAGCAAAATAAAAAAATAGGAAAACAATAGAGAAAACTCAATGAAAAGTAAGTTAGTCCTTGTAAAAACAACAATCTTGATGTAAACTTCACTAGACTTAGAGAAAAGAAAATAATCAGGAAGGGGCCGGAGCGATAGCACGATAGCACAGTGGGTAGGGCGTTCACCTTGCACGCAGCCGACCCGGGTTCAATCCCCGGCATCCCATATGGTACCCCAAGCACCGAGAGGAGTAATTCCTGAGTGCAAAGCCAGGAGTAACCCCTGAGCATCGCTGGGTGTGACCCAAAAATAGCAAAAAAAAAAAATCAGGAATAAGAGAAACATTACTAATGATTCCAGAAAAATAAAAAGGCTCATAAGAAGTACTATAAACTGTACAATAACAAACAAGATAACCTAGATAAAAGATAAATTCCTATACACCTATAAACCTACTAAGAATGAATCATGAGCAGAAAATATGAACACACCTACAATTAATAAAAAAAGTTAATCAAAACCTCCCTGGCATAGATAATCCCTAGAATTCATAGCTTCACTGATAAATTTTTCCAAATATTCAAATAAGAAATAATGCCTATACTCAGGGATGAAGATATAGTACAATGGGGAAGGTACTTGCCTTGCACATGGTAGGTCTATGTTCAATCTCTGATACCCCATATGGTCCCCTGAACACTGCTAAAAGTCATCCTTGAGCACAGAGCCAGGAGTAAGCCCCAAGCACCACCAAGGGTGGTAACCCTCAAAATAATACCCATCCTCCTCAAATTTCTTCTTAAGGATTATACAACACGATCCAGTGGGATGTAGTCATGAGATGCAAGAATGATTCATAGAACTTATCATTGTAATATTCCGCATCAACAACATATAGGGCAGGGACAGTATTTCCAAGTGAACACAACTCCCTCCCCCACCTCCGCTAGGGGATGGAATAATGCACAGGGGTGGCAGAAGCCTCAGATGTAAGTTGTTTGGGGAGGGGGGATGCCTCAGATGTAATTGTTCACTTAAAGAAGGCAGATTTTTAGAGACAGGGGAAAACCCACATAATTATATCAAATAGAAAAAGCCTTTGACAAAATCTAGCAAAAACATAACGGTCAAGAGTGAAAGACTGAAAGTGTTTCAGTCTCACTAATGCCTCCTTTTAAACACTTCTATTCATTACAGTCCTGAAATTTCTGACCAGAGCTATTAGACAAGAAAAAGGGCAAAAATGGAATCAGATTTGAAAAGTAAGAAATAATCACTGTTTATAGATGACAAGACTTTATATTAGAAAACTCTCAAGATTACACACAAAAAATATAGTTAGAACTAACCGTCAAATTCAGCAAGGTTGCAGGATGCAATGTCAACACATAAATATCAGTTCCATTTCTTTTTTTTTTTTTGGTTTTTGGGTAACACCCGGCAATGCACAGGGGTTACTCCTGGCTCTTCACTCAGGAATTACCCCTGGCGGTGCTCAGGGGACCATATGGGATGCTGGGATTCGAACCCGGGTCAGCCGTGTGCAAGGCAAACGCCCTACCCGCTGTGCTATCGCTCCAGCCCCTCAGTTCCATTTCTATACATCTATCCCAAAAGGAATGATAGGACATTTGCCATGAATGCAGTCGACCCAGTTTAATCCCTGGCATCCTGCATGATCCATCCACACCTCCAGGAGTGATTCCTGAGTGCAGAGCCAGGAGTAACCCCCGAGCACCACCAGGTGTGGCCCCCAAACCAAACGAAAACAAAACAAAAAGCAAAGACATCCATCCTCACAGAATGGAAGGCTCCATCCTAGAAGACGCCAGTGCTGCTGCTAGTCCCTGAACACTGCTGGGGACCTGGCTATAAAGCTTAGAGTAGTCCCCAAATAGTACTGGGTGTGCTCCCCGGCCCCCCTCCCAAATTATCAGTGCACAGCGGTAGGGCATTTGCCTTGCACGCGGCTGACCCGGGTTCGATTCCTCCACCCCTCTCAGAGAGCCCAGTAAGCTACCGAGAGTATCTCGCCTGGGCAGAGCCTGGCAAGCTCCCCATGGTGTATTTGATATACCAAAACACTAACATCTCAAAAATGGAAACGTTACTGGTGCCCGCTTGAGCAAATCAATGAGCAACGATGAGCAAATCGATGAGTGACAGTGACCCAAAGCAAGCTACAAATCAACTTAATCTGTATCCAATTCTAAATGACAGGTCTGGAGACGTAGCACGGGGATAAGCACATGCCTAGCACCCGACTGAGCTGAATCTCCACCACCACCAGGGGTCACTCCTGAGCACAGCACAGTCAGCCAGCCTCACCAAATTCCAATGCCAGGGCTTCCTCCTGGCTCTGGGCTCAGGGATCACATCTCATGGGCTTGGGGGATCGTATGGGGTGGCCAGGGATTGACCCCATGTTGACTGTGTGCATTGCACAGTGTCTCCAGCCCACGTGTCAAAAAACTTTTCAAGAGTGACTCTTGGGACTTGGGGAATCAAATGAGGTTCCCGGCATCAAATCCAGGTCAGTTGCATGCAAGACAAGTGCTCTACTCACTCTACCCACTGCGTTACGCTCTGGCTCCACAAATAACATGATTCAAAGCTTGCATTGCACGTGGCTGACCAGGTTTGACCCTGGTATCCCCCGTGGTCCCTGAGCATGCCAGAAGTAATTCCTGAGGTGCAGAGCTCCACGAGTAATCCCTGAGCACTTCCAGGTGTGTCCCAAAGAGAAAAAAAAAGTTAAACTTCATTAATCATTAGGGACATACATAAAAACTACAATGAGATCCACTATTAAAAAGCCCAGAAATAAAACCCTAAAACTATAAATTAAAATGATAAAAGTGGGGCTGAAGTGATAGTACAGCAGGTAGGGCATTTTCCTTGTATGTAACTGACCTGGGTTTGATCCCTGGCATTCTATATGGTCCCCCAAGCACCACCAGGAGTGATTCCTGTGTGCTGAGCCAGGAGTAACCCTTGAGCATCACTGGGTGTGACCCAAAGAACAACAACAACAACAAAATTTAAAAATTAAAAAAACCCTAAAATGACAGAAGTTTACTTACATGAGATTGTAGCACTGTAGCACTGTCGTCCCGTTGTTCATCGATTTGCTCGAGTGGGTACCAGTAACGTCTCCATTGTGAGACTTGTTGTTACTGTTTTGGCATATCGAATACGCCACAGTTAGCTTGCTAGGCTCTGCCATGTGGGCGGAATACTCTCGGTAGCTTGCCGGGCTCTCTGAGAGGGACAGAGGAATTGAACCCAGGTCGGCTGTGTGCAAGACAAACACCCTACCCACTGTGCTATTGCCCCAGTCCTTACTTGAGATTAGAGTAGACAAATTCACAGATGCAGGAAGTAGAAGGGCAGTTTTGGTGGAGGAGGGGAGAAGGGGATCTACCGTCTAAAAGGCAGAGAGAGATGGAATGACAGTTCAGTGAGCTGAGAGGATGCTTCTCGTAGGAGCCTGGGTTTGAGCCCTGTCCAACAATACTCAGGGGTCACTTCTGGCTTTGTGCTCAGGAATTACTCCTGGAAGTGCTCAGGGGAACTTACAGAGGCCGAGGATCAAGCCTGAGTCAGCTGTGTGCAAGGGAAATGCCCTCCCCACAGTCCTATCACTTCATCCCAAAGAAAGGCTTTTTAAGGAAGAGAAACTATTATGTAAGATATAATGGTAGGACTGGGGATAGGTCAAAGGTCATATGCTCAGCATATAGGAGTCCTGGCTTAACCCTGTCATCTCTGGGCACTGATAGGAGTGACCTCTGGGCACTGATCTGGAAGCAGTCCTGGCACTGCTAGGAGTGGCCCCAAAGCAAACAAACAGCGGTGGGTGCAGTTCGCTCCATGTCTGCCAGCGTCCTTAGAATATCCACCTGCAGACTTAGTTAATGGTGTGTCCATCATCAGTAGCCATTAAATGTGACACCAGAAACAATGCCAGATATTAAGAAGATGGGGCACTTGAGTGGGGTAACGAAGGGCATATGGAACTCTTGTTTTTCTATTGACAGAAGGCTCTCCACAAAGCGAAGTCCACTAGAAAGTAGAAACCTGTAAGATAACATTGGTTTTGTCCTTTCAGCCTTGCCGCAGGGAACTTAGTTTACCTTAGAGCAATGGCCTTTCTATATGGACACAGGAAGACAGTTAATAATATGCTTTGTAACTTGGGAGCTGATTGACTCCAATAATATTTACTTCCAGGCATCTGCTTTCTCAACTCAGTTGCCCTTAGTTCCTAGCACCCCAAAAGCAGGGTCCCGACGAGGGACCAGGGATGGAATGGACCCAGGGCAAGCTATGAGCTACCCTGGCATCAAAATGGGCCAGGCCAAAACATCACAATACTCAACTATAAGTTGAGAACATGGTCATAGACAAATGCTGTCATGATCCAAAAGTAACGATGAGACTAGGACCCTGCTGGGGTTAGGAAGACTAACCTGGCCTGAGGACTGTGGGCTGAATATATAGTGAATATCCTCAGGAAGAACCAAACTTTAACTTAAGTTTATATCTCTTACTGTGCTCATACAGAATGACATTGCTAGAAATATTAGAAGTAAATTTACTATAACTATTTAAGTGGATTACTAGCTGAGAAAGGAAGAAAGAGATACACGCTGACACACCCTTGTTTGGACCCCACCCTTGAGGGGGATCTCCTAGTAATCTCATCAAAATCCTTAGATGAGATTTTGTTAATCTCCTTGAGAAATGCTCTTACCCTTCTTTGTTGATTTGTTAACGTTAAACCCACCTTTGTGTTACCGCCCTATGTAATTTGCTATATAAACTGAGACTGAAGGAGAAGACGGGGCACTGAGGGGAGACAGAAGACAGGAGAGACAGAAGACAGAGAAGACACACAGGAAGACACAAGCGAAGGAGACAACACAGACAGAAGAAGACACAGAAGCAGAGACAGAGAGGTCGGAAGAGACCAGAGGAGAGACTACAGAGACAGAGACAGAGAGACAGACAGAAGAGCACAGCAGCACACACAGAAGCAGAGCACGAGGAGGAGCTGTCCGATCGGGTCCTTACACAGTGGCTCGAGAGCACCGAACGCGAGCGGTGCGTGCAAGAGAGAGCTGCCCCGAGTGCCCACGGACAACAAGACACACGTCATATCGTCTCCCCCTCTCGTGCACGCGCCGCCCTTGTGATTTTTTACAGAAACCCACCTAGGTTTGTCCTGAGGCTGAGGAGCTGCTGTCGCCAAGGAAGCCCGCAGCCCTTCACCTGTCCAGCTGAACCTGCGGGCCTGTGTCCAAGGAAGCAGAAGTGATGAGAGGCTTCTCCCGCTGCCCACGGCACTTACTGCTGCTCCCGGCACACAGCAAGGCCGGAGCAACCCAAACCCACAGGCCTGGTGCTCCCTTCCCATC
This sequence comes from Sorex araneus, assembly GCF_027595985.1. Lineage (NCBI taxonomy): Eukaryota > Metazoa > Chordata > Mammalia > Eulipotyphla > Soricidae > Sorex > Sorex araneus. The sequence continues at coordinate 111,820,949 of NC_073304.1, forward strand.
CTCCTGGGCTCCTGCCCTCTCTGGCCAGCCTGGCTCTATTCACTCTCACTAATTAACGGAGCACTGGAAGCAAACCACCCTTCTCCAGGCCTGCCGTGTCTGAGCGCCTGGGAGGGGAAGGCCGGCCATGGAGACCTGTGGGTGTTGCAGTGTCGGGAAAATGTCAACTCTGGGGAATCAGTGTGTGTCTCCCTGAGTCCTGAGCCAGACACCAGAGCAAGAATCTGATCATTACTACGTGAACGATTAGGCGCAGATGAGCTGTGTGTGTGGGTCACATTTCTCTCATTACTTGGGTCTTGGTTTGAGGCAATAAATGCAAAATCCAGAAAATACACTCGGGCACAGAGCGGTGCTGCAGAAACGTGGGAGCAGTTGCCTCTGCTCAGTGGGACCAGAGAAAGGACTCGGGAATACGTGCCTTGTAGCGCCCTAACTCTGGGCGGGGGCACAGGGCCGAGGGCTTCTCATCTTGATCGGGGGCGTCCCAAGCAGCACTGCCCGTGTTGTCCACAGGAGCCGGGTCGTGCTGGGGGCGGGACAGGCCCTAAGGCTCAGGCCACTCAGGACTCGGGGCCCGCCCAGCCCCAGCTCTCACCTCCCATGAGGGGTCCCTGTCAGGTCTAGGGGCAGGCTGTGCTCTGCCTCCTGCCCCCTGGGCCTCCCCAGGGTCACAGCGGGGTGAGCGGGGCAGCTTTCCGGGGCCAGAGGAGCCCGCGCTCAGTGACTCCCACCCCACTACCCCCTGGCGGCCCCTCTCTGCCCTACCTCTGGGGCAGGGGACAGAGTCACCCCACGCAGATGCGTCCTGGCGTCATCAGCTCCTCTCCACCCAGGTCTGACTCAGGACTTTGGGTCAGCCTAGGCCTGCTCCTGTGTCTCCCCAGGGCGCTCTGCCCCTCACCCTACCTCTGTCTCCTCTGCTCTCATGGGTGTCTCCCTCTGAGTCATGAAGCTCAAATCTGGGGAGATAGCAGCTTCCTCCCCGCAGACGCCCAGCCGGAGGCCACCGGAGTCCACAGCCTGGCATCAGGCCACCTGGTGACAGGGAAGCCCGGGGGCGGGAGGAGGATCTGATCTGTGCCCAGGGCAGCATGGGGCGAGGCCTGGGGGCTCGGCGTGAGGAGGCCAGGCTGTGTGGGAGCTTGGACACCATCAGTGTTCTCGGCCCACTGCCAGGCCTGACGGGGCCCCTGCTGTCACCACGTCACTCCACCCCACGGTCCCTGCTTATCAGGTTGTTAATATTAATTAACAACAGTTGCTAAGGATGACAGTGCAAAGGTGTGTCTGAGCCAGCACTGGCATTGTCTCTGGAGGGGGCTGGGGACATTGGGGGTCTGAGTGGTCTGGGGCTGGGGGCAGAGGGGCGTGGAGGGCAAGGAGTTTTGGGGGTGGGTGCAGGGGGAGTCAGCAGCTCCCCTTGGAGCCGGGTCCACGGTGGGAGGTCCGGGTGGGAGGGAACCAGTGGATCATTAACCACTGGGGCCGGTGAGGGCACATGGTGAAGCCCGATTGGCCACAGCCCAGTCAGGCCAGGCCGGTGTGGCCAGGAGGCTGTCTTATTGTTCTCTGCTCCCTGGAGCCAGCCCGTGGCTGTCCTGACTGTCCCTAGGGCTGCTACCTCTTCCTCTAGCACTTCCTGCCGCTGACATGAGGGGGGCTGGCCTGAGGGTCTGGCTGCTCTGGGCCCTGCTCCGGAGCTCGGTGAGTCTGTGCTGGGGACGGCGTGGCCATGGCCCCGGTGGCCCCATCAGGACACCTGGATCTTTCCCAGGGGCCCCAAGACCAACCCTGTCCTGGTCCCAAGGCTATTTGGGGCAGCATGGGAAAGTCCAGGCAGGTGGGCTGCGGGAGGAGAGAGCCAGCCTGTTGGACCTTCCTGGCCGTGGGGTAGGATGGACATTTGGCGGGGGGGGGTGCGGGCCCCGTGCCTGACTCCCCTGCAGCATGTGCCGTGGCCGGGGAGTGAGGATCAAGGGTGCTGTGCTGGGGACTGGGGCTGGAGCACCTTCGTGGAACTGCCTGGGGCCGGGCAGTGGGGACAGCTGTGTGAGGCCCGGGGCCCGGGCTCAGGACAAGAAGCAGCACGGCCACCTGTGCCGCCTGTGGCTGTGGACTGACTCCATGTGGCTCCTCAGGGTCGGCCCACTGACCCCGTGTCCCCAGCTCTCCCCTCAGTCTCAGTGTGACCTTGTCACCTGTGGCATCTCTTCCACTGGGCAGTGACCCTGTCACTCAGGACGAAGGTCTCCTGGTCACGCTGACTGCGAAGGCCCCCGTGTTTTCCTGGGGCCCCTGGTGTGCCTCCGTCACCACTCACCCCAGCGGCTGCGACAGAGCTGACCTTGTGGGGTGCCCATCTCTCCACAGGCCCTGGGGCAGCCCTACACACCCATCCACAGTGCCGGCTACTGCGCCTTCTACGACGAGTGTGGGAAGAACCCGGAGCTGACCGGGAGCATCGGCGGCTTCTTGGCCAACGTGTCCTGCCTGAACAACACGCAGGCCGTCCGGGCCACCGGGGAGCACCTGGAGCTGCTGAGACGCTTGTGCCCCCGCCTGTACCAGGGCCCCGACAACACCTTCACCTGTTGCTCTGCCAAGCAGCTGCTGGCCCTAGATAAGAGCCTGAGCATGTCCAAGGGGCTGCTCACCCGCTGCCCGGCCTGTGCCGACAACTTCGCGAACCTGCACTGTCACAACACCTGCAGCCCCGACCAGAGCCTCTTCATCAACGTGACCCGAGTGGTGGACAAGGGCCCTGGCCAGCTTCCGGCCGTGGTGGCCTACCAGGCCTTCTACCAGCGCCGCTTTGCCGAGGACACCTATGACTCCTGCAGCCGCGTCCGCATCCCCGCCGCCGCCGACCTGGCCGTGGGAACCATGTGCGGCGTGTACGGCGCCACCTTCTGCAACGCCCAGCGCTGGCTCAACTTCCAGGGCGACACGAGTAATGGGCTGGCACCCCTGGAGATCAAATTCCACCTGCTAGAGCCGGGGGAGAGCCCGGGGGGCGGGCTGCAGGCCCTGAGCAGCGCCGTCACGCCCTGCAACCAGACACAAGGCAATGGCTCAGCCGCCTGCTCCTGCCAGGACTGCATCTCCTCCTGCCCGGTCATCCCCACCCCTCACGCGCTTGACACCACCTTCCGCCTGGGCCGCATGGCGGGGGGCCCGGCGCTGGTCATCATCCTCTGCTCCGCCTTTGCCCTGCTGGCCACCTCCCTCCTGTGTGTGCAGCTGCTCCGGGGGCCGCACAGGCCGCCAGCCTCTCCCCGCAAGGCAGGCGCCAGCCCCTCCAGCCACAGCCTCCTGGGGAGCTTCTTCCAGGCCTGGGGCACCTGCGTGGCCTCGTGGCCCCTGACTGTCCTGGGGGTGTCCTTCACGGTGGTTGTGGTCTTGGCCGGGGGCCTGGCCTTCATGGAACTGACTACAGACCCCATAGAGCTGTGGTCAGCCCCAAACAGCCAAGCACGGCGCGAGAAGGAGTTCCACGACCAGCATTTTGGCCCCTTTTTCAGAACCAACCAGGTGATCCTGACGGCCCCCGGGCGGCCAGGCTACCAGTACGAGTCGCTGCTGCTCGGCCCCAAGAACTTCAGTGGGATCCTGACTCTTGACCTGCTTTTGGAGCTGCTGGACCTCCAGGAGAAGCTGCGGCATCTGCAGGTGTGGTCCCCGGAGGAGGGGCGCAACGTGTCCCTGAAGGACATCTGCTACGCCCCCCTCAAGCCGCACAACACCAGCCTCTCCGACTGCTGCATCAACAGCCTCCTGCAGTATTTCCAGAACAACCGCTCAAACCTGCAGCTCACGGCCAACCAGACGCTGTCTGGGCAGACGGTGCAGGTGGACTGGAGGGACCATTTCCTCTACTGCGCCAAGTGAGTGCCAGGAAGGCACCGCGGTCGCTCTTCCTGGAACCCCGGCTGCCACATCTGGCTATGGCTCAAGGCCTGCAAAGCTCCTGATGGCCAGAGCATGTTATTGCATGTTATTGCATGGGACTGGCCAGTGCTCCCAGCGGGCGGGTGGCTCAGCTCCCACAAGCTCACTCTCTCTCTGTCTCTGGCCCGGGCCAGAGCAGATTTGGGGAAGCACTCAAGTCCCTTAGGCCCATACAGGGGCTGGCTGCCCCCAGGCGCCATGCACTGAGCCAGCCGCCCCTGCTGCCACACACCCCCCTGCAGCTGGACGAGGGGCTAACGTGTTTGGGAGCACTGGTCCAAGCGTCACCTCCGGTGTGATGCGGGCGGGCAGGCTGTGGTGAGCCTCGGCTTCAGAGTCCTTGTGTCCACGGCCCACCATCACTCTCTGACAGAGTGACGCCCCTACGGAGCTCTGGTTTGAAGGAGAACTTTGGTCTGCTGGAAATGGCCACAGGGTGTAGCTCAGTGGTAGGTAAAGCATGTGCCTCGCATCTGTGAGGCCCTAGGCTTGGTTTCAGTACTGCAGAGAGAGAAAGAATAAGAAGAAAGAAAGAAAGAAAGAAAGAAAGAAAGAAAGAAAGAAAGAAAGAAAGAAAGAAAGAAAGAAAGAAAGAAAGAAAGAAAGAAAGAGAGAGAGAAAGAAAGAAAGAAAGAAAGAGAGAGAGAGAAAGAGAGAGAGAGAGAAAGAGAGAGAGAGAGAAAGAGAGAGAGAGAGAAAGAAAGAAAGAACAAAAGAGAGAAAGAACAAAAGAAAGAAAGAGAGAGAGAGAAGACATAAACAGAGAAAAGGAGAGAGGGGGCCAGAGAGAGGGCCTTGCATGTGACTCACCTGGGTTCCATCCCTGGCATCCCATATGGTCCTCTGAGCCCCACCAGATATGATCCCTGAGTACAGAGCCAGGAGTAGCCCTGAGCATTGCCAGTGTGGCTCAAAAATTTAAAAAATAAAAAGAGAGAGAGAGAGAGAGAAAGAGAGGGAGAAAGAGAAAGAGGCAACAAAATAGAAGTTTGGGGCAGCCTCTCCAGCAGTGTGAGGGACCTGGGCCCAGCTGGCGTCCTCAGCCTGCCCGGGTGATCTGGACACACTGCTCAGGCTCCCAGTGCAGAGCTGGGGGCCAACTGACCACATGCAACAGTGTCAGGGTGGGCTTTGGACATACCCCAGAATCAAACTTTCTCCGTGTGCTCCAGTCCTTGGAGGCATCTCCTTATTCCCTTTGCTGTTATTTAAAAATAATAATAATCAGCCATTGCTTCTTGATATAAATAGGACATTTTTATGCAAGATCATTATCAAAGAATTAGTGAGTAGTATACATCTTTGCAAATCTCCCTCTCTAATTTTTTTGTTTTGGTTTTTGGGTCTCACCCAGCAGGGCTCAGGGTTACTCCTGGCTCTGTGCTCAGGACTGGAATCCCAGCAGTATGGGGGTGATGACAGCAGGGCCTGCAGCCTCCTGCGTGCAGCACGCTCTCAGCCCTCCGAGCACCACTCTGGCCTCTGCAAAGCTCTGTTAGCAGAGGAAGCTAAAGTCTGGCATCAGGTCCTGGGGTTGGTCTGTGATGGGAATTTAAGGAGCATTTCTGGCTTCCCACAAGTACAGCCAGAGAGGAAGGAGGTGGAGCTGTCCCCCCGACACTGGGATCACAGGGTGATCTTTGGTGACAACCAAAGGTAATAAGTGGTTTTTTATTTCTCTTTTTTCTTATGCGGAGGTGCTCATGTTCACCCCTGCCTCTGTGCTCAGGGATCACCCCTGGGTCTGTGCTCAGGGCTCACTCTTGGGTCTGGTCTCAGGGCTTACTGCCGGCTCTGTGCTCAGGGCTTACTCCTGGCTCTGTGCTCAGTGCTCGCCCCAACTTTGTGCTCAGGACTTGCTCCTGGCAGGACTCTGGGTATGATCTTTGGCTCAGGGGTAGAACTTGGGCCATCAGTGGGCAAGGTAATGCCCTACCTGCGGTGCTTTGCTCCGGCCCAGTCTTTTCAAAGCCTGCGTCTCCCTGAGTAGTTTGCATCCTCAAAAGTAAAGGAGAGGCCAAGAGGTGAATCACATCTTGGAGATACTAGGGCTTTTTACGCTTGTTTGTTTTGTTTTGGGGCGACATCCAGCAGTGCTCAGGGCTTCCTCGTGGCTGTGTGCTCAGGGATCTCTCCTGGTGGTGCTTGGGAGGCCATATGAAAGGCGGGGATTGAGCCCAGGTTGACTACATGCAAAGCAAGTGTCCTAGCGCTGTACTATTGCTCCAGCCCCGTGCATTATTTGATGTAAAGAGTCTTTGATCTTACCGACTTCTGAAGGGTCTCCAGGACTCCTGGGGCCCCAGTGACTCTGAGAACCAGTGGCTCACAGAGACAGGAGGGCACCTGGCCCCTGTCCATCCTTCAAGCTGGCGGTCAGGGAGTCCCATGTACACAGTCACCATGCAGACTGCATTGTGGCGTCAGGCCTCAGTGGCCATCTCAGTTTCACAGTCAGGAAGACCTAGGCTCAGAGAGGTTTGGAGAACAGCTCCCAGCCACACAGCTTCCAGCTGCCCACCAGAGACGCTCCTACAGAGCCTCTCAGAAGGGCATCCACAGAGGGTGGAGACTCTCCAGGGCTGCAGGGCTGATGAAAAGTGTAGGAAAGAAAGATCTGGAGTCGGGGTTCTGTGGGCTTCTGGACTGGAGGAGCTGTGGGCATGGGAGCCAGAGGGCCTGTCAGCGCTGGGACTCAGGGGCCTGCCTTTGCTCAGGGGTCTGTGAGCCGTTCACACATGCCACATCTGGACAGGTGAGGCTGTGGTGAGTGAGCTCAGCTGAAGGTCCCCTGCACTGGCCCTGGAAGGTTCTGTGTGGAGAAATGTGTCTGGCTGTGGGGTCAGGGGTGATACTGGGGTACTGGGACCCTGCCAGTTGGAGCAGGCTGGAAAAGGTGCGTCCCTCTCTCCTCAGTGCCCCACTCTCCTTCAAAGATGTCACCAAACTGGCCCTGAGCTGCATGGCGGACTACGGGGCCCCTGTCTTCCCTTTCCTGGCCGTGGGAGGTTACAAAGGTAAGTGTGGGGACAGAGGGGTCAGTCAGTCAGAAAGAAACAAATGAGGGTCCAGGAACAATGCAGGAGAGCTGGGGGACAGGATGGGTGTGCCTGGGTGATGGCAGTCGAGGGGTGTGTGTGAGTATGTGTATGAGTGAGTGTGTGTGAATGCATATGTGAGTGTGTGCTAATGAGTAAGAATGTGTCAGTGTGTGAATGTATGTGAGTATGAATGTGTGAGTATGTGTATGAGAGTGTTTGAGTATGTGAGTATGAAAATGTGAGGGTGTGAGAGTGTGTGAGTATGAGTATGTGAGTGAGTGTGAGTGTGTAAGAATGAGTGTGTAAGTGTGTGTATCTGAGTGTGTGAGAATGTGAGTGTGTATGTGTGTATGTGAGTGTATGTGTATGTGAGATTGTATATGTGCATGAGTGTGTGAGTGTGTATGTGTATGAGAGAGTGTGTATGTGCATGAGTGTGTGAGTGTGTATGTGAGTGTATGTGAGTGTGTGTATGTGAATGTGTTTGTGAGTGTGTGTCAGTGTGTGTCAGTGTGTATGTGAGTGTATGTGAGAGTGTGTGTGTGCGCGCACGTGTGTGAGTGTGTTTGTGTGTGTATGTGAGTGTATGTGAGAGTGTGTGAGTGTGTGTATGTGAGTGTATGTGAGAGTGTGTGTATGTGCATGTATGAGTGTGTGTGTATGTGAGTGTATGTGAGTGTGTGTTGTGGGTGTGCCTGAGTGTATGTGAGAGTGTGTGTGTATGAGTGTGTGTATGTGAGTGTATGTGAGAATGTATGTGAGAGTGTGTGTGCATGTATGAATGTGTGTGTGCGTGTGTGAGTGTGTGTGAGTGTGTGTGCTGCAGGCCCTCCCCGTCCTTCCTCCTGTCCCATGCCTCCTTCATCTTCTCACAGCCTGCTCAGAATCGCTGGTTGTGCCGGCCTGCAGCTTTGCGTTTGGCGAGAGGGAGGGGGTGGTTGGTGTCAGGGGCTACGCATGACGCTGATGAGGTGGGGGCCGGGGTGAGGGCACAGCTGACCATCTGTGTCCCAGGGAAGAACTATTCTGAGGCGGAGGCCCTGATCATGACCTTCTCGCTCAACAATTACCCTCCCGGGGACCCGCGGCTGGCGCAGGCCAAGCTCTGGGAGGAGGCCTTCCTGGAGGAGTTGCGGGCCTTCCAGCGGCAGACGGAAGGCAGGCTCCAGGTCACCTTCATGGCAGAGGTAGGCTGGTCCTGGCTTGGGGCACCGGGGGGTTCCCTGTCCCCCTCTGGCCTCTCCCAGAGTGACCCTGAGCCAGCAGACCCCCACAGAGGATGGCAGAATGGCCTGAGAGCCATTATTTTTTATTTTTTAATTTTTTTCTTTTCTTTTTTTTGGGGGGGGTCACACCCAGCGATGCACAGGGGTTACTCCTGGCTCTGCACTCAGGAATTACCCCTGGCGGTGCTCAGGGGACCATATGGGATGCTGGGAATCGAACCCGGGTCGGCCGCGTGCAAGGCAAACACTACCCGCTGTGCTATGGCTCCAGCCCCTATTTTTTAATTTTTTGTGGGGGGTAGTTGGGTCCACCCTGGCAGTGCCCAGGGCTGACTTCTGGCTCTGTCCTCCAGGGTCACTCATAGTGGGGCTTGGGAACCAAATGGGGTGTCAGGGACGGAACCCAGGTTGACTGTGGCCAGGCAAGTGCCTTCCCCCAGCATCTCTCTCTCGGCCCCGGGCCGTCTCTGGGGTTTGCTGGGCTCAGGGCTGCCAGGGAGGTGGGGGCTGGGGCTCAGAGGCGGTCTCCGTGTCCCAGCGCTCCCTGGAGGATGAGATCAACCGTACCACAGCTGAGGACCTGCCCATCTTCGCCACCAGCTACCTCATCATCTTCCTGTACATCTCCTTGGCCCTGGGCAGCTACTCGCGGTGGAGCCGAGTGCTGGTGAGAGGAAGTCGGGGGAGCAGGTGGCGACCTCTGGAACCTTCTTGGCCAGAATAGACGCCCCAGAGTACCTCCAGGGGCAGGGGGTGACCTTTGGCAATGCTGCTGCCCAAGGCCACATGTGTTTCCACTCTGTCCCTGCCTCCCTGGCCTGCCTGAGCGCGGAGCTACCAAGTGTTCACATGTGGTTTGAGGACGACCTGGGCGGTGGCTGACCTGCCCAGGGGAGCGGCCCTGCCTCTGACCATTCCTGCCGCTCGCTTGGGTGGGCGTGCCCTGGCAGGGTCTAGGGTCAGCAGGCTGAGGACAGTCCGTTGCAGGTGGACTCCAAGGCCACCCTGGGCCTGGGCGGCGTGGCTGTGGTGCTGGGGGCGGTCATGGCTGCCATGGGCTTCTTCTCCTACCTGGGCGTCCCCTCGTCCCTGGTCATCCTGCAAGTGGTGCCGTTTCTGGTGCTGGCCGTGGGCGCCGACAACATCTTCATCTTTGTTCTCGAGTACCAGGTAAGTGGTGTAAGAGCTGCCCTCACCCCGCCGTTCACACACAGGCCTGAGTCGTGCCCGGGCTCTTCCTCCGTATGGGGCCCTCATCCCAGTACTCGTCTCTGCCACGCACACTCCCCGCTCGCCTCTCGCCGCCTCGGCCCTGCGGGGGCATGAACAGATGAGGCAGGGCTGGTCTGACTCCTCCTGCTGATGAACGCTCAGGCGCTGGAGCACTCCCAAACAGCTCCTCTGGGCGGAGCACTGTCAGCGAGCGAGCTTCTGAAGCGGGGAGCTCGGGACCATCCCCTGGGCTCTCCCAGCCGGGGCAGTGCCTGGTGGCTGAGGGCTGGAGGTGAAGCAGACGTGGACCCATGTTGTCCCCTCAGAGGCTCCAGAGAAGACCCGGGGAGCAGCGGGAGGCCCACATCGGGCGCGCCCTGGGCAGCGTGGCCCCCAGCATGCTGCTGTGCAGCCTGTCTGAGGCCGTCTGCTTCTTCCTCGGTGAGCTGGGCCTCCCCAGGGTGTGGGTGAGGCAGGCCCATCCCACACCCCTGACCGGCTTGCCCTGCTGCAGGAGCCCTGACCCCGATGCCGGCCGTGCGCACCTTTGCCCTGACCTCTGGCCTGGCTGTGCTCTTGGACTTCCTGCTGCAGATGTCAGCCTTCGTGGCCCTCTTCTCCCTGGACAGCAAGAGGCACGAGGTAGGGCTGTGGGCCCCAGGGCTGGGCAGGAATGCCTGGGGCCTCCCCACTGCACTGTCCTTCAATTCTCCAGGGAGAGTGAGGGGCGTTTGAGAGCAGGTGACAAATCGCTGCATGGACACGAGCTGGTCAAAGAAATGAAAAGTTCTCTGTGACAGTGGGAAATGGGAAGGTCACTGACTGGGACAGTAGAAAGTTTCTCGAGCTCACCAGGGAAAGAACAAAGCCAACAGCGCCCCGTGCCCTGGCATCAGGGGTGTGTGCTGACACAGCCCCAGGAAAGGTGGGGCTCCTTGGAGGAGGAGGGTCAGCTGGAGGGGATGCTTCTCTCCACCAGGCCTCCAGGCTGGACATCTGCTGCTGCTTCCGCTCCCAGGGGCAGCCCCCCGTCCACCAGAGCGAGGGGCTCCTGCTCCGATTCTTCCGGAAGGTCTACGCCCCGTTCCTTCTGCACAGGGTCACCAGAGGGGTGGTGGTAAGTGTGACTGGCGGAGCGACTGGCAACCTTGCCCACCAGTGCTGCCGGCCCTCGCTGCTGAGCCCAGGGAGGGGCTGACCAGCCCTCGCCATGTCTCGGTGTCAGACCCCAATGGGGAGCCAGGGGTAGGGAGACTCACAGGGGGTCCCCCGCAGGTGCTGCTGTTCACGGCCCTGTTTGCCATGAGCCTCTATTTCATGTGCCACATCTCCGTGGGCCTGGACCAGGAGCTGGCTCTGCCCAAGGTGAGTGTGCCCAGCGGGTGCTGGGGTCTGCACTGAGGCCTGTGGATTCAGGGAGCAGTGGGGGGGCAGGGCCTGCAGGGGGACCCCAGGCCTGCAGGGCTCCAGGAGTACTTGCTGTCGTGGGACTGGAGAGGAACCAGGGTGGGCTGTGGGGTCCATGCAGGACCTGGATCAATCCTGGGTCCCCCACGTGCAAAGCCTATACCCAGCCTGTTGCGCTCTCATTCTATTCACTTTCCAAATGGGGGGTTTCTCACCCCTTTCCCTTTTCCTGCCCAGTAGCCCTGGCCAGCACCTCCAGGATGGGTCAGGATGGAGGCAGCCTGGGTGCTATTACCTGAGAGACGCTCAGTCTTTCAGTCCTGAGGGTTCTGTTTTCTGTTTTTTTTTTTTTAATCAATGTTGTTTGCTTTTGGGGCCGTACCTGGAGGTGCTCAGGGCTTGATCCTGACACTGCACTCAGAAATCACTCCTGGCAGTGCTTGGGGGGCCATTTGGGTTCTGTGGATTGAGCCTGTGTTGGCCATGTGCAAGGCAAGGGCCCTTCCCACCATGCTATTGCTCCGGCCCCTGTTGAGCTACTCCTTCACTTTAAGAGAAAATTGCACTAAATCATCATTTTAACATCTTGCTAGATTCTGTTTGCTAGTATTTTGCTGAGAGTCACATCAATGATGAGAAGAGATGTTGGTCTGTAGTTTCTCTTACAAGTCTCTGTGTTTGAAATTAGGGCAGCACTGATGCTTATTGGATGAGTTAGAAATTGTTTCCTCTTCAATTTTTTGGAAGACTTTGGAGAGTATTGGTTAATTCTTTGCATGTTTGGTAGAACTCACCAGTTAAACCATCAAACCAGAAATTGCATTGTTAAGTAGGTTTCTGAAAACTGATTCGATCTCTTTGCTGGTCTGGCCCATTCAGACTTTCTGTTTTATTAATTAAGCCTCAGTAGGATTTTTTCTTAAGAAATGTGTTCTTGGGACCGGAGCGATAGCACAGCAGGTAGGGCGTTTGCCTTTCACGCAGCCGACCTGGGTTTGATCCCCGGCATCCCATATGGTCCCCCAAGCACTGCCAGGAATGCAGAGCCAGGAGTAACCCCTGAGCATTGCTGGATATGACCCAAAAAGCAAAAAAAAAGTGTTATTTTAATCTTTGCTATGCAATTTGTTAGTATATTCATAACTCTTACAATTCTTCTTATTTCTGTAGAATTGTTGGTAATGGCCCTACTTTCAATTTGAGTCTCTTCTTTTTTTATTCATAGTTAAAGTAGCTTAAAGATTTGTCAAACAATTTTTTTTGTAGTATGAACTCTTGGTTTCATTGATGTTTTTGTTTTCTTATAATCTTTATCTCTTATCTAATTTTAATTATTTCTCTCCTCCTTTGGGTTTATGCTAGCTTTGCTAGCTTTTTCTAACTTTGGGTTTATTCTGTTCTTCAATTTGTAATTCTGTAAATTGTAAAGTGAGGATTGTGATTTTTTGTTTGTTTATTTTGGAGTCACACCCAGCAGTGGTCAGGGGCTTTTCTTGGCCCAGTGCTTGGGGGTCACTCCTAGCAGTGTCCAGGGGTCAAATATGGGCCTCCTACATGCAAAGCATGTTCTCTAATCTGTTGAGTTCGCTGACTCTAAAAATCAAAAGATTTTAGATCTTTAAAAAAGATTAATTAATTAATTGATTTTCAAATTAGTGAATCACTGTGAGGGTACAGTTACAGATTTACACATTTTCGTGCTTGTATTTCCCTCATACAATGTTCGAGCATCCATCCATCCCTCCACCAGTGTCCATTCTCCACCACCAATGAACCCAGTATCCCTCCCCCCCCCAACCCCATTCCCCCCCCCATCCCGCCACTGTGGCAGGGCATTCCCTTTTGTTCTCTCTCTCCTTTTGGGTGTTGTGGTTTTCGATAGGGGTATTGTAGTGGCCATCATGTTCAGCCTCTAGTCTACTTTCAGCATGCATCTCCCTTCCCGAGCGGGATCTCCAACCCCATCTTACTTGGTTTTACGAGCGGGATCTCCAACCCCATTTCTCTTCTCTGTCTGAGCTGCCTTTCCCCCAGGATGTGAGGCCAGCTTCCAAGCCATGAAGCCAGCTTCCTGGTCCTTACCTCTACTATTCTTGGGTGTTAGTCTCCTACTCTGTTATTTTATATTCCACAGATGAGTGCAATCTTCCTATGTCTGTCCCTCTTTTTCTGACTCATTTCACTTAGTATGATGCTTTCCATGTTGATCCACTTATGTGCAAAGTTCATGACTTCATCTTTTCTAACAGCTGCATAGTATTCCATTGTATAGATGTACCAAAGTTTCTTTAACCAGTCAAGATTTTAGATCTTTTTTTTTTTCTGGTGGGGGGCTTGGGTCACCCACCTGAAGATGCTCAGGGCTTCCTCCTGGCTCTCTGCTCAGGGACCACAGGTGGTGGAACCCAGGGAGCGATATGCAGTAGCAGGATAGAACTCAGGGCTGTTGCATGCGAAGCAAATGTCCTACCTGCTATCCTACCTCTCTAGCATCTACATTGTAATCTTAAATGTTGAGACTTAATGAATTCTGCTATATGCTTATACTGGAGAATGGGGGTGGGGTGGGAGCAGGAGTGAACGTCTCAGGCTGCCCTGGACTCACAAACTCTTCTCCTCTTAGGATTCATACTTGCTCGACTACTTCCTCTTTCTGAACCGCTACTTTGAGGTGGGGGCGCCAGTGTACTTTGTCACCACTGGGGGCTACAACTTCTCCAGCAAGGCGGGCATGAATGCCATCTGCTCCAGCGCCGGCTGTGACAGCTACTCCTTAACTCAGAAGATCCAGTATGCCACCAAGTTCTCTGAGCTGTGAGCGCCCACCTGCCCCTGCCGGGTGACCCTGGGGGACCCTCTCCCACCTCCTGGTCCCGGCTCTGACCTCCTGCCCCCACAGGTCTTACCTGGCCATCCCAGCCTCCTCCTGGTTGGATGACTTCATCGACTGGCTCACTCCAGCGTCCATCTTTTCAACTTCCTGCTGTCGCATCTACAGCTCCGGCCCCAACAAAGACCAGTTCTGCCCCTCGACCGTCAGTGAGTTCGAGGTGGCTTCTGGGGCTCTGGCAGTTGGGAAGAGGACAGGAGAGGACAGTAGAGGGCAGGGAGGTGCATTGGGCCATTGTCCCTCCTGCAGGGTCAGCCAGGATGGACCCCGGTCTCCGAGGGCCTTGGGGCCATGCCCAGCTGTCCCCTGCAGCGCTGTACCTGCACTGGCTCCATGCCCGGTTGAGGAGAGAGCCTGTGGCCTCTCTGGTGCAGTGGGGCAGGTCTGTGGTGGCTTCTTGGTCTCAGCTGCCTGTGGGGAAGGGTCTGGGCAGGGCTGGAGATGAGGCCCCGCCCAGCACTGGTACTCCTTGCAGACTCCCTGAACTGCCTGAAGAAATGCGTGACCACGGTGGAGGGGCCCTTGCGGCCGTCGGTGGAGCAGTTCCACAAGTACCTGCCGTGGTTCCTCAGCGATGTGCCCAACATCAAGTGCTCTAAAGGGTAGGCCTGGGGACCGGGGTGCACAGCGGGAGCAGGAGGGGGCTGGTGGGCCGGGGTCAGCCTCTGCTCCTCCTCTTTCAGGGGCCTGGCGGCATACAGCACCTCTGTGGACATGGACCCCGAGGGTCAGATTCTAGGTGAGCAAATCTTGCATGCGGGGCAGCGCGGAGCCCTGGCATGGCCGTGAGTCTCCAGCCCTGTGTCTTCTCTCCTATCCCTCAAGTGTTCAGGGGCGGTCCCGGGTTGCCCCAGAGGTCATGCACAGCAGTGGGGCTGCTCCCAGACATACTCGGCCAGCAGCTGGGGGTGTCCAGGCCACATAGTGCTGGACACGAAATGAGAGTTCACACGGTGCTAGCCCCCACTTGATGGGTTTGGCTGGCCCTGGCCCTGTCCTCAAGGTCATTTCTAGCCTGTATCTTCAACCCTCAACCACAGCTGCCCAGTTGGTGTGCAGTGGTAAATGCCACAGTCCGGCTCCCCAACACCCTCTCCCGATGAGCAAACCACACCCAGATGAATGGCTGCCCACCCAGTCAGGCAGAAACAAGTCAGTGACTCTGTTTCTGTACCCCTCTCTGACCCTGTCCGATAGAAATAATTTATAATAGTCAATTTAGCTGTCACTGTCACTGTCATCCCGCTGCTCATTGATTTGTTCGAGCGGGCACCAGTAACATCTCTCATTGACAGACTTATTGTTACTGATTTTGGCATATCCAATACGCCCAGGTAGCTTGCCAGGCTCTGCCGGGTGGGTAGATACTCTCGGTAGCTTGCTGGGCTCTCTACTGAGGGGGCGGAGGAATCAACACGGGTTGGCTGAGTGAAAGGCGAAAGCCCAACTGCTGTGCTATTGCTCCAGCCCTCAATTTAGCTATTTAAAAAATTTTATTTAAACACTGTTGTTTACAAAATTGTTCATAATACAGTTATTTCAGGCATTCAGTGCTCCAACCCTCCACCTCTGTCCCCAGTTTCCCAACCACCCCTTGAACTGCCCCCTTGGCAGACACAAAATAATTTATTTTATATTATGTGTAATATAAATACAAATACAAAATATAAATACAAAATACAAAATAAAAAGTTGAATTACAAAAAAATAGCTCAGCAAAAGAAAGTTTGTGAAAATTGTTTTCTCTCACAATGGGGTTATAAAGCCATTGTCTGAGGATTTGCTGAGCTGCCGGATACTGGCGGAGCCTCTGTGTTACGGTTTGTGCTTCTTGAGCTTAGTGGGCATCTAAACTGATTTTTTTTTCTTTTTTGCTTTTTTTGGGTCACACCCAGCAGTGCACAAGGGTTATCCCTGGCTCTGCACTCAGGAACTACTCCTAGCGGTGCTGGGGGACCATATGGGATGCTGGGAATTGAACCCGGGTCTGCCACGTGCAAGGCAAATGCCCTACCCGCTGTGCTACCGCTCCAGCCCCCTAAACTGATTTCTGTGCCCACTGATTTCTGTGTTCCTGGAGGGTGTCAGGATCGTGGAATGTGGAGCCGCCCAGGACTCTGGGCTCTGTGCCCTGGGGCTTTCGTTAGCCTCTCTGCAGGGATTGGTCGTGAGGCAGTGAAGCTTGCCCATTTGTATGGTGGCAGCTGTGGTCTGTGGTTGTGGCTGCTGGCACTTTGGCAGGGCAGGGACTTGGCCGCCCCTCTTCTGAGAGCACCCCAGTTTTCAGCCCGTGAGTTACAGGAACTTGGCTCCATCTCTTCTGAGATTAGTCATGAAGCTCTGAAGCTGGCTGTTTACACGGCAGCAGCTGTGGGGTCAACTTAGCTAGTTTTGTAAAATCTAAAGTCTAATTTTTTTTAGGCTTAAAGTGTTCTTTTCCCTTGTGGGTTACAGCTGGTGGTGCTCAGGGCTTACTCTTGGCTCTGAGTTCAGGAATCACTCCTGGCAGGGCTTGGGGACCTCGACAGTCTGGGGCTCAAACACATGACTACACTCATGGCAAGCGCCTTGCCCACTGCCCTGTCTCCCAGGCCCTGCCCTGCACCCTGGGTCTGACCCACGCCAGGCATAGTCTGAGGCAGGCTCTGCCTTCCACCGACCCACTGCAGGTTCTGACACCCCCGGGGGCGCCTCGGGCGGGTGCACAGGGCGAGCCCCCGTGCTCTGTCCGTCCGTGGGGCCGGGCCTCGGCTCTCAGAAGCCACAGGGTGGTGTGGAGCCCTGCGTCCGGCTGGCTGCCGTCACTGCAGCAGCGGGCGTGCCCAGAGTGGGCTCTTACTGTGCTCTCCTCTCTGCACCACGGCGGCCAGCCTCGAGGTTCATGGCCTACCACAAGCCTCTGAAGAACTCGCAGGACTATACGGAGGCCCTGCGAGCATCCCGGGCGCTGGCTGCCAACATCACCGCAGAGCTGCGGAAGGTGCCGGGGACCGACCCCACCTTCGAGGTGTTTCCTTACACGTGAGGCTCTGGGCTGGGCCTGGGGAGGGGCAGGAGACTGTGCCACTGACCCTCTTCCAGGAGGCTCCTTCCACCCGCCAGCCTTCCCCATTGCCCCGCATGGGCACGGGCAGGATGGTGTCTCAGGCCACCTGTGTGTCCACAGGATCACCAATGTGTTTTACGAGCAGTATCTGAGCATCGTCCCCGAGGGCCTCTTCATGCTGACTATGTGCCTGCTGCCCACCTTCATCGTCTGCTACTTCCTGCTGGGCATGGACCTCCGTTCCGGCCTCCTCAACCTCTTCACCATCATCATGATCCTGGTGGACACCGTGGGCTTCATGACCCTGTGGGACATCTCCTACAATGCCGTGTCTCTCATCAACCTGGTCACGGTGAGCAGGCCCCGCCCTGGAGACCCCCCCGCCCGGTGCCTCCGAGGGTTGGGGTGAGGCTGCCCGGGGAGGCCCTCACCCCTACCCCATGCTGGGCTCTGCCATGGCCAATGACCCTCTCTGCCCACAGGCAGTGGGCATCTCCGTGGAGTTTGTGTCCCACATCACACGTGCCTTCGCTGTCAGCACAAAGCCAAGCCGCCTGGAGAGGGCCCGGGAGGCCACGGTCTCCATGGGCAGTGCGGTGAGTGGGGGCCGCAGCTCTGGGTCCTGGTGGGCTGCCCTGTGCCCCTCACACCCCTGCCTCTTGCCTCCAGGTATTTGCTGGAGTGGCCATGACCAACCTGCCGGGCATCCTGGTCTTGGGCCTGGCCAAGGCGCAGCTCATCCAGATTTTCTTCTTCCGTCTCAACCTCATCATCACCCTGCTCGGCCTGCTGCATGGCCTGGTCTTCCTGCCGGTCATCCTGAGCTATGTGGGTGCGTGCCAGTCTCCTGCGGTCCTTCTGAGCTCTGAGGGGCCATGGGTGCAGGCAGGAGTGGGGGCCCTGGCGGTCTGCTCACCCACACGGCCACAGCTGATGCTGCCCACACATGCTACCTCCTGGCTGGGCACCACGGTTATTCACTGACCTCGTGGCAGCCATGTTCAGCCAGCAGCTGTGTGTCTCAAACACTGTTCCCACGGCCAGATGCTTGTGGCTGAGCCAAGACTGGGTTTCAGCAGAAAATTCATGAGCAATGACCAAAAAAAAGGGAAGTTATAATAATAATAATGTCGGGGCTGGTGCAATAGTATAGCATGTAGAGCACTTGCCTTTATGCTACCGACCTGGGTTTGAACCCCAGCATTCCATGTGGTCACCTAGCACCACCAGGAGTAATTCCTGAGTGCAGAGCCAGGAATGACCCCTGAGCATCGCTGGGTATGACCCCAAAAGCCAAAAAAAAAAAAAAAGTATCACAGAGTAGTCTTGCCCTTCCTGGGAAGCATTCTGGTGCTTTGTTTTATCACTCTTTGTGTGTGTGTGTTGCTCTGAACTCAGAACTTCCTGGCTCTGAACTCAGGAATTTCTCCTGGGGGAGCTCGGGACCTTTTGGGATGCCGGGGGCCAAACCCCATTCAGCTGTGTGCCGGGCAAGTGCCCTCCCCACGGCACCACCTCTCAGGCCTCACTAGCTTTGTGTGTTGTGCACTTTGTTCGGGTGGTGGGTAGGGAGCACCTAAGGGTCAGGAGGGCGCAGCGGGTGAGTATGGGCAGAAGTGTGAGGCCCCACAGTCCCAGTCTGCCCAGAGTATGTGAATCTGTGCGGGCTGCACTGTCCAGCCTGCGACCCCTGACGGTGTCCCCTGTGCCTGTCCTTCTGCAGGGCCGGACGTCAACCCTGCCCTGGTGCTGCAGCAGGCCGAGGGGGCAGCTGCCTCCACCTCCACAGCCCCCTGCTCCAAGCACGCGCCCCCGAGGGACAGCAGCCCGGCCCCTGAGAACAGAGTCTGTGAGAATGTCTACAACAACGTTGGCTTTGAGCCTGCAACCGACTCGGCCTTGGCACACGGGCAGGGGGGAGCGGGGAAGGGGTGGTGATGGCACAGGCTCACAGACTTGAGCTGAGGGGCCTGTGGGGCCACCGGACCCAGGACCCCCCTCAGGACCCAGGGGAGGCCCCGATGGACTCTGCCCGCGCCGCTGGCCTCTCGTCGAGGTGGTTCAAGCTGCATCTGTTGAGGAGGGCCTACGCCTGGGCCTGCAGCCACACACTCCCCTCCTTTGCCGAGAGCTCTGGACTCCGGGCCTGCCCCCAGTGCTGGCCCATGCTCCTGCAGGCCCGCAGCAAAGCCCCACTCTGATGTATCTTTGAGTCGCCGCAGTGTTCTGAGAACCTGCGTGTTCTGCGGCGGGGCTGCAGCACGCAGGTGGCCGAGGAGAGGCCCTGGTGGCCGCCGGTGAAGCCAGACTCTTGGTGACTCCTGGGAAGGCAGGACCAAAGGGAATGTTCTGGAAAGCCTGCTGTCATGGCTGGGCGCCATACTGCTGTTCACGCTATTCTTGGCTGTGTGTCAGGCCCTGTGGACATGCTGGCCTGCCTGCCACCTCTGTTCAAAGCTGCCGCATAGACCAAGCCTCCTCCCCTCGCCCAAGGCTCTATGGAGAATTTGCAGAGAAGAGAAAGGGCTTTGCTCAGTGCTGTGTGTGCCGGTGCTGAATAAACGTCTACAAAAGAGCAATGATGTCATTCCATGCCGCAGGTGCCATCTGGGCAGCCTCTGGGTTTAAGATTTTTAGTTTGTGTTTTTTTCCTTTGCCACATTTGGTGATGCTCAGAGATTGCTCCCGGCTCTGCACTCAGGAATTACTCCTGACGGTGCTTGAGAACATATGGGGTGCCATGGATCAAGCAATGGTCAGCCGAGATGCAAGGCAAATGCCCTTCCTGCTGTAAGGAAGGCTGTCACTCCAGCCCCAAGGGTTTTGCTTTAGCTTTGGGGCTACCCCTGGCAGCGCTCAGAGGGTCCTGGCTCTGTGCTTAGGGGCTCACTCCTGGTGGGGCTCAGAGGACCTGCAGAGCTGATCCAGCCCGGCCTCCTGCGCTCAACACATGTGCTCAGTCTGTTGATCTCTCCCTGGTCCCTGAGTTTAAGATATCTTTGTAAATTATAATAACTAACACACAGAAGAGTTGATTATGAAAATATTAGTTTGCCCTTCCCCTCCCCCATTCAAGGAAGTAGTTAGGCCATCATGTACTCTCCTTAGAAATACCTTTGAATTATTGGGGCTGGAGTGATAGATAGCAGGTAGAGCAGGAAGGGCACTCAGCTGGCGTGCAGCCAACCAGGGTTCACTCCTTAGCCTCGAGACCTGCCTGGAGTGATCCCTGAGCACAGAGCCAGGAGTGAGCACCCCTGGGTGTGGCCCAAAGAGTAGAAAAAAAACCCAACAAAGTGCCTTTGAGGATTAGGGAGTGAAAAATGTAGAGAGCACAGGGGCTCAGGACTCCGGCAGAGGCAGGAATGGAAATGGCTGCGAGCAGGGAGCCTGGAGCCGCAGCCACAGAAATCGGCGTGTGTTTGGGGAGCGGGAGCTGGGACCCTCTCCACATTCTCAGCACCTGTGTCTCCACACGTACATATGTGTGTGCATGTGTGTGCGTGCCTGTCTATGTGTGAGTGCATGCATGCATGCATGCACATGCCTATGTACATACACAGGTATGTGCACATGTTCAGTGTACATGTGTGCACATGTATGTACACATGCGTTCCCATGTGGTGAGTTTCCAAAATGCAAGTTTCAAAAACTATAAAGGGGAAAAGTCATTTACCTATGGAAAAATGTTAAATTTTTTAAATTTATTTAATTTTTTAATGTAGAAAAAAGTGGCAACTATTGATACAATTCTAGGATTAAAATTGTTTAGATAACAAAGTTGCAATGTTTAAATCTATAGATCTAGAAAATAAGTTAATGTGAACATTGTTATATATGACTGAGGGGTTGATAAGTCTTTGCCTAAGAATTTATTAAGCTTTTTGTTGTGGTCCAGACACTTCCAAGATCTATGGTCTGGGTGGGTGAATTGACCTGGCGGCAGATGTGGGAGGTGGGTGGGACTGCTGGGGCTTCCGGAAATATGGGGGTGGGGCAGGGACCACCCACCCTGACTCCCCCAAAATCTTGAGTTCTCAGTCTGGGCGCCGGTACCTGAAGCTGCTGTCTCTGCAGAAAATAACAGTGCAGCCGTGGGGCTGAGCCCGTGGTGAGCTGGGGTGTGGCGAGGGTGCTGCTGGGGGCCGTGGGTTGGCGAGCATTTGGCCTGCCTACCTCCCATAGGTGGAAAAGAAAAATTTTGTAAACACAAAATATAAACAAAATTATTATTATTTTAAAGAGCGTTTTATTAGTGAATGACCGTGAGGTACAGTTACAGACTTACAAACTCTCGTGCCTGCATTCGTTTCAGTCATACAGTGGTATACCCATCCCTCCACATTGCAATTTTCCACCACCAATGGTCCCAGCATCCCTCCCCCAGCCTTCCCCCTCCTCTGTGGCCTTTTGTTCTCTCTCTCCTTTTGGGTGTTGTGGTTTGCAGTAGAGGTATTAAGTGGCCATCATGTTTGGTCTATAGTCTACTTTCAGCCCACATCTCCCATCCCGAGAGGGCCCTCCTAGCATCCTTTACTTGGTGGTCCCAACTCTATCTGAGTTGCCTTTTCCCCCCAGTGTGTGAGACCGGCTTCCAAGTTGTGGAGTAATTCTCCTGGTACTTATCTTTACTATTCTTGGGGGTTAGTTTCCCATTCTGTTACTTTATATTCCACAGATGAGTGCAATCTTTCTATGTCTGTCCCTCTCTTTCTGACTTACTTCACTTAACATGATACTTTCCATGTTGATCCACCTATATGCAAATGACTACGTCTTTTCTAAGAGCTGCATAGTATTCCATTGTGTAGATAAACCAGAGTTTCTTTAACCAGTCATCTGTTCTCGGGAACTCGGGTTCTTTCCAGATTCTGGCTATTGTAAACAGTGCTGCAATGAACATACAGGTGCAGATGTCATTTCAACTATACTTTTTTGCATCTCCAGCATATATCCCAGAAGTGGTATTGCTCTGTCAAATGGGAGCACAGTTTCTAACCTTCTGAGAAGCGCCCATACTGTTTTGGGAAAACATTTTTAATATGCTTAACAGCAAAGGTTTAAAATAGAAAATGAATAGTGATTAAAATGTTGAGCTGAAGCCAATAAAAATTCTAGCTAAAATAATGTCAGTTGGGGCCCTGGGATGTGGCCCCGGACACTGCCACATGCTGTGGGTTCTGGCAGCACCTCCTTCCCTGAGACGGTGCAGCAGCAGCAGGCGTGCGCTCTCGGGAGCACCAAGTGGGAGAGCACCACACCTCAGTGCACTGTGCCACAACCAAATGTGCTCACCAGCGGGTGAGCACAGCCTCTGGCCATCACTGCGGCAGCACCAGCAATGGCCACAGCAGGAGGGCAGTGCCCTGAGTGTGGCACAGACTCCTTCGGGGCTTCGAGTTGGAGAGGCCCCTTCGCTCACCTGCCTGGAGACTGAGCTGCATGAAAATGTGGGCATGGAGGGCCCGAGCCAAAGGACTGGGCAGGGCTTCAACCTTGCATGCGGCAGGCTCAGGTTTGATCCCCGGGCACCCACTGAGCACTGCCAGGAGTGACCCCTGAGTGCAGACCCAGGAATAGCCCCTGAGCATTACTGTGACCCAAAAACAAACAAAAAATGGAGAATAAATAAAGTTTGTAAGAGACAGTGCAGGAGGCAAAGCTCTGCGTGCGGGGGCCCCCCCGGGCAGAGCCAGGAGTAGCCCCTGAGCAGGGTGAGCCCAACCTAGGCTTACCGAGAATTTAACCATTCATACGTGGCACACGATAATACAAAAGAGAATAAGTATAAATTTATTAGAATTAATCTAACAAAAAAAAAGCAATAAAACAACACAAAAATTTACAAAATAGTATCTCGAGAATTTCTGAGAAATTACAGAGAAACTAAACTATCCCAAATGGGCAATGCCGCCCCCTGGAGGCCACTCTGGTGAGCTAGGCAGGCAGGAGCTTCCGGCGCCACGGCCCGGACCTTCTGTTTGCTCTGTTAAGGAGGGGGCTATCCAAGGCTTGGGGAAGGACAAAGGTTAAAGTGCTTGTCTGGCACACTGCCAACCCCAGTTTGATGCCTGGCACCACAGAAATCCGTGAGCAGCTCTGGGTGTGTCCAGAACAAAAACAAAAGAAAGGTTTTAGGGGCTGGCGCGATAGCACAGCGGGTAGGGTGTTTGCCTTGCATGCGGCCAACCCCCGTTCAATTCCCAGCATCCCATATGGTCCCCTGAGCACCGCCAGGGGTGATTCCTGAGTGCAGAGCCAGGAGTAACCTCTGAGCATCGCCGGGTGTGACCCAAAAAGAAAAAAAAAAAAAAAAAAAGAAAGGTTTTAGTTTAGTTCCAAAAGAACACTGGGTGAACATTTTTAAAATACATGACTTGCAAAGTTATTAATAGTTGATTTTTTTACTTTTGATTTTTTTATTTACTTCACTGTATCACTGTCATCCCGTTGATCATCGATTTGCTTGAGTGGGCACCAGTAACGTCTCCATTCTTCCTAGCCCTGAGATTTTAGCAGCCTCTCTTTACTCGTTTTTCCCAGTGGTGCCGTATTGGAGGCTCTTTCAGGGTCAGGGGAATGAAACCCATCATTCTTTTTTTTTTTTTTTTTTTGCTTTTTGGGTCACACCCAGCGACGCTCAGGGGTTACTCCTGGCTCTGCACTCAGGAATCACCCCTGGCGGTTCTTGGGGGACCATATGGGATGCCGGGGATCGAACCCGGGTCGGCTGCGTGCGAGGCAAACGCCCTACCCGCTGTGCTATCGCTCCGGCCCCGAAACCCATCATTCTTACTGTATTTGGCATATCGAATACACCATGGAGAGCTTGCTGGGCTCTGCAGGATGCTCTTGGTATTTTTATTTTTTTATTTACTCAATTAAATTTTTATTTACTGTCACTGTCACTGTCATCCCATTGCTCATCGATATGTTTGAGCGGGCACCAGTAACATCTCTCATTGTGAGACTTATTGTTACTGGTTTTGGCATATCCAATACACCAAGGGTAGCTTGCCAGGCTCTGCCGTGCGGGCTCGATACTCTCAGTAGCTTGCTGGGCTCTCCAAGAGGGGCAGAGGAATCGAACACGTGAAAGGCGAATGCCCTACCGCTGTGCTATCGCTCCAGCTCTTTTATTTACTTAATTAAAAAATTCAACACAATGACTTATCAAATGAAATGTAATCTCAGATGAAAAAGAGTCAACTTGATAGGTAACTGTTACATTTCACAATGACCTTACTAAAGTCTCTGGGCTCTCCTCTGCTGGTTGGGGCTGGCTGAGCCTCTGTGGCATAGTTTAGGCTCATTGAACTTGGTGGGCTTCTGTGCAGCCTTCTGTCAGATTGGCTGTGATTGTACTGGGCTGACAGTACTATGAAATTTGGGGGTGTCATGGGGTCACATATATTTCCAGGAGCTATATATCTGGATCAATTTGGTACCTTGGCAATTTTCTTTAGTTAAATAAAATAAAAATTTTTCCTATGAAATCACAAAAGAACAAATGAATGAAGACAATTTTGAAGAAGAAAATTTGCGAACACTTATGCTGCTCAAACCCAAAGCATTCTGAGGCTACAGAAACAAAGACTGTGACTTTGGCACAAAAGAAGACAAATAGAAAATAGTGGAGGATAGGTCCAGGACAGGTCCTACGTCAGGGACGCGCGGTTGTGCTGAGATGGCATTGAGGGGCAGGCACACTCTGCTTTCCATCCGCCTTGACCTTGGTCCCCTTCATGCACTGTTTTAAACATTGAACTTCCCCATATGTGTGGATATGGGAATGTTATTCTATGTTTTAAAAGTCTTTGTTAATGTGGGCTGGAGCCATAGTACAGTGGGTAGGGTGCTTACCTTAAACACCATGGTCGATGCAGGTTTGAGCTTCAACATCTCATATGGGCCCTCAAGCACCGCCAGAAGTGAGCACAGAGCCAGGAGTTAGCCCTTAGCACTGCCAGATGTTATCCCCTAACAAGAATAAGTTTTTATCAATGTATATTTAATATCCTTTGGCAACGTGGTATTTATATATATACATATATGTTTTTATTTTTATTTTTGTGTCACACCAGGCTGTGTTCAGGGCTTACTCCAGCTCTGTGGTCAGAAATCACTCTTGGCAGGGATCTGGAACCACACGGGGTACCAGGGATCAAACTCAGGTCAATAGCTCGCAACTGCTTGCAAGGCAAACGCCCCATCTCTCTGTACTCCCACCCTCATGAAATTTTTTAATGTAACGAACAGTCTTATATCTATTCATGTTGGCACATGGATACGAACCAAGAACCAGATTGGCACTGGAGAAGGAGGAGGGAGGGTCTCTCCACTTATTTACACGTGTGGACTCAACCTGGGTATTGCCAAAAGGACTGAGCCATGAAGTCCATTCACAAAGAGCTTTTATAGGTGAATTACAAGCTACATGCTTCTGGGGGAACATCTTTCATCCAACAAATACAATGTTTGCTAACATATACAATAATTGTTGCAATCACTCATGCAAATTGATTTAAATTCCATACAAACATTTCCTAAATGTTTCTGTGACCACCCCGTCCCATTTCTGATCAAGCAACCCGGTCAGACTAGTACCCTTGCTCTGTTCTCGTCAAAACTTTGTGACTTACCATTTATGCATCCTTTCCCAGCTCCTAGAATGGGCGATTCAGAGATCCTGCCTCAGTTTCCCACTCCTGCCTCTTAATTTTCCTGACTTTGTATGCATATCCAATCATTTGAGCAACCTAACTATGATAGAATAAAACAGGGATGCTGCCTCATTTGCCAAGGCGTCGAAAATCAGATGGGCCGGATACGTAATGCGAGTTGGAGATGACTGCTGGACTAGAGCTGTTACCAACTGGATTCCTCGTGACATCAAAAGACCGAGTGGCCACCCACCTATGAAATGGTCAGACTTCTTCATCAAGACCCTGAACGAACAGTTTGAGGCTCTTCGTGTTCCAGGAGCAAGCAGATGCCATTGGGCTACACTAGCATGTGACAGGGACAAATGGAGAGGTTACTGGCGCCTGCTCGAGCAAATCGATGAGCAATGGGATGACAAGTGACACAGTGATAATAGAATAAATGAACAGTATTTTATGTATTTGTTAATTTAAATTTAATTTTGTCTTTTTTGGGGGAGATATATCCTGTAATGCTCAGGGCTTACTCCTGGCACTGCTCTCAGGGATCACTTCTGATGGGGTTTGGGGGACCATATATGGTACCAGGAGCTTGAACCAGTATTGGCCATGTACAGGGCAAGTGTCCTACACACTAATATCTCTATGGTACCTCTTTTTTTGCTGTGCTCAGGGCTTGTTCCTGGATCTGCACTCAGGAGTCACTCCTGGCAGAGTTCAGGGATGCTGGGGATTGAACCTGGGTTGGTGGCGAGCAAGACAAATGCCCTACTTGCTGGACTATCTCTCTGGTCCCATGAACTCTGCTACACAGAGTAGTGTTCAGACCCACAAGGCAGTGCTCAGGCTGGTGGTAAGAATATGTCAGGTGGTATGGGGAACTGAACTCAAAGACGGGCATCTTTGCCTGTACTCTCCATGCTGCCTCTCTGCCCAGCCACAAACACAGCATCTTTAATCCATTCCTTCACTCATGGGAAATTAGATTCGCCTACAATTTTCCTTCTATTTCAGGTCCACAATCACTTATTTGGAATTCCCCAAATCTCCAAAATACTGAAAGCCTAGTTTTTTGGGAGGTTGTTGTTTGCTTTTAAATCCTTTGTAGTTGGCAATAAGCAGATTTGGTGGCAAAAACTGTAAAAAAAAAAAAGACGTGTCTATTAATAGTCTTTATAATCAGCCTATTTTTGCTCAAGCATCCTCAGCAATTGCATGTTTCAGTACATTATTAAATGTGATTATGGGTTGCAACCATCAGAATCCAAAGGGAATCTAATATCTAATGTAGTGTAAGCATCAAGTTTCACTTCTAAGAGCATCCTATGTTCTTAAATACACTGCAGGCACAAGAATGTGGACATTGGGAAGGAGGTAGTCAAAGGCCAGTGGTGCTGACTGCATGCAGGAGCCGGCTAGATCCCTGACAACACTTGGTCCCATGTCCTGCTGGGAGGGACCCCAGAGAACTACCAGCTATAGCCCAAAATACTTTACAAAAAATGTGGGCCTGGGGGTTGGACTGATAGTACAATGGGGAAGACATTTGTCTTGCACAGGGCCAACCTGAGCTTGAATCAGTACCATATATGGTTCCCCAAGAACTGCCAGGATTGACCCCTGAGCACAGACCCAGAAGTAAGCCCTGATCACCACTGATTATGGCCCCAAACCCGGAACAAACAAACAGAAAGTGGCCTGTATGGTGAATATGAGTTTATACATGTCCTTTGCAGGAGAACTGCCTGGAAGGGGCGTCTCCAGAGCACTCTGCTGAAAGTCTTTCTGGAGTTCACTCCTGGGGAGGGCGCAATGCCTGTCCCAGCCCCACACCAACGCAGGCATCACCTCTTGCTCTGGAGTGGACGTAGGGAGAGCTAGGGTCATGGCTAATTACAAGCTTTAGTTTGTTTGTACTTTTTAGGGCCACACCTGGCTCTGTGCTCAGGGGCCGCATCTGGAGGTGTTCTGGGTGCCCAGGGTTCTGCTGTGGCAGAATTTGAGCCAGGGTGGATGCGTGCTAAACCCACACTCTTACCTCTGAACTATCACTCTGGCCAGATGATCACGATTATTGATTTATTTTGACTTTCAAATTTCCGCCAGGGAGTACTCAGGGCTTACTCCTGGTTCTGGCTCAGGAATAACTCCTGATGGTGCTTGGGGACCCTTTGTGGCATTGGGGTTCAAACTGGGTCAGCCACATGCGTGACAAACCCCTCACTGCTAGGCTCTGTCTCTGCCTCGAGAATCCCTTTGAACAGGAAAATACTGGCTTCCCCTCTGTCTCTAGGCGATGTTCTGTGTGATGGGTATGTATGCCACTTGGTACTGCAGCAACTAAGACAACGCTATTCTGCAGCTGAAATCGTTCCAGCCCTATCCACTGGTCTCCACATCCTTTCCCTTCCTCTGCATCACATGTCATTGGGAGGGAGGGGGATTCCCAAGCAGTGCTAAGGCGCCCTGGACCTCCCAGTGACTTTACAGGCTGAGCTCGAAGTTCACTGTGTTGAGGACCACCATCCCTTCTCCTGCAGTGCTAAGGACCCTCAGGTCACATCAGTCATGCTCAGGAGGGCCACATGGAGCTGGGATTTGAACTCAGGCCCTGATGCACACAAGGCATGTACCCCTGACTGCTGAACTATCTCCCTACATCCTCATTGTGTTCTCCCCTCCTTTTGGAGAACATTCTTATTTTCTGGCACTTTAAAGATTGTCCAGGCACCCACATCATAGGGAAGACAAGGAGAGAAATAGAGTGGAAGGGAGGGAGATCCAGGTGAGAAGCAGCTGGGGCAGGAGTCGCAGGGATCCAGGCACACAGCAGTGCAAAAGGGTGATAACACCAAATATCTAAGCCACAGAGTCAACAGCAATGAAATCAGGAGACCCAAACTTTTTTTTTAATTTTAAATTTTTATTGAATCACCATGTGGAAAGTTACAAAGTTCTCAGGCTTATGTCTCAGTTATACAATATTCAAACACCCATCCCTTCACCAGTGCCCATATTCCACCACCAAAAACCCCAGTATACCCTCCGCCCCCGCCCCTCCACCCCCAACTGTATAACTGATGAATTTCACTTCATTTTCTCTTTACCTTGATTACTTTCCATATTTTAACACAAAAACTCACTATTGTTGTTGGAGTTTCCCCCCAAGAAGGACAGCTCTACTACCAAGGAAGCATTTGATAATTAGTTTTCCATTAAAAGATTGTATGTTTTCAGTTTTTAGAAAAGGGCTAATGCGGCTAACGCGGCCGAGCGGTTCGGAGCTGTCCCAGTCCCGCATCCCGGAGCCGCGTTAGTTGCTGTTCATTGTCGCCGGGGCTCCATCTGGAGAAGGTGTACCGGCTGTACCTCCTCTGTCTGGATCCCCGGTGTTGCTGGCCCGGTCTCGGGTCCGGAGCATTCTCCGGCCACGTTGCTCACCAGAACGCCCAACTTCTTCTCTTGAGGAAAGAAGATCTTAACACGAGGAGGGGCAGAGTGGGCACAGCACTTGCCTTGCACGTGGCTGACCCTGATTAGATCCCTGGCACCAAATACGGTCCCCTGGACCCTCAGGAGTAATCTCTGAGCTTAGAGTCAGGGTAAACCCTGAGCACCACTGGGTGTGAGACCCCAAAAGTAATAAAGTAGCAGTGCCCCCTTCTCTATTCTGATTCCTGTTCTTCCATAGATGTTCACTTTATTCAGTTATTTTTCTTTTCTGCCATTAAAGGAGTCTCCTAGTAAGGGAGGAGGCCTCAGCTGCAGTAAGCAGTCCCACTTTGGGCTGGCCCACCCTACATTTTTTTTATAATGTAGGAGTACTGCTATTTATTCAGCCATTGATTAAGCTGATTGAATTGGGCATGAACTCCACATTACTTTTTTAAAATTCAGAATGTTAATTTATTATTTTATTATTTTTCCCTTTTTTTTGATTCACCATGAGATACAACTACAAAGCTTTCGTGTTTGAGCTTTGGTCATACAATCATCAAACACCCATTCCTTCACCAGTGCACATTTTCCACCACCAAAATCCCCAGTATTTCCCTCCGCCCCATTCCAACCCTTCCCCTGCCTGTGTGGCAATTTTCCCCATACTCTTTCTCTACTTTGGTTACCTTCAATATTTTTACACCAGTCACCACCACCCAAACCTGCCAAAAAGGCAATGCTAAACAATTTTAAATTGCTTGTTATGGATAGAATATAACATCCAGGAAATTCTGTGTCATTCTCTTTTTAGAGGTATAGTTTATAATCTCTGGGTCTTGGCTGTTGATGAGATTACATGGCACCAGGGCAATTTGTGGGTGTGACTGCCAAGCTTCTGGAAAACTGGGGACCTGGAGGGAGGAGGCCCAGTCCCGCTCCAAGCTGGCTTGGAGATCTCAGTCACGGGTTTCTGCATATCTAGGTTTTCCTGCCGGTCCATCCTACATTTTTTACTCCATGAAATTCCTGGGTTTTTCTGATAAACAGGGAATTAATGATTGTCCATCATAAAATTGTGCCCCACAGCTTAGGTTTGCAGGGAGACTGAGATAATGGGACACTCCCTGGGCAGGAGCCAGGAAGACTCATACCAGCCCGACCACCCGCAGATCCCCTGCATTCTCTCTACCATCAAGACCCGGTTTCCTATAAAAATCTCACAAAAAGAGCCTAAGTTAGTCCTATACTAAATTCCTTCCTATTTAAGGAGCTCCTTTTCTTTTCTCTTCTACTTTCCAAAAAACTTCTCTTATTTCCAACTCTGAGTCTGATCATCTTCATTATTCAATATTTTCATTCTTGAAAATATTGAAGAGCCTGGGAATTGTGAATGAACACAGACTCGCTGCTTCTGCCTCACCTGCATCACTAATCACGTTAAGGAAGGGGGTATGAAATTGATGGCCCCCAAGGTGGCTTATGTGAGATGGAGAGGAGAGAGAAATGGTCACTGTCTTCCAATCTGCTTTTGCTATTCCAGGACTGGCTGGGATGACTAGGACTGAAAATGTCTGAAAAGTGAGTGTCAGGTCTTACCCAAGATTTAGAGGTTCTTTGTCTTTCTCACAGAAAGGAAGTTGAGGAGTAGGCAAGCAGTGAAGTAAAACAGATTTTATTTGGAGGATTTTTGAAGGTGGAAGGGGGAGAAAGAGAGAGAGACAGAGAGAGAGAGAGAGACAGAGAGAGAGAGACAGAGACAGAGAGAGAGAGTAACGCATTCAAAAGAACGCGGGCTTCCCCAAAGGCAGAGAGAGCCCCGACACACACCCCAGAATTAGATATGGAAGCATGAAAATACACCTTAGGAGGGGAGATGCAGGAGACACATGTGCTCCGGCACCACATATGCTCGGCCACGTGGGCACAAGCTCAGCAGCATAAGCGCGTGCTTCTCGTTCAAGAGGAGGGTTTTAGAGGGTTTTCCCAACCTACCCCATGTGGCGAGGTAAAACTCTGTTGCTAGGATTGTTTCCTAGGGGGCAGAGTTGAGAGGGGTAGAAGGTCTTTAAAAATCCTTTCCTGGCCTTTTGTTTCTGCTGGAGCTTCTCTTGGCGGGAGGTCCAAGCCTTCTGTTACTGGCAGGTGAAAGTCTTATCAGGACTTAGTTCCTGCGCTCACACGGCGGGCCCTGGTGGCCTTAAGGCGGTTTTATCACATCCTAGGTAGTCCTTTGTCACGGGACCTTCCCTGTCTACTGCCTCCATCAGTTATGTATGATTTTTCCCCCACCGTTCCCTGCCTAGGGCTCCCCCAACATGCACACATTAGTCAGTAGGTATTGGCGAGGAAGGACTGCTTTCTGGTCATCCTCTCATCCTCATTTGGTCTCTGTAAAGTAAGCTCTCTTGGTAGATATAACGGGGTGGCCCAGTTTTCAGCTGGCGTCCACTGTCTGGAGCCTTGGGCTGCTGCCAGGGTAACTCCCAAATACTTCTTAGTTATTATGACTTCCTAAAATTCAGTGCCAAGGGCCCTCTCTTGGTATGACTGTCTATTTCATATCTGCAAGTTGTTTTCTACCTTAAAAATTATAACTTAGATAACCTGGTCACAATAGTGTTATCATCTGTGATCTTTTTAGACAACACCATCGTGCTCAGTGGTTACCCTGGTTCTGCACTCAGGAATTACTCCTGGATGGCTCTGGGAACCATATGGGATGCCTGGGAATGGAACCTGGAATGGAACCTGGGTCGGCCGCCCTGTCTGCTGTGCTATCTCTCCGGCACCAATCAGTACAGCCTACTTATTGTTTGCTTTCTTTTATGCCACAGGTAAGCGAGATCATCTTTTGTGTGTCACTTCCTCTCTGATGTTTTGTTCCAACACAGTTACCTCCAGTTCCATTCAAGTTGCAGTGAAGCGAATGATTTTACCATTGGTATAATTACATGGTATTCCACTCTGTTACAGATGCCACAACTCTTTATCCATGTCCTTGTCATTGGAAATTTGAGCAGTAGTATATCTTGGTGACACTGAGAATAGCGGGAAGCAGAAATATAAAGAGTGAAAAATATTGTCTTGACGATGAAATGAATAAAATTATTCAGGGTCAGACCTGATAAATGGCCAAACTGATAACCAGCTTTAATATTCAGCACTAACAAAAACCCTGCTTATTTTTCTGGCTCTGCCACTCCAAAGTTAACAAAAAGATGAAACAATTATGCTTACTGATCCATTTGTTTTTTAATGTCTGCAAGATATACCTACTCACATTCCTGGTTACAAAGGTGAAAACAGCCCTTCGTCCTTGGAGATCCACTTTGGAATCCTCCAGTGGGAAGACTTCCTGCCTGTTCTCTCTTCCCTTCCCTTTCAGTTGTATGGGGTGTGACCATTTCCTGACCATTGTCGTTTTTTTTTTTTTTTTTGCTTTTTGGGTCACACCCAGCGATGCTCAGGGGTTACTCCTGGCTTTGCACTCAGGAATTACTCCTGGCGGTGCTTGGGGGACCATATGGGATGCCGGGGATCGAACCCGGGTCGGCCGCGTGCAAAGCAAACGCCCTACCCGCTGTGCTATCGCTCCGGCCCCACCATTGTCGTTTTGTGTCTGGCTTCTAGTCTTCTGTTGCAGGAAGCCTGTTTGCTCCAACACCACAGTGCTCACAGGTTATGAGGGGCTCTACAATCCGGGGCCACATGGAATGCCGGGGAATGGACCGGTCGGCCCTTTGCAAGGCAAGTGTCCCGCATGCTGTTCCACCCGGGTCCTCCAGCACCGGGTACTGCACTGAGCTCCTCAGTGGACACATCTTTGGAGTTAACGTTCTTGTACTTTGGGGACAGACGTCGAGAAGGGAACTCGCTTGGTGAGACAAGTAGCCTATTCTCAAATGTTTGAGGACTCTCCATACCGTCTTCCATGGAGCTTCTAGCTTTTTGTAAGGTGGTCCTAGGGCCCGCATGTAAGGCACGTGTACATAGTATGTACACGCGTACGAACACATCTGCCGCTGTGCGCACGTCCGTATCTCCGTATGCCGCGACTTCGTCTTTCTGCTCTGCTCCCGTCATTCCACTCTAAGCATGAACTCATTTCAGTTTCCTTCCCTGATTCATCACGTCGCCGGAACATGGCAAGCCGGACCCGCGCCCGGAGGCCAGCCCCAGGGCCCTTCGCGCCCCCAGCGGGCGGAACGGAAGTCCGCGGGCCAGCAGAGCGGGGAACACGAGCGCGCGGAACGGAAGTCCGCGCGGCGGGGCTGGGCGGGGCGCGGGGCGCGCACCGGAAGTGGCAGCGCAAGCCCCGCCCCGCGAGCCGCGTCCCCGCCGCCCGCCGCCCGCCGCCATGGAGCCCGGCGCGGCCGAGCTGTACGACCAGGCCCTGCTGGGCATCCTGCAGCACGTGGGCAACGTCCATGACTTCCTGCGCGTGCTCTTCGGCTTCCTCTACCGCAAGACGGACTTCTACCGCCTGCTGCGCCACCCCTCGGACCGCATGGGCTTCCCGCCGGGGGCCGCGCAGGCCCTGGTGCTGCAGGTGAGGCCGCCGCCCCCAGCCCCGGCACCCCCACCCCGGGCCCGGCCCCCAGGCCCCAGCCCCGACCCCATCCCTGGGACCCCGCCCCGGCACCCCCCCACCTCGGGCCCCGCCCCCCATCCCGGGCCCCGCCTCGGCTCCCCAGCTTAGCGTCCCGCCCCGCCCTGCCTCCTGGGACCCAAATTTCTCGGGGGCGTTGTTTCCCCGGGACGCGGGGTGAGGCAGGCGTCGGGGGCGGCGGCGACCCCAGTGCTTGCAGTGTGCCCCCAGGTCCGCCGCTTGGGCGGGCGCTGCGGCTGGTTGCTGGGTGTTGGGCGCCGCCCCCCAAGCCCCAGCAGACGTCTGTGTGCCCCTGGCCCGCAGGTAAAGCGGAGGAGGGCGCAGACGGGGCTGGGGGCAGTGGCCTGGCACGGGGACGGGGCTGTGCCAGCTGGGGTGCGGTGGGGCCGAAGGGCTCCAGCCTGGGCGCGAACCCGAGCCTGTGGCGAGCCCCAGGGCGTCAGGTGTCCCCGCTCCGGGAGTAGGCGGTGTCTTCCTCGGTGCCTGCACGGACCAAGACCTTAGGATTGAGTGACCCCCACATGTGGCCAGCTGGCCTGGCTCTAGTTTCAGGATTTGGGGCTGTTCTTGGCTCTGTCGGGGGTGAAGCTTCCGGAACAGTCCTGGGGTTGGATGTTTCCGTGGAGTAGGTGAGGTTGACTTTTATGGGTACTGCATCCAAACTCATTAGAGCTGGAACTAAGTTTCATTTTCCTGCTCTTTCTGTTGGTGATTCAACATTTCACTAGTGGGATAGGAACTTTTTTTAAAGGTAGGTTTTTTGTTATTGTTGTTTAGGTCACACCTGCGATGCTTAGGGGTTACTTACTCCTGGCTCTGCACTCAGGAATCACTCCTGACTGTGCTTGGGGGACCATCTGGGATGCCAGGGTCCCTGGTCACCTGTGTGCAAGGCCGTGCCCTACCCCGGTACTACCCCTCGGGGCCCAAGCAAGATAGCTATTGTTGAATCAAATTTATTCAGAATGACTTGAGGGGAGAGAAAGAGGAAATTCGTGAACGAAGACTTCTCCAGAGTGAAAAATCTGGTAGGAACATTTTAGGGTGATCATAGCTTACAGAAATGAGGAGGAAGGGGTGTTCAGTGTCTCCACGGCCTAGTTATTACGGAAGACTTGGACCATTCCACGGGGCACTTCCAGTCCTTGTACAGTGTGTTTCTTTTGTCTTAGATTTATCCTTAGAGATGAGCTGACAGAGGCAATTCCTTTATTTACCTGATAACAATGTATAAAACACCTGTGGTCTAGACGCTCTTAGGGTTAATACTTGGTGAAGCAGCTGGGCTTGTACCGGATGGCCTTGCCTGTGGCAAACCCTGGTTTCATTCCTGACACTGCATAACGTCCCCTGAGCATTACCACTAGTAACCCTGGAACACCACCAGGTGTGGCCCAGAAACTTAAAAACAAACACTCCCCCTCCCCCTGAAAAAAACCCACCCCAAATGGGGGTGGGTGTTGAGGAGACTTGGTACCTAGTTTACTACTACAGAGTTAAGCGGAGAGGAAAGTGTATGGTGGAGAAGGTGACACATGTCAGATTGATAATAGTGAAAAAGTTGAGCTGTCGCCTGCATTCAGGAGGAAAAGATGAGTTTTAAACCATTTTTTTTTCTTTCTTTTTTGGGTCACACCTGGCGATGCTCAGGGGTTACTCCCGGCTCTGCACTCAGGAATTACCCCTGGTGCTGCCCAGGGGACCATATGGGATGCTGGGAATCGAACCCTGGTCGGCCGCGTGCAAGGCAAACGCCCTTTGCTATTGCTCCAGCCCCAGGAAAAGATGAGTTTTAGACAAGTTGGATTTGAAACTGGTGACCCCAAGCCAAGGGGCTGTGGGGCTGGCTCAGTTTCTAGTGGATGGCTTAGAGAGACCTAGTTATTTTTCCCAAGTAGGAGCATTGCCTGAGGAACTTGAAACAGTTCCTGAGTTTCTTAGTTGGGTGGTGAAGGGTGGATTGGGGCCTGCTAGTTTGTCAGCAGGGCCCCATTCTGCAGGTGAATCCTGGACTGGTGAAAGTTTGGTTGTGGGGTGAGACATGTGTAGTCTCTGTCTGGTACTTAAGAGTTTCAGCCTTAAGATGTCACTTATGTTGCTCTGCCTTTATTTTTTTTCCAGAGCCTTAGGGTTTCTTGGATAAGCTTACCTTGAGCCATTAGTCTTCCTTATCTTTAATTGTTAATGCAGGTTTTCCTAGAGTCAGTCATTCTGATGCTTTCAAATGCCTAGAAAAGCATTTTAAGTTGTTCAGAATGGTGGTCTTTTATTCTGTCTGCCTGCTTAGTGCCATTATTTAATGCCTTCTAGCCTTTCGGAAACTGATTCCTACCCACATTAAGTTACTAATTTATTATTTTTGCTTTTGGGCCCTGTCCTGTTGTGCTCAGGGCTCACTCCTGGTGGGGTTCAGGGGACCATATGGGATGCCAGGGATTGGATGCAGGTTGGCCCTGTGCAAGGTAAGCATCTTACCTGCTACGCTATATCTCCTTGGCCCCTGTCTTCTTTTTCTTTTTCTTTTCTTTTCTTTTTTTTTTTTGCTTTTGCTTTTTGGGTCACACCTGGCAATGCACAGGGGTTACTCCTGGCTCTGCACTCAGGAAAGAAATTACCCCTGGCGGTGCTCAGGGGACCTTATAGGATGCCTGGGAATAGAACCCAGGTTGGCCGCGTGCAAGGCAAACACCCTACCTGTTGTGCTATTGCTCCAGCCCCCTAAAAAAGTTATTACTACTTTTTTTTTTTGGTTTGATGATACTTATTTTTGGCTCTGCACTCAGTAATTATGCCTGAGGATGCTTGGGGGACCATATGGAATACCAGGGGTTGAACCAGGGCAATTGCCCTACTCACTGTGCTGTAGCTCTGGCCTCTCTGTTTTGTTTTAGAGTAAAACAAAACTGAGCAGATGCTGTTCTTATACAGTAGTTGGGTTGCTCCTCACCTCTGCCCTTCTCCCCGCTGCTTCCCTGCCTGTCAGCATCCCCTGCCAGACTGGTATATGTTACAACTTGTGAACTAGCGTGGACATGTTATGGTTCCCCAGGTCTTTCGTTTAACTTACAGTCCACTCTTAGTGGCGCTCACTTATGGGGCTGGACATATGTCTAATGCTGCTTATCTATGTTTCTGTTCCTGGACCATACCCGGCAGTGCTCCAAGGGTGCCTGCGCTCCACCCATTGAGTTCTCGAGCCCAGTGTCTTCAGAGAGCTCAGTGCCAGGACGAGTTGTTTGGAGTGGCAGAGAGGCATAGGGCAGGTTGGGAGCTGGAACAGACCAGTTAGTTATGCGTCCCGGAGGCTGAAAGGTTGGAGGCCTCTGTGAATATCATAAGCCTTGGCCATTACGTTTTCACATTTGTTGATTTTGGAACCTCCTAATAAAAGTTGTTCCTATAGTAGCCTTTGATGAAATAGGAATTTATTATTATTTCCCTTTTGCCAAAGAGAACATATTTTCTGCTTTCTGTTGTGTTCATTTGTTTTTGCTTTTTGGGTCACACCTGGCGATGCACAGGGGTTACTCCTGTCTCTGCTCTCAGGAATTACTCCTGGTTCAGGGGACCACATGGGATTCTGGGAATCAAACCCAGGTCGGCTGCGTGCAAGGCAAACGCCCTCCCTGCTGTGCTGTTGCTCCAGCCCTGTTTTTTGTTTTGTGCCACACCTGGGCCTCAGGTTTTTTGCTTCACGAGAGCCATACTGGGCAGCAGTAGGAGTGACCCTTGCCTGTGCCCAGGGGATCATATGTGATGCTGGGGAGTCAAACTATGAGACAGGAGGCAGGGCAAGAGCGTGACCCTTTGGATCTGCTCTCCTGTCCTAGTTTTGCTGCATTTCTGCAGAATTGTGATGCATTGAATTAATTGCTGGATTTATGTTCCGTCTCAGGTGTTCAAAAACTTTGACCACATGGCCCGTCAGGATGACGAGAAGAGAAGGAAGGAGCTGGAGGGGAAAATGAGGCGAAAGGAAGAGCAGGAGGCGGCGCCTGTGGCTGCGGGCTCAGCTGATCTGGAGCCCACCCCAGCCCCAGTTCAGGAGGTGGAGATTGACTCCACCACAGACTCTGGTGGGGCCCCGGAACTCTCTGCCTCCAGGCAGGAGGCAGCCCAGCCCTCGGGGGAGGAAGAACCGCCAGGCGCTGGGGCAGGTGCCGCTGAAGCCCCAAAGGAACCACCTGCCCTTCCCAAGTAAGAATTTCTGCTTTGCCCCCACTTCTTTCCTAACTGCTGGTAGTTGGGAGTATCTGAGGGTTTCTCCTGCTGCAGCCCCGGGTGTAGACTGCCCTTCCTGTTCTAGAATGCCTGCACACACTGCCGCTCTTCATGCCTGCTAGAACCAGTCGTGAAGCATTGGCGTGAGCACGTGTGTGTGTGTGTGTGTGCGCGCGCGTGCGCGTGTGCGTGCCCGTCTTAGCCTCGCGTCTGCA
Organism: Sorex araneus; assembly: GCF_027595985.1. NCBI lineage: Eukaryota > Metazoa > Chordata > Mammalia > Eulipotyphla > Soricidae > Sorex > Sorex araneus. The sequence continues at coordinate 111,858,868 of NC_073304.1, forward strand.
GGGCAGTGTTGTGTGTTGGGGGATGGTGGCCATGAGCAAGAACCCATTGTCAGCAACGTGCCCTGCAGGGAGCTTCGGGAAAGTTCTGCAGGCTAAGGGTAGTGTCAGGTCTCCCGGGCACCCACACCTCACCCCTCCCAAGTCAGTCACATTCTGGACTCACTTCCCTTCCCTTCCCCACCGCCTCATTTCTCCCTCAGGTGTCTTTGGACATGCCATGTGTTCAGGTTCTCCCTGTAAGCAGCGTCACCTTCCTCTGTGAGCTGGAGGATGAGGCCATCCCACAGCACCTCCTTCCTGTGGTACTGACCGGTCCCCTGCAGTGGTCCCTGCAGTGGTGCGTGACAGGGCTCAGATCAAGCGCTGCTGGAGAGCCTCACTCCGGCCTTAGGGGTTCTGTGCCGTTCTGTGCCGTTTTAGGACTAGCAGACAGCCCTTCCGGCTACTGGCGGGGACTGAGTGTGGAGATGCTTCCCTCTCTGCCAGTCATCGCCTTGCCCTTCTCTCAGCTTCCTTCTTCTTGCCCTCTGGCTTGGGGAGCCTGAACGTCTCAGTCGATGCTACCCAGAGAAGCCTGGGGTAACGTGGGCTCCAGTAGCAGGTTGGAAGGCGCAGGGTGGCAGCTCCGGGAATGCCGCTGGGTGGGTGGGTGATGGGGATGGAATGGGAAGGGAAGTGGGTCTGGAATGCGACTGACGGGGCAGGGGGAGGCCAAGACCTGACGCTGCCCTTGGCCTGGAGAATGTTCACATGCTCCTGCAGTGCAGATGGGCTGGAGAATGTCCCCAGGACCCAGCAGTGCAGCTCGGCTGGCAGTGGGTTCTTGCAGCTGGGGTTTGTCTGGACCCTCATTCCTGAGAATTATTTTCACTCTCTACAGAATTCCACACCTACACTCTTTTCTTTTTTCTATTTGTATTACACCCAGTGATACTTGGGTTACACCTGGCTCTGCATTCAGGAATTTCCCCTGGCAGTGTTCAGGGGACCATATGGGATGCCAGGGATCGAACCTGGGTCAGCTGCATGCAAAGCAAGCGCCCTACCCACTGTACTATCCCTCTGACCCAAATCATTTGTTTTTATAAGCAGATGATGATCAGGGGCACCAGGGTCAGCCCAGAGGTGCCCCAAAGCCGCCAAGCTGCACTTTTCTGCACCTGGCAATGCCAGGAATTAGCTGCCCCTCACCAGTTTGTTCAGCATTTTACTTCTATTTTATTTCTGGTTTTGGGCACTCTACCTGGCAGGTCTGGGCTACTCACTGCTGGGGAAAGGGCAGGGCCTGTCCTACCCACTTGCTTCTGGCTTTCCTCTGGGGCCATGCAGTACAGGAGGTGGACCCTAGGCCTCTCGCACATGCCATCAGTCTGTTGACTATCTCTCGGCAGTCTTTACCTTGAGGGACTACTCCACATCTGATTATGCTCAGGGCTTACTCCTGGCTCTGTGCACAGTTATCACTCCTGGCGGTACTCGGTGGAAACCATATGGGATGCCGGGGATTGAACCGGGGTCAGCTGCATGCATCCCACCAAGCTCTCTCTCTGGCCCCACTTTCTCAGTTTCCAGTGGCAGAGTTCTGGAGGTGTGATGAGTTTAATGCATGGAGTGGTTCATACATTTATAAGCTGTTTGAGTCTGTCATGAGCTCATCACTGCCTGGGCTCCACCCTGCTCTTATGTGTTCCCCGTTGGGGAGAGACTCCTGGTGATTTGGCCAAACTCTTCTCTGCATGTTGGTCTGTGGGTGCTTTGCGCATGTGATTCAAATCCGTCATCAGTTGGTTTTAAGAATGGGAGGTCGTGGTGGGTGATCTGTATGGTTTGACTCATCAATTCAAAGCTCTTTCCCTAACTGAGTCCTCTCCGAGCCCGCAGATGGGGGTTTGCCCAGTCTCTGACAGCTCCATCACAGTTTTCCCTGCACATTTTTATTTTCATTTATTTATTTTTTAATTCTTTTATTTTATGTTTTTTAATTGAGACACCGTGAGAACAGTTACAGGGCTTTCAGGATCAAGTCTCTGTCATACAATGAGTCATACCCATCCTTCACCAGTGCACATGATCCACCACCAAGAACCCCAGACACCCTCCCTCCCTCTCCCCCTCTGCCTGTGTGGCAGATGATTTTCAATTAACTCTCTCATTGATTTGATAACATTCAATTTTTGACCGAAAACTCACTATCATTATTTGGAGTTTTCCCCCAACAGTCAGACCTGTCGGAATGGCATCATTAGATCGTATGTTTTCTATTGTTGATAGCAATGAGCATATGATGTTGCACAGTCGTGAAATTGGCCGCCCAGTTTTGGGATTCTGGTATTAAGACCAGAGATATTTCTGCTGGCAGCCGCTGCATTCCGAGATTGGTTTGTGTGGCTCTGGGATCATGGCTGTTCAGGAGCAGGGGAGCTGTTCGTGGGAGGCTGCTGGGGTCTCATTAGGGCAGGAAGCAGGACCGGTTCTGCCCCCCACCCCATTGCGAGATTCTCCATGTGTCCCATCATTGCAAGCTCCTACCTCTCTGTCCAACTGGCACTAAACGGTGGTGGTTGCCATGCTGCCGAGAGGGGAAAAGGATGAGGACAAAAACCCTTTCCCTCCCAGGGCTGCACAGGACTGTAGTTTAGTTCAAAGTCCACGAGTGGAGCTGCCAGCAGCATCTGGGTTTCTGTGCCTCTGGCATAATGGCCGCTCAGGGGTGGCGGAGCCATTCCTGAGTGTTTTCTTTGGATATCAGTAAAGGCCCTACTTCCTGCCCTAATGAGACAGCAGCAAGAACCCAGGCCGCGCAGTTTGGAGAGATGTCCCAGTCCCACAAATCGGAGCTGTGTTAGTAGAAGCTCAGTGTCACCGGGGCTCCATCTGGAGAAGGCGGGGACTCTGCACCTTCTCCGTCCAGCGCCCCGGTGTTGTTTGCCCGGTCTGAGGTCTGGAGCATTTTCCGGCTTGCAGTGCTGAAGACCTGGGTTCTTGCTGCTGACTGTTGCGGCAAAATGGTGCTGAGGGCGGGTTGAGGATGTGACTTCTGGCAGCAGGGGTGGGCTGGAGACTGGGCGGGCACCGCCCCATTCCAGTGCCCCCACACATTTTGGAGAGATGTCCCAGTCCCACATACTGGAGAAGCTCAGTGTCCCTGGGGTCCATCGGGAGGAGGCGTGCTGGCTGTACCTTCTCTGTCTTGCGCCCCGGTGTTGTAGGCCAGTTCTGGGATCTGGAGCATTCTCCGTTCCCTGCACATTTTTTTTTTTTTTAATTCTTTTATTAAGTCACCATGTGGAAAGTTACAAAGCGTTCAGGTTAAAGTCTCAGTTATACAATGCTCAAGCACCCATCCCTTCACCAGTTCCCTGCACATTTTTTAACTGGCTCCACTGACCCCACGATTTTAATCACGTTTCCACCAGTGGATATCTTACTCTATTTCTGTTGTTGGTTTTGTTTGTTTGGTTGTACTCTGACTTATATACATATCTTTTCTCCAGGAATGTTTATTGAGGCACTGATCTACAAAGTTGTTCATGATAGAGTTGTTTCAGGCATACACGATTTCAATCCCAGTCCCATCACCAATGTCCCCAGGGTCCCTCCCACCCTCTAGTCTGCCCTTTGGCAGCATATAATAAATTTATTTTATATTATTTGGTCCAGTAAAACTTAAAGGAATGGCAAATTATTAGAAGATAAATCAGTAGAAACCAGTTTTTTATGGTGATGATGATGAATTGTGCTATATTTTAACCTTTATTAATCTAGTAAGGACAACCATATGACCATTAGTGAGTACCATTCTCAGTGCCACATGATGGTAAGTTTCTCCTGTACCTTTTTTTCTTTTGGGGGGGGTTTCATATCCAGTGATGCTCAGTGTGGTTACTTCTGGCTCTGCACTCAGGAATCACTCCTGGTGGTGCTCGGGGACCCTATGGGATGCTGCGAATTGAACCCGGGTCAGCTGTGTGCAACGCAAACGCCCTCCTTGCTGTGCTATCACTCCAGCCCCTCTCCTGTATTTTATTTTATTTTTTATTTATTTTTAAAATTTTTACTTATTTACTTATTTTTTAACTGAGTCACCGTGAGAGCAGTTACAGGGCTTTTAGGATCAAATCTCAGTTATACTATAATCAAACACCCATTCCTTCACCAGTGCATATGTTCCACCACCAAGAACCCCAGCATAACCCCCTCCCACTGCTCCTCTGCCAGTGTGGCAGATGATTTTCACTGTACTCTCTCCTTATTTTCATTACATTCAATTTTTGACAGAAAACTCACTCTCATTATTTGGAGTTTTTCCCCCAACAGTCAGACCTGTCGGAATGAACATCTGTTGTCGATAGCAAAGAGCATGATGTTGCATGGCCATGAAAGCGGCCGCCCAGTTTTGTGATTCTGGTATTCAGTTCAGAGGTGTTTCTGCCAGCAGCCGCTGCATTCCGAGATTGGTTTGTGTGCCTCTGGGATCATGGCTGTTCAGGAGCGAAGGAGCTGTTCGTGGGCGGCTACTTGGGGTCTCATTTGGGCAAGAGACAGGGTCAGTTCTGCCCCCCTCCATCGCGAGATCCTCATGCGTCTCATCGCCATCGCTACAAGCTCCTACCTCTCTGTCCAATTGGTTCTGAACGGTGGTGGTCACCATGCTGCTGCAAAGGGGAAGAGGCCGAGGGACAGAAACCCTTCCCCTCCCGGGGCTGCATGGGGTCGCAGTTTAGTTCACAGTCCAGGAGTATGCGTTCTGAGATTGGTTTCTGTGCCTCTGGGATCATGGACGCTCAGGGGTGGCGGAGCTGTTCCTGAGTCTTTTTTGTATATCAGGAAAGGTCGCGCAGCCGAGTGGTTTGGAGAAATAACCCAGTTGCACATACCAGAGCCGTGTAGTAGAAGCTCAGTGTCTCCAGGCCTCTATCTGGAGACAATGGGGACTCTGCACCTTCTCCGTCTGGCACCCCGGTGTTGGTGGCCTGGTCTGAGGTCTGGAGCATTCCCCGGCTTGCGGTGCCTGCCAGCCTGGATTCTTCACTGCTGGCTGCTGTGACAAGGTAGCACCGAGGGCGGGTTGAGGGCGTGACTTCCGGCAGCAGGGGCAGGCTGGAGACTGGGCTGGCACCGCCCCGTTCCAGTGCCCCTCCGCAGTTTGGAGATGTCCCAGTCCCACATACCGGAGCCGTGTTAGTAGAAGCTCAGTGTTGCCGGGGCTCCATTTGAAGAAGGCAGGTTGGTTGCACCTTCTCCATCTGCTGTTCATTTATTTTTCCACCTTCTGTTGTTTCCTGGCAGTTTCCTCCTTATCTTGGGACGCCTTGATCTTTTGCTCAGTTTCTGTTATTCTGCTGTTCAGAGCTTCTATTAACTTTTCCATTCACTTTTTAATATCAACCTGCCACATATTTTATTTTTGTCATTTCTGCCTGTAATAGAGTCTTCATTTTGACCCTCCTACTTCCCTGTGCCCTGCTGACTCCCTGTGCTATCATTTCTTTGAACTCATTGAACATCGTCACCGTACTGTCACTGACGACACTCTCCGAGGATATCTGGTGTTGGTTATGTCTTCCGTGATACTGTTTTTTTCTCATTGAGCTTGGTGGGCTTCTACATGTTTTCCCCATTGGTTTTTCTGGTGTTCTTGCTGTGCTGGGGGTGTAGTCACCTCCCCTGGAAGATGTTGAGGGATTAAGCCAGAGGTTGCTCTCTGTTTTCTCCTCCCATCCTTACAGAATGACAGTAACTGTGAACAATGAGTAATTTCATTGAGGGGAGGGAGCTGTTGCAACACCAAACCCTCCTGGAGCTTGATGTGGGCCCTGAGATGGAGCAGGTCAGCGGAGAAGCTGCTGGGACCAGGAGGACTGGGCTCTGCCTTGGATTTGAGGTTGGACCCATGGTGTCAGCCGGAGGTGAGCCTCACCTGGGCTGCTGGAGCAGCAAGCAGAAGGTCTCACTGATTGCTTTTTTATTCAATTTTTTGCTGTACAGGACCACACTGAGGTGTTAGGTCTGGGTACTAGGTGGTTCTTGAAGGCCAGGGCCAAGCCCAGTGGTGCTCAGGCCACCAGGACCCTGCTTCATGGAGGCACCGAGGGAGGGGCTTGTCTTGAGGAAACCAACTTGATGGCTTTCGTGCTAGGCAGTGTTTTGCCTGTTGGGCCTGTCGCCAGCCCCTGCACATATTTTAAAATATGCAAAGAAAAAGCCTGGAAGGAAATAAATTAATAGTGGTTATCACAGAGTGTTAGAATTATGAGTAATTTTCATCCTTTCCCTTATTGTGTTTTCTAATTTTCTTCAATGAGTAAACATTCTCCTGTTATAAATAAAATCTTTTTATTTGTTGTTTGTTTTGGGCCACACTGGTTGTGTTCAGGGCTTATTCCTGGCACTGCTTAGGAACCCTTCCTGGCATTGCACTGGAGACCATGTGCAGGGCTGGGGATTGAGCCAGGGGCGGGGCCCTCTGTACTATGTCTCGGGCCTCCTAAGTTTTAAAATTTTCATGATTTCTGAAATCCTTACTTATTTCGGAATGCAACATGACTACTCTAATGTTGCCCTAGAAAGTGTATCTTCAGTGAAACCGAGTCCTGCCTGATTCAGCATTGCCACATTACATTCAGCATTACGTCATCATTACATGATGATTTAACACTCCATCAGTGTTACATCAATGTCATCTAGGGGCCTGTGTCATTATGTTAGAATAAGCACGGTATTTCTTTTTTTTTATATTTCACTTAAATGTGTTTATGGGCTGGAGCGATAGCACAGCGGTAGGGCGTTCGCCTTTCACGTGGCAGACCCGCGTTTGATTCCTCCGCCCCTCTCAGAGAGCCCAGCAAGCTACCGAGAGTATTGTGCTCGCACGGCAGAGCCTGGCAAGCTACTCTGGCATATTGGATATGCCAAAAACAGTAATAATAAGTCTCACAATGAGAGACGTTACTGGTGCCCGCTCGAACAAATTGATGAGCAACGGGATGACAGTGACAGTGATTGTATTTGTTTGGGGCTACACCCAGCGTTGCTTAGGGGTTCCTCCTGGTTCTGTACTCAGGCATCACTCCTGATGGTTTCCAGAGAACCATAAAGGATGCCAAGGATTGAACCCTGGTCGGCCATGTGCGAGGCAAACGCTCTGCCCGCTGGACTATTGCTCTGATCCAGCACTGTGTTTCGTAGTGACCATAGTTTCCTGTTCTTGACTCAGGGTTCAGTGTTCTGGGCCACACACGGTCAGTTTCGTGAGATATGCCTTGGGTGAGTAAAGTGGAAGCTTGGGTGTTTGGGAGACCTCAGCTGAGCGCTTCGAGAGGAGCCTGCTTCTCCGGTCTCAGTAGCCTCAGCCTGCAGTTCCTCACGTTGTTCTGTAAGCAAAGCAGATCTCTAGTTGACTGTGTGGTGCAGTGTTTGCCAGCTTAGAGTGGAGCAGAAAAGCCTACTTTTCCTGCTGCCTCTGGCCGCACTCCAGGGCCCTCTGTGCCAGGATTGTACAGTCTGCGCACCACAGATGTGGGGTTCTGTGATCATTTCAGTGATTTCTTTGGTGACCACAGAAGCTCGGCCTGTTTGGGGCACTGTGTCCTGAGCCAGCGTCTTTGAATCCTGATGCTGATTTGGTTGCTGTGCTTCAGTACTGCGCAACATCCCTGCTCTGCTCACCCTGCAGCCCAGGCGCAGACCTGCTCATCTGATGCCAGTAGTTCAGCGGGCACTGGGAAAAGGAAGCGAGATAGCAGGTTGTCTGTAGATTGCATATATGTGTACACATGCAGTCTTTTTTCTCTTCATTTTTGGATCTCACCTGGCAGTGCTCAGAGCTGTACCTGCTGTGTTGTCGCTCTGGCCTTGCACCTGGTTTTGTATATGTGCTGCTAACTGTGTGCAGTTCAGTGATATCGATGTCAGCAGGGCGCGGCAGAGGAGGCATGGGGAGTAAGTGTATTTTTTTGCTTGGTTGTTTTGTCTTATGGTACCTTGGGTTGAGCCAAGGGCCTTCTACATGTGATGTATGTGTTCCACCACTGAAGATTGTCCTTGACCAACCAAAAAAACCACTTTTTTTTTGGTTTGTTTCATTGGAATCTGGCTTATATAACAGTACAGAACACTCCTGGTAGTTTCCGACTGAACTAGGCCGGTTGCAGCTGCCACACCCGGCAGTGCTTGGGGACTATCAGGAGTTGCAGGGCCTGTGCTCTGTCACTTGAGCCTGTCCTGGCCTGCCAAGTGTGCTCTCCTCAGATGCCACCTCAGTTGGAACAGGGATGCTGCTGTCTCTTTGGAGCCACTTTCTTTTTACCTCTTAAACCCTATCCGTATTGGCAAAGCTCGTGTCTGCATGTTTCTGCTCTACTTGGTGACTCCTGGACTGCTGGGAAGGCTTTGGAAATGCCAGCTGCCACTCCTGATCTCCTGGAAGGCCGGAGCCGCTCCACGTGTGCCTTTCACCTCTCCACCAGCAGGCGTCGCTGCAGGTAACCAGGATTGCATCTTGCTGGTGCTGGGATACCGCCACCTCTGGCTCTGCCCCACCCGCCACTCCCATGGAGGCGCCTTGATTTACCATACTGTGTTTTTTTTTTTAAAAGGTCATTAGTGTGGTTCCTTTATTATAAGAGAATAGAGCTGGCGGTCATCTATTCCCACTTTCCAAATTTTTTTTAAATTTTTTAAATTTTTAATTTTTAATTAGTGAATCACCATGAGGGTACAGCTACAGATTTATACATTTTTTGTGCTCATGTTTCCCCCACACAAAGTTTGAGAACTCATCCCTTCACCAGTGCCCATTCTTCACCACCAGTAAACCCAGCATCTCTCCCACCCTCCACAGTCCCATCTCCCCCAACCCCACCCTGCCACTGTGGCAGGGTATTCCCTTTTGTTCTCTCTCTCTGATGAGGTGTTGTGGTTTGCAATAAAGGTGTTGAGTGGCCATTGTGTTCAGTCTCTAGTCTGTATTCGGCCCGCATCACCCTTCCCCCTCATGACCTCTGACCGCATTTTACTTGGTTGGTCCCTTCTCTGAGTTGCCCAGGATGAGAGACCAGCCTCCAAGCCATGGAGTCAACCTCCTGGTACTTATTTCTAGTGTTCTTGGGTGTTAGACTCCTAGTCTATTATCCTATATTCCACAGATGAGTGCAATCTTTCTATGTCTGTCTCTCTCTTTCTGACTCATTTCACTTAGCATGATACTTTCCATGCTGATCCACTTATATGCAAACTTCATGACCTCATTTTTTCTAACAGCTGCATAGTATTCCATTGTATAGATGTACCAAAGTTTCTTCAACCAGTCATCTGTTCTAGGGCACTCGGGTTTTTTCCAGATTCTGGCTATTGTAAACAGTGCTGCGATGAACATATAAGAGTGCAGATGTCATTTCGACTATACTTTTTTGCTCATCTGGGATATATTCCTAGCAGTGGTATTGCTGGGTCAAATGGGAGCTCAACCTCTAGTTTTTTGAGAATCATCCATATTGTTTTCCAAAAGTGCTGAACTAGCTGACATTCCCACCAGCAGTGTAGAAGGGTCCCTTTCTCCCCACATCCTCTCCAACAGCGGTTGCTTTTGTTCTTTTGGATGTGTGCTAGTGAGGTGGTATCTCATTGATTTACCATACTGTTAATGAGAGCTTCATGCATACGGTATTCCTGCCTTTGGCTTCGGACTTATTTTGATGATTTGGGGGCCACACCTGGCAGTACTCAGGTTCTGTGCTCAGGGATCGCTCTGAGTGGTATTTGGGGACCAGGTGGGGTTTCAAGATCAAACCAAGGTTGGCTGTTTTTAAGGTAAATACCTTAACTAGAGTAATATCTGGCCCTGACTTTTATCTTTCTTTCTTTTTTTTTTGCTTTTTGGGTCTCACCTGGCGATGCACAGGGGTTTTCTCCTGGCTCTGCACTCAGGAATCACCCCTGGTGGTGCTCAGGGGACCATATGAGATGCTGGGAATCGAACCCCAGTCGGCCGCATGTAAGGCAAACGCCCTACCCGCTGTGCTATTGCTCCAGCCCCTGACTTTCATCTTTCTAAATCACAACCAGGATTCTTTAAAAAAAGGAAAATGGAGGAAAGACAGCTAGTAGTGCTCGTGTGCCACTGCTTGGGAGGGCTGTGCCCTGGGCTCTGCGCCGGAGTTTCCTTGCGCCCGGGTGAGAGACACGTGCTCTCTAGCACTGGTGAGTGGTGGGCTCAGCTTTCCCGGGGCCTCCTCACAGAGTGTCAGGGAGAATGGGGCCTGTCAGGGAGCCACTTTGGAGTGGCCTTGTCTTGTCACAGAGCTCCAGGTGCTTCTTGGAAGAAATGGTAGACTGCGAGCCCGCAGTGTCCTAACAGGATTCTTGGCCACTTTGTCTTTATCGCACGTCTCTTCCCTGAGAACAGGCCTGGGCACAGTCCGTGTTCTTCACTCTTCCTTTCTGCCACGTGGCAGAGCCTCCCAGCATTTCTGTCCTCCGCTTAGAACATGACTTCCCATTGTGGTTTCACAACTGGGAGTGCATACCTTTCCTCTCTGCCTCTTTCCCCTCCCATCTCCCGTCACCCATCATTCCCGTGCTTCTCGCTGGCTTTGTTCCTGTGCATTGTGACCCTTTGTGGTCCTTTCCGGAGCAATAACACTACTGCTCTGTTCTGGGCCCATCAGTGCTCAGGGCTGACTCCTGACTCTGGGCTCAGGAATCACTCCTGGCAGGGCTCAGGGGACACTATGGGGTGCTGGGGTTTGAACTCAGGTTGGTTGTGTGCAAGGCAAGTACCCTGCTGTGTTCAGTGATTCCTGTCCCTCTTGGCACACTTTCTTGGCGCTGCCTCCATTGAAGAGATGCTCCTTTACCCCTGCCAACGGGCCCTGATGTTGCTGCTTCTCCCGGGGGCCTTGGGTAGAGAGGCCCCTGCAGGGTTTTGTTTGATTGTGGTGCTGGAGGTGGTGCCCAGCACTTGCTTGTGGAAGGCAAGTGCTCCTCTGCTGAGCTGTGCTCCTGAGAACGAGAAGCTTCCTTTTCTCACTGGGGCCCAGGTATCCTGCCTGCAGCGCCGGCACTTCTCACTGAGCCATGTCCTTCACCA